>NC_088683.1:240771783-241396783 GCF_028017835.1 Emys orbicularis | reverse complement strand
TCAAAAGTGTTGTTGCATGCTCTTCAGCCATGTTGCCAGGATGGACAAAAACACTGCAGCATGCTGTGCCCTCTACCTCTCCATCAGTGTGTCAGGGAGTGTATGCCCTGACCCCACCTGATGCCACCTGTGAAGTTGCCCCAGAGGTCTGTGGACTTGCAGGATTGAGCCAGATCTGGGAACTTCACTACAGGATTCCTGGTCCAAGGCCATCTACTGTGATCACTCCAGCTGACAAAGCATTCCTCAGTAGTCCACACGTGTTTGATAATGATGATATCTACCTTAGTAAAGTGCTCTGAGATCCTTAAATAACATCTCTCATTCGTATGCAAAGTATGCAGCACAGGGCAAAGATGGATAGATGGAAAGAAATAGATAATTAGTTTGTTCATTATCATCAACTGACATGGTTACAAATAAGTGAGCAGATTTTATACATGGATTAGTACATTTTAGTTCAGCCTTGAAAAGTTTTTAATTTTCCTACAATTCTGAGGCTTAATGAAGGCAACCTGAAGTTACAGGCTAAAGGTTACACAAAAAACAGTACTGGTAAAATAAACCCTTTAAAAATCTAACTGTTCAAAAACAACTTCTTTCCAACATATGTTGCAGAAATGCATCGCACGATGGTATGTTGCTATATACAGTCTTTGCTGCTCAGTGCATCAGTCCTACCTCTTGTTAGTAAAACCTGTCTGCTACCACAAATAGACATGCACTCTGCCTCAATGGGTGAACTTCAGCGTAGGCACCTCAGACAAGGCCTGATGCAGCACTTAAACTGCACATAGCCCATAGGGTTTTATGTGGGCCCCCTGCATCAGAGTGAACTTCAACCTATGTTAATCTCTTTTAATTTCACCCTGATGAATTTTGGGAAATTCATCAATCTCTAGTTTTTAGCTCTCATGGCCTGGCCATATTCCAGTTTGAATTATTATACATTCTGCCTATTTACATTCCCCATACCGTTTTGAGTGGATACAATATTCTTCTTCCTACCTTAAAATGGTTTGTAATGCAGTGCACACTTAACAGTCATGTTCCACTTAAAAATACACTCCACAAATGAACTGGAGGATCTGTTTTACATCTCCTATTAATAACACCAGCAGTAACACAGTGCTGGAACATAGGTTCAGTACCCAAGAAGACGTACACGGGTTACTGTATCATCACCAGTTTTGCAGCACCAGGGTTTTCCTTGAAAGCCTCTATATCAGAATGGCTGTTTCTAGGACCCTGCTCTGCATAGTTGAGCTAAGCAGATCTGAGATGCTAGAACGTGGTCTAAAGATGCAGAGTAATTACTGCTGATTTATGCTGTCAAGAGGATCTTGTTAGTTCCAAGTAGGATATAACAGCAGCTGGGGTAGTACACGGGAGGTCATGCAGAGAAGCCATAGGAACAGCCAAGCTTGGGGAGAAAGTTTAGGCTGACATTTATGGGTTGTTTTAATTCTTATTTGAATTACTAATAAAGCCAAGTCCCATTAAGGCCCAATGAGCTGTTATCTGTCAAGTGTCCATGTGGACAACAAATTCCAAGAAGTAAAAGGAGGAGAACAGAGAAGGCAGATAAATGCATCTTTTTACAGAGCAGAATTTTTATATTTTTCAAAGCATATTTCCAGTTCCATAGAGTTTGTTATAAATCCATTGGGAGAAAAAGCAACTTTATTTAAAAAACAGCTGCTGTAGAGAATTCCTCTTTGAAAACATTCTCCTTTCATAACCTCCTGGCCAGAAGTAACTGGGTGTTTAATGTCAACAACTCTGCTTTGAGAGTCAGCAACAGTCGAGGATAACTGAGAAGAAGGTGGAGCAGAACCAAGTTGGGGACCTTCACTCTGGTGTAGTTCCTCAGAGTATGTCTTCACTGCAGGGTTAACTCAGATGATCGGCATCTGGGTTAGCATAGCCCAGATGGGAGCAGCTACATTGCAAAGCCCTACCTGAGCTACTGTTTCCCCACTGGTGCTGCACTCATCTGAGGGTGTTGCTAGGACTTCAGGAAGCATATCATAGAATCATAGGACTGGAAGGGACCTCGAGAGGTCATCTAGTCCAGTCCCCTGCACTCATGGCAGAACTAAGTATTATCTAGACCATCATGATTTTTTGTGCTGCACAAAGCTGAGCTGCTCTGTGATTCTTTCCCAGTGAATTGTGGGATAACTTGTCTTTCCTTCTAGGCATATGGTGGGGATTATGGGAAGGCACTGCAGGGCTATCAGTCAGCACTTGAGTGGTTTAACCTAGATCCAAACTGCAAAGTGGGTGGGTTTCCATCCCAAGTGAAAGTGGAGCCCAGGTTTTAGTCTATGGTCCCAGCTTGGCCAACTAGCCTGGAATGAAATCACCACCACATTCACGCGAGAGTGGTTTGTGTGTGGATCAGAGGGGGGTCAGGGGAAAAACCCAAGGAAGAGCCTGAGTGAACTGTGCACTATGCTGCTAAAATGTATTAACTAATGTGTTCTAGTAGTCTAGTAAGACAAGGCAGACACATACAAGCAACCAGTGCAGGTAAGCAAGTTGCAGAGTTCCCTTTCATGATAAAATAAAAGCCATTGGTTCAAGACTGAAAAAAGAAAAGCCAGACTGGCCTGATAGGAGTGAAATTTGTGGACTCTTTGTCCTTGGCAGCCTGCTAACGGGTAAGGTGTTGTCTGGTCAGAAAGCAATTGAAAGCTATTGTTTTTCTGAAGTCTTATTTTTCATACTATTCTTTCTGCATACTATGCTGTTTTCAGTAAAGTAAAACATATGTGATTTGTTGCTGAACATATGAAAAATCAATTATTTCTCATGCCGGTACAGAAAGTCACTACTTAAACTCTTTATGTGTATCTAGTAGTGTTTCTAGTTCTCCGTTCATAAAATTAAACAAACACTCATTAATGATAGATAGTTTATAGCAATATGCAACATCAAATATTTTAGTGTTGTGTCCTTTGGTTTCAAATATAGATGGTATAATTTCTGAGTTTTCTTCTCTTTATCCTCTTATGTATACATTTTGGCAGCCTAGAATACAAAAAGCCAAGATAAGACCTCCCCTCATAATGGCTTGGACAGTGTATGTGAGTGAGAGAGAATTTACACCATCATCTTTTTAATGTTTTTTGGCAATAATCCTAAACAGCGATTTAGGGATTTTATATTAAATATGGTCTCATATAACCAGCTTTAGTCACTCTGGACCTCATGGTCCAAAAAAACTATGCTATAAAGAGAAACCAGTCCTGCACCATTGAATTCATGAATCACAGCTCTCTCATTTACTTCAATGAGAACATAAGTGGGCTCAAAGTAGCTCTCTTCCTAGGTTCTTATATGGTCCCTATCAGGATAGTAGCTGAGCATACAGATGCTATGGGACAGTGATTTCTCAGCCAAATCTTTTTTTTGTGGATGCAGTTTTCCACTGTCATTACAGGCCTAAATCCTACCATTTATACTGCAAGCACAAAAGTGGTGGGCATAATCAGATAATTAGACATAACTTTCATACCTGCAATCAACTATGAGTTTAAAATGCAAGCACAGTTTACTGCAGGTGCAAAGCGGAACCCCTAAAGCAGCAAGCTGATGCTAAAAGTATGATCACATGAGTATAAGACATTGTAAGTCACATGAGTATAAGACATCTCAAGTATATCAAGCTGGAGTAAATACAATCATGGCCCCCAATCTTGCATTTAATGGTAATTAGAATATCATAGAATATCAGGGTTGGAAGGGACCTCAGGAGGTCATCTAGCCCAACCCCCTGCTCAAAGCAGGGCCAATCCCAGATTTTTGCCCCGGATCCCTAAATGGCCCCCTCAAGGATTGAACTCACAACCCTTGGTTTAGCAGGTCAATGCTCAACCCACTGAGCTAGTATTATAGTAGAATCTAGAGGCCCTCTCTAAGATAAAGGCACTATTGTGTAAACACATACTGAAAGGCAGTCCCTGCTGCAAAGAATTTACAATCTAAATAGAGACAAATTAAAAAACAGAGGCACAAAGAAGTGAAGCAACTTGTTCAGGGTCACACAGCAGGTCAGTGGCATAGCCAGAATTAGAAACCATCTCTCTTCACTCCAACAGGACCAGATCCACAAAGGGACTTGACTTAGGCAAAATTGTGATTTACAAACCCCCATTCTGCTGCAACCTAACATTGTAGGCACCTAAACTCATTCAGTGCCTATATTTTCACTGTAAAAGTTCCCTCAGCATCTACGTTTCTGCCTGTGGGCATGCACGCTGCTGCCTCACTCTAAGAGTCTGGGTGCCTCTGTGCTGCCTAAGTCCCAGCATGATTGTCAAACTGGGAGAAGATACCACTACCTAACTCACCTGCAGGTCCCAACCACACAGGTGTGCTCTTGGCTTTCCACACAACATGGTAGGGTGAAGGACCTCCCTTAAAACCTTTAGTCCCGTGATTAGGGAACTTACCTGGGATATGGTGTGGGAGAGCTTGGTTCAAGTTCCGCCACTGCCTAATGTTGAACAGGGATCTCCCACCTCCCAGATGAGTGCCCTCACCACAGGGCTACAGAGTCATTCTTACTTTCTCTGGCCCAATTAATATTTAATTATTTAATCCAAGTGGAACAGCTTCAACAAGAGAGGTTGAGAGAGAGAGATACCTACAACAGAATATCCCATAACCCAGAGGCTAGGGCACTCACCTGAGAGGATGGGAACTTCTGTTCATGACCAGACAGAGGGGGAACTTGAATTGCGGTCTCCCACGTCCCAGATGAGTATCCTCAACACTGGGCTCACGTTTATAAGAGAGGTAGTCCTCTTCCCATCCCATCCCATCCCATCCCATCCCACTTCCCTCCTCCCCCAGCCATTTTGTGTGGAGTTATTTGCCTGTCTAACTCATTCTTAGAAGAAATGATTTTGGCACCTAAACTGCCCAACTCCAAGAGAGGAGTTCCAGATTGTGGACCACAAGCAGAGATTAGTGCTTAAGTCCAGTTCAGTGCCTAACACACTGAGAGGGGCAGTGGTTAGGACACTGTCTTCTCCTCAGCATTTCCCATTAGCTAGCATAGGCAGCTCCCTGCCTAATTTACTGGCTTTTGTGGATCCCATTCTCAGCTACCTATCTTTCCCCTTCCATTGCACAGGGAGCGAAGGCACCTACCGCTTTGTGGTTCCCATTGTTGTTTCAGGTGACTTTCTAGGTGCCTAAAAATTAGGTGTTGCAACACCAAAGTCCCTTTGTGGATCTGGGGCTTCTTTACTATAACCTGGTGCTTTCCTATTCCCATAGCATTGCAGTTTCCTTTGAAATCAATAGGGGTCTACACGAACACAATGCCCACTCATGCAAAGTTAACTGCAGGGCTGAGCTCCAAATTAAGAAGTGAGGTTAGTTGAAAGGAAGGAAAGACAAGCTCCCTCCAGAGTAGGAGGCCAGTCCCAGAGTGGGACCACAATGTTGATTACCAGCTGTTCAGGTAACCAAGAAACATTCATCTATTGTCTGGGTCAGGACCTCCTATATGGCTTTTGTGTATTGGATTTGGTTTAATTAGTTATATAAAAACTGCAGCTAATTTGACCCCACACTGCTTGTGTATTTTGTGACCTGGTTTAATTAAATGATGTTTTAGGAAGAGGGTGGAGCTAGAAACTAATTAAATAATTTTGTGGGGGGGAAAAGGCATGCTTGTTTGGAAGAAAAGGTTTGTACATGTTCTACCTGCACCATTTAACTTTCCATGTGGGCCTCTCAAAGTAGTTTGATTTTGTTAAAACTGATTATATTGCTGAGAATGACCACACCACTCTTAAAGCAGGAGGGACATTGTCCAGGCTTTCCGGAGGAAGGCAGTAGTGCTTTATGGTGGGAGGGGGGAGGGAAACAAGGTCAGAAACTGCTGCAAAAAGGTTGGTGTTGGTCAGCTTTGCAGCACTGACTCACCACCTGGGAATGTAAGGGCGGAAGGATTTAAAGGTACAAGCCCTGGTGTTGGAAACCCCTTTCTCCATGCAGCACGAAAGGCAGCATCTACCCTCTCTCCCTTTGAGGTGTGATTATCAGGTGGGGTTTGAACCTGCTGTGGGCATTGCGCTAGTCACTCCTTTTTAGGGGGGCTGGGAAGGAATTTTTCCCTCACCACCATATTGGCTTCGGTGGAGTGAGGTTTTTTCACTTTCCCCACTGCGGGTGTCAGAGAAGACCTATTATGGTGAGCACAAAATTGTGGTAGGCCATATGTCGCAATTTATTTGGTAAGTGTGGGGTGGATGTCCAGTGCAGGTACTCCATAGGGAAGGCATCCAGTGACCAGGCAAATGGCCTGGTAAAGGACTTAAAAAGTAGGTGCTGGTTAAAGGCACGGAATGGTGTGGGGTTTGGGGCTCCTGTGGTTGGAATGGCAGGGAGCCAACCCCCTTTATTATAGCCCATCTTACCCCTCCTATGAGTGGGGGTGGATGGTAGGTTCCAGCAATGGATGTGCTGGAGGGACCACGATGGAAAAAGAGGAGGAGCTGGTAAAAGCCTCCTGGGTATGGTAAGGTCCCGGCAACGGATGTGCTGGAGGGACCTGGATGGAAAAATGAGGGGGAGCTGGTGGAAGCTCCCCAGGTAATGACAGAATAAACAGGGGATTACCTGCACTGTACACTTTTATCTGCTGGGTAGTCCCAGACATTAAGTCCCAGACATCTAATAATAAAGCTGCAGCCAGATAAAATCCATATCAAGTGTCTGCTGTCCTTCTTTCGTTATAGCCAGACAATAGAACAATTCAAAGAATTCAAAGTACGACTAATATTAAAAATTATTACTAAACCATTCAACACCCAACATCATTGTCTCTGCATACTTTTTCCTGATACCTCCATTACCACCTTTACACAGAAGCCCGATTTTTTGTAGCATATATGTAGGCTTGGGAAAATTAGACTTTTATTGGTAAATGTCAATTTCACCAGGCACACAAAAACTGCTGAAACATTATTTCTTCAATAATAATTGCCATTTACAGATAGACAAAGTAAGAAAAATGCTGCTTGAGAACTTAGTTTGATTTAAGGATATTTACTTTGTATATTTTGAAACATGATATTGACTGTGTGTTTTGATGGTATAGAGCTTTAACTTTTTGAATCTCAATGTCCATTGTCATTAAGTAATTGCTTGTCCCACCCACAATTTCCTGCAACTGTGAAAATTTCAAATTGATAAAAACTGGAAAAAAAAATGCTTAAAAGTAAACATCAAATTCTGCCAAGCCTAGGTATATGATCCTAGGTCCAAGATTCAAAGGAAAGGAGGATATGAGAACAGTAAAACAAGGACACTAAAAAAAGCAGACTTCAACCAACTCAGAGAAATAGTAGGCAAGATCTCCTGGAGAGACCAATTAGGAAGAAAAGGCGTTGAAGGGCACTGGCAGTTCCTAAAAGATGTAATATTAGAGGCTCGACATCAAACTATTCCGATGCAGAGGAAAGATAAGAAGAGCCACAGGAGAGCAATGTGGTTGCACAAGGAGCTTTTTAGCTATCTAAAACCCAAAATGGATACAGATAGGAAATGGAAGGAGGACCATGTCACTAAGGATGTATATGTGGGAATAGCAGGAGCATGTAGAGACAAAAATCAGGAAAACCAAGGCAAGGAATGAGTTACAACTGGCCAGAAATGACAAAAAGAAGGGATTCTACAAATATTTCAGACATAAAAAGAAAGATCAGGGATGGTGTGGGTCCACTGCTTAATGGAGAAGGTGAGCTGGTAATGGAAGATAAGAAGACAGAGCTGCTCAATGCTTACTTTATTTCAGTCTTCACACAAAAAATAAACATGTGACCAGATGACTAGCAAAGTTACAGACAAGAAAGGGGAATGGATGCAGATCAGGATAAGTAAAGAACATGTCAGAGAGCTTCTGACTAATTTGAATGAGTTCAAGTCAGTGGGGCCTGATGCTATTCACCTCAGGGTGCTGAAGGAATTAGCTGAAGAAATCTCAGCACCACTGGCAAGAATATTTGCAGAGTCATTGATGACAGGAGAGGTCCCAGAAGACTGGAGATGGGCTAATGTAGTGCCCATCTTTAAGAAAGGGGAAAAAGGAGGAGCTGGGGAACCATAAATCAGTCAGCCTGACCCCCATACCTGGGAAGGTACTAGAGCAGTGTATAAAACATTCGATTTGCGAATATGTGGAGGATGAAGGGGTGATCGCTAGCAGCTAGCATGGATTTACTAAGAACAAATCTTGCCAAACCAGCTTGATTTCCTTCTTTGACAAGGTTTTGGTGGATGGGGGAAATGCAGTGGACATAATACACCTGGACGTTAACAAGGCTTTTGACACAGTCCCACATGACATGATCATTGCATCAGAGAAAATGATGACTTTCTGGATAGAAGTCAGTGTTTGGTACTGCAGGCACAGCATTCTGCAGAATCAGAGAGGGCAGTGCAGAATGGGGAAGAAAATTGGCAGCATGTGACCTCCAGAAGAAGAAAGAGGAGAACCTATGTATCTCCAATGCAGATAGAGGTAAGAAACCATTTGCAGGCTCTCTGCACAAGTACTATGGCGGAGAATGGTTTGGAAGAGTCATCTGAGGGAGAGGATCAGAAGGAGACGCCATTGACCGGAATGCATGGGAGACATTGTCCTAGGGATGGGGGTTCCCATGACCAGGGGCAGCTCCAGGCACCAGCGCACCAAGCACGTGCCTGGGGCGGCAAGTCGCGGGGGGCGGCCTGCCGGTCGCCATGAGGGCAGCAGTCAGGCTGCCTTTGGCGGCATGCCTGCGGGAAGTCCGCCGGTCCCGCGGCTTCCAAATACGCATTACCAGCTGGACCTCCCACAGGCATGCCGCTGAAAGCCGCCTGACTGACGTGCTTGGGGTGGCAAAATACATAGAGCCGCCCCTGTCCATGACCACCACTCCCAAGAGAAGGAGATGGGTGGTGGTGGTAGGGGACTCCCTCCTAAAAGGGACGGAGTCATCCATCTGCTATCCAGACCGGGAGACCCGAGAAGTGTGCTGCTTGCCTGGAGCTAGAAGTCAGGATGTGACAAAGTGTCTGCTGAGACTGATCAAGTCCTCGGACCGCTACCCCTTCCTACTTCTCCATGTGGGCACCAATGATACTGCCAAGAATAACCTTGAGCAGGTCACTGCAGACTATGTGGCTCTGGGAAAAAGGATAAAAGGAGTTTGAGGCACAAGTCGTGTCCTCCTCCATCCTTCCTGTTGAAGGAAAAGGCCCAGGTAGGGACCATCAAATTATGGAGGTAAATACGTGGTTACAGAGGTGATGTCGGAGAGAGGGCTTTGGATTCTTCGACCATGGGATGCTGTTCCAGGAAGAAGGATTGCTAGCAAGAGAAGGGATCCTCCTAACTAAGAGAGGGAAGAGCATCTTTGCAGGCAGGATTGCTAACCTAGTGAGGAGGGCTTTAAACTAGGTTTGCTGGGGGATGGTGACCTAAGTCCAGAGATAAGTGGGGAAGTGTGATACCAGGAGAAAACACAAGGAGAAGGGTACAACAGGGGAGGCCTCCTGATTCATACTGAGAACAAAGGGCAATTGGCTAGATATCTTAGGAGCCTGTATACAAACGCAAGAAGCCTGGGAAACAAGCAGGAATAACTGGAAGTCCTGGCACAGTCAAGGAACTATGATGCGATTGGAATAACAGAGACTTGGTGGGGTAACTCACATGACTGGAGCATTGTTATGGATGGGTATAAACTGTTCAGGAAGGACAGGCGGGGGAGAAAAGGTGGAGGAGTTGCACTGTATGTAAGAGAGCAGTATGATTGCTCAGAGCTCCAGTATGAAACTGGAGAAAAGCTTGTTGAGAGTCTCTGGGTTAAGTTTAGAGGCGAGAGCAACAAGGGGGATGTCGTGGTGGGCATCTGCTGTAGACCACCAGACCAGGAGGATGAGGTAGATGAGGCTTTCTTCGGAAAACTAACAGAAGTTTCCAGATCACCCTGACCTCTGCTGGGAAGAGCAATCCAGGAAGTTTTTGGAGAGCGTTGGGGACAACTTCCTGATGCAAGTGCTGGAGGAACCAACTAGGGGCTGTGCTCCTCTTGACCTGCTGCTCACAAACAGGGAAGAATAGGTAGGGGAAGTAGAAGTGGGTGGCAACCTGAGCAGCAGTGACCATGTGATGGTCGAGTTCAGGATCCTGACAAAAGGAAGAAAGGAGAGCAGCAGAATACAGACCCTGGACTAAAGAAAAGCAGACTTTGACTCCCTCAGGGAACTGATGGGCAGGATCCCCTGGGAGGCTAATATAAGGGGGAAAGGAGTCCAGCAGAGCTGGCTGTATTTTCAAGAAGCCTTATTGAGGTTGCAGGAACAAACCATCCCGATGTTCAGAAAAAATAGCAAATATGGCAGGCGACCAGCTTGGCTTAACAGAGAAATGTTCGGTGGGCTTAAACACAAAAAGGAAGCTTACAAGAAGTGGAAACTTGGACAGATGACTAGGGAGGAGTATAAAAATATTGCTCGAGCATGCCAGGGTGTAATCAGGAAAGCCAAAGCCAAATTGGAGTTGCAGCTAGCAAGGAATGTGAAGGATAACAAGAAGGGTTTCTACAGGTATGTTAGCAACAAGAAGGTGGTCAGGGAAAGTGTGGGACCTTTACTGAATGGGGGAGGCAGCCTAGTGAAAGATGATGTAAAAAAAGCTGAAGTACTCAATCCTTTTTTTGCCCCAGTCTTTTGCCCCAGTCTTCACGGCAAGATCAGCTCCCAGACTGCTGCACGGGGCAGCACAGTATGGGGAGGAGGTGAGCAGCCCTCAGTGGTGAAAGAACAGATTAAGGACTATTTGGAAAAGCTGGACATGTACAAGTCCATGGGTCCAGATCTAATGCATCCGAGGGTGCTTAGGGAGTTGTCTGATGTGATTGCAGAGCCATTGGCCATTATCTTTGAAAACTCGTGGTCATCGGGAGAGGTCCCAGACGATTGGAAAAAGGCAAATATAGTGCCCATCTTTAAAAAAGGGAAGAAGGAGAATCCAGAGAACTACAGACTGGGATCAGCCTCACCTCAGTCCCTGGAAAAATCATGAAGCATGTCCTCAAGGGATCCATTTTGAAGCACTTGGAGGAGAAGAGGGTAATCAGGAACAGTCAACATGGATTCACCCAGGGCAAGTCATGCCCGACCAACCTGATTGCCTTCTATGATGAGATAACTGGCTCTGTGGATATGGGAAAAGTGGTGGACATAATATATCTTGACTTTAGCAAAGCTTTTGATGCAGTCTCCCACAGTATTCTTGCCAGCAAGGTAAAAAAGTATGGATTGGATAAATGGACTATAAGGTGGATAGAAAGCTGGCTAGATCGTCGGGCTCAATGGGTAGTGATCAATGGCTCGATGTCTAGTTGTCAGCTGGTATCAAGCGGAGTGCCCCAGGGGTCAGTCCTGGGGTGGGTTTTGTTCAACATCTTCATTAATGATCTGGATGATGGGATGGATTGCACCCTCAGCAAATTTGCGGATGACACTAAGCTGGGGGGAGAGGTAGATATGCTGGAGGGTAGGGATAGGGTCCAGAATGATCTAGACAAATTGGAGGATTGGGCCAAAAGAAATCTGATGAGGCTCAACAAGGACAAGTGCAGAGTCCTGCACTTAGGATGGAAGAATCCCATTCACTGCTACAGGCTGGGGACCGACTGGCTAAGCGGCAGTTCTGCAGAAAAGGATCTGGGGATTACAGTGGACGAGAAGCTGCATATGAATCAACAGTGTGCCCTTGTTGCCAAGAAGGCTAATGGCATATTGGGCTGCATTAGTAGGAGCATTGCCAACAGATCGAGAAAAGTGATTATTTCCCTCTATTCGGCACTGGTGAGGCCACATCTGGAGTATTGCATCCAGTTTTGGGGCCCCCACTACAGAAAGGATGTGGACAAATTGGAGAGTCCAGCAGAGGGCAACAAAAATGATTAGGGGGCTGGGGCACATGTCTTATGAGGAGAGGCTGTGGGGACTGGGTTTATTTAGTCTGCAGAAGAGAGGAGTGAGGGGGGATTTGATAGCAGCCTTCAACTACCTGAAGAGGGGTTCCAAAGGGGATGGAGCTTGGCTGTTATCAGAGGTGGCAGATGACAGAAGCAGCAGCAATGGTCTCAAGTTACAGTGTGGGAGGTCTAGGTTGGATATCAGGAAAAACTATTTCACTAGGCGGGTGGTGAAGCACTGGAATGGCTTACCTAGAGAGGTGGGGGAATCTCCATTGTTAGAGGTTTTTATGTCCAGCTTGACAAAGCCCTGGCTGGGATGATTTAGTTGTGGTTGGTCCTGATTTGAGCAGGGGGTTGGACTAGATGACCTCCTGAGGTCTCTTTCAACCCTAATCTTCTATGATTCTATGATCGTAAGTAAGCTGGAGAAATGTGGGCTTACCAGTAAGTATACATGATTGGTTAAACAACCGCAAAGAAGGAGTCATTATTAATGCAATGATGTCATATTGGAGGGAGGTCCCAAGTGGGGTTCCACAGGGATCTGTTCTGGGTCTGGTGTTATTTAGTTAGAAGAGAGAGTTTACTGATCAAATTTGCAAGTGACACAAAGCTAGCAGGGGTTGCAAACATTTTGGAGGATAGATCTAAAATTCAAAAAGCTCTTGATAAATTGGAGAACTGGGCTATAGACAACAAATTGAAATTCAACAAAGACAAATGTAAGGTGCTGCACTTAGGGAAGAAAAGCCAAATTCGCAATACAGAATGGGGGATAATTGGCTTGGCAGCAGCACTACTGAGAAGGATCTTGGAGTTGTGGTGGATCTAAACCTCAATATGAGTCAACTATGTGATACTGTTGTAAAACCAACAAATGCAATTTTGGTTTGCATTAACAGAGGCCTAGCATGCAAGTCACGGGAGGTGATAGTACCACTCTACTTGGTGCTAGTTAGGCCTCAGCTGGAATATTGAGTCCAATTTTGGCCAACACTGTATAGAAAGGATGAGGAGAAACTGGAAAGGATCCAGAGGTAGTCAACAAAGATGATCAAAGGGATGGAATACAAGCCATATGAGCAAAGGTTGAAGGAACTGGGTATGTTTAGTTTGGAAAGAGGAGATTAAGAGGGGACATGATAGTAGTCTTAAAATACTTGAAAGGCTGCCATAAAATGTTGGAGAAAAATTGTTCTCAAGCCACAGAGGGCAGGACAAGAGGCAACGGGCTCAAACTACAGCATATCAGATTTAGATAAAATCTCAGGAAAAACTTCGTGATTGTATGAACAGCAGGACAATGGAACAAACTGCCTAGGGAAGTCATGTACTCTTCTTCACTGGAGATTTTCAAAAAGAGGCTGGATAACCATCTGTCTTGGATGGTTTATACACAACAAATCCTGCATCCTGGCAGGGGGTTAGACTAGATGACCCTTGAGGCCCCTTCTAACTCTATGATTCAGTTTATTACGCTCACCACAAGCTCCAGCCTAAGTAATTTCCTTCTCTTCCCTACATGGACAAAATAATAAATCTCCATTTCCAATTACATTTCAGATCACTACATGATTTATCACAATTTTTTTTTATACTTGAATGCCTAAAAGTTAGGCACCTAAATCCATATTCAGAACTTGAAGGGACTGATTATCAGAGGTTCTGAGATGCTAGCACTCCAATTGACTTTAACGGGACAAAATTGCAGCCTTCCCCTTCCATTGCCACATTGTTCATTTTATCAGCAGTTGTGTACACTCACTCCTACATAGTTAGGAAAGTGGTGGCTCAAAGCAACATTATCAGATAGCAGATCACACCAAAAAGCTTGGCAACATTAGTCATTTAGGTGGGAAAACACATAGGTGGCTCAGTTCATTTCAATACCCTCTTGAATTAAGACTGAAGGAGAAAAGAAAAAAAGAACTCAGCTTGATTCCAAATAATAAACAAGAAAACATTAGGCAAAACATTAACAGTATTTAAATTCAGCTCTTAGGCTTTTAAGATTTTTCAGAAGAAAAATTATAAATCAATATATTTGGTCCCCAGAGTAGCATAGTTAGCTGAATAGCAAAGTTAGGAAAACTTAGTTTAGAACTTATAATGCATGCATTCCATTAACGACATTCTCACTGGAGTAAAAAATGCTAGTGTCTATTGTAAGATTTGGAAACAGCTATACTCTACTCACTAAAATTGAGTTTGATTATTTTAGCACCTCTAATTGGCTAAGAACCACAAAGTGGATTTGTGCTACAATCATTGTAGCACATTGTGTCATATGTAGAAGATGGAGGTCAGTCCCCTATTTATGCAGGCAGGCTAATGGGGATAGGGAACTATCTAGGAGAAACTGGCTAAGCAGCAGTTCTGCAGAAAAGGACCTGGGGATTACAGTGGACGAGAAGCTGGATATGAGTCAGCAGTGTTTCCTTGTTGCCAAGAAGGCCAACGACATATTGGACTGTATTAGCTGGTGTGCTAATGTGCCAGCACTCCTGTTGGTCAGATGGAGTGTTGCACAGGGTTTGATTGGTCAGGCAGGGTGATTAGTCAGCTCCTCTTGCTTGAGTCCCTGTGGTAGTCTCAGTCTAGGCTATAAAGGGTTTCAGTCTCAGTCTCACTGGGCTGTGCAGGTTTTCCCCCTTATACTTTGTGAGGTTAGGGTGACCAGACAGTAAATGTGAAAAATTGGGACGGGGGTGGGGGGTAATATGAGCCTATATAAGAAAAAGACCCAAAAATCAGGACCGTCGCTATAAAATCGGGACATCTGGTCACCCTACGTGAGGTCAGCTCAGTTCTTAAGTCTCTGAGGGATTGGTCGGGGAACCCAGGCCTACCCACTCCCCTGGTTTCCAGCTCAGTGCCCTTAAACCACACAGGCAGAATCAAGCCTCAACAACTCCTCCTGCTGAGCCCTGAGCTCCTTCCTAGGTTCTGTAGGCTTCTCCAGCCTGTAGATCCATCATCCCTTCTCAGCGGTGTCATCTCTGGGCAGCTTCTCACCAGCTTGTTGGCAGGACTTTCCTTCTCCAGCCTGCTTGCTCCTCTGGCAGCTGCCCCACCCCTCTGCTTCTCAGCTCTTTTAATTTTCCCAGCTGCTGTGAGGCTGCCAATCAGCACTGGCTGGTGGTTGCAGCATTCATTTCCTGGTCACCAGGCCAGCATGGGGGTCTATACACCCCATGACACTCTGACAGCATGTTTCGTTTAGACGGATGTTGAATTAATCTCTGCCCTTAGCTAATGCATTTACCAGACTTTGCAACACCATGGATGAAACCTAGATTCCTTTGTGAGTATTTTCAGAGTTACATGGAAAAGATCATTAAATCAAACTAAATTCCCAGGTCAGCTCATTTATAAGCCAAATGGCTCAGATCACTTCCTGCAGAAGGTGGGATGAAAATTATTCACCAAGTCACTCCATACACTACATTACTGATCAAAATATCCTCGTCACTAGATAATTCATTCAGTGGTAATACTGGAAGGAATATAAAAATCGCTGAAACAGATAAAGCATATCAGAAATGTCAAAAAGGAACTTGAATAATGTTCTTTAAAACTACAAGCAAAAAATGAACGAAAAGGAAATGGTACAGAAAAAATTTGTTACAGGAAAAATGGCGTATAATATAAATACTTCTCAACTATACTTTTAGAACAGAACATTCTAAATATAGCATGTAGCACTGTGTGAGCAGTGTAGACATGTTGTTTTATGCAAGGTACCTTAGATATTACTAATGTAAAGATAATGGACCAAATACTTGTCTAAATCTGGTGGTAAACCAGGGATAACTCCACTGGATTTACATTAGTTTAATTGAAAGCAGAATTTGATCCATTTATAACTGTAATTTAGGGCAACAAGCTAGCAAGTTAGCCAGACTGAATTCCTTTAGCAGTTGATTAAAAAAGCAGGCAGGCATTTGTAACAATGCCAAACATTGTGATATCACAGTTACTGAGTTTTGTAAATATACTGTATGTTAATTCTTTAGAGACTGAGACAATCTGGAAAAAAAGCTGTGTTATAAATTAAAAAGTCTTGGGCTGTCAATTTGAAAGTTATATGACGAAGTTTTCTGCAATGCAATTAACACTAAATATGAACCAGAGTTTCCTTTTAAGACACAACAGTTCTTAGCTTTAGAGTATCTCTTAAGAGTCATGATCCTTCGATATTTCAAAGATTATCCAGACCTGCAGCTATACAATTTAAGACTGTGATTTAGCCAGATTTCATAAATTAGGCAGGTCTGACCTTGAAGGAAAACCCAGGTCTGCAGGAAGTAATGTTGGTTAATCAGTAGGTGATACACTCCCCTCTGAATCAAGGCTTGGGCATGGTAATAGGGTGCACTTACTGTGCTTCTGGAATACTTCCTTGATATTAGGGCATGTTTTCCAGAAGACAGGTGTTAGATCTGTTAATCTAGCCAAATTTCTAACAGGCTAATTACTTTCTCCCTCAATTCTCCCTGGAATTTCAACTGGACTCAGTATTCTTTTTCACTCCAAGACTTACACTGTTCTGAATTGTTCCTGTTTCCCTCAAAAAGAATATACACATCAATGATGAAGTGCTTCCTGTGTATATAAATAGTTTTGGGATCTTTTGGGGGTGAGAAATGATACCTGACTAAAATATTATATTCAGCTGCAATTTGCTTCTTTATAGAAAGCCCATTGTAAACCGTAATCCCAAAATTGAGTACTTTCAGATAAAAAGATTGATTGCCAGCAAAAAAGTTTGCATTGATAAATAAATGGATAAGTTTACATTCATTGTTTCAAATTGGAGACCATCTGCCATATGTGGATCTGTGGTTTTTGCCTATTTATTTTAGCAGAATTCACTATTCTTTAAGAATATTTCATTTTTGCCATGAGCACTTATATATATTTATCTTTTTACCAGGGCCGCCCAGTGGGGGGGGGGGGGCAAGTGGGGCAATTTTCCCCAGGCCCCCGTCCCCACAGGGGCCCCCACGAGAGTTTTTCAGGGTCCCTGGAGCGGGGACCTTCACTCGCTCCGGGGGCCCCGGAAAACTCTTGCAGGGCCTGAGCCCCCCGGAGCTTCTTCTGCTCCGGGTCTTCGGCGGCAATTCGGCAGTGGGGGCCCCCCGCCGCCGAAGACCCCAGGCCCCCTGAATCCTCTGGGCGGCCCTGCTTTTTACATCAAATGATGATTAGCTCTGGGATCAAGGTGTCAAACACTCCAAGTGTTTCAAAAGATATACTTTGCAGCTATTGACATGCAGTATTACTATAAGATTATGTGGAACCACAAAACAAATTGCAGCAGACATTGAAACAATATTTTTCCAACTGGTTCTCTGTAACAGATTAAAAACACAAAGAAAGTTAGGGAAAGATTATTTCAATATCAAAGAAAGGTATAACATGATCCAATGGCAGGAAGTTGAGGCTAGACAAATTCAGACAGGAAATAAGGTGTAATTTTTTTTAACTGTTACAGTAACCAGCCATTAGAACAATTTATCATCAGTGGCAATTTTTAAATGAGGTTGAATGTTTTTCTAAAAGGGATGCTCCAGGAATTATTTTGGGGAAGTTCTATGGCCTGTGTTATACAGGAGGTCAGATTAGATCAGGGATCGGCAACCTTTGGCATGCGGCCTGCCAGGGAAAGCCACTGGCAGGCCGGGCCAGTTAGTTTACCTGCAGCGTCCGCAGGTTCGGCCGATTGCAGCTCCCACTGGCTGCGATTTGCTGTCCCAGGCCACTGGGGGCTGTGGGAAGGGTGGCCAGCACATCCCTCGGCCCGGGTCGCTTCCTGCAGCCCCCATTGGCCTGGGACGGCGAATCGCGGCCATTGGGAGCCGCAATCGGCCGAACTTGCAGATGCGTGCCAAAGGTTGCCGATCCCTGGACTAGATTATCACAATAGTCCCTTCTGGCCTTGGGATCTGTAAATCTGTCTATGAATATATGTCAGTATTGAAATTCACAAAATGTCCACAGGTACAATGTGGTTAACTGCATTTGCTATAAATCTCGGCAGTGTAGTACACTGTATTTAGGCTTGGCAGAATTCAGATTTTATTTTTTTATAATTTCAATGAATAATAGCAATATTTTTAAGCATTTTCTCATAGTTGCACAAAATCATGAGTTTTAAGCATTTTTTAATTTTTATTGATTTAAATTTTTACAGTTGTGGGAAATGATGGAAGTGTCAGACAATAATTAAATAACATTAGACACAGATTCAAAAAGTTAAATGTATAACCATTAAAATACAAACTGTCAATATCACAAGTCAACATATAAAAAGTAAATATCCTTGAATTCTAAGTTTTCAAGTAGCATTTCTCTTACTTTGGTTATCTGTAAATTTCAGTTATCATCAATGGACATATTTTTGGTCAGTCTGAAATTGATGATGATTCACTTTTCGATAAAAATTTAATCCTTCCAAACCTAATTACATTGCATAATACATATTCATGGAGGTTAGGTCCATCAATGGCTATTAGCCAGGATGGGCAGGGACGGTGTGCCTAACCGCGGTTTGCCAGAAGCTGGGAATGGATCACTTGATGAATATCTGTTCCATTCATTCCCTCTGGGGCATCTGGCATTGGCCACTGTCAGAAGGCAGGATACTGGGATAGACAGACCTTGGTCTGAGCCAATATGGCCATTCTTATGTAACTCATTGCCATGTGCTTTGTTGATCATCAGTTTCAAAGACACATTCTTCCCCTCCAATATGCAAGTTGGTGGGGAAATTGTGTGCAGTAGACAGTGCATTTCGTTTCCAGGTCAGCTGATACTCTAGTATTTAAAATGAACCAATTTATTGGTACACTGCTTTGCATGCACCTCCTTTAAAGTTCAGTAAAGGGGTATTCAGAACTGTGGAAATCTTTAAAGAAGGAAACTAACCACAGTCATTTATGTTTTTCTCTTTTCAATGAACACCTTCAAATACCTGAAAGTTGTTTCTATTTCAACAAAGTAAATTCTTAGTATATGACATCACAAGATCCAAAAGTAAGGAGGAACTTGGTTATTTGGGACATCTCTAAAGGGTATGAACACAGTACCAAGACACAAACTCTCAGAGGAGATATTTCTCCAGCTTCATTTGAGGGAATCCTAAAATTTTTAACTTTCTTAAACAAATCCAAATCATTACTGTTGCAGACACTCTGGGCAATTAAACTTGTGTTAGATAGGGTAGGGTGCAGGTGAACATGTCTCAGACATGAAAGGAAAAAAAGCTAACCATCACAAATATACATTCATTAGAGTTTCAGGTCAAAGTTACATTTACTATCTTAGGTCATATCTTAATTTACACAACTCTGTTTGCCAGTCTACAACCCAGTACTACACAATACACTTCCCTAAGGAAAAGGATGCATTGGTCTGAATTCTCACACAGTGACCTACTCTATGAGACCCATTTGCAGCTGGCACCAGAAATAACTGGTGGTACTGCCTCTATCAAAAGTACCCTCGTATTTCCCATACACAAAAATATATGTGCAAGGCATGCACCTAGTGTTTGTGAATACATTTACCACCATGATATGCCCCAAAAGGTTTTAGGCACCTCCTAAAATGTATGCACAATTGCTAGTATGCATACACAGCTGTGGAAATTGAGCAGTCCAATAAAAATACACAATTTCACATGCATTGATGCAAAAAACTTAATCAGAGTGGTTTTTTTTTTTTTATTTTTTATTTTTGCCAGCTCAGATTTTGTGATTTTGATGCAAGATAGGAGAAACAAACCGCAAGCGTAATAAATGGAGTAAGATAGTGCCCAATCACCCCTCCCCCTCACTGCCCATCTATTGCTACTTGTTTCCTATGTGATATTCTGAATAAATGACTTATGTTCTATAATCAGGGCCGGCTTCAGGCATCAGCTGAGGAAGCTGGTACTTGGGGTGGCAGATTGTTCGAGGCGGCATTCTGCCCAATCCTAGGGCGGCACGGCCGCTTTTTTTTTTTTTTTTATTCCGCTCCGGCCGCCCTGTATGGGGCGGCGGCGCGGAGAACCAGAGCGCCCTGCAGGGCAGTCCTCTTCCTTCCCTCCCCGCTGACCGGAGCGGAGCCCTCGCGGCAGGCGGCAGGAGGCGGCACAGCGGGAGGGGCCGCGTGGCAGCGCCCCTGCTGTAGCCCTGGCCACCCCCTTCTCTCTCTCTCCTGCCCGCTCCCTCCTCCCCTCCTCCCCCAGCTGGTCCCCCTGCACCCGCGCTCCGGCCGCGCCGCAGGTTTTTTTTTTTTTTTTTTGCTTTGCCGTTCTGGCCGCCCCGTTTTTTTTTTTTTTGCTTGGAGCGGCCAAAAAGCCAGAGCCGGCCCTGTCTATAATGAACATGTGCTGCTGTATGGAAAACAACACAAAGTTTCATTTGACAGCACCTTCTCCATTCACTCAGTTTTTGTCTTTTCCACTGGAAAAAATTGTGAGAAATCATTCTGGGACTTATCCAAGGCCTATTGAGGTCAATTAAAAGTCTCTCACTGACTTCAGCAGGCTTTGCAGAAGGGCCTACATCCTTATGACATTTAATGGAAATGTGGCACATACTCAGTTGCTTTCACCAGTTACCAAAATCTAAATAAATTTAACAATTGCTCATCTATCTATATATTGAAGGTACTTATATGGTCCCCATTACCATAGTAAATGAGCATTTTACAATATTTAATGTATTTATCCTTACAACACACCCGAGTGGTAGGAAAGTGATATTATCCCCAGTTAACTGAGGAACAGAGAGACTAAGACCCAGATTTTTCAATGTATTTAGACCAGGGATCGGCAACCTTTGGCACGCGGCCCGCCAGGGTAAGCCCACTGGTGGGCCGGGCTGGTTTGTTTACCTGTCACGTCCACAGGTTCAGCTGATCGCGGCTCCCACTGGCCGTGGTTCGCTGCTCCAGGCCAATAGGGGCTGCAGGAAGCGGCATGGGACGAGGGATGTGCAGGCTGCGGCTTCCTGCAGCCCCATTGGCCTGGAGCGGCGAACCGCAGCCAGTGGGAGCCGCGATCGGCCGAACCTGAGGACGCGGCAGGTAAACAAACGGGCCCGGCCCGCTGGGGGCTTACCCTGGCAAGCCGTGTGCCAAAGGTTGCCAATTCCTGATTTAGACATTACTCCGTTCAGCATTGAAAGGTATAGGAAGATGACTAAATCCAACTTTCCACAGTGATTTAGACACTTAAAAGCCTAAGCCTCACTGAAAAACCTAAATTTTAAAGGTATTTAAAGGTGCCTACAGATGCGTATAGGCACCTAGGAGGATTTTCAGAATCATCTAGGTATTTAACTCCCTTTGATTTATAGGTCATTTTTCCTTCTCTTTATCAGTTTACCTAAGCCCTACAAAGCACTCATTAAATCACACCTGTGCTTAAAGTTAAATATGTTTCTAACTGTTTTGCTGGATTTGGGCCAAGGTGCTTCTCATTTTGCAGGATCAAACTCTTGTTTTCTAATCCAAGGATCTCTTATTCTACCTGATATATAGATTTACTCATTTAACTCCTGTTGAGGTAGTTCTGCATACAACTGCCCCTGTTAAACTTTAGATTAGGTATAAACTCACCAACTTAAAAATACAGATATTATATTCCTGTTAGATGGCAGTTGAAGTCTCCATCTGCCAGAATAGTAGGTTATTAAATAATATCAAATGAAAAGCAATGTGTTTTAGCAATTAAAGGGCTGTTCTACAGCCACTAATTTAAAGAAAGCTACTGAAAGAGAATGTATAGAAGATAAATGAAGACTTCAAATGCAACACACTAGCAAATGGCACTGAATTGAAACAAACATTTGGTCACTGTCATATTTGTTTTTCTTTGGAATTCTGCCCTGAAAGCTCTGTAGTTTTGTATTACTATTTTATCTTGAATGACTTACGAATATAGCTTATACAGGCTCCATGCTACAAAAACATTTCATGCAACCAGTTCGTTGGTTGCAGACTATGACAGAGCAGCATGAATAAAATTTACTTTGTATTTGTTTGATTCTGACTGCCTGAATTTCAGGAGAGAGGAAAAAAGGGTGACCAGGCTAATTTTTCTTTTAAAAAAAACTAAACAAATTTTGTGCTTGAAAAATTTAAATATGGTTCTCATTAGTTCATGACCAGCAGGAATTTATCAAGAATAATATTAAACTATTCTTTGTCTGTAATGTGGAAAGTGTAGCTGCTACCTTAAATTCTCAGTCACTTTGACTCTGTAGGGCCTTACCTGACGGGAATGAGTTGGCGTTGAAACTGTTAATGCTGCATTTCCTTGTTTTTGCTTTGTGTTACAACCTATGTGATAGCCAGATGTATTTATTTTTTTCTAAAGAGTTATCTTGGGATACAAAGTCACTGCTTATGAATCTGATTATATTGGATCAGATCCCAGTGCAACTCTCTGGAAAATCCAAATACTATTACCTCAGATGAGCTGAGCCCTAATTCATTATAGGCTTTGAAAAAGTAGAGTTAGTGCACATGCCAAATAGCCATTGATCACACCAAAATCTTTTTCTTTTGTTTAACAGCAAAACGTAGCACAGTCTGGGTAATGGATTAATAAAGTGGCTGATTTTGTTTTATTTTTAAACTCAGCCTGTCTTCCTTTGTTCTACCCCCAAATTAGGGTGACCAGTGTGAAAAGTCAGTATGCTTTTTTTTTTTTTAAGTGGGGGGTATATTTGTCTATATCAGATAAAGTCCCTAAAATTGGGACAATCTCATTAACATCAGGATGTCTGGTCACCCTACTCCAAATCTCTACCTATTTTTAACAAACTTGTAGGGAAAAACATTCTCTCCTAAAGAACCCATAGTTCAAATTTCATCCCCCCAAAGCATTTATTTTTCCACTAAATTACAGTTTAGACATCTGAAATTACAATTTTATAATGAGAAACCTGATAAAATCCTAGCTGTACTGAAGCACTGCCAATACAGAGTTATATTGCTATTATTATTCTTAAGAATCTTAATAATTTAAAACAGAGGTGGAGGAAGCAAAGCTAAGAGCTAAGTCACTTAATGCTTTATGACTGAATTATCCAGAGATGACAGTAAACTTATTTCCCTTCTTTGTTTTTCCTCCAGCACAGATCATCTGCAATAATCTCTTTCAAGGCTATCCATGTGTTAGATCTTCTTGTCACTATTTTGAAAGCTCTGCTACTAGTGCTTTATACCAAAGTTTCCTTTCAAAGCATTACACACTGAGGTGTAGGCAATGCAACTTCATGGTCAGAACAAGAGTCTGGCCTAGTGACTGGAGCAGAATCAGAGGCGTGGTCAGGAAAAAAGCCACTGGTCAGAGCCAGGGGTTAGGAATCAGGAGTAAGCAAGGACTAGGTTTGGAACAGAGTAGGCAAGTGGTGGACAGGAAGCAGGTCTGGTACAGCTATAGATGTAGAACTCATTGAGCAGTCACTGTGATGCTGTTGCTTAAATGGTGATCTGTTTGCTCTTCTGACCAATTAGGGAGCACGGTCACTTAGTGAGGGCTTATTCGGCCCAGACGACCTCATTGGGTTGCTAGGTAACCGAGTCAAAAGGCAGCTGAGTTCCTGACACAAAAGGAGAACTGCTGAAGTATCAGCTGCTTCTAGTTGGCAGAGGCAAAACTGTGGAGCAGTATTAAGTATCAGTATATGCTCACCACACAATGCTCCCTTTCCCTTCTGATATTATTGCATTTCACAGCTTTGTTAACTGGTAACTTTGTCTGCATAGACGCCGACTCTTCCATTAATAACAGCTTCACAATGGGAAAAAGTACAAATGCTACAAAGAGTTCCCAGTCAAAAAAATTAACAGACACCCTTGGAATGGAAACAGAAAAGTCTGAAAAAGTTGGCAATTGAATCTGAGTAGAATCTGAATGCACTGAATAATTTAAAAGGTCAGGTTTTCAACAAAATCTGGGTATAAATAGTGTCCTGGTATCATAAAGTACTCTATGCAGCACAAATCTCTAACATTCATGTAATGAGTTTATTAATATTTAAAGCACTTTGTTACTGATCGTTTAAAAATGTAGAAAATCTTTGAACTCTTTCATTTTGTTCATTCCCCTGGCTTGGGAAGCCTGATCTGATGCCTGCTGAAATGAATAGAAAGACCCCAACTAACTTCAAAAGGCTTTGATCAGGCCTTATTTGAATTCAGTAACTTAATTTAAATTACACAGAAGCTTCCATTTTCCAGAATGGACTCTTCCACAAACAGGTTGAGATTATTATGTGATAATGTAGAAGGAAATTGACTTTTGCCTCTTTCCCCCCCCCCCTAACAAATTAATTTAAATTACTTGTTAAGATGCTGGATTTCTTTCTAGTGAAAAGAGAAAATTAATACAATAGTAACTCCATATATATAGTAGTGATTTCATCTTTGTGATAAATTAATGTCTTTACTTTTGGACCAAACTAGTCTTTTAGAACATTTTCAAGTGAAACGGAATGCTCCTTAAGTATTTTTCAACCTTATTTTGCTTCTTCTACAAATACAAGTAATGCTGGGATATACTACAATTTGAGGTTATTGTAGTCACGTTGCTGTATTAGCAAAGTAAAATTTACATTGTGGCTTGTATGCATGCTTGAACATTGTGTCATTCAAATGTTTAATGTTTTCAGAGCTGTTTTACCCACGAAAGCTTATGCCCAAATAAATCTGTTAGTCTTTAAGGTGCCACCAGACTCCTTGTTGTTTTTGTAGATACAGACTAACACGGCTACCCCCTGATACTTCAGAGCTGTTGTTACTGTAAGCTCTTTGAGGGCAGGGACTGTTTAGTTTTGTGTTTGTGCTGTGCCTGGTAAAATAGGACCCCAATCCTGACAGGGACTTCTCGAAATAACTTTAATAAAAAAAGAAGTAAGATAATATAATTAGAAATAGAATGTCTCCCAACTTCCCAAAATAAACAACAAGGCACATGGCTTGATAAGGCCTTGAAAGTATTTAACCAATTCATATTTATGCTTATGATTACTCATGTTTTTCCATCAATTGCACCCTATTTAACACTCATTAATTAATATAAGAGATATGGGGCCTGTAAATCATTTATTAGTATTGTCAGGATTAGGCATTGTTTATGTTCATAGTTTTAACTAGCAACAGAGTGTGTATCCCCCAGTCGCTTTTCATTTGCAAAAATTATTTACCTATAGATTTTTTTTCATACAACAGATGGATTCTTTTAATATTTACTGAAAACCTTGAACTTTGTTCTAATGAGAAACCAATATGGCTTTTGACAATTTGGGTAGATTTTATTACAATTATTACAGTATATTATGTTGGGTTTTCCTCTTTCCTCATTACTTTTAAATACATGGATGTGTACTTCATTTAGGATCAAACAGGACATTTGACGTTGATGGAATATTATGTATTGTCCTGAAATAACCTACAGCACATTTTATAACCTAGTTCTACAGTACTATCAGCACACACTACTGAAAAATGTGAAAGGAAATGCAAATAAATGAACTTATTTAAGGTGAAGATTAAAAGAAAAATATGCTCAAATATTTGTTGAAGTACATCTTTTATCATTGTTGCATGGTGGTGATGTAGGCAAATTTTTCACTTATCGTGACAGTTTCTATCAGAGCAAAGAATTATGAAGGGCACTATGATCACATTGCAAAATGTCCATAAAAGGATGAAATTTCAAGGGCACTTAACATGGACTGTCTTAAGAGGGGACATGATGATAATAGTTTTCCAGTACATAAAAGGTTGTTACAAGGAGGAGGGTGAAAAATCGTTTTCCTTAACTTCTGACGAGGGGACAAGAAGCAATGGGCTTAAATTGCAGCAAGGGAGGTTTAGGTTGGACATTAGGAAACACTTTCTAACTGACAGGGTTGTTGAGCACTGGAACAAATTGCCTAGGAAGGTTCTGAAATTTCTGTCATTGGACGTTTTTAAAAACAGGTTTGCGATAAATGAAAGGGGGGTGGGATAGCTCCCTTTTATGGACACCCTGCCGGCCAGTTCGCTACAAAATCCATTAGTAGTTGTGTGACGATGCGGTTCTGGCGGAACCCAACTGAGAGTGCCAACTCAGGACAAATTGCTAAAACAGGGCAGTTACAGCCCAAGGCTGGGGTTTCTCCACCTCTAAGGCAAGCTGTTCTCTACTTGCTTTACCTGTAAAGGGTTAAAAAAGCCCATAGGTAAAAGGAAGGGAGTGGGCATCTCACCAAAAGAGCCAATGGGAAGGCTAGAACTTTTTAAAATTGGGAAGAAACTTTCCCTTTGTCTGTCCTTGTTGTTCTCTGGAGAGAGGAGACACAGAGCAGCAATGCTGTAAGAAGCTTTAAAGAAGATATGAAAAATCATCAAATCGTACCTCAAAACTACTTATCTGAAACCCCAGATATGTAAGTAGATCAGGGAATGTCTAGGAAGACGCAATTAGGTTTCTCTCTTTTATTTCTTTATGGCTTGTGGAATTCTCTGTGCTAACCCCAGGTGCTTTTGTTTTCCTTGTAACCTTTAAGTTGGACCTCAAGAAAACCATTCTTGATGCTTTATTATTATATTTGCTCTTTTAAAAATCTAGCTATAGCCTACATTCCAGATGTATTTTCTTTCTTTTTGTTTTTTAATAAAATTTACCTTTTTTAAGAACAGGATTGTTTTTTTGTGTCCTAAGAGGTTTGTGCATATGTTGTTTAATTAGCTGGTGGCAACAGCTGATTTCCTTTGTTTTTTTTCTCAGCTCTTCCCCGGAAGGGGGGGGGGCGAAAGGGCTCGAGGGTACCCCACAGGGAGGAATTCCTAAGTGCGCCTTCCTGGGTTCAAAGGGTTTTTTTGCATTTGGGTGGTGGCAGCATCTACCCATCCAAGGTTAGAGAGAAGCTGTAACGTTGGGAGTTTAATACCAGCCTGGAGTGGCCAGTATTAATTTTTGGAGTTCTTGAGGGCCCCCACCTTCTGTACTCAAAGTGCCAGAGTGGGGAATCAGCCTTGACAAGGTTAGACAAACACCTGTCAGGAATGGTCTGGTTATTACTTAGTACTGCTTTGAGTGCAGTTGACCTATTGAATCATAAAATCATAGGACTGGAAGGGACCTCGAGAGGTCATCTAGTCCAGTCCCCTGCACTCGTGGCAGGACTAAGTATTATCTAGACCAGGGATCGGCAACCTTTGGCACATGACCGTTCAGGGAAATCCGCTGGCGGACTGGGACGGTTTGTTTACCTGTAGTGTCCGCAGGTTCGGCCGATCGCAGCTTCCACTGGCCGCGGTTTCACAACCTCCCTAGGCAATTAATTCTAGTGGTTAACCATGATGACAGTTAGGAAGTTTTTCCTATTGCCCAACCTAAACCTCCATTGCTGCAATTTAAGCCCATTGCTTCTTGTCCTATCCTCAGAGGTTAAGAACAATTTTCCTTCCTCCTCCTTGTAACAAACTTGTATGTATTTGAGGTCCCTTCCAGTTCTACACATCTATGATTCTCTAATTCTCTACAGATCTTGACTGATCCAAAATTTGAACCATTCTCAAATGCCCGTAAGCTGCTAAAGTGGGTCCAGTAGTTTAGTAATGAAAGAATGCTCCTTTTGGCCCAGATCCTCAAAGATATTTAGGTAGCTAACTCGCATTAAAATCAATAGGTTTTACATGACTGGAAGTAAAAAACAACAACAATCAAAAACTCACCAACGTGGATCACGACCTGTAATGAGATTTACTTGCAGTGGATATTCAATCACTCTGTCCCTGTGTGCTGGGCTGAAAGTTTCAGAAAGCGAGAGGGCTCTGGTAACAGAGGAAAGGATAGATGCTGCTCAACACTGCTGAAGGAAGCCTGTTGGTTTTGTCTGTAGCTTTTCACCATTTTCCTTTCCTAAATGCTGCTGTTGAAGGAGGACTGGGGCTCCATATAACTATGACATAACCCAGCCCTGTGGCAGTTGGGTGTGAAATTGTGCTGAGTTTTCCCTTCCATTTCAACTCGCAAGTAGCTGTTTTATAGAGTTCCTGTGTGTTCTCTGAAAACTTCAGACCTAATAATCCCTTCCTCATGGCTCGCCGCACCTGGGAGAGATCCCGGGATATTATCTCCATACTAGCAGAAAAATCTGCCCTCTGTCGTGACACTCCTGTAATTTTTTATAGAGCTGTAGGAGTTTAAACAAATGCCTCAATTATCTTGTTTTGTTAATAATATTATAAAGAATAAACCTGGCAGCCCAGTAGTCATCAATGACCCTGCAATAGTAATGGTTAGAAAAGTCTATTGGTCAGCTTCAAGTTCCAAGGTGGGAGATAAACATTAAGAGAAATAAGACTTTTTATAAACTATGACCAGTACCGTGAAAATTGTCTTTTTCTAACTGGTATTATCAGTAGTGGGACTGCAGAGCCAGGCAATAGTGGCTGCTGCTGCTCAATAGGCGCTTAGCTTAAAGGGTACTCTGCCCACTGGTGTTGGCTTCCACATCAATGGGGGGGGGGCGGGAAGGGAGAGAGGAGAAAGGAGGTTGTTGGGACTCACTGTGTCCTGGCAGCTTTTGGCTCGACAACTTGACCTTTCCTCTACTCATGCTGCTGCTCCTGAGAGGAGCTTGGAGGGGTGCGGGAAGCTGAGGCTAGGCCACCCTTATCCAAGTCCTCCCAGTGGTGTTAGGCTACACATGGGCACAGGGAGTGAGGGAGGGGAGGCTGCTGGGATTCCATATCCTAGGTCAGATTATTTCATTTGTCTAAAAAAAATCATCATATTTTAAAACATATTTTAAAAGATATTTGCACTTCCCGTCACATATTTTTTCCATGGTGTGTGCTAGAGAAACATGGTCTACATGAATTTACTATGGTGGGTGCACACCTGCTTGAAAGACTGTATTCAAAGAGTAGTTATCAATGGTTTGCTGACTAATTGGGATGACGTATCTACTGGGGTCCTGCAGGGTCAGTCATGGATCCAGTACTATTCAATATTTTCATTCATGACTTGGATAATGGAGCAGAGAGTACGCATATGAAATTTGCAGATGACACCAAGATGGGAGGGGTTGAAAGCACTTTGGAGGATAGGATGAAAATTCAAAAGGAGCTTGACAAATTGGAAAATTGTTCTGAATTCAACAAGATAAAATTCAATAAAGACAAGTGCAAAGTACTTCTCTTAGGAAGGAAAAATCAAATGCACAACTACAAAATGGGGAATAAATGTCTAGATGATAGTACTGCTGGAAAGGATTTGGGGGTTAAAGCGGCCACAGTCTGAATATGAGTCATTAATGTGATGCAGCTGCAAAAAAGACTAATAAGATTCTGGGGTGTATTAATAGAAGTGTTGTATGTAAGACACAGGAGGTAATTGTCTTGTTCTACTCAGCACTGGTGAGGCCCCAGCTGTAGTATTGTGACTAGCTCTGGGCACCACAATTTAGGAAGGATATGGACAAACTTAAGAGAGTCTAGAGGAGAGCAATAAAAATGACAAAAGGTTTAGAAAACCTGATCTATGAGGAAAGGTTGGAAAAACTGGGCATGTTTAGTCTTGAGAAAAAAAGACTGAGGGGGGAACCTGATAACAGTTTTTCAATATGTTCAGGGCTGTTATAAAGAGGATAGTGATCAATTGTTCTCCATGTCCACTGAAGATAGGACAGGAAGTATGGGCTTAATCTACAGCAAAGGAGATTTAGGTTAGATATTCGGAAAAACTTTCTAACTATAAGAGTAGTTAAGATCTGGAATACACTTCCACGGGAGGTCATGGAGTCCCCATCATTGGAAGCTTTAAAAAACAACTTGGACAAACACCTGTCAGGGATGGTCTAGGTTTACTTGGTCCTACCACAGTGCAGGGGGCTGGATTTCAGGACTTCTCAAGGTCCCTTCCAACCCTACATTTCTGTGATTCTATGATCTCATGATTTTTGAATGCTTGGGGCTATTTGGCAGTGTCAGGTGGGGAGTTGGGAGGAGTGGTTGGTTAGCCTGATCTCACACTATCTCATTGCTACTGGTGCTAGAACATTCTAGAACTTTGGTTGTAGGAAAGTAGAATTTAGATTTTGCTTCTATAACCCACAGTCAGCGTGCCGCTCTGTCACCATGTAGGGGTTGATGAGCTTCTTAGAACCTTGCCTAACAAATCTGGGTCCTTTAATTCAGGTGGTTGAGGTTTAAGATCTAGAGGCCCCAGTTTCAATCCTTACTGCCAACGACCTACCACAATGGATGGCACAACAATTCTAGATGGAAATGCAGAGTTGGATTGCCCAGCAGTGCATTGAGTGTCACATAGTGTATGCACATTTTTCTAGCAGATCAAAAATGGTACTACTTATTTTGTTGCATTGCTTTTGCAGCAAACAACTTTTTTATGGTCACCCATTTTAACCTGCAGTGGGATTCAGAAGATGCTCTTCTTCCCTTCCCCCAATATGTTAAAAATAGTACACCAGATAATTACCTGTTTCAGAGTAGCAGCCGTGTTAGTCTGTATCCGCAAAAAGAACAGGAGTACTTGTGGCACCTTAGAGACTAACAAATTTATTAGAGCATAAGCTTTCGTGGGCTACAGCCCACTTCTTCAGATGCATATAGAGATAATTACCTGTATGTGATCTTTTATGGCAACCTGGATGTTATACATATGGCAAAATAAAACAGCAGCAGATCAATAAAGTGTTCTGCTTTGATACTGTAGAGATTGAAATTCAGTAGAAATATTTCCTAAATTGAAACATGCTTTTCTCTGATCCATATTTTACACTCTATACAGAAATACTGGCAGTAAAGTCTGTAAGGAAACATAGAATAGGATTACAGCCCAGTGCTCTCCTCTCTCTTTGCCTCATGCTGCCACTTTCAGTCCTAAAACTTCCTGCTGAGAGAGCAGAGGCTGGGTATTTCCTGGCAGGAAGCAGGAAGTTCTTCCAACATGCAGCAATTTGTAGTTCCCACTGCTGCTGCTGAAGCACACTGGACCTTGGGGTACAAACAGATTTTGCTCAAGCTTCCCCAAAACATTCACTTCTGGACATACAGCAAGCATGAAGAAGTTCAACCCAAAGGAATTTGTTTGAAATAGTGATTAGCAACTGAAAACATGTTGTTAAGTAGAAGAGGAACACAGTCATCCTTACTCAGAAGTATCATCAGCCCAGCAGATTCTAATTTCTAATGTGCATACATGAAAAAAAAATCAGATTTAAACATTCTACTTTAAAACATTTCAACTACTTTTCTTCAAACTTGCCTCATTCCTTAGATCTCACAGAGATCTATAAAACAATCCAGTTGTTTATTTTATGCCTTCACCCACTACTGAGTTATTCCTGCCAAGGTTGACACTAATTAGAAATGGGAAAGGATGTAGTTATTTAATATGTATATAATTCAAAACCAGCACAAAATGACTTTGCACATGTTTTCTAAATATATAATCTCCTTGGGGTGAGACCAACCACCGCAAATTTTAGCCCAAAAGGAATTTGTTTCAAAAAGTTACAAGCAATTGAACAAGGAGCATTAGAATAGAAGTTGAAACTTGGCCTTAGGCTTTGTCTTCACTACCCGCCGATCCGGCGGGTAGCAATCGGTTTTTCGGGGATCGACTTACCGCATCTAGTGAAGACGCGGTAAAATCGATCCCTGATCGCTCTGCCGTCGACTCCGGAAATCCACCTCGGCAGGAGGCGGCAGCGGAGTCGGCGGCAGCGTGGCAGCGGTCGACTTTCCCGCGTCCTCACCGCTAGGTAAGCCGACCTAAAATACGCAACTTCAGCTACGGTATTCACGTAGCTGAAGTTGCGTATCTTAGGTCAGACCCCCGCTGCAGTGTAGACCTAGCCTTAGCTACTTTAGCTGCAATCCTGCCACCTGATATAGTAAAAAATAAATAAATAAGAAGCCAACTTTACCGCTTCCAGTGCTCACACAAGCCAAGTGCTTTTCCTTCATTTTGAAGCAAACAGACAAGCCACTTCAGCCAGAGTCTAATGTCTTATGCCAGGTAGTTTGGAATTATAGAAAAAACAACATGGTACATCTCTGAAGATAAACCAAAGCTATCTGCGTGTCAAAGATTTTTACTATTGACTTTGTACTGTACGAATACAATGAAAAATAGCATCCTTTGTGATGGAACTAGGAAGCACTCAGTTTATACTTTATCCATGGTGCCTGTGTTCACTGTAATCCTAGTTGTTCCTTTCGGAAACGAGAAGACCACTCCTAACAGAGATCTTACAGAAATAAGCTACTGCACATTTATGACTGCCTCAGTAACATCCAAGTGGTACAGGTGGATTTGTGTTCCATTCAGATGAAAGTTGATTTTAAAAATAAAGAATTGACAAATAAAGAGTTCAGTAAAAGATCCAGCTATGAAATTCTTCTAGTTACTACGGAGCTTGAAAGGAAGAGCACCTGGTGGGATAAGTCTCTTTATTAGTCTATGGGAGAGGCCAGGGGGATGATGTTCAGGAGTTTGGGAATGGGGAGACTGGAAACCCTAAGTTTTTCTTATCAGGTGGATTGCTTCCCAGCCCAGCTCTAAAGTATAGAATTGCATTGTCATCGTTCTTGGAGCTTACCCAAAACTGAAATGTCCTCTCTGACTCCCTGCCTTTGTTTTCTCAGAGTAGTTTGATTGAAATCCCCAGAATTGAAATTCCTTTTGGTTCTCAGTCAAAACTTAAGCTATTTTTCCATTCAAATTCGGACATGGCCCAAATCTTGTGAGAATAGCCACTTTCACAAGATTTTGGTCTAGGATGGTGGAAATAATGAAATTTCTTCCATTATGGGCCAAAATTTTAGAAGAGCAGTTTGTGATTTTGAATCTACAGAACTAAAGGGATAGGGGTGGGGAGAGAAGGTTATATTTGTTTGCAAAAGAAGAGAAATTAAATATATTTAGATGACTATTAAAACTTTAAGGAGAAGGGGAAATATCCTTTCCTGCAAACATACAGCTGCTGCCAACTTAACATACACTGTACATTTGCTCTATTAGTATTAAGAGCCCCTTCTGTTGGAGCTAATATTGTTTGGTGTGTAGTTAAGCTTCTATCATGAGGCTGAGGGGAAGATTCTCAGTGGCTGTAGATTATCATAGCTCCACTGGTTTCAATGGAGCTGTGATAATTTATACTTGCTGAGGATCTGCCCAGGAGAACTTGGAGGCCCAGTATTGCAGGGTGCTGAAATCGATGAGTGTGCTGGATACTGTACATTTCAGGAGTTGCTCAGCTTCCCAAAGGATCACATCTAGAGTGCATTTTTTCAATACATTCTATGTATAACTGTCACAGAGCAAGCTTTGCCTTGGATCCCTTCTCAGTTCCTCTCTCAGGTGCCAGGCTTTGCTTCATTCATTCTTCTTTCTCAGTGGTGGAACTCCAGGGTCCCATGAATCTTAGGCTCTGGGTTGCAACCTCACTGTTTCTTAAATGTGTTTACCCAACAGGCCCGACTGTATTTGGCAAGAAACTTCTCTCTGGGAGCGTGTGACCTATGGTTGATTAAAATGACTTAGAACAGCTTCTTCAACAGTAAAGGTACTGTTTATTTACCCAAAAGTACATGGCAATCAGAGAAAAGGTTTAAAACTACATAAAGGCCTACATACCTGTTCTCACCCAAAGGTTACTATTTCCCTCAAAGCTTAGGGAAGCCCAGATGACTCAGATCCATCCCACAGGGCCTGTGTCTGAGTCTGTCTGCTCTCTAGGAACAGCCCCAGAAGACAAAATCTCGCCCTCTCTAGAGAGAGTTTTTAATTGTTTAGCGTCCTTTTGATCTTAGGCTCTCAGCTGTGTAACTTTGATGGGGACCTGAAAATAGCATCTTCCCAATTAATGGCCCACCCACTGTTCTCTTAACCTCACTGAAGTTATTTAGTCAGAGGTGTCTTAACTTTGGCCATTGTTTCATTTCCTGCTTGTTCTTCCTTACAGCCCTTTTGATTCAGCTCCACAGAGCCAGACAAAATAATATCAAGCAGGTAAAAGGAGGCCCACATAATATTCATAAAATTGTTATAGCTTAGCCCCTCGTTCTCCACTGTAATGTATTACTTTGCACCGCAGTCCTGCAGCAGATTAATCTCTAAGGAAAACAATCACTGGTCTGAGTTAGGCCTGGTCTACACTGGGGGTGGGGTGGGGGGGAAGGGATCGACCTAAGATACGCAACTTCAGCTATGAGAATAGAGTAGCTGAAGTCGACGTATCTTAGGTTGACTTACCTCGCGTCCTCACGGCGTGGGGTCGACTGCCACCGCTCCCCCGTCGACTCCGCTTCCGCCTCTTGCCGTGGTGGAGTACAGGAGTCAACGGCAGAGCAATCGGGGATCGATTTATCACGTCTACACTAGACACAATAAATCGATCCCCGATAGATCGATCACTACCCGCCGATCGTAGTGTAGACGTACCCTTATATATATGCATAGGTAGAACAACGCCACAAACTTCTCTCTCATTTTGTTTTAAATGATTTGACTCAGGCTTCCATGGATATAACAATATGTTTTTACCTGACTCTCACTCTCAGAAAAGACTATTTTCGTTCATGGTGGTGGAGATAAAGAGGGGGATGTTTCATAAATTTGTATGCTTTGTTTGCTGCAGAAATGTAATATGCTCTTATTAAGGATGAGTCACCTAACAAGACACTGGTCATCAAAACGTTTTGCTCCTCTCCGGGCTATAAATCTACTGAAGTTCTTAGATTCTATGAATTGCCACAAGGTTGCCTGAAGTTTTAAAAGGTCTTAAAGGCAAAAAATATTGATCTTCTACTGGCTTGCCCATCCCTGCTTTAAATAAAAATGACCTTTGGTTGCATTCATTTACATTTAAACAAAACACATTCTAGAAGAACTGCATTAGATGTGGAGTTTTGTCTACATAGAAGACAAATCCAGCTGACAGCCATGGGCTTAAGAACTGACAAAGAGCCCTTAAAAGACTTGAGATATAAAACCAAACTGTCCCACTTTTCAGGAAGAAATATTTTGCATCCTGGGTGACCTACTGTTTATACAAATTAATGTCAAAGATGGATTTCAACTTTATTACGACAGATCTGGAACACACAGTGCAGTTTGCATGCCAAATAAAACTAAGGGAACATTCTTCCCTTCAACAGTGTCAATTCACAGAATCTAAAAACATCAGCAGATTTATAGCCAGAAGAGGAGGAAAGTGGTTTGATGACCAGTGTCCTGTTAGATGTCTTATCCTTAATAAGAGCACATTATTTTTCTGCTTCAAACAAAACTGGCTCCTGGCAAAAATAAAGGTTACACTACGTCCTAAGTGCCTTCCACCTAGAAATGCAAAGAGAAACCAACAGGACTTGTTTATGGCTTAATTTGCATGAGTTGTCAGTTTGGATTAAGGATCACTACAGACTAGGAAATGTATTTTCATAGATTTTAAAGAGTTTAAGGCCAGAAGGAATGATTAGATCATCAAGTCTGACCTCCTGTATATCACAAGCTATTAAATTTCTCCCAGAACTGATGGGCAGGATCCCCTGGGAGAATAACATGAGGGGGAAAGGAGTCCAGCAGAGCTGGCTGTATTTTAAAGAATCCTTATTGAGGGCACAGGAACAAACCATCCCGATGTGTAGAAAGAATAGTAAATATAGCAGGCGACCAGCTTGGCTTAACAGTGAAATCCTTGCTGATCTTAAACACAAAAAAGAAGCTTACAAGAAGTGGAAGATTGGACAAATGACCAGGGAGGAGTATAAAAATATTGCTCAGGCATGCAGGAGTGAAATCAGGAAGGCCAAATCACACTTGGAGTTGCAGCTAGCAAGAGATGTTAAGAGTAACAAGAAGGGTTTCTTCAGGTATGTTAGCAACAAGAAGAAAGTCAAGGAAAGCGTGGGCCCCTTACTGAATCAGGGAGGCAACTTAGTGACAGAGGATGTGGAAAAAGCTAATGTACTCAATGCTTTGTTTGCCTTGGTCTTCACGAACAAGGTCAGCTCCCAGACTACTGCACTGGGCAGCACAGCATGGGGAGTAGCTAACCAGCCCTCCGTGGAGAAAGAAGTGGTTCAGGACTATTTAGAAAAGCTGGACAAGCACAAGTCCAGGGGGCCGGATGCACTCCATCCAAGGGTGCTGAAGGAGTTGGCGGATGTGATTGCAGAGCCATTGGACATTATCTTTGAAAACTCATGGCGATCAGGGGAGGTCCCGGATGACTGGAAAATGATTTTTTTGCCTCTGTCTTCACAAACAAGGTCAGCTCCCAGACTGCTGCACTGGGCAGCACAATATGGGGAGAAGGTGACCAGCCCTATGTGGAGAAAGAAGTGGTTCGGGACTATTTAGAAAAACTGGATGTGCACAAGTCCATGGGGCCGGATGCGCTGCATCCGAGGGTGCCAAAGGAGTTGGCGGATGAGATTGCAGAGCCATTAGCCATTATTTTTGAAAACTCATGGCGATCGGGGGAGGTCCCGGATGACTGGAAAAAGGCTAATGTAGTGCCCATCTTTAAAAAAGGGAAGAAGGAGGATCCGGAGAACTACAGGCCAGTCAGCCTCACCTCAGTCCCTGGAAAAATCATGGAACAGGTCCTCAAGGAATCAATTATGAAACACTTAGAGGAGAGGAAAGTGATCAGGAACAGTCAGCATGGATTCACCAAAGGGAAGTCGTGCCTGACTAACCTAATTGCCTTCTATGATGAGATAACTGGCTCTGTGGATGAGGGGAAAGCAGTGGATGTGTTATTCCTTGACTTTAGCAAAGCTTTTGATACAGTCTCCCACAGTATTCTTGCCGCCAAGTTAAAGAAATATGGGCTGGATGAATGGACTGTAAGGTGGATAGAAAGCTGGCTAGATCGTCGGGCTCAACGGGTAGTGATCAATGGCTCCATGTCTAGTTGGCAGCCGGTTTCAAGCGGAGTGCCCCAAGGGTCGGTCCTGGGGCCGGTTTTGTTTAATATCTTTATTAATGATCTGGAGGATGGTGTGGACTGCACTCTCAGCAAGTTTGCAGATGACACTAAACTAGGAGGCGTGGTAGATACACTAGAGGGTAGGGATCGGATACAGAGGGACCTAGACAAATTAGAGGATTGGGCCAAAAAAAACCTGATGAGGTTCAACAAGGATATGTGCAGAGTCCTGCACTTAGGACGGAAGAATCCCATGCACTGCTACAGACTAGGGACCGAATGGCTAGGTAGCAGTTCTGCAGAAAAGGACCTAGGGGTCACAGTGGACGAGAAGCTGGATATGAGTCAACAGTGTGCTCTTGTTGCCAAGAAGGCTAACGGCATTTTGGGCTGTATAAGTAGGGGCATTGCCAGCAGATCGAGGAACGTGATCGTTCCCCTTTATTCGACATTGGTGAGGCCTCATCTGGAATACTGTGTCCAATTTTGGGCCCCACACTACAAGAAGGATGTGGAAAAATTGGAAAGAGTCCAGCGGAGGGCAACAAAAATGATTAGGGGTCTGGAGCACATGACTTATGAGGAGAGGCTGAGGGAACTGGGATTGTTTAGTCTCCAGAAGAGAAGAATGAGGGGGGATTTGATAGCAGCCTTCAACTACCTGAAGGGAGGTTCCAAAGAGGATGGAGCTCGGCTGTTCTCAGTGGTGGCAGATGACAGAACAAGGAGCAATGGTCTCAAGTTGCAGTGGGGGAGGTCCAGGTTGGATATTAGGAAACACTATTTCACTAGGAGGGTGGTGAAGCACTGGAATGCGTTACCTAGGGAGGTGGTGGAGTCTCCTTCCTTGGAGGTTTTTAAGGCCCGGCTTGACAAAGCCCTGGCTGGGATGATTTAGTTGGGAATTGGTCCTGCTTTGAGCAGGGGGTTGGACTAGATGACCTCTTGAGGTCCCTTCCAACCCTGATATTCTATGATTCTATGAAAAAGGATAATGTAGTTCCCATCTTTAAAAAAGGGAAGAAAGAGGATCTGGGGAACTACAGGCCAGTCAGTCTCACCTTAGTCCCTGGAAAAATCATGGAGCAGGTCCTCAAGGAATCAATTCTGAAGCACTTAGAGGAGAGGAAAGTGATCAGGAACAGTCAGCATGGATTCACCAAGGGCAAGTCATGCCTGATTAACCTAATTGCCTTCTATGATGAGATAACTGGCTCTGTGGATGAGGGGAAAGCAGTGGACGTGTTATTCCTTGACTTTAGCAAAGCTTTTGATACGGTCTCCCACAGTATTCTTGCCAGCAAGTTAAAGAAGTATGGGCTGGATGAATGGACTATAAGGTGGATAAAAAGCTGGCTAGATCGTTGGGTCAATGGATAGTGATCAATGGCTCCATGTCTAGTTGGCATCCAGTATCAAGCGAAGTGCCCCAAGGGTCGGTCCTCGGGCCGGTTTTGTTCAATATCTTCATTAATGATCTGGAGGATGGAGTGGACTGCACCCTGTTTGCAGATGACACTAAACTGGGAAGAGTGGTAGATACGCTGGAGGGTAGGGATAGGATACAGAGGGACCTAGACAAATTAGAGGATTGGGCCAAAAGAAATCTGATGAGATTCAACAAGGACAAGTGCAGAGTCCTGCACTTAGGACAGAAGAATCCCATGCACTGCTACAGACTAGGGACCGAATGGCTAGGCAGCAGTTCTGCAGAAAAGGACCTAGGGGTTATAGTGGAAGAGAAGCTGGATCTGAGTCAACAGTGTGCCCTTGTTGCCAAGAAGGCTAACGGCATTTTGGGCTGTATAAGCAGGGGCATTGCCAGCAGATCGAGGGACCTGATCATTCCCATCTATTCAACATTGGTGAGGCCGTACTGGGTCCAGTTTTGGGCCCCAGACTACAAGAAGGATGTGGAAAAATTGGAAAGAGTCCAGTGGAGGGTAACAAAAATGATTAGGAGGCTGGAGCACATGACTTATGAGAAGAGGCTGAGGGAACTGGGATTGTTTAGTCTGCAGAAGAGAAGAATGAGGGGGGATTTGATAGCTGCTTTCAACTACCTGAAGGGGGGTTCCAAAGAGGATGGATCTAGACTGTTCTCAGTGAGGACAGATGACAGAACAAGGAGTAATGGTCTCAAGTTGCAGTGGGGGAGATTTAGGTTGGATATTAGGAAAAACTTTTTCACTAGGAGGGTGGTGAAGCACTGGAATGGGTTACCTAGGGAGGTGGTGGAATCTCCTTCCTTAGAGAGGTTTTTAAGGGGATTGGTCCTGCTTTGAGCAGGGGGTTGGACTAGATGACCTCCTGAGGTTCCTTCCAACCCTGATAGTCTATGATTCTATTATTCAGATACCCTATATTGAGCCCATTGAGTTTTAGTTAGACTAAGGCATTTCAGTTTCAGACAACTAAATTCTTGTGTGCCACAGGCAGAGATCAGGAAATACCAATGCCTGATGCTCCAGCAATAGTAACAGATTGGGTGATAGATTGATTAGGTGAGAGATGCCCAGATTGATTAGGTGAGAGATGCGCCGATGAACCTAGGAGGTTTTACATGCCTCATGCTGCAGAAGAAGACAATGCCCATCCCACCCCCAGCATCCCTACCAATCTGACCTGGCGGAAAATTCCTTCCTGACCCCAGATCTGTAGATCAGTTTGGCCCTGAGCATGTAAGCAAGACCTGCCATTCAGGCATCTAAGAAAGAGGGTTCTCTGTACCACCTCAGAGCATTGGCCCACCCTATCTGGTGTCCCATCTCCAGCTGTGACCTACTTTTGTTGCTCCAGGCCAATTGTTCATCAGAGAAAAAATTCCTTCCTGACCCATGCAGGTGACTGGCTGAAGCCCTGAAGCATGAGATTTGATTATAGTAATTTTCTTAATGCAGCTCTTCAAGTGTTATGAGTAAAGCTAAGATTTTGTCATGGTTATTTTTAGTAAAAGTCATGGACAGCTCACGGGCAATAAACAAAAATTCACGGAAGCTGTGACCTGTCTGTTACTTTTGTTGCTGCGGCTCCATGGTTTCCCCCACCACTGTGGTGGCTGGGAGCTGCAGGATGACCATATTTCCCAAAGAGAAAATGAGATACCCCAGCCGCTCGCCCAAGGCGTCCCTCTCCCACTGCGCGAGGCTGTCGCCTGTCGCCGGAACCCTGCCAGGGCTCCACTGGCTGTCAGTTCCAGAGTCCCACAGCCCTTGGGCTGAAGCAGAGAATGTTAGGGAGGTCTCTGGAAGTCACGGATTCTGTAACTTCCATGACCTCCGTGATATAAACGTAGCCTTAATTATGAGTATGTTGAAGGCAATTCAGGCAATCCTGTTCTCCCCCATGACCCATGAAAGAGGGGAATGTTGGAGATTCACAAATTCACAGATTCCAATGCCAGAAGGGACCACCATGTGCACCTGGCCTGACACAGAGGCCACAGAATTTATCCTAGAACCTGGATTAAAGCATAACGTTTAGAAAGATAACTAATCTTGTTTTAAAGAATACAAGCGATGGTGAGTTCACACTGCCCCCAGTAAACTATTCCAATGTTTAATTACCCTCACTGCTAGGGAATTACATCTTATTTCAAGGCTGAATGTATCTAAATTCACATTCCAGTCACTGGATTTTGTTATGCCTTTATCAGCAAAGTTGAAAAGTCCCCGCACTATCAGCTATCTTATCCATGTGTCAGTATCTGTACACAGTGATGGAGTCAACTCAACCTTCTCTTCAGTAAACTGAATAAGCTGTGCTCCTTAAACCTCACATTATAAGGCTTATTTTCCAATTCCTGTCTCTGTTTTGAGTTCCTTTGAACTCATTCTTTCCACATTCTTCTCGAAGTGTGGCCACCAGAATTGGACACAGTATTCTAGTAGCCCTCTTACCTGTGTAGAGAGGCAAGATCACTTCCCTACTTCTGCTTGATATTATCTGTTTTGTTCATACCCAGATAACATTAGTATTTTTTGCCACAGTAGTGCACTGGGAGCTCATGTTGAGGTGATTATCTATGATGACCTCTAAGCCCTTCTCTGGATCACTGATTTCCAAGACAGTCTCTTCCATCCTGTAGCTATAACCTGCATTCTTGGTTCCCAGATGTATTACCCTATGTTTGGCTGAACTGAATCACATTTTATTGGCTTGTGACCATTTAACTAGGTGATTTAGATCACTTGTCCTCCTCATTATTTACTACCCCACCGATCTTTGTATCTGCAAACTTCACTAGTAAAGATTCTATATCATCATCTACAGCAGGGGTTCCCAAACTTGTTCCGCAGCTTGTTCAGGGTAAGCCTCTGGTAATACCAATGGAGAGTCAAGATAAAAAACTGAAAATGATCTTTTTTCATCATGATTCAATCCGTGTTCATATTTCATTTACACCTTTATATTTTCATTCCTGATTTGTTTCTAGATTTCTCATTTTCTTAATGTAATATCTTTATCCAATTTAAATCCTCCCTCTTTCTGGAGAGAATTGGGGGAACCAGTGTTCTTCCAAGAGATATACACCTAGCTGGCTCTCATTTCAAAATAAAACTAAAGACGCCCATCTTCATTTCTTAACTGTGCCTCATCAGTGGTACAGTAGTAAAGCTCCATGGCATGGGAAGTGTACTTTGCAAAATCAAACAATAATAAGAATAGCGATAATGACATATTGTTGCCCATGCCCTCTTTCTAATGATGTCACCATTGCTCGGGGGGTCAAATTCATCACAGTGTAACTCCATTGACGTCAATAGACTTAACACCAAAATGAGTGAGCCTGCACTATGGAAAGTAAGAATCAGTGGGATATTGACGGTAGTTAGGTGAGACTGGAAGCCGTACACTGAATGGGGCTAGTCAAAACTGAGATGTATAGCATTGCAGTCTAATCAAACCCAGCTGGGCATACAATAGACACAATAGAGTCAAATTTCTCTTTGCTTTCCGGAGCTTAAGCCAAGGAGAATGGAAAAACTCCTTAGTTTGACTTTCAAGTTACATGTAAAATGAACCTATGGGATTCAAACCTAAAAGGTCATTTTCATTCCATCTGTCCTGTTCTCCATGTTCTCCTCATTCTCCATTGTCTGGTCACAATGACGCAGCCAGCTCTGTGCCAAAATGTTACTTTCTAACACTTATCTGTTTAATGTTTGTAATCTGCATTTTGTTTTGAAATAGGTTCATGGCTGGAACTGCTTGCTGCCTTTGGGATTCTGTGCCATACATTCTGTATTAAGGACCCAGATCCCTTCGTTAGCTGAGCTGTGTTTAGTGCAGGACTTGATAGCCTTAAGCCACCTTTATTCTCCTGTGATTCTGGAGCTTGCAGGGAAGAGCTTAGCAGCTGGGGATTGCCAAGGTGTAAGGACACACTCCTTTATCTCAGCTAACCCCTCTATACCAGGGGCCAGGAGAGATGGGGTAGAATAGAATGGGTTAGATTTTATTTTATGCCACTGCTTTGTGCCACTGGAATGGACCTGAGGATCCAACCCAAGAAGGTTATTCTTTATGGCATGGACATAAGTACAGCCTTATTTACTGCAGGATTAATATGACCCTCTTGCTTTTGAGTCTTTTACTGTCCTAAATAGTTTAGCAGGCTCCATCTAAGATGTACCTCAGAATTATTCACCTCAACCAAATGAGCCTTTATGTCCTTTATTCTTGGTGACAAGCAGTCTAATTTTTCTAAACTTTCCTTGAAATTAGAACTTTTACAGTCCTTCCTATTCTCCTCCCTATTCTCCTCACAGGTCCAGGTTTGTGGGCATACTGCATCCCCTTGTGCCACTCCTATAGTGAAAATGGGACAGAATCTGATTCTAATCACCCCTCTACCTCCACTAGGCACAGCCCTGGTATGGAGGAGTACACAGTAGGTGTGGAGTCAACATAGCTACATCACTTGCACCACAGCCCCAGCACAGAAGCAGGAAGTGTCAGGGGAAAGGAATGTTGTGAGTAGGAAGGAGGAGCCGTCTGATCACATTGCACTCTGGCTATGCTCAGCTGGTGGACAGTATTTGAATGTATGCCCAAAACTTTCTAACCTGGGCTGAGGCAGAGAATCAGGGAGCCACAGTCCCACTCTCTACCTCTCTCTGCTGCAGAGAATCTGACCCAGAAGTTTTAAGTTCTTCAGTCTCCTTCCATTGATGAGGACGGTGCATGAGCCATTGCACAGTTTTGCTGCTGAGTTCCTACTACAACTGGTAGTCCTGTCTAGAGTGCTATAATTGACCTTATTTTCTATTTAAAACATCTGCTAGTTATATATGCACCTTTTAAAGGAGATTAGAGAACATACAAGTCCCTTTAATATTGGTTTTATCTAAGACCTCTTTAGAAGAGAGAGAGAGAGAGACATCCAAAATCCTGTTTTTAAAAGGCTGTTTGTTTTTCCTATTCAGAGAGTGTTTTAATTTTAATATGTAGCTTCTCTATTTCTTTGATTGACAGTAGATTTGAAGTACTGATTGTGGAAAAGGTCAATGTTAAATAGTAGACTGGAAAACCAAAATCACTGAATAATAATATAAACACGAGACATGCTCATATAGCAGGCCTCCAGCCAGGAAGAATTAGACAGGTTCATTTGCAAATACACACCTCTACCCCGATATAACGCGACCCAATATAACACAAATTCTGATATAACGCGGTAAAGCAGTGCTCCGGGGGGGCGGGGCTGCGCACTCCGGCAGAGCAAAGCAAGTTCGATATAACGCGGTTTCACCTAAAACGTGGTAAGATTTTTTGGCTCCCGAGGTCAGCGTTATAGCGAGGTAGAGGTGTACTACGTAGCAGTTGAAAAAGTTTAATTTGTTTGGAGGATTTTTCTTCAGGGGTTCTTGTGATGGTTTCACCAAACTATTATTATTACACAGATCCTCAAATTGCTAAGGCAAAGATTATTTCAAAAAGTGATTTCTACATATTGGAGGCTTCTTGCAATCCAGTTAATGGTAGCTTATAAGTTGTTTTTGGAGTTTTGCCGAAATTTTCTTGCAAAATGATTAACACGGTTCAATAGGTCTGCCAGTTATAACAACTACCTGGAGCAAAGGTACAAGCTGTTGTGAAGATATGCTGTAACTGTGCCATAAGGGGGAGGCAGATGTGCGAGGACCTCTTACAAAAGCAAAGAGATTCTAAGGCACTTTGTACTCCACTAGTCCTCAATTAGCAGAGAAGCCCCTAGTGGACTGTTTCAGTTAGTTAGAGAGACAAGCTGGGTGAGGTAATACCTTTTATTGGACCAACTTCTGCTGGTGAGAGAGACAAGCTTTCGAGCTATGCAGAGCTCTTATTCAGGTCTGGGAAAGATTTCAACCAGTGTAAATTAGAGCAGCCATTTAGCAGCCTATACAATGGACTGAAACATATCCCAGCCAGCCCCAGGACCAGCAGAGAAGTGACAATAGCCACTTTTCTCCCACCATTTCCTCAGCTGAGCCAAGCGGAGCAGCACTGGGGAACTAGCCCTTATTCTGTCACCAGTACATCTATTACACTGTATGTGAAGTGTTGTTTAATTTAGGATAGAGCTTTGGAAAACAAAGAGACTCAAAATTTTTATCAAATGTAGATTGAGAACTGTCGGTATGTTACATTTTGAATCTTTATGATTTCTTAACTGAACGTTTTCATACTTTTAAACACAGTTTTACAATAATCTTTTGTAATGGTAATGTTACCATATCATCATTAATTTTCAGCCAACTAAGCTTTATTCTGGAAATTTCCTAATTTTATTTTATGAGGAAGATCATACAGCATAGTATGAAAATATGATTATCAACAAATATTTATTTTCACACTATTTCATATGTTCATAAGTGCATAAAATTTAGCAAACATATTCTTCTTATTAGTATTGGCTTTCTGCAGTGCCCTCAAAGTGCTAGGGACTGCGTAAAAGTATTTTTGTGATAGGCCTTCATGAACTGGAAGGAGTTTGTGTAGAAAACTTTATGCAGTTGGGATATAATTGTTTTAAGTACCTAAGTGACCTAAGTGCCTAAGTCCTGTTTTCAAAGTTGACTGATGCAGTTATGCTCCCAAGCCCCATTGACTTTTAGTGATACTTGGGCTATGAAGTGCCTAACTCAATTAGGTGCTCTTGAAAATTTTCCCACAGGTGCATAACACTTAAACTCCTAGAAGACTGAGTTAGATAATGTACAATCTTTATGCTGTTGCACATTTTAGAACATGCTCTACTTGTGAAAGTTCCAGCCCTGTGGGTGTCCTAAATCTCATGGAAGAGAGACCCTACTCCTGAAAAGATTTGAATTCCACTGAGTAGGCATTTTCTTTTGTCTTGCAAAAGAACCCATGGCTAAAATTATTAAATCCAGAGTTCTGACATGCAAAATTGTAGCTGTAGGCATTTGATAATTAATTATTTGTCCATTTATTTCTGTGTCATAAATAAACAGAGCTGATAAATAATACTTTAAATTTTATTTTTAATGTAAAAATCAAAATGAGGATGTGCATGAAATTTTAAAGAATGGGATTTTCAAACATGCTTGGCCTACTTCTGCACCCCCTGAAGTCAATAGGAGTTTTACCTCTGACTGGGGGGGGGAAGGGGGTGGGGGCGGAGCTAGGCCAATACTAAGCAGTTTTGAAAAATCCCACCTACACTGTCCAGTGCAACAAAGTTGTTTGTAAATGTCAATGACAACAAGTAAATTAAAAACAAACACCCTTTGCACACCCATCCTAAAATTTCAACCAGGAATGCTTTTTTACTTCTTCAGTAGAGCTGGTTGTAACACAGATTTTCCATCCTGCAATAAAAGGTCTTAAATTGTGAAACAAAGCCAATATTTATTTATATATTTTAAATGAAATTCTGAAAATTAAAATGTTTCAGGTCCAGTGAAATGTTGATTTTGACCCTTTGGTTTTTTAAATATAAATCAAGTAAATTAAATGTTAATTCAATAGAAAATTAAGTAAATTTCTAAACAAAAAGTAATTTCAAAATGAAAATCAAAACTTTGTTCCAAAAATGTTGAAATTTCCCGGTGTTCCAATGTTGTCATTGAAATTTTATCAAAAGATATGAATTTTGTGAAAAAAATTGTTTTTGTTGACACAGCATTTTATGACAGAAAACTGTTTTGATGAACATTTTCTGACCAGCTCTATTTTTCAATCCCCTGACCTATGGAATGCACTTACCTCTAACTTTATAGAAAATTAAATCTGTACTTCAATTTTAATTATAGTAATTTTGTTTGACAAACATTTGTACTCATCATTGAGAGACAAAATCTCAACACAACCTTAGCTAATAATGCCTCTAAAGTATTAACGTGCATGGGAAAGATTTGTTTGTTCATTAACCCTGGATGGAGCTATATAGTTGATTAAATAGTTATTTGATTGTTATTTAAGGGAGATGGAATTGTGAAAATATTATCTTTCCTTTGCCTAATAAGCATTCCGTGCTTTAATTAGAAAACATTATATTAGCCTGAATTAGACATTAGCTACACAACATAACTTGTTGCTGGTTAAAAATTCTTTTTAGGACTAATCTGTTTTCCTTCCTTGTATCTTCACATATGTTTGTGTTTAGCTGAGGAAAGAAGAACATCGAAGAATGTAATTTATTTCACATTGAAGATTTATGAATGTGCTGATGCCAAGACATTTTTATTTAAGGAAATAAAAGTAGCAGCAACAAAGATAGCTGCTTTACTTCATTGATAGTGTTAAAATATATAGATATATCTAATCTCTGTAATGTTATTTAATTAAAATAAACTGTTTGCTCCAGTTTTAATTTAGGAGTTGCAATTGTCAGACAAAGCAAAGCTAGTTTGCTTTTTGTATTCTACTTAGCTGTGTAAATGATTTTTGAAGTCATCTGCATGTAGATTAGAGAAGAACATTCTTAGCTGGATCAAACAGAACTCAAACTGGAACTTCACTCCCTCCTAGAACAGAAGTTTGACATTTAAGTTTTCCTCCCTACACTTTTGTGTGCGCACACATGCATGTATACTGGTCTAGGCTGGGACTAGAAAGAAGTATGAAATTAATGCACAGGAGAGGCTGATCTTGTGGCATTCCCAGTCTGAAAAGAAACAGGAAGTACCACGTTATAGCCAATCCCAAGCATTCAAAAATTTCATGAGGAAGGTGCCCCCAAAATCATGAGAATGTCTTAAAAAATGTCACAACATTCTAAAAATAATGCTGGATTCCCCCCCCCCCCCGCCTTCTGGTATTCAATCCTTAAGGGTTCATGTTCAGGCTGCTAAGCTGTTCTCCACAACCAAGAGACTTAGACAATTCCTATTATTTTAAAAGAAAGCTGAGGTTCTCATGTAATCACATGACTCCAGGAGCTTGGGCTTTAAGAAAAGACACCAAATGACAGGAGAATTGTAATAAAATTTCAAACATTGGCAGTGCTATATCAGAAATATTGTAAGAGCCTGATTTCAAGCCTAATTTTAAAGACCCAAGTAATTGCTTAACATAGATACGTTCTAACTAAAACATCCAAACTTCTGCTAGTTAAGCTTCAAAACACAAACTCTGAAGAACCTGAAGACTCTGAAGAATTTTGGTTCTTCACTATCAGCAATTTAATTTTGAGGGTTTTCATATAAATAAAAGTAAATTTAAACTTGATGAACTTACAAATAACTTCTACTCTATTGCCATTCAAATAAGTCTTGACTTTGATAAGACTTAAATACATGCTTAAGTGCTTTAAAAAAATAGGGCTTAAGTGACCATATTAACATTTATTGGATAATATGAATGGCATATGAATGAATTACTTCTTTATCAGCATTGACAGTTTGTGGGTAAGAAGACTGCCACACTTAAGGTAGAACAGACATTGCAGAGACAAGAAGGGATTCAATATAAATGTGATCACAGGGCGTGGTAAGAAATATGGCTGGTCCCAAAATAAAATGAACATTTGTTCAGGTAATAATGGAGGGGTATGTGGAAAGAAGAATTTAAGAATGCTTCCTAAGTTATTTTATTACCAGGGAACATTGGATCTGTTTTTGTTGTTAAATCAGGAAATGATGACATATAAGCAGCTGTGACTTCATTATGCAAAGTCAACACAGGATACTTTAAACAAGAGTTTTGATTTTTGTAATGACATTTGAATTTTCACTGCAAAGAATAACAATTTTTCAGATAATATGGAGGGAACAGCTCCTTACACAGGATACATACAGTGGGAAGATCTCAGCTCATGGAGCATTATGGATGACAACTATGAATGTTTTAAATTAATCATTAACCATATTCATATACAGTATCATAAATGCAATAATGAAGGAAAAAGACTTACCTTTTGCAAAATAAATAACAAATAAAATAAAATTGCTACTCCTGAATTTGCAAATCAGATGCTCATATTTGCTTGTATTAATATGGGCTTCTGATTCTTACTGACATTGTCTCTCTAATGGTCAGATTTTTATTTTAAACATTGTGGGTGGGATTTTCAAAATACTCAGCATTGGCCTCCCTCTGTTTCCCATTGAAATCAACAGGAGTTTTACCATTGCCCTCAGCGGGAGCAGCATTTAGGTCAACAATACAAATCCCGCTCTGTGCTAATGCTTATTTTGGATTTCCATTACAGAATAACATTGCAGGATACAGTAATCATAGAGGACTGTTATTTATATAAATGAAACCTTTTTCTTGGAGACTGAAATCAAGCTGATGTGGCTTTTTGCACTATAGAGGTCAAATTAGTGTAATTGTATTAATTTTATTTGGTGGTTTCAGGATCACATCTGACAATCAAATTTATGTTAGTTGAACTCTACCAACTAGTTCTTTTTTTCAAAGAACACGTGCAATTATTACTTTGCTCTCAGGGCACATGTTAAACATAAACATATACCAGGTTAATCCTGCAATAATATAGTTAGTTTGTATTTCCAAAGAACAGTGATGTCATAGACATCTGTGCTGAATAGAGTCCCAAGTCTCAGCTGTGAACTCCTCAGATGCGATTACTGGGAAAGCCTCAGAGTTATGACACCAACATGTGGAATTTAATGGATGACTTATTTATATGTTGTTTTTTCACCCTATAAGTGATAATGTATTAAATAAGGAAAAACTACAAATTCAAAACAGATTTGCCTGAAGACACAACCCTAACCTCCTTATAAAAAGATGTAGTGGCCTTCTGTGGACTTTAAATACATCTATACATATAAAACACATTGTAAGAACAATTAAATGAAGAGATACAAATAAAGCACTAAGCAACAGAGGGTCCTGTGGCACCTTTAAGACTAACAGAAGTATTGGGAGCATAAGCTTTTGTGGGTAAGAACCTCACTTCTTCAGATGCATCTGAAGAAGTGAGGTTCTTACCCACGAAAGCTTATGCTCCCAATACTTCTGTTAGTCTTAAAGGTGCCACAGGACCCTCTGTTGCTTTTTACAGATTCAGACTAACACGGCTACCCCTCTGATAAATAAAGCACCGGCCTTTATAGGCATGTAATTCTGAAGGTTAAAATAGTTATTGTTGATTTATCTAGAGATAAGGGGATCGGCACATGTAATTCACATAAATCCTTGATCTGACTGCGTGTTGATATTGGATTAGGAATATCCAGTCTGCACCTCTGCTTCTCTACTGCTACCCACTTCAGCATTGGAAGACTGAAGTCTATGGGAGCTACAGGTGCTTAGGGTCATGGTTCCAAGTTAAATGTTAATGTCTCGTTTGACACACATGCCCCTCGGCCCTCTGGTGGGCACCCTCTCACTATTTCAGGTTTCCTAACTGGCACTTCTCTTGAGCAGAGACCTGTCTCTCTCTCTCTCTCTTCAGACCAGGCGCTTAGACTTGCAGTTGTTCCTCTGCACTTCACTGTGATTTCCTCAACAAGTGTGACCAGGGTCCAGAATCTGTGGTTTTCTCTTTCTCCAGTGGCTACCCCAGTGTACATCCAACTAGCCTTCACGAAGAAAATAAATTTATTCTTAGGGCAAAAGCATTACAGAGGAAAACACATCAAAACATTAAATGCACCTACACACATGCTAAAAGCTTACCTGAGTTCACTCCCATTCCAATATAGGGCTCAGGTGTGTGTACATCTTTCAAACGCTTCAATGGGGTTTTCTCTCTTGGTTACAAGTTTATGTCAGGATTCAGATAAAGAACAACCTTGGGATAGTTCACCTATTTCCTTATACAGTTTAGGCCTTTATCTATTACAGGAGGCCAAAGATCAGTCACCAGTCAATAGCCCTCTCTTCAGGGCAACTGCTTCAGAGCTTGTGTTTTTGCATAACCAGTAATGGGAAATTTGCATTACCCTCCTCCCCGGGATTCCCCAAGAAACCACCTCAGTACGCCAAGGGCCCGAAAACACATTTAACACTTATTATCACAAAGACCAGGTCTGTCTGGCACATTTTAATACAATAGTATTTTGAATTCTGCACACTTTCCAGGTCTCACATCTGTCACACAGGCCATCAATCTTTAAATATGGTAGTATAAAGAAGAATGTAAAGTTCAAAGATATGGGAATGATAAAGCAAAGGGAAACCAAAAAGCTCAGGCCCAATTGGGTGTACCATGAATGGATTACAAAATGGGCCATCTCAATTGCAGTTCAGCATGAATTAGGTCACACAGGTATGTCTCTGAGTGGCATTCAACATAGAATTGAAGTGTACCATTTTAATCACTTAGATTGTTTTGAACTTTTGCATTTGTTTTTTAATGCAGCAGAATATACTATTACAAGGATGGGCAAGCATACCGATGCAGACACACGGGGCCAGATTTTTAAAGGTATTTTGGCACTTAGATATGCAGATAGGCATCTAATGGGATTTTAAACCTGCTTAGGTGCTTTTACGAAAATCCCTTTAGGAGCCTATCTGCATCATTAGACACCTATATACCTTTAAAAATCTAGCTCTTAGTCCTTAGCAAAATTGCATGGAGCCCCAAAGGAGGAGAAACAAAACTAAGCCAGTTGTGTGCCAGTTCTAAGAGCCATCCTGCTAGTTCAGGAAAGAATGGCTCAGAGTGGCCAGGCGAGTAAAAGAGGGACGAATGATGGGACTTTAAAGAAAGAGAAGCATGAGGGCACATTGCAGAATATGTGCCAGCCTTCCAAAGGCCTGTACAAGTTCCCCAAGTGGATTTGGCATGCCAGTGAGTGTGATAGCTGTTAGGCCCCTTATAATGCTAAGTCTGGTGTGGATATAAACCCTAATCTGTGTCCCATCACACACCTATCCCCTGTATACCTGCACAGCACAGGGTGGAATTTTGCCCCATAGTACTCTAGCTCTTTTCATGCCAAGGCTCAAGAATTTGTTTTATGCCAAAACAAAACCAAAAGAAAGAAGCCAATTAAACTGCTGGCCAGGTAACTTCCACCAGATTTTTGGAGTACACTACACATTTATATTAAAGGCTAACACCCAGCTCCTGAAACTTGCTTCATGTGAGTTGTCCCCTTGTGTCATTAATTTCAGTGGGGGCCTGCACAGGTGTGGGAGTCTTGTTCACATGACAGTATTGGGACCTTGATTAGGAATAAAACTGAAGACTGGGTACAACTCCTACTATTTGTTCAGTTTTACATGGATTCAGTTAACTTGTTTCCTCTAAGAGCAACACTCTATAAATTTCCATTTTGTCTTAGGTATTTGGAAATTTAGTTAAACTGCTACAGAAATCTCAGCTCGGAGATGTGGAAGTAGGAATGCCATGCATCTCTAATGAGTGTTCCTGTACGGTTTCTTTACAAATCTTCACAAAAGTCTATTTAGATTAAGACTTTAATTCAAAGCACACCTGAAATTTATGTAATTCACTATGGATTTTGGATTAGGCCCTTTGTAACAAAACAACAACTGTGCCCACATAGCATCAGCTTTAGAGCTTTGGAATCAACTGCTTTAAAAAGGTCACCTAACACCTGATAGATCACCCTCCCTGCCCTTTCAGTCCTTGGCCCCTCTGCCAAGCTGTGCTAATCCTGACATAGATAGACAGGGCCTGGTTCTCCATTGACTTGTGTGGTCATTTACACCAGAGCACGTCGTTCTGATCTGGTAGCATTTTATGCCCACTTTGTAATCATTTTGCCCTGGTGTAAATAACTGTGAGCAGGGCAATGAAGAACCAACCCTTTATTCATAAGAAATGGGACTATTTACAATATGTTTCACATACACGACTGAGCCATAAGAGGGCACCAATCTTCAATCCTTTGGCCAGAGATGTACCCAAACCAACCCCCCGGATATATAGCTGGGTTCAGATAAAAATTAATCATTCAAACTCTCTCCTTAACAAACCACATCTGGGAAATTTTCAGATTCAGATCTAGATTTCAATTCCCTAAATTTGGGATTGTTTGAATTAGATTCTAGCATTTTAACAAAGGTGTCACTCGTGTGTAAATCAAGCATGTGCCTAAGTATTTGCAGGAATGGTGTGTTGGTTTGCCTCTACTCTGAACCTAGATGGATTTTGAGCGGGGAATATAGGCAAAAAGAGATCTAGATCTTATTGCAAACCCCTGAGCCATTCAGCACTTTTGGCCCACAATAATTTTTTTTTATGGCTCTGTCATAAACCTAGGAATATGTTAATTGATGAATGAACTGCTGGTATAACATTATAAAGAGCAATAAGACTCTTTCAGGCATTTTTGGAAAGGATATTTCTAGATAATTCGATCAATTTGTTAGGTTTCATTGCTGTTAAACAAAACAATAGGACTTTTGATAGGTTATTGTTGCAGAGCTTTCATTAATTTTATTTAAAACAAAAAGCAGTTTGTTTACATTTTATTTAGAATTTTGTGACCACTCAGCCAGATAAAATGGTACCAATAAAACGTTCATGGTGGTCAGAAAAAAAATCAAGATCTAATTTGCACAACACATTCCATAGTGAATGGCTATTAAATTTTGAAACTTAATATATGGAATTACTGTTACAAGGGGGATGCATATAAGTGCTGTAATAGACACTTACTAGCTGCCCTCCTATAGTGAAGAAATTTTATTGAATCAGCTTTGAGCCTACAGGCTCAGTGTCAAACCAGAAACATCTGCTCAGATGCTGTTGAAGCACTAGTCAAAACTAACAAGTTTTAGCTGGAGAAAATATAAGAATATAATGGTAGGGAATAGTTCCAAAAACCTAAGCTTGTGTAAATTTTCAAAAAGACCCCCAAATGGGGGAGAGATGGGAAAGGAGTAGATTGTATTCCACTCACTTTTCTTCATTGCTTATGTTTCAACATCTTTGCTTTCCTAGGTGGCTGTTCTAATACCATATAGCTCCAGTATCCAAAGGACTTCATTAGAGATTCATACTGAATTTCCTGTTTACATGTAATTAGGCTTGGCAGAAATTCATTATTTTTTTTTATAATATTGATGGATAATAATATCTATGTTTATTTTTAAGCTTTTTTATTTTTAATCAATTTAAATTCACAGTGGTGTAAAATCATAGGTTTTAAGGATTTTTTATTTTTTTCTATTTAAATTTCCACAGTTGCAGGAAATTGGGGGTGGTGGGGGTCTGTCAATTATTTCATGACAGTAGACATTGAGATTCAAAAAGTTAAAGCTTTATAACCATTAAAATACAAATTGTCAACATCACATGTCAAAAATATACAGAGTAAATATCCTTAAATCAAACTGTAGTTCTCAAAGAGCTTTTTTCTTACTTTGCCTCTCTGTAAATTTTTGTCATCATCAGTGGAAATATTTTTTGAGTACGCACATTGAAATCGACATTTACTGATCAAAATCTCATCTTTCCAAGCCTGCACTTTGCTACGAACTGTAAGATCAAGGACCCCATGGGATAGGGGTTCATTACAAAACAGATCCCAAAGTCTTGCAGCAGTTACTTGGCTAACATTGTGGTTTGTGGTTGCTGGGATACAGTTGCTTTAATGAAAACAGAGTCCTACCTTATACAGAAATTATTCTTCTGCATGCTGCTACCAAAAAGAAAAGAAAGAAAGAAAGAAAGAAAGAAAGAAAGAAAGAAAGAAAAAGAAAAAAGTCTTGTATTTTAGTAGACCTGATGATGTTCAACCTCCGTCATGCATGGCATGTGACATCACACAGTGGTGTTGATTTTTTTATTTTGTTTTTAAAAACAGATTCATGTGGGAAAAAAAGACACCTTAATCAAAACAAGAGTTTCGAGTCATCCTGGGCTTGTGGTGCTATCTCTAGCTTCATATACTCCATTTTTTGTGGCTTATGATGTTTCTAGACAATCTCTGGCAGTATTATAGTTATGTAATTCAAAGCTATCTTTCCTTTATCAGGTATCAGAGGGGTAGCCATGTTAGTCTGGATCTGTAAAAAGCAACAGAGAGTCCTGTGGCACCTTTAAGACTAACAGATGTATTGGAGCATAAGCTTTTGTGGGTGAATAACCACTTCGTCAGACGCTTGCATCCAATACATCTGTTAGTCTTAAAGGTGCCACAGGACTCTCTGCTGCTTTCCTTTATCAGTTCTGCTATGGAATAGTACTACTGAATCTTTCTTCTGCACACAAAATGTCCAGATAAAAACATGGTTGGCATCTCAGTTTGATCCAGGTCTTTTCCATAGATGACTGTTACAAGTGGTTTATGCTCTGTTACCAGTGTAGATGAATCCAATCTACATGGATATCTGTAAAAGTTCTCACATGCCCATTTACTTGCCAGTCACTCCTTTTTCAGTCTGTGCATATCATTGTTTTATTTCTTCTGTGAGGGTCTGAGAACAAAATGAAACTGGCTTCTACTCAGAGCCTTGTTGTTGCAACTATACACCACCCAGATCATAGCTGCTTGTATCTGCATTGACCATTGTGGGTTTATTCACATCATTGTACACCTCTACCCCGATATAACACGAATTCTGATATAACGCGGTAAAGCAGTGCTCCGGGGGGGGCGGGGCTGCACGCTCCGGCGGATCAAAGCAAGTTCAATATAACGTGGTTTCACCTATAACGCGGTAAGATTTTTTGGCTCCCGAGGACAGCGTTATATCGGGGTACTTGAAAACAGGAGCTGTTGGAATCATTTCTTTTACCTTTTTCACAATAACACACTTCAATGATAAAAGGCTACAGATTGCTACTACCAGATTTTCCCCAGGAACATATTTAGCAATTGGGTGAAATCACATTGGGAAAGTCCAGACTGGAGATTCAGGTCCATCACTAAAAATAATTCACTCACTCATGTGCTGAGCACCCGTTTGGAGGTGCTTGTAGACTTATAAGCACCAGGAAGCTAGCATTCAACTATCGTCTGTGAATACTGCAGGCTAAGTATGCTTTTTTATACTGATGCATGAACCAATATACCCATAAAGGTGTTTAAAAGTTAAGGTAGTCCTTAGTATATAGTCCCCTATTTTTGCTACTTTTTGCGGTCTGCTGGTTTTCCCTGTATCACTGCTGGCCAGTGCCTGTCTCGAGGTGAAATTTCCTAGAGGGATTGCCTTAAGTGACTGCTCCAGGATAGGTGTTTCCCTAATTGTTCCTTGCAAGAAGTTAGTGACTGTCTTCCCTTCAAGGATGTATTTCAGTGACTTGACTTAAAAATAGTCTACATTCAATTGGTCTATTTAAAACTAGGATTTATTAAGATTTTGTGCTGATCTTCACAACTATGCTTTGGAATTTTAACTGGCTCCGTTCAAGGCATCACCATGAAACCAGTTCACTCTTCTGTTAAGGCTTCTTCACAATACTGAGCCCCACAGAAGCCAGATGAATCAATTAACTGATCAGGCACATCCTCCCTGGCAGATACTCAAACAATACTCAGACGTTGGTTCCTGCTCTATCCAAGGTAAATTCCCATTCCTGCTTTTGCTTCCTTCCATTGCAAGTAAGGACATTATTTCCCTTTGAAATGAAAGGAAAACAGTAGTGGCGAGTACAGCTGGTTGGAAAAAAAGTGTTTTTGTTTCCTGTGGAAAATTATGACAGATATACATTTGTTTTCAATGATATTTTCCATTCATTTTCGGGGGGCGGGGGGAACAATTTTCAGCTGAAGACCCCAAAATTTGTATTTGGAAGTGCTGCTGTGGTGACTCAGAGTGTTTCATGCCCCCAGTCTCCTCTATGGGCTGGCTTCCTGATTACTTCTCCCATGATGCAACATGATCTCCCCTCTTGGTGAGCCACCACAGTGCATCATGGGAGTCCCTGGCTGCAGTGACTCATGGGGGATATAGTCTGTTTTAGGAATCTGGCCCAAAGAGACTAACAAGGGCATAAGGTAGCTGAACTATAACTTTACTGAGGCACAGGGACAGCATTTTCAAATGTGTTTCAGTTTTCACATAGAAACAGAAAACTTTTTGGTTTCCAGGTGTTTGGCTTTTTAATGAAAACTCAAAATTTTCCACAGAACACAACACAGACATCTATGAAAAATTCTGTTGAATCAAAAAGCCATTTTCTTTCAACAAACAGTTGTAAATGAAGATTTTTGACCAGCCCTAGGGGCACAAGCCCAAAATAGGTAGTGGAGTTTGCAGGATGCAAGCATCCTTTTCCCCCTTCCCTTAAAGGCAGGTCACAGCCTCACAGTTAAAAACTGAGATATTGTGGTTGAGAATTGTTAAATGGAAGCATTTTGCTTGGGGATAAGGGAAGCTGAGTGGAAAATGGGAAGTGCCTTCTTCCTTCTCCCAACCATCTCCTTTCAGAAGGAAAAATGCAAATATTTTCCAGTAAAGGGTAGGGCCATAGATAACAGTATTTATCCCCTTGTGTTCTCTCCTAGTCCCATCCTCTCCTCCTCCAATCTCATTCTTACTCTACCATACAGAGTCATCTATGATGTTATTCAGGGACTTCATTCCTTCCCTGCACTCAGCTATGCCAGCCCATTTTATCCCAATCCCAACTCAGCTCCCTCCAACCACACCCTCACTTGGTCAGACACACACACACAGCCCTATTTCCCCAGGTTCAGCAGTTCTTCTTCTTTATACCCAGCTTCTCCACTGTTCAGAACCATTCTCACCTGGCAAAGCCAGGCTCAGAACACTTCTCCTGCGCGCGCGCGCACACACCCCCCCCCCCCCCCACACCCACACACACACCTCATTACTTCCTTATTCCCTAGCCCAGAAACTCCCTCTTGATGCTGGATTGGAGAAGGAGGAGCACAGGCAGCAGGGAAGGATCATGGGAGCAGGAAGCCCTATGTTCCAATCTGTATGGCTAATCTAAACTAGCTTCATGGAAGCCTGTAGTCCCTGCTCTGCATCATTTCTCACTGCTGCTTGTAGGCCATGTGCTTCAGGGATTCTGAGCTGGAAGCTGCAGGGAGAGTGCAGGGAGCCCTATACTCAGCCTCATATAAACCTATATTTCTGCTGCCTGCAGTGATGTAGGGCCAGGAGTATTGTAGCTCTAGCCCCACCAGCAATACTCCATTCTGCAGTATATCAGCCACACTACACAGTTTCTATAGTGTAGTTGACGCTTGTAGTATTTTTGGTAAGTCCTAGGCCCATTAGCTCTTAATGACCAATGGCCCTTAGTAGGGTTGCCAACTTTCTAGTCATAAGAACATAAGAATGGCCATACTTGGTCAGACCAAAGGTCCATCCAGCCCAGTATCCTGTCTACCGACAGTGGCCAATGCCAGGTGCCCCAGACGGAGTGAACCTAACAGGTAATGATCAAGTGATCTCTCTCCTGCCATCCATCTCCATCCTCTGACAAACAGAGGCTAGGGACACCATTCCTTACCCATCCTGGCTAATAGCCATTAATGGACTTAACCTCCATGAATTTATCTAGTTCTCTTTTAAACCCTGTTGTAGTCCTAGCCTTCACAACCTTCTCAGGCAAGGAGCTCCACAGGTTGACTGTGCGCTGTGTGAAGAAGAACTTCCTTGTATTTGTTTTTAACCTGCTGCCCATTAATTTCATTTGGTTGCCCCTAGTTCTTATATTATGGGAATAAGTAAATAACTTTTCCTTATTCACTTTCTCCACACCATTCATGATTTTATATACCTCTATCATATCCCCCCTTAGTCTCCTCTTTTCCAAGCTGAAAAGTCCTAGCCTCTTTAATCTCTCCTCATATGGGACCCATTCCAAACCCCTAATCATTTTAGTTGCCCTTCTCTGAACCTTTTCTAGTGCCAGTATATCTTTTTTGAGATGAGGAGACCACATCTGTATACAGTATTCAAGATGTGGACGTACCATGGATTTATATAAGGGCAATAAGATATTCTCCGTCTTATTCTCTATTGCTTTTTTAATGATTCCTAACATCCTATTTGCTTTTTTGACTGCCGCTGCACACTGCGTGAACATCTTCAGAGAACTATCCACGATGACTCCAAGATCTCTTTCCTGATTAGTTGTAGCTAAATTAGCCCCTATCATATTGTATGTATAGTTGGGGTTATTTTTTCCAATGTGCATTACTTTACATTTATCCACATTAAATTTCATTTGCCATTTTGTTGCTCACTTAGTTTTGTGAGATCTTTTTGAAGTTCTTCACAGTCTGCTTTGGTCTTAACTATCTTCAGCAGTTTAGTATCATCTGCAAACTTTGCCACCTCACTGTTTACCCCTTTCTCCAGATCATTTATGAATAAGTTGAATAGGATTGGTCCTAGGACTGACCCTTGGGGAACACCACTAGTTACCCCTCTCCATTCTGAAAATTTACCATTTATTCCTACCCTTTGTTCCCTGTCTTTTGACCAGATCTCAGTTCATGAAAGGATCTTCCCTCTTATCCTGTGACAACTTAATTTACGTAAGAGCCTTTGGTGAGGGACCTTGTCAAAGGCTTTCTGGAAATCTAAGTACACTATATCCACTGGATCCCCCTTGCCCACATGTTTGTTAACCCCTTCAGAGAACTCTAATAGATTAGTGAGATATGATTTCCATTTACAGAAACTATGTTGACTTTTGCCCAACAGTTTATGTTCTTCTATGTGTCTGACAATTTTATTCTTTACTATTGTTTCAACTAATTTTCCCGGTACTGACATTAGACTTACCGGTCTGTAATTGCCGGGATCACCTCTAGAGCCCTTTTTAAATATTGGCATTACATTAGCTATCTTCCAGTCATTGGGTACAGAAGCTGATTTAAAGGACAGGTTACAAACCATAGTTAATAGTTCCGCAATTTCACATTTGAATTCTTTCAGAAATCTTGGGTGAAAGCCATCTGATGTTTACTTCATTTGATTCTACATTTTCTTTCACATATAGTGCCACTCCCCCTCCCCCCCCACATCCTCAGCTGTGAAGACTGAAGCAAAGAATTCATTTAGTTTCTCCGCAATGACTTTATCGTCTTTAAGTGCTCCTTTTGTATCTCAATCGTCCAGGGGCCTCACTGGTTGTTTAGCAGGCTTCCTGCTTCTGATGTACTTAAAAAACATTTTGTTATTACCTTTTGAGTTTTTGGCTAGCTGTTCTTCAAACTCCTCTTTGGCTTTTCTTATTAAATTTTTACACTTAATTTGGCAGTGTTTATGCTCCTTTCTATTTACCTCACTAGGATTTGACTTCCACTTTTTAAAAGATGCCTTTTTATCTCTCACTGCTTCTTTTACATGGTTGTTAAGCCACGGTGGCTCTTTTTTTAGTTCTGTTACTGTGTTTTTTTAATTTGGGGAATACATTTAAGTTGAGCCTCTATTATGGTCTCTTTAAAAAGTGTCCATGCAGCTTGCAGGGATTTCACTCTAGTCACTGTACGTTTTAATTTCTGTTTAACTAACCTCCTCATTTTTGCATAGTTCCCCTTTCTGAAATTAAATGCCACAGTGTTGGGCTGCTGAGGTGTTCTTCCCACCACAGGACTGTTAAATGTTATTATATTATGGTCACTATTTCCAAGCGGTCCTGTTATAGTTACCTCTTGGACCAGATCTTGCGCTCCACTCAGGACTAAATCGACAATTGCCTCTCCCCTTGTGGGTTCCTGTACCAGCTGCTCCAAGAAGCAGTCATTTAAAGTATCGAAAAATTTTGTCTCTGCATTTCATCCTGAGGTGACATGTACCCAGTCAATATGGGGATAATTGAAATCCCCACTATTATTGAGTTCTTTATTTTGATAGCCTCTCTAATCTCCCTTAGCATTTGATTGTCACTATCACTGTCCTGGTCAGGTGGTCGATAACAGATCCCTACTGTTATATTCTTATTAGAGCATGGAATTACTATCCATAGAGATTCTATGGAACATGTGGATTCATTTAAGATGTTTACTTCATTTGATTCTACATTTTCTTTCACATATAGTCCACTCCCCCACGACCTGTTCTGTCCTTCTGATATATTTTGTACCCCGGAATGATTGTGTTCCATTGATTGTCCTCAGTCCATCAGGTTTCTGTGATGCCTCTTATATCAATATCCTCCTTTAACATGAGGCACTCTAGTTCACCCATCTTATTATTTAGACTTCTAGCATTTGTGTACAAGCACTTTAAAAACTTATCACTGTTTATTTGTCTGCCCTTTTCTGATATGTCAGATTCTTTTTTATGTGAATGTTTCTCGTCCGATCTGGCCCCTACTTTATCCTCTTCCATCCTCTCCTCCTGACTAAAACCTAGAGAATCTCTATCAATAGACTCTCCTCCAAGAGAAGTCTCTGTCCAATCCATGTGCTCCTCTGCAGCAATTGGCTTTCCCCCATCTCATAGTTTAAAAACTGCTCTGCAACCTTTTTAATGTTTAGTGCCAGCAGTCTGGATCCACTTTGGTTTAGGTGGAGCCCATCCTTCCTGTATAGGCTCCTCCCATCCCAGAAGTTTCCCCAGTTCCTAATAAATCTAAACCCCTCCTCCCTACACCATAGTCTCATCCATGCATTGAGACTCTGAAGCTCTGCCTGCCTACCTGGCCCTGTGCGTGGAACTGGAAGCATTTCTGAGAATGCCACCTTAGAGGTCCTGGATTTCTATCTCTTTCCTAGCAGCCTAAATTTGGCCTCCAGGACGTCTCTCCTACCCTTCCCTATGTCATTCGTACCTACATGTACCATGACCACCGACTCTTCCCCAGCACTACACATAAGCCTCGAGAGATCCGCAACCTTCGCACCAGGGAGGTAAGTCACCATACGGTTCTCCTGGTCATCACAAACCCAGCTATCTATGTTTCTAATGATCGAATCTCCCATTACTAACACCTGCCTTTTCCTAATGACTGGAGTTCCCTCCCCCAGAGAGGTAAACTCAGTGCAAGAGGATATCCCAACATCATCTGGAAGGAGGGTCCCAACTATGGGAAGGTTTCCCTCTGCTCCCGTTGACTGCTCTCCTTCCCTGAGCCTTTCATCCTCCTTAACAGTGCAGGGGCTGTCTGACTGGAGGTGGGACAAATCTACAGTGTCCCGGAAAGCCTCATCAACATACCTCTCTGCCTCCCTTAGCTCCTCCAGTTCAGCCACCCTGGTCTCCAAAGCCCGTACACGGTCTCTGAGGGCCAGGAGCTCCTTGCACCTAATGCACATATACACCACCTGCCCACAGGGCAGGTAATACATACTACACTGAGCGCAATAAACAGCCCCCAATCTGCTGCTGGGCTTCTGCCTGCATTCTCTCCTACAGCTACCAAGGTAATGATAGGGTTTTTGTTTAAATCAAGCAGTTTTGATTATAGTTTAGTTTAAAGGTTTTAAAGAATGGCAAGTGTACCTTGCCCCCTTCCCACTCCCCTTCCTAACTCCCTCTTGAAACTCCCTGTTAGCAGCCCCGGTTGCCCAAAACCAAACACCCTAGCCCTGCCCCTTCCCTTAGGCCCCACTCCCAGCTCACTACACTCCCTCGGTGGCTCGCTCTCCCCCACCCTCACGTTCACTGGACTGGGGCAGGGGGTTGGGGTGCAGGAGGGGGTGAGGGCTCTAACTGGGGGTGTGGACTCTGGAGTGGGGCTGAGGATGAGGGGTTTGGGGTGCAGGAGGGAGCTCCAGGCTGGGTGGTGCAGTCAAGGGATATGGAGTGTGGGAGGGGACTGCGGGTTGAGGCAGGGGGTTGGGGTGCAGGGGGGTGAGAGTTCGGGGGTGGGGCTGGGAATGAGGGATTCAGGGTGTGGGAGGGGGCTCTGGGCTGGGGATGAGGGGTTTGGGATGTAGGAGGGGGCTCTGGGTTTTGAGGGGCTCAGGGCTGGGGCAGGGGATTGGGGCTTGGGGCATGAGCTTACCGTGGGCTTACCACTGTGTGCGCCCCGGAAGCAGCCAGCAGGTCCAGGTCCTAGGTGGGGGCCAGGAGGCTCCACGTGCCACTCTCGCCTTCAGGCACCATCCCCCCTCCCAGCTCCCATTGGCTCGGAATGTGTTCGGGGCAGGGGCAGCGCACAGAGTCCTGTGGGTCCCGCCTAGGAGCGGGATCTGCTGGTCGCTTCCGGGGCGCAGTGCGGTGCCAGCCAGGACAGGTAGGGACTAGCCTGCCTTAGCACCGCAGCACCGCCGACCAGACTTTTAACGGCCTGATTGGCGGAGCTGGCTGGAGCCGCCAGGGTCCCTTTTCAACTGGGTGTTCCAGTCAAAAAACCAGATACCTGGTCACCCTACCCCTTATGTGGAAAACAAAAACAATTAGCAAGCTAACAACACACATTTCCAAACTTGCTGTGGTGACACCAGAAGGAGTGCAATGGGAGCCTGGAAATTCACCGAGGAGTAAAAGCCCAAATCAAAGTGAGGAGGCAGCAAGACTTGTCAGGAATTTTCCAGAGAATGTAGGCTCTAGGCGGTTTATCCAGGAGATGGAACAGCAGAGCTAGCAGTATAATCTATTTAAGTAGTAGCTGATTCAATAGTATGCACATACATGAATGTGCACCAAATTCTGATTTCATCTGCCAAGTTCTTAAAAAAACATCATTGTGAATTACTGAGTTAGATGAAATCATTAGTAAGTAGCCAATATTCCACCACCACCACCACCTCAAAAAAAGAGAGAAAATGTCTCTGTATATTAGCTAAGTTATGGCTCACAGCCCCAGAAAGGGGAAGTCATTTCTATGAGAGAGCTGGAACTCATGGAACAGGCTGCAAAGGGTCCTCAAAACCATTGTTTTTAGCTCATTCATCAAGTAGACCCTGGGATTTTGGCCATATAATGTTTAAGTCAATATCCCAGATATTCCCAGTCTCACTGGGATATGTCAATGAGCACATGCTTAGTTTTTGGACTTTACATACCGAATATATTGTCCAGCCATCTGTAGGCTTGAAGTTTCTGAACCCTTAAAAGTAAAGGATCTCAAGCTCTAGAACATGTTTTATTTGCCATTGATTCTCTTGTTCCACATATAGGAAATGCAGCAGTTCACTTTTAGAAAAAGTGGCTCTTGTTCTGTGTACAAGGTTTGATGTTATGAGTATATTATAATATCTCATTGAAAGGTGACAGGGCCAGAAAGAGTTAATTAACTCACAGACTGACCTGACCCATGGCTGAACTTTAGAGACTGGTTAGGAAGATATGTAAATGAATAGAGCTTTGAAATGCAAGTCTGCATTGTTAGAGATAGAATGGTAGATGTTTGCTTAGGTCTTGTGATGTAAGCAAACAAGTCTTGTCTATTGCTATAGCTTTTATTCAAAGATCAAAAAAGGAATATTAACATTTAGCAAGACACTTGAGTGAAATAGTATTATTGTCTATATATCTCTTTGAAGATTGTGGTAACCTGTATCTGAACTGTTTAATGGATAAATTATCCTGTGCTAATTGCCATGATGTTTAGGAGAAGGAAAGTTAAGCCTATATTGTTTTCTCAGGCCAAAAGGCTGCAGGAAATGTATAAAAACCCTAGGACATGATCCTTCTTGATCTCAGATCTGCTTTGGGTTTCAAGAGGGGGAAACCATAAGCCATAAGGATTGAGATCCCCAGTCACTGACTGGAGTCACCCTGAATATGGACATTGGACTATAACCTATGGACTATATCTAAAAGGACTTTTGGCAACTATAAGCTCATTTCAGCTATGTATGTGAACCTCAAGAATTGAATTCAAGTATGTATGTATATTGATCTTTTAACCAACACTTTCTCTCTTTTCTTTTTTAATAAATTTTAGTTTAGTTAATAAGAATTGACTATAAGCGTGTATTTTGGATAAGATCTAAGTTATAATTGGACCTGGGTGTGTGGCTGACCCTTTGGGGTTGGAAGAACCTTTTCTTTTATATGATGAAATAAGATTTTCAGAATTTGTCATCATATGTTTGACATGTGTGTCTGGATGGAGGCCTGAGGCTGGGTATTTTAAGGGAACTGCGTTGTTTGGACTTCTGAGTAACCAGTGAGGTTACTCAGAGTTACAGGAGCTGTTTGTGCTGGCTTGGTAAATCTAAGCATTGGAATAACCACCAGCTTCTGGGGTTTGTCTGCCCTTTTTGTTTGCAGTTCACCCTAATTGAGTGACCTCAGCTAGCTCCCACAGGCAGCATCATCACACAAGGTATGTTTTACCTAAGCAATGCCTGGTTTCAGTTTACCCCTAATCAGAGTTTATGCTAATATTCAACCAGAGGACTTTGGAGCCAGAGAAGGGAAAACAATTAATGTGACCAAATCTTAAAATGAAAAACTGGGACATCTTAGTGGTAGAAATTATTGTGTATTAAAAGTTTTTGTTGGCTGCAGGAAGTAGGGTCAAAGTACCAGATAAACTCTATTTATATGCACTTGCTTCCTACCTGAGATGCACACCTGTAGTGGCTTTAGCTTCAGCTCACAGCAGGCAACCATTACAATGGAGCTATTTTCTGACTAGTACTTTTGTTTCCGTGTACTGTATTTGTTAAAACCCTTCTCATTTCCCATAGTCCTGTTTATTAGTACTAAAATTATGATCTTTTACTGCCCTTCTATTTCCCCTGCAAGTTTTAACTGATTGTGCGAATCCTGGCTTGTGGCCTGGCTACCCACTTTTTCATTTCCAGCATGAAGTTTTGGCTTAGTCTTTGAACACAATGATTTCTCTGTACAAGCAGCACAACTATTACATTTCACTCCAACATCTTTTCATTATCTGAATCTAAATATTAGTAATACAGAAATCAGAAAGTGTTCTGGGGGGAAAAAATTACAAGGTTGTATTCTCACTATCGCACTATGGGATTTTTTTTTTTAAAGGGACAGGCCCAAATTAGAGCCCAAACACCACCAATATTTTCAACTGAGAAGGAGTGTTGGATGCAGATCCAAAATTTCAGGTCTAGGCCCATCTCTTTGTCCATTTATTAGCGTCACATCTTTGTATAATCTTTTCTGGAGCTTCGTCAGCTGCTTCTCCTTCTCCATCCCCTCCCTGCCCTCTTCCTTCTTTTGCCAAGGAATTTTAATCTGTTTCACCTATGCAGCCCAATTTTCAAAACCAGCAGACTCCAGAGTTTGCTAGTTTTGCCTTTTGCAAGATTTTTTTTTTTTTACAGGGCTTGATCTCAAAATATCATTGGAACAATTGCTTTCCAACTACTGAGTAATGTCAGAGCCCATTGCTATTGAGGAAGTTATTACAGAGTTCTTAGTTTATGATGATTTTCCACCAGCAGATACAGAACTGAGAGCCAGCCAGAAAAATGATCTAACCACAGCAATATTCCTTGCTTCCCTTCACCAGATTGTTAATATTTATTATTAACCTGAATAGCTTATATTTTGTTGCCAGTGAAAGTGGCAGTACATGCACTAAAAAGATGTGAGGCTTGCAGGGAGAATCACTTGGAAATATCTTTTTAGAAAAGAACCAGATTGCAGACTAAATCTCACTTAGATCCACCATTTAAAATCTGAATTTCTGAGACATTCAATTTGGAAAACATACAGATAACTCTCTAAGCTTACATGAAAATGAATATCAGAGATACATCACCAGTACAGGAATATTTGGTAGAATTTGTTTTTAAAGAATTTCTCTTTAGTGAAAAACATAACCAAGGACAGATGTAGAGATAAAAGCCATGCCCCACTGAAACTATAGAACTGTTAACCTCAAGAGTGAGACCTTTGCTTAGGAGACAGTTTTGTTGATAACTGGCCCACAGTTGTGGAACTCACTCATAAAAGAGCCTGGAATAACCATAGATTAATAGATTGTAAAGCCAGAAAGGACCATTATGATCATCTAATCCAACCTCCTGCATTACACAGGCCTAAGAACTTCATCCAGTAAACTCTGCATGAAGCCCATAATTTCTGTTTGAGCTACATTTTATCTTTTAGGAAGATATCCAGTTCCGATCTGAAGAGCTCAAGTGATGGAGATTCCACCACATCCTACCCCAAGCCTCCACCGTCCCCAGGTTCAGCATCTTCAGAACAAAATGTAAAACCAACTTCTTTGACCTGCTCTTCACTCAGTAATGCCACCAAATTCATATTACAAACCAACCAAACAACGCTTCCCCCCCCACAAACACACACTCCTTACGGAATGGGGGAAGGAAAAGATACAAGGCTCTTGTGTTCACTTTAAGATGATGGGCCCAGAGTAAGAGTACATCTACACAATGATAAAAGACCCATGGCATGACCACAGCTGACTCAGGCTCATGGGGCTTGGTCTGTGGGGCTATAGAATTCTCATGTAGACATTCTCTAGGGGGAAGGGTCTCAGAATCCAGGTGCCAGTCCGAATCCAACTGTCTCCACTGCAATTTTATAGTTCGGGATCCTGAGCCCTGTGAGCCTGAGTCAGCTGACCCGGGCTCTGAGACTCAGTGCCATGAGTTTTTTATTGCAGTGGAGATGTACCCACAGAGGCCAGACATATAGAAAGTCATTACATTTCCTGTATATATTTAGATTTTGAAGAAGTGGTACAGTTTTAAAAAGGGATCTTTCTACAGCTTTTCAAGAATTGGTCTTATTTAATACATTTCTTTCCAATATAAAACAGCTCTTAATGCTTTTATTGCAGCAACAACATTTCCAGAATAGCCTTCCCATCTCTATTATTTCCATATTCTTATAGTGTTTATAAGAAAGCAGCCAGTTTGCAAAGAAATTAAGCGTTCTACAATAAGATTCATTACCTCACTGAATAATTTGGGTAATATTTAGGATGAATCCAGTCTGTTGTGGCAACTTTTGCAGTTCAAACAAGGGTGATAAAGCCAATCACTATCGTATAACAGCAAAACGGGAAGTCAACATGAGAAGAGAACACATATGTGGTGATTTCACAATAGTGTTTGGCTTCAGCATATTAAAAGTTTTATATTTTGATTCACATCTCACCTCAAGCTTCACGTTTTCTGTACTGCTCTTCAAAATATGGTATGTATTTATAAACCTAACTGAAACTCATATTTAAGGGTGCAAACTTTAGGACACAAAGGCCAATTTTCAAACTTGGATGCCTAAAGTTAGGCTCCTAAATTCATATATAAGATCTAAATACATTTGACTCAATTGTCATATCTGCTAAACACTCATTGATTCAGTTGATTTTATTTAGGTGTCAGTCTTTTGATGTCAAGTTTGAAAATGTTGGCTTTAATGTCTTAAAGATGGTATCTTCAAATATGAATGCAAGTTAGACACATCAGTGTATATCCACTGCATGTTAAAGAGCAGTGCATATGTTCTTCACAGACAACTGGCATTTAATTTATGTAATAGGTGTCTGACTGCAGAGCACCACGGTGACATGATGTGTCTCACAGAACAGGAATGCTATTCAGAAATCGGTCTTCACTTCCTGGCCTGGGATAGAGTGAGAAAAGGTTACGTCCTATCATATGGCAGGGATTAGTATTCACTGGCTGTAATGAATATTGTTATACTCACTACATATATTTACCATTTGGGTGGCATTCACTGTACAATAAGCATCTCACTAAATCTAACCAGACACACCTAGTCACAACAGTTTAAATAAATATACTTCAATAAATATATTTGTAACAATTAGTTGGAAACAATTATGTAATAGAGAAGCCACTGTATGTAATGAAGTAATGTTATAGTTATTAAACATCAATGAATATTTAGGCAACAAAGTGTATTCAACACACAATTAATCTATTAGGAAGTGACTATATCCATGTTGGTTTCATGCTGGCAGGAGGGGGAGCTGTTAACACAGATTACCGGGACAGCCATGCTGCAGCTGTTAGGACAGATGGATTCCACAAAGGGGAGACAGGCTGGGGTACAGAGGGAAAAGGCAGAATAGGACCATGATATTAGACCTGAGAACTAGTTACCACAGCCCTACTATAACAGAGTCAGAGTTTTTCTATTGAGTTTGAACTAATAGATTTTTCTGTTTGTTCTTTAGATTAGATGATATAAATTATACATACAAAGTGTGTATATATAAAAACCAGAAACATAAGAGTACTTTTGAGAGAGAAAGAGAGAGAGAGAGAGCATGTGTGTGTGTGTGTAGGGTGGCACTGCAAACAAAGTGAGGCACAGACAGAGACCACAAGAGATTTTGGATTTTGTGGAAATTCAGCAAGGAGCAGAAGAAAAGGATGCTCAATTATTGATTAGTGGAGTAAAGTAAAATTGTTTCTCTCAAAGATAACCTCACAGAAAATTTTAGTTTCTAACTTTTATATAAAGGGGAACATTCTCAAAGACACATAAGGCCATTTAGGTTCCTAACTCCCATTGAAAATCAATGGGAATCTGACACCTAATTGATATTTATGTCTAAAAATCCCCCCCACCACCAAAAAACAAACCAACCCCAAAACAAAACATAGGTTAATCTAGTCCCAGAATTTAAAAAAAACAACCCGGTATAACCCTGGAGGTAGACGTCCAGCAGTGGATTAGGGTAGAAATGCAAAACATGTAACTACAGGCGAGTCTCATTTTATGCTGGGGTTACGTTCCGCTGTCAGCTCGTAAAGCGAAAATCGCGTATAGTCAAAATTGAGTGTAATGGCGGGCGGAATCACCCGCACTACAGGTACAGTATTTAAATTGTTATTTTTCTCTTTAATTTTTTTTGCCGACCACGCAAAGCGGAATTCGTGCATGTTAAATGCGTGTAAGATGAGACTCGCCTGTACTTGCTTTTGGGTGATCATGAGAGTCAGGCCAGTAAACTGTGCTTTGGTACCAAGTCAATTGGTTGGCAAGATACAATTATGTCATAAAACACCTAAATGAATATGATGTGCAAAATGGGTCTAATAATCTACTAGCAAGTTAACAAAATAGAGAGTAAAGAGGAACAATTTTATATGGGTTTTCAAAAAGCCTTTGACAAAGTCCCTCAACAATATGCATTTAAGGAAGCTGAGAAATCACAGGATGAAAGGTACTCTATTGGATTAGGATCTGGTGAAGAGACAGAAACCAGATTAAGAATAAGTGGCCAACTTTCAACATGGCTAAAGGTTAATTAACAGAGAGGTACCTCGAGGACCCACACAAGGACCAGTTTTATTTAGTATATTTTTATGATCTGGCAAAGATGGCAAATAAAGAAGTGGCAAAATGTGTGACACAAAATTGTATCTCAGAGCAGTGGTTCTCAAAGCCGGTCCGCTGCTTGTTCAGGGAAAGCCCCTGGCGGGCTGGGCCGGTTTGTTTACCTGCCGTGTCCGCAGGTTTGGCCGATCGCGGCTCCCACTGGCCACGGTTCGCCGCTCCAGGCCAACGGGGGCTGTGGGAAGCCGCGGCCAGCGCATCTCTCAGCCCGCACTGCTTCCCGCAGCCCCCATTGGCCTGGAGCGGTGAACCACGGCCAGTGGGAGCCGCAATCGGCCAAACCTGCGGACGCGGCAGGTAAACAAACTGGCCTGGCCCGCCAGGGTGCTTACCCTGAACAAGCGGTGGACCGGCTTTGAGAACCACTGTTTTAGACTGAAGATGAGTGAGGCACTTTAGACAGATCTCAGAGAAGTTGGGGAATGGGCAGCATGATGGCAGATGAAAAGATGTGTCAAAAATACAAGGTAACACATCAGAAATAATAACTTGAAATACTCACGTACATTGCTTGGACCTGAATTATCAAGGTTCACTCAAGAGAAAGATATGGGCATCAATGTGAACCACTGACTGACTGCATAACGCCCAATGTCAGTCAACAAAGCAAAATGGTAGGAAACATAATAATGAGATAGAAATATTAGTGAAAATATTACGTCACTATATAAATGAACAGTATGCCTCATCTGGAATACTAGGCTCATGTCTGGTCATCACATCTTGTATGAAATATATCAGAAGTAGAAGTGATCCAGAGGCATGTGACCATCTATTAAAGGCTGGGAATGGTTTCTGTATGATGAAATATTGAAGAGATTAGGGATGTTTAGTTTATAGAGGAGAAAAATAAATGGTACATAAGAGAGACATATCTTCTCTATACCATTCATTATGTAGCTGACACTTATTTACCCTCTCTTATAATACAAGAATGGCATTCAATGAAACTGAAAGCAAACTAATTTAAAATAGATGAAAGGAAATACAAAATATATAACCAACCTGTGTAGCACATTAAAAAAAAAAAAAAGAATGATTGTGCCAAAGAGATAAAACCCTCATGTTTCAGAGCCTAAGTCAACCATCAAGTGACAGGAATTAGGAATCATAGAATATTAGGGTTGGAAGGGACCTCAGTAGGTCATCTTGTCCAACCCCCTGCTCAAAGCAGGACCAATCCCCAGACAGATTTTTACCCCAGTTCCCTAAATGGCCCCCTCAAGGATTGAACTCACAACCCTAGGTTTAGCAGGCTAGTACTCAAACCACTGAGCTATCCCTCCCTCAATGGACAGATTCATCCACGATTGTCCACTGTACTTTCCTCTGAGGTGTCTGTAACTGGCTATTGTCTGTGACAAAATACTGAACCAGATACATCACTGGGCTGCTCTGGACTAACAAATCCTGTGTTCCCAGGTTTTCCTATGGGAGAGACAGAATATGTTGACACAAAGGAATCCATTTTTGAAGCACTCATTGCTGGAATGACTGCTTAAGCCAGCCAATAGTAGCTATCAAAACAGAAGCTGTCTGGTTAATATAAAAGAGGACTTGGGAAATAGGACAGAGCCATTAAAGCAGGCCTGCACAACATGTGGCCCGGGGGCCGCATGCGGCCCACGTTGGCTCACTGTGCGGCCCGTGGGGGGTGAGTAGGCAAGCCGCGGATGAGGGAGGGGGGCTGAGGAGGCAAGCGAGCCGGCAGTGGCGAGGGGGCAGGTGAGCCAGCGGCGGGGGAGGGGAGCTGAGGAGGCGAGTGGTGAGTCGGTGGTTGACCTGTTCTACTGATCTGGTCTGGCTCCCATCCCCTCTCCAAGGGTTGCAGCTTTCTGGAGGTGCCTGCCTTCCACGTCTTCCTCATTCACACCTCATTCATTCAACAGGGCAATTGGTTACAAAGTGGGGGGAAGATCTTATTCTACTTCTAGCAAAAAGACAGTTTTCTTTTACCTTAATTATACTACCTTAGGGGCCCGCTATAACACGTTACCAAGGTTCAATACCGCTGTTTCGGTGGGGCGGTGCTGGGGGGGGGGTTGTTTTGGGGGGGCTGGGAGGCGCTGGGGGGGGTTCGGCAGCGCTGGAGGTGTTTCCACGAGGCGGGCGGCGCTGGGTGTGTGTGTTGTGTTTCAGGGGGGCTGGGTGGCGCTGGGGGGGGTGTTCGGCAGGGCCGGGGTGTTTCGGCCCTCAGCTGTTTTCTTTGGAGTAATATGGCCCTCGCCGCTTTACGAGTTGTGCAGGCCTGCATTAAAGTAAACTGAATAGATGCTGGGACCTAGCTGTCTCCTTGTTTTCAATAAAGAATGTTGGAGAAAACTAAGTAAATCTGACATTAAAAGGGCTTAATTTCCGCTATATAAAGTACTTTCAAGTGTCCAGACTTCTTATTAATTTCATGGGAATTATTAAAAAGGGAGTGTGTAGGAGTGAAATTCTGAAACCACATTATCACACGTTTAAGACTTCACACTGTTTAGAAAATATGTGATTTCTTTATGTTGTCAGCATTGCTTCTTGTAATCCTTTTTGCAGATTTTTCAAAATGACAATGGAATTGTTTATAAACCAATTTTAAGAAAGGAAAACTTTTGATTCAAACCTAAGAGACATGAATAGGCTTGTCTCACCATCTCTCATCTAAACATGATGGAAGTTATTTGAATAAATAATCAAGGTAACAATGTATGCTGTAATAATGTTTAAACTAAATAATCCACAATTTTTACTTGCCCATTTACAGTTAGTGATATGGGCCCTGCTCCAAAACCCATTAAAGCCAATGCAAAAAGACTCCTGTTGATTTCCATGGGCTTTAGATCAGCACCAGGCCCCTATTCATCAAGTTCTCTTTACACGGATCTCTAACTGAAGTCACCTCATGTGGTGTCATCAGGATTAATTCATTACCATTTGCAAAGTGCTTTGAGAGTCTCAGATGGAAGGCAATGGGAGTTCTGTGCACAGAGGGCTTGCCGCGTTGGATCCATTAATAGTGCAGCATTTTTTAAGAGGACTCCTTGCTGGTATGGTAATAGATACATCCTACACCATTATACTGAATAATATGCAAAAATCCAGTTGGATAATGAAGTTTATTTGCATTCACATTTCTCTTGTACATAATTAATTTCATTTACAGTACTGGAAATTTTGTGCTTTGACAAGATACATAAATTACATACATAAAGTATATCACATAAATATCCCATGCTATAATTAATTAACTACATTGTCATTTTCTTAATCTTTATTAGGAGAAAGTATTAAAAACAAAAAAGGAAATCTGAGAAACAGTAAAATAGAAGAGTCAATAATGCAGTACAATAAACTCCATTTCTGGCATTTTTTCCAGTGCACCAACCCTAGGGACAGATCTGTGCCAAGAGTACACTTTGGCAAACAGGAACAGAGTTAAATAGCAGACACATGTGCTGTGAATATTTGGCTGTTGATAAGCAAAATAGACACGGTTAAGGACCAAGTAATTTTTAATGTCTGCTGAAAGACCATTTCTGACGTGGTTTGAGATTTGGGGGATTTTACTATCAAATTGATTCCTTACCAACAGGATCTACAAGTGAAAGAGCCATCCACCAGTATTGGAAGTTACTCACAGTGTGAGTAGCTGTTTAAAAAAAGAATAAAAAAACAAAGATACTATACAAAGATATTAACAAAACAAGGCTCAATGACCAGTTAAGAATAAGTCCCTAAATTAATATATCATGATGTCTATTAAACAGCATAGTATTGTAAACTAAAGATAACTTCATGAAGTGCATTTTAAGAGATGTTACATTTGTTTATTGTCTATGAAGTAATTGCATCACGTATGCACAATTTCTCTACAATTATTATTAATTCTGCATGAAAAGTCTGTATATCACTTTGTACGTCTATAGTGCCCCCATCTCAAATCTTAAACACTTTCCAAATATTAATCAATTAAGCCTCCTAGTCTCAAACCACTGTCCATGTGGTAGGTATTATTGTCTGCATTTTTTCAGATGAGGAACAAAGAGGTGAGATACCATGAACAAAGTCAAGTAGTCATTTAGATTGTAAGTTCTTCAGGGCAGGGACCATGTTTGGGTTGAGTGTTTATGCAGTACTTAAAACAATGGGACTCTGAGCAGGGCCTTCAGTCATAGAAGAAGTTTGTAGCAGAGACAAAGGGCAGGTCTACACTTAAAAAGTGCTTTAGTGAAGATGCTTCTCTGCTGACGGAAGAGCTCCTCCTGTCAGCATAATTAATTCACCTCTGCAAGAGGTGGTAGCTATGTCGATGGGAGAAGCCCTGCTGTAGACATAGCACTGTTTACATCAGGGCTTAGGTCAGTATAACTGCGTCGCTCAAGGGTGTGGATTTTTCACACCCTGAGTGGTATAGTTATACTGATGTAAGTTTGTAGTGTAAACCTGGCTCTCAGCTTCTTTTGACATCCAGTGCTTTGCTTTAGCCACGGGATCATCCATTCTCTTACTTTTACTGGGTATCCAGTCATATTTGCCTTATTTTTAAATCCAAGAGTAGGATTTTTTTACTCCAAGTGGTCTCTAGACAGTAGCAGTTACTGCAGAAGAAAGATGCACATACCCATCATTTCCTCAGGAGTGCCAGCTAATACCCTATAGCAACTCTTGATATCAACCCTGTTCATTTCCTCCCTCTAGGAAGCTATTTGAAAGTTACTGCCTACATGTACTTTAGAAATAGCTTAGTATTATTTAGGAGTCATGGGGATTTAACAAGGTCTCTTATATTCCTCTAGTGAAAAAATGCACATCTTTACCAAACCTGTAGTGTTCTTTTCAGTGTGTTAAAGAGCTAAGAGGTTTGGTTCCTTTATTCTCAGGTCAGTATTGAACAGAAGTAACTAATTAGTATCTTTTACATGACCACATGATGCATTCACCTGGGTTTCATTAATAGAATGAAAAGGAAGCTTGTTCAGCTCCCCCACTGAAAAGGGCAAAGCTAGTACAGTAGGCCACCCTGCAGTTCCTGCCCAGGATTTCTTGGCTAGTTTTCTTAGTAAACATGCTAGTTTTTGGAGTTGTTTCACTGCTCAGTAGGTTTTCCCTACTAATGAGAGAGAGTCTTAATAGGCAGGAAACCTAGAAAAGTAAGAAGCTGTTGCTTTGCTCCCAGATGAATGGGTTTTCAAACAAGGTAAGGGGACCTTTTCCAATAAAAGGGAGGTCCTGACTTCACCTGGCATTGTTTGCTGTATCCTGGACTTCAGTTACTTCCAGGAGATTTTATTTGTGGGGAGGAAATAATTCCTCTGCATGCTCACAAAATCCAGCTCCTGATAAGTTATTCCTACATGTTCATTACACAGAGGTGAAAACAACCTAGCAGGGTATAATTATGGGTTTACTAAAAGCATAGAATCATAAAATATCAGGGTTGGAAGGGACCTCAGGAGGTCATCTAGTCCAACCCCCTGCTCAAAGCAGGACCAATCCCCAACTAAATCATCCCAGCTGGGGCTTTGTCAAGCCTGACCTTAAAAGGAAGGAGATTCTACCACCTCCCTAGGTAACCCATTCCAGGGCTTCACCACCCTCCTAGTGAAAAAGGTTTTCCTAATATCCAACTTAAACCTCCCCCACTGCAACTTGAGACCATTACTCCTTATTCTGTCATCTGCTACCACTGAGAACAGTCTAGATCCATTCTCTTTGGAACCCCCCTTCAGGTATTTGAAAGCAGCTATCAAATCCCCCCTCATTCTTCTCTTCTGCAGATTAAACAATCCCAGTTCCCTCAGCCTCTCCTCATAAGTCATGTGCTCCAGCCCCCTAATCATTTTTGTTGCCCTCCGCTGGACTCTTTCCAATTTTTCCACATCCTTCTTGTAGTGTGGGGCCCAAAACTGGACACACTACTCCAGATGAGGCCTCACCAATGTCGAATAGAGGGGAATGATCACGTCCCACGATCTGCTGGCAATACCCCTACTTATACAGCCCAAAAAGCCGTTAGCCTTCTTGGCGACAAGGGCACACTGCTGACTCAGATGCAGCTTCTCGTCCACTGTAACCCCTAGGCCCTTTTCTGCAGAACTGCTGCCTAGCCATTCGGTCCCTAGTCTGTAGCAGTGCACATTGAGTTCAAGTGATATTAGCTGATTGGACAGGGAAAGAGGGTTGACCTAATGGCCTGACTCTAATGATAGAACCCAAATATATTGATCAAACAAATGGCTCCTCTTGGATTAGGCACTCACATTTGTTGGAAGAAGCTTTGTTTTTGAAAAGTTATAAATCTTTCTCCTGCTGCACACAAACTACTTCCCTTCTTTCCCTTTCTGGCTCTGTGCCCACAGTGAGCATTCTCTCCTCACCCAGGCATTGCTGCTTTGTCTTTAGTCTGAGTATGGGAGATTATAGCCTATAATTTATAGGCCACCCATAAGTAAATTATGGTAAAGGGTGGGGAGGTTAATTATATTGGCCCCATGTTTGAAATAGCTGCTCTGTGTAGTGTCCCTCAGGCTCTGCAACTTCTGTTCCAGAAATTCATCTACAATACTGCCCTTGGAGACAGGGCACTCCGGCCGCCCTGTAGGGGGCGGCAGCGCGGAGAACCAGAGCGCCCTGCAGGGCAGTCCTCTTCCTTCCCTCCCCGCCGACCGGAGCGGAGCCCTCGCAGCAGGCAGCAGGCGGCGGCACAGCGGGAGAGGCCGCGTGGCAGCGCCCCTGCTGTAGACTTGGCCGCCCCCTTCTCTCTCTCTCCCGCCTGCTCCCTCCCCCTCCCCCCCCCCCAGCCGGTCCCCCTGCACCCGCACTCCGGCCGCGCCGCAGGTTGTTTTTTTTTTGCTTTGCCGTTCTGGCCGCCCCGTGTTTTTTTTTTTTTTTGGCTTGGGGCAGCCAAAAAGCCAGAGCCGGCCTTGCTTGGAGAAAGAGGGTTTGATGACATTGAATGCCCCTTAATTTTCAGAATGCACAGAGTGCTTGTACTCCTCAAAGAATAAAGACTGCACAGCACCTCTGGCCACCCCAAAATGGATGGAGAGAAAGTGGAAGTATGACTCTGCTTCCCATCTCACATTTTTCACAGAACTGGATGGACCCAGAAAAACACACACACTGTATCCCCTTATGTGGTATATCAGCAGCCATACTTTCCTTGCATGCCATGACTGTGCTGATCTAACAATTCTGCAACCATCAAGGACTTCACATTGTCACTATACCATATGCTGTGGCTGCACAAGACTTTCCAGACATTAGCAGGATGAGAGTTCAGGTTATTCTTTATGCAGAAAGCTGAGTCCTCAACCATTTGAACCAGAAGTTACTTCATTAAGTACTTGGTGGACACTTTATTTTTTTTTGGTGCACAGTAGGATCAACTAATGCCTTGTGGGCCATTTGTTAAAGAACAGGTACATTTCACAAAGCCAGGTACCAATGGATTAATTTGGGATTCTTTGCAGAACTGCAACAGAGCTTTTTGTCCTTCAGGGTATCATAATTATCCTTGCCATTCGAGCAAAAATGGAGAAGCACTAAGGGAACTGCTGTAATCCACCTGGTGAGAATGGAATTCAACAAGCAGCACCCCTTGTTGCCAAGGTTATTAGATATGGTATTTCACTGTAAGCAGTAAAGTCATGCCTGAGCAATTACCCTGGACTATTCCATCAAGCTGATGATGTTCACCTGACTGAAAATGGGGCAGACTTGTTTAATGCAGATCTTCATGAAGTGTTGGATTTGTGCCTGTCAGGAGGATTAAGTTAGATAAAAAGAGCGTGGGCAAATTACTGACCTGTTCTTTGGCAGAGGATCATTACAACACTGAATCTGGGGAGAGAGAGAGGTTCCAACAGTTTCAAAGGCAGGGGAGAAAAAAGCACAGGAAGAAAATTGGTGCTTTTTATTTGACCCTTAACTGCTTAGAGGAGACAAAATGAAAGAATATGCATGAACAGAATGAGTTCATTCCTCTAGAAAGATGGAATGTGCAGTGCTCCTTCTCCTCATCCAGGCAAAGGGGCTGATATTACTGTGAGTGCTGAAGAAATCTAGTAATTACTCTGGCCAGATTCATATTAGAAGGACACTGTCAAGTACTTTATAAAACAAATTATAAAACTCTTCAGTGCTTGCCATACTTTCTCTTAAATGCACAAATATATTATTCCATTTCCAGTTTCAGCCTTTACCATTTGGCAGGTTTTCATTCTTTTTGTCCCTGTATTTTTAAAATACCTTACATTTAAAAAGCACTCTCTCTCTCTCAACCTTCTCCCTCTCTCCCCAAATTTAACTCAGTTTTTCATTGTGTTCATCTACATTGAATGCTTTTTTCAGCGGTGGATAGTGTAAATATCTCTGTAGCCCCCAGCCTGGATAAAATTGCATTGCTGATGGTGAAGCAAGAAAAGTTAAGAGTCAAAGACATGTCTGAAGAGTGAGAGTATGTACCAGAATACATACCTGACAGCTTGCTGCTCTCCTAAGCCGTGCCTCCCTGTCTACACTGCTATTTTTAGCAGCATAGTATTCTGCAGACTTCCCACTGTTGGAGCCTTTTCTCACCACAGGGAAAGACTCTGGCAGCAGGGAAAGACTCTGGCAGGGGGAAAGCAGTGGGGAAATGCTGCCTCTCCACTGCCAGAGCCTCTCCTTGCCACTGTGAAAGGCTCCAGCAGCAGGGAGCTGCTCAAGCCTTTCCCTTCTGCCAGAGTCTTTCACTGACATGTGTAGCTACATGTCGCAGTGTGGATGTGGTGTGCTTTTCACTGCAGCGTGTAGCTACATGTACACTACATGCCATCGCCAGTGGTGTGTAGTGTAGACATTGCTTTTGTGGGTTAGACTGTGCCCAGCTGCTCCAGAGGGAGCAAAGACTTCCCCCTGCAGTGCAGCTATTGTACAGATATGCTCCCTCTGCTTGCTCCATGGGATTCAATACACCAAAGGGGGCATGGAGGGGAAGAGAGAGCACCATGGCTCTGCTACCTCTATAAACTGACCTGGGTATGCTTAGGGGAGGGTGAGGGACTGAAGACAATTCCTCTCAGGGCACCCTTAGAGCAATGTGACTCTACACTGCCCCCAACAGGAAGCTGGTACAATTGAGCCTTATAAAAAAACAAGCATATAGAAGAAACAGGAGAAAAGAAGCAGAAAGGAAACAAATGAAGGTGTAGCTAATGAACATGTTTCTCTTGTTCGAATACTATCTCTGGCACAGCCATCATTAGATGCATCAATGCATAGGGTGCCCAGATAGCAAGTATGAAAAATTGGGACAGAGTGTGTGTGGGGGAATAGGTGCCTATATAAGAAAAAGCCCCAAATATCGGGACTGTCCCTATAAAATCGGGACATCTGGTCACCCTATCAACGCAGCCCAGGGAATATCATTTCCTAAAATATCATTTCTTGGGGAAATTGAAAGAGTGTAAGATTACAGTCTAGCGCTGTTTAGCAAATGATAACTCCAACCAACAAAATGTACATATATGAGGGAAGAGGGGAAAGGAAATGGACTCTTCGACCAAGTAACAGCTAGATTAGGGGAAGGGAGATTTATCCAGATACTCCCTCTGTACTCCCCCTTTGTCTTGGTGTCCGACTGGATTATTTTAAGAATCCAACGTATGGAACAATTTTCTTTCCTTTGGAATTCCATGACGGTTTTTCTTTCCTGTCACAGTTAGAGGGCTAGCTGCCCCTTGGCCCCTCTCAGGTCTCTCTGGCATCCCTGCAGGTATCAGGCCGTGTGCCTTTATTGCTTCTGGGGTGGAATCATGTGATTGTCCCTTTTTTAGGCTGGGTCCTCATGCAGGGTACTTTGTGAATTAACCCAGCAGGTCCAACTGGGCTAGGCATCTATGGTTCTTCTTTTCATGACCTGCGACCAGTGGCGAACAGAGCCTTTTAAATCAAAATATTGTTTAATATTAAAGTAGGAGCAGTTTGTTCAGCTTCTCAGCAACAACACCCTTCCCCTGGAAAGAGTGTCACTTTTTATCTAGTTCTATGTTCTCTCAGTTCCTGAGAGGCTTTTGGGCCCTGCTGTCTGAAACTAGGTTGGTTGGCTTAGTGGAGGTCGAGCCAAGCTCCATAAGGACAATGGTTCTCCCATTGTCCTGTAACCTCCCTCAAGGGCTGGCTGAGGAGTGTCATATCTCGAATCATAGGTTTGCCATCTTGTTTGTTTCCCGACAATCTGGTTTAATCCAGTATAGTCATATGGTGTAGATCCCAATAATCAGGTCGACATGCAGGATTCATACATTACAGAGCAGATCTATATCCATTACAACTCCCTTCAACAACTTTTTGATCAAGAAGGTACATAAGCCCACAGCATCTTACACATGAGAAGGAAATTGCAGACTGACAGGTTAACTTCTATCACACACCCTCTCTCTAAATGTGCCCCATCTAATTGAATATAGTTTCAAAACTACTTTGAAGGAAAACAAGACACATGGATAACATTTTCTTCCCTCAATATAATCATTCATTGTTGCACTGTAACTTAAAGATGTAAATGTAAAAAATATATATATATGACATTTCTTCAAACTAATTTATTGTATAGAATGTAAGTAAGGATTAGAGGGTTACTATCAGGTCAGTGTAGGCCCACAATTTAAGTTTTGTGAAAAATGCAGGGTGACAGGTGTAACCTACCTATTCAAATTGAATCATTTCAATTTCTATATTTGGATCTTCCTGTTGCCTGTCTTCCCTAATCCTTACATCTGTATTATGCTACTGAGCTACAATGTGTGCAAATCACGTCTTCGTTTAAATGGAAATTAAGTTCTAAGGAAAGAATGATGGGCCCCTTTTTGCCAGTTAATGAACTTCTCTTCGATGTGGTTATTTAAAGCAGAGGGAGATGATAATTGGAGTTATGCAAAGGAATTGTTTTATTCTGTTTCAAAATTTGAAGTACATTGTGTTCTGCTTACACGATGGACCAGTACAATACAGAGCTTGTTAAAAGTAGACACAAAAGGCCAGAGTCTCAGTGGGTCTGAATCACTGTAACTTCAAAATCCAACCTAAACAGAATAATTAGAGAGACAAGGTGGGTGAGGTAATATCTTTTATCGGACCACTTTCTGTTGGTGAGAGAGCTAAGCTTTCAAGCTACACAGAGCTCTTTCTCAGGTCTTCCTCTGAAAAGTTGAGGGTCACAGTTAAATGCAAGTTTCAACAGATAGTACATATAGTAAGGAACCTTTCAAGGTAAAATGGCCCAAATATGTGCTAACTACTTATGCTAAACTATCTAGTCTACCTTGTATTTAGCTGTAACACTCGGAGTACTTTTCCCAGACGTGAGAAGGGCTTGGTAAGAGAGACAAGCTTTCAAGCTAAACAAACAGAAGGTGGTCCAGTAAAAGATGTTTCCTCACCCACTTGGTCTTTGTAATATCCTGGAACCGACATGGCTACAACACCACTGCATAAACTGAGAAATGTGATTCTGGGAAATAAATCAGATCAAGTGTAATACCTTAATCAAACAATCAAATCAATCAATCAATCAATGAGGGAAATAACTTATTTTAATAAGTTGTTTTTAGCACAAGGAGATCAGGAGAGGAGAAATTATTTTGTTTAATATCCCATGATGGTAAGAATGGGAAGGTTAAATCAAACATAATAGGTACTTTAATCAAATTTTAATGAACTCAAAGACAAATTTGACTGTCATGTTCACATATGGGGTGGGAGGAGGTGCAGTTCTTAAAATTCTCCTGATCCCATTATCCACTACCCCGGGTGGTCCTTTCCTTTGCTGCTGTTGCAGTTGGTTGCTTCCCAGGATGACCAATCAAGCAAGGTACTTCAAAATCAAAGCACCTACATGCTTAACATTAGGCAGATACGTAAGTATCTTGTTGGATCAGGGCTAATAAGAGCAAGGTATCATTCTGTAGACATGGCTTACAAAGCTAAATATTCTAATAGCTGAGTTAGCTATTTAGAAATCTTTTAAAATACAGGCAGATTCACAACTCATGAAATATTTCTCTTGGTATTCCATATGGGAAAATGATCTGCAAATCCCAGTCTGTAGGTCTCATACTGTTTTTTTTTTATTTATGTATAGGCAAAAAGAGGCAGCCTGAGCAAGAAATCAAAGTTGTCCTTCCCAGCCTTTCCTTATAGGATTCTGATCTTACCAAAACACTAACATTTATGTATATCCTTGGAAATGATTTTCTAAAGATTAATAAATTCACCATTGTCCCATGGCATTTATTTCTACATTAAAAGGATTCTTGTTTCAAATCAATGAAACACGGCAAAGAGTTCAACTTGAAGTCTGTACTTGATATATGTCTAGTCCAGACCTTTTCTTCATTATTTCCCATCTATCCAATGTTGTGCATGTAAATTCCCTACATGTAGAAAGCTAAGATAAATGTTCCCATAAAAAAGCCTACTCAGTTACAGCAAACAACCACCACTTTGTCAGAATCAGGTATTGAAAGCTATTGGAAGCTTTCATTTGACTGAGAAAGTGGAAGAATGATGTTAAACTCTCTCTCAGAATCACAGAGACATAAAAAAGATGGAAGACATTTGAAGACATTTTTAAAACTCCCTGATGATGATGTTCCAAAGACATCTTTAAAGAGATAAATGGTACATTGGTAACACACACTCTTTCTAGTTTTCCTTAAAGGAAACATAATTGCACTATGTAAAAAATATATTGTCCCATATTCTGATCTTGGTTACACTGCAGCAAATAAAAATGAAGTTGACAGAGTTCTGATTTACAAGAGTGTAAATAAAGGCAAAATTTGGGTCATGATACTGTAAACTAGTACCATGTATCTAACAAGCATACTTTGTAAATTATATATATTAAAAAAAACTGCCTGGCAGGCTAGATTTCACAAATATAGGCTCTGATCCTGCAAATGCTTATGCACATGATACCCAGTGGTACCCAGTGGGACTACTCAAGTGTGTTTCCAGGATTGGGGCCACAGTATGTCAGAATTCTCCTAAGGACATTCTGTTGGGATGCAGATTCCACCTTTAAATTTCCTGACCTTTTTAAAGGTTTTGTTTGTTTTGTTTTGTTTTTTAAAAGAGTTTTTGCCAGTGCTTTTGATTTTATCACCTTCTAAATATGCAACACATGTTTTTCAATCACAGACCGAATAGTGGCCTTAGAACTTTTTACACTGCTTGTTGTTCCATAAATCAGAGCTACCGTTTTAATTACGATGTTTATTGATTATAAAATTTGTTCTGAAAGTGTGATGTATGTCTTTTAAAGTATCCAATCAGAGAATAGTTGGCAAAATCCCTTAATTGATTAGTCTCATTATAGTTGGTATGGCAACAACCATTTTTCCATGTTCTCTGTGTAGATATATCTTCCTACTGTATTTTCCACTGCATGCATCCGACGAAGTGGGTTTTAGCCCACGAAAGCTTATGCCCAAATATATTTGTTAGTCTCTAAGGTGCCACAAGTACTCCTTATTCTTCTTACAAGAAGTGGAAATTTGGACAGATGACTAGGAGGAGTATAAAAAGCTTGCATGCAGGGGTGTAATCAGGAAGGCCAAGGAACACCTGGAGTTGCAGCTAGCAAGGGATGTGAAGGGTAACAAGAAGGGCTTCTACAGGTATGTTAGCAACAAGAAGGTGGTCAGGGAAAGTGTGGGACCCTTACTGAATGGGGGAGGCAACATAGTGACAGATGATGCGGAAAAAGCTGAAGTACTCAATGCTTGTTTTGCCTCGGTCTTCACAGACAAGGTCAGCTCCCAGACTGCTGCACTGGGCAACACAGTATGGGGAGGAGGTGAGCAGCCCTCAGTGGTGAAAGAACAGATTAAGGACTATTTAGAAAAGCTGGACATGCACAAGTCCATGGGTCCAGATCTAATCCATCCAAGGGTGCGGAAGGAGTTGGCTGATATGATTGCAGAGCCATTGGCCATTATCTTTGAAAATTCGTGGCGATCCAGGGAGGTCCTGGATGATTGAAAATATGCAAATATAGTGCCCATATTTTAAAAAAGGGAAGAAAGAGAACCTGGGTAAATACAGACCGATCAGCCTCACTTCAGTCCCCGGCAAAATCATGGTCCTCAAGGAATCCACTTTGAAGCACTTGGAGGAGAGGAAGGTGATCAGGAACAGTCAACATGGATTCATCAAGGGCAAGTCATGCCTGACCAACCTGATTGCCTTCTATGATGAGATAACTGGCTCTGTGGATATGGGGAAATTGGTGGATATCTTGACTTTAGCAAAGCTTTTGATACGGTCTTCCACAATATTCTTGCCAGCAAGTTAAAGAAGTATGGATTGGATGAATGAACTATAAAGTGGATAGAAAGCTAGATTGTCGGGCTCAATGGGTAGTGCTCAATGGCTCGATGTCTAGTTAGCAGACGATATCAAGTGGAATGCCCCAGGGGTCGGTCCTGGGGCCGGTTTTGTTCAACATCTTTATTAATGATTTGGATGATGGGATTAATTGCACCCTCAGCAAGTTAGCAGATGACAGAGGTAGATATGCTGGAGGGTAGGGATAGGGTCCAGAGTGACCTAGACAAATTGGATGATTGGGCCAAAAGAAATCTGATGAGGTTCAACAAGGACAAGTGCGGAGTCCTGCACTTAGGAAGGAAGAATCCCATGCACCGCTACAGGCTGGGGACCGACTGGCTAAACAGGAGTTCTGCAGAAAAGGACCTGGGGATTACAGTGGATGAGAAGCTGGATCTGAGTCAGCAGTGTGCCCTTGTTGCCAAGAAGGCCAATGGCATATTGGGCTGCATTAGTAGGAGCACTGCCAGCAGATTGAGGGAAGTGATTATTCCCCTCTATTCGGCACTGGTGAGGCCACACCTTGAGTATTGCATCCAGTTTTGGTCCCCTCACTACAGAAGGGATGTCAACAAATTGAAGGGAGTCCAGCGGAGGGCAACAGAAATGATTTTCCACCCAGTGGAAAACTGTGATGCCACTTGCAAGTTCCTAGTGCGATCAGCAGCTCAGTTCCTAGTGGGAGCTCAGCAACTTTGCTTCAGGTGCTCAGCTTTGAAAACCAAGCTATTTGTATTGAGGTACCTACAGATTTTAGGAACCTAACTTTAGGCACACAGGTCTGAAAGTGATGGCCTTTGTGGAAAGGCAGTAAGGAGGGGAGCAGCATATGAGGAAAAGAAGGCAGGAAGCAAGAGGCTGGTGGATACTGATTTGTTGCTCAGCAGATGGACCAGATGTGACCCTGGCAGACCAGATCATGCCATAGTGTATTCTATACTAATACACAAGTGAATTGGTCTGATCAAAGTGATTGTTGAAGGTAGGAGAGTGTATTTGGTGTTCAGACTTCATAAAACGAATGGGACATTACTCACATTATTTTCTCTTATCTGTATCTTGTTAACATTTACATTGTGTATACCCCTCTAAGTAAATAACCCATCAAAGAAGCTTTGTGGAATGCTAATGAAGGACTTTATCAGGAAAGGTGCTAAAGCAAGTGGTCAATGTGTGTAATGTCGGGATGTCAGAGACTCAAAGTGCATTCCTCACTCACTGTCATCAGTATCACATGGGCAGTGATACTGTCAGCTGGTTTTCTGTCAGAAGAAGATGTAAGTATGGATTCAAGGAAAGTTCCTTCATCTCTGGACTGTTACAGGGAAGTGTCCCAGATGCAGAGTGGAGATCTCTAGAGACAATCTGGATACCCTGAAAATACTTTTGGGAATCTGGGAGTTTATTACATCACTGCTACCATTTGGAATTACAAACTCTGACTCATCTGTGAATATATGTTTTAACCTTTCAATAGCTCTCATTCTTTTTTCTTAGCTAATAAATGGTTAGTTTATTATAGAATTGGTTGCCAGTGTTGTCTTTGGTGTAAGATCCAGAGTACCTATTGATCTGGGGTAAGTCACTGGTCTCTTGGGACTGGGAGAAATCCGATGTCATGTGATTTTTGGTTTAAGTGACCATTATCACAAAGTTCAGTTTGTCTGGGTGGCAAGATAAACTCTACGGCCTAAGGGGACTGTCTGTGACTCTATGGTAAGACCGGTATAGTAAACCAGGAGTTCACATTTGGTGAAATCTAATTATAGTACACACCACCATCTTGGGGTATCTGCCCTGTTTCTGACAGTCTGCCCTGAGGTAAGCACTCACAGTTGTGAGCCGCTCCAGACAGCGTGACACCAGGGAAGGGTGAAGGAAGTTAGAAGGGTCTTCTTAAAGGGAAAGGAGAGGGTAAGGATTAAGACTGAGAAGAAAGCTGGATGCTGAAGGCATGGAGAAGGATACTCATTCTCAGGATACTAATGGTTAAATAAACTTGCACCACTTTGAAAATATAAGAAGAAACATCTATTTACCAAGAGTTCCTTCTAGGGACATGACATACATTTATTCTGTGTATGTTTATTATATCTTTTTGACAGAGTGACAAGGCCTATCATCATTGGAAAAAAATAAGCATAGATTTTTGTTATATGTAAGGGAATACTGGAATGGTTTTATTGGTCATAAACCAGTCAGTATTACCAGGTCAAGTGCTACCTAAAAAAAACATATTTCAATCAATACCACTCATGTTAAAAAACTATAAAGTGTTCTCAGAATTATGTGCTCTGACCTTGCAATGTATGTTTTTAATTTATTTATGTAACTGAAAGAAAATGAACAAGTGCTCTGAAGCACACAACCACTATGGTGTTCTTTACCTATAGAAACAGCATAAATATAATTGTATCATATAACTCAAAGAAATGATATATCAGTCTGGAGATCATATATCTGTGCAACTCTACTAGAGGCCAAGAGGGAAATCATCCCTTAAGTCTGTTTTGGAAGGGAGGCTAATATGAGAACACTGTTGGCTGTTCATGTTTCATTATTAAAATGCTGTAAAATAATTTGGTTCTGTGTTCATTTTCTAAACACTCAAATAGAGTTAACTCTGTCTAAAGTGAAGTTACAGTGAAGTAGAGTGAAACTCCCTGAAATGGGAGCCACACCATCGGGCTCATTCACCTGCACATCTACTAATGTGACATATGCCAGCAATGCCCCTCTGCCATGTACATTGGCTAAACCAGACAGTCTCTACATAAAAGAATAAATGGACACAAATCAGACATCAGGAATGGTAACATACAAAAGCCAGCAGGAGAACACTTCAATCTCCCTGGACATTCTATAACAGATTTAAAAGTAGCCATTCTTCAACAAAAAAAACTTCAAAAACAGACTTCAAAGAGAAACTGCAGAGCTATAATTTATTTGTAAATTTAACACCATTAAATTGGGCTTGAATAGGGACTGGGAGTGGCTAGCTCACTACAAAAGCAATTTTCCCTCTCTTGGTATTGACACCTCCTCCTCAATTATTGGGAGTGGATCATATCCACCCTGATTGAATTGGCTCTGTCAACACTAGTTCTCCACTTGTAAGGTAACTCCCTTCTCTTCATGTGTCAGTATATTTATGCCTGCATCTGTAATTTTCACTCCATGCATCTGAAGAAGTGTTTTTTTTACCCACGAAAGCTTATGCCCAAATAAATCTGTTAGTCTTTAAGGTGCCACCAGACTCCTCGTTGTTTTTGTGGATACAGACTAACACGACTACCCCTCTGATCCCTGAAATGGTGAACAAGCCATCTGAATGCTGAACATTCTCTCCTTATTCCCATTGTACATAGCAGTGATAATCATCCTAGGATTAAAATGGTTTCTGCTCTATCCAAACTAGACCACAGTAACATTGGTAGGAAGGGGAATGAATCGAAGTACTAGAGGGGGTCTGACTGTTCACTTTATGGGTAAGTATACTAATCCTTTATCTAACTAGTAAAATTCGGAGATCTTGTTAGAATTGGAATTGATCCTTAATTTCCAAATTTCAGTGGGGACCTTCGGTGTTTTTATTCTGTGTCAGGCACCATTCTTGGTACAATTTAACAATTGTAATGTAGTGATCCTACAGATATGCCATGTGAAGAGGATATCATGGCCCTTTCTTCTGTTACTGTTGAAAATTGATAACATCTTGAACAAGCTTTAGTTTGAAATCTTTAGCAACATTGATTTGTTTAATTTCTTGGCTCCAATTGTTGCTGCTCATCCTATTTCAAATTAAATAGATTTATTAAAATGAACCAGTATTAAGTGATGAACAATTTTTAAACTCAATATAAACATTAAACTTATTTAAAGATTGGAGCTGTTTGAAATATTGCACTAATTAAGAGACAACAATAATCTTCTTCCAATAGACAGAAACATGGGCAGTCTAATAATTGTGGGTGATCTGCAAATATTCATCACTTTTGGGATTCAGGACTAGATCTCAAAAGGACTTAGGTGCCTTCAGGTGTCACTGAGATCCTCAAAACCGTTGCTCAGCTGCCACCTAAAATCCCTGAGTTAAAATTCTCTAGACGCTTAAGTTTCTGCCAGTGAGCATGTGCACAGCTGCCTCAGTCTAGGCACCTATCTCATGTCTAATACCCAGCAGGATCCTCAAACTAGGTATTCCCCTGCCTATCTAACCTGCAGGGCCTGATCCAGAAGGTGTTCTCAGAGCATACCTAAGGCCACACAAAACAACAAGGACAAGGAAAGAGGAGAAGGCGGCAGCAGCCTCCCTTATAAATAGTGGTTAGGGTACTCACCTGGGAGTGAGTACTGTGTCCATCCATGCTGGAGGAAAGGTTATTGAAACATGAGCATGAATTAAAGAGGAACAAAAAAAGATAAAATGATGGTAGAACCCCAGCCCATAAAAATCTAATTGTATATTAAAATTGTTATATATTAATGCTCTACTTGCTGCTCATTTTCTTTAGTGTACTGGGTGTTTAGGAACAGATATTAATCCTATTTGATGGCACTTATTATACACAGTAATACTCACTGTGGATCTGAGATTAGAATGTGACCCTGTAACTGTTCAGTACAGGTAACCTGAGATTGCTCACTGGAAGATACTGTCATTTTAAGAAAAATGTAAAGTCCAGAGTTTAGAGTTCAGAAGTGTGGAGAACAAATAGTCTAGTTTGATCCTACTTGTCTCCAATCTAGGAAAAGTTATGGAAGAGCCCTTCAATGAATTTACTCAGTGAGGAGAGGGCAAGTGAATACCTGAATTCTTTGCAGACCACCACATTTTTGTCTTCTATACAAGTGCTCACACATATCCCACCTGTTTGGGAGGAATAGACATACCAGAATGATAAACAAAGGACCAAATCAATTTGAGGTATCCTGCATCCATGGAATGGAGTGGAAACATTCAGTGATTTAATTCTGCATGATGAGAAGATAAAGCACTGGTTTGTGGAGCAATAAGGAAATAAACTTCCAACATCTGCCTTTGAACAGACCTTCAGATCTTCTCCATTGAACAGAAGTCCTACATTTCTTATCTCTCATCTTTTTTTGCTTAAGAGTGAAACATTCCTTCAGTGAAGGAGGAAATAATTCTCTTGATCATCTGGCTGATCTTTTAGGACAGTAGATGAAAAGAATGGTGCCAAAGATGGACATGGAGCCAAAGATGGACATATCAGGAGAATATTAACTCTTATAGAAATCAAATTCTATTATGAGGACGATGAAACACAGACATACATGCAATTCAGCATATTGATCAGACAATAGAAACATTGTAGGCTAGTGGATAACAATTAATTCTGCATAATCACTCAGCCAGTTTCCTTTCTAATTACTTAGTCTAAGCAACACAAAAGTAAGCTTTTTCACCCATATTCAAAATGCATAGAAAACCCTGAAGTAGAGGGGTACAGATTTGTGACTGTGTTTATGTCTATAAAATAATTTTATGTAATCTTAACATGGAAGTCATTTGTATCACCAACTTACTCACGTTATCAAGTTGCAGTGCTTTGGAAGATACTGGGACCTAAACGTTTTCTAAGGTCTCTTTGTGCCAAAACTTTGAAAATAAATAAGCCTCAGTTGATTTTGGTCAACCCATCAATCTAATCATTATAATATTTCAGAGTCCTTTTCAAACAAGAGGCAGTCTTTTACATTTTCTTTGATTAGTTCACTCACGAACAGACCTTTCCCCTTTTACAAGGGCCTCCTAGACTTCCACCGTGAATTGAATCCGTGACAGTTCTTTCCCAACACTTACAAAAATAAATAGTTGGGGGGAAAAATTGTGTCAAGCATTCAGTTTGCTCTTGATTAATGCTTATATGTGACTCTCTGCAGAGGCTATCAGATCTTTCACCCTGGCAGCAGTAGAGTTTAAAGATGGTAGTATCTAAGATGAAGAGCTTTTGGCAAAAAAGAGGCTTTATGTCAGTGTCCCTAGTCTATTTTTTGGCAGATGTGAAGTTGGATAGTTCCTCAACTGAGAGCAGAATACTATAGCAATTGATACAAAAATACCTTTTAATGTGCAGAAAGTAGAGCCATCCTATTCCCCAATGTAGTCATGTGGGCTACATCAACACCATCGCCCTTTGCATACTTTTCTTGTGACCTGAGACACTGCTCAAGAACAGAATTGAATAATAAAGTCCTTCATTTCCTTTCCACCATGTTTATGAAAGATATGAGGCCAGCCAGGCTTGCCTGACTTTCTCCTTCACCCTGAACTGGAACCAAAGAGTTCAGCTTGGAGATAGTAGATATTGGTGGGTGCTCCCCATTATATGTACAGTGGGTTTTATTTGCTGCTTAACCTTTAGTCCTGATCAAATCAAAGACAGGGAAAAGTAATGAATGCAAACAAAATTAATTATTGTAAGGCATTCCACTTACATGAGCAAATGAGATTACTCCTTTACAATATTAGTTGAAAAGGATTAAGTCATTCCACCACTGAGAAGAACCTTGTGTTTCATCCACTACTGATTCGTGGTGATCTAACTTGGGAATTATGTTTTGTAATCCAGATGTTTCCTCTATTATAGATCTCCACTTCACTCAACTGAACATGGGAACGCAGATGAAAAGTTGTCATACTATCTTCTTCAGCACAGGACTTAACTGTCTTAGTTTCTCCTTGCTTAGATCATTTTCTGTTTTTTTATATTTTTGTAGTTATAAAGAACCATTTATATGTATAGTGCTATATTAATAATAAATAACAAGCACTTAGCGTCAACATGATTGTTTGTAGTCTTAAAAAATTGTTCCAAGAAAAATGTAAAGAAAGAACAGAAGAGAGAAGAAAAATTGGCCTATTTATAACCTGCAAAAAGCTGACAATTAGAATTGATTGATAAATATCCTGAAATCAGATTTAGTAGTCATGCTTTGAATTATTCAGATAATTAAATGATAGCTATTTTCCAGTTGGTCAAATATGTTGTCAAGATGATGCTAAGTATGAAATACAGGATAAATGAGAATGAATGTAACACGTTCTCATTAGAAAAAATGACAAAACTATGAATACACTTCTTAAGTTTGCAAACAAAGTCAAATCAATTCACATTTTAAGAACTTGTAAACTCTGCCCCATTGAGTGGATTCACACCTCTTTTTTTTGCCCACTAGATAACACAACTCAGATTAAAAAATAGAAGCATTGCTCTCATATATAATACAGAAAAAAAAGGTTTATTTTTTTTCCAGTTCACATGGGGGGGGGGGGGGGGAAAGAAACCACAGGCATTATTTGTATTTTTTTTTCTATAAATGACTTCATTCAATTGCATTTCCCCTACTTTTTACCAAGAACAGTTCACCTTGCAAAATATGGGCCTGATGTAAAGCTCATTAAAGTCAGTGAGAATCTGTTTGCTTACTTCAGTGAGCTTTGGATCAGTCCTTAAATTTACAGTTTGAGTTTTAATCTCAACAAATTCTTTCAGATCATAGCAAGTTTTCCCTCAAAGTGACTAACATTCTATAGTTACCAGCCCTTAGAGCCTTTCTAAACTACTCAACTCTTAAACAATATTTGTTGTCCAAGATATAGATAGTACGTAAGTTGAATTTTGCATAAATTGGGGACGTATACCCGACAATTACGCAAAAAAAAAAAAAAGCAGCTTACGTAACTTTTTCTGTAAGTGCGGCTTTGCGTAACCCGGGGAGCGTCTGTACAGAACAGTTTTCAATTTAGATTTGCCAGATTTGTTTACGTTGAATTTTCCTTCTGTTTGTGTAATGGGTCCGTTGGCGGGTGGGATCAAACCTGGGACCTCTGGAGCTTAACCACATGAGCTAAAAGCCAACTGGCTGTTAGCTAAGGCTGTAGAGCAGACTCATTAATTACTCTCTCCTAAGTGGTCTCGGTGCCACTAGATGGGACAGAACACCCCATCCAGTAGGTGTGTGGGTTACATTTGCACATATGGGCATATTGCATTCCACTCTCTTTATATTAATGCACACAAACTTATACTATAGGCTAAAGAATAAGAGCCTCATCTTGAAAAGAAGCCAGTTTTGCAATTACAGGTGAGAATGCTATGCTTTAGATACCTAAGCCCTTGGCTTCTTGCAAATCAGGAATTCAATGGAGCTATGCCCATTTATGCCAGGTGAGGAGCTGCCCCTTTAACTGATAAATGTTACAATTTGCACTGGCAATTACTCATTGGTTCAAAACTGTATTTGGGGGAAAATGGTGGCTGGGTTTAGATCTTTAAGAAATCAGGACTACGAAACCTAGGACCAAGTGTCCCCCAGGGACAGCACATGTCATAGATCTGGTTAAAAAAAGTCAAGTATTTCATGAAAAAATTGTTTAATTTAAAACTATATTTAAATTTTAAATGTTTCAGAATGTTCATGAAGTTTCATTTTGGTGCAAAAAAACCAAACTCCAACCCCAAACTACTCACTTTAATTTTCCTCCAATACTCCATTTCCAGTGAATAACAAGTGAAGGAGTAAGAGAATGTGAATTTGTCACCAAAACGAAGCCTTTTGAAAATAAAATAGAAAGCAAAATTAGAATTCAACATTTTTCATTGAAACAACTCAGAACTTTACTACTTTTGTTCCAATTGCATTTCCCCCAAAACCAACCAAACAAAACCAAAAAACATACACAAACAACAAAATTCCACAGCTTTCCCATGTACAGAGGCTTTGTGTGAGGGACAAAGTTACGGAGACATGTAATCCTCCTCACTAATCTAGAGTAACACAGACATTTCAAGATGCTACTGCACCCTTTGGGACACATTAGTTTTAGCTAATAAAACTACATAATTCATGGGTCACGTTCCTGCCCCTTCTCAATCTACAGTCAATGCCTTTGAACTGTGTTGTGAAGAGAGCTGCCTCAGGGAAAAGATCCAAAAGGTGTGGGGGGGGGACATACTGTCCCCATAGACAATCTGCCCACTCTCAACTCCTTTTCTCCCCTCCACACAGCAGATCCACAGATGTTTTGCTTCCCCAAGAGCACAGAATTTTCCCTTCATTTAAATAATTCAATCATTGTCAAATCCAAAGCCATCATCAGCAACACAATTAAACCTTGGTTGGCCTATCTGATAATTTGAACTATATATTGATATTCTTCTTCTTCTTCTTCACATAAGATATAAAATTTAGTAGGAACTGTGGTTTGGGAGTTGTTTTGTTTGTAAAGATGGGTGGCACATCTGAATAAAAGTGTCCACTAAACAAAAAAGATTTGAAAGTGGATTTTGAGCCATGCACCCTGAGAAGATCAAGGATGTTCACATTTGGAGTTTTTATTCTGGCCTTTCAGTAGCCTATGTGAGAGGTGGTGATAGGGAGATCAGAAAATATAGTGAGCAGTATATTGTAATCACTCAATCTATACTGCGATCTGCAGCGCAACATTGCTTTTGGGGATCTCATTACCGGAAATATTACACATGAAAATGGTATTTCTGTGCCTGATATTGCTACCCACCTGTCTACTTGTATGGCTCCCATTAGCATAGTACCTAAGCACCTTGAGTGCTGTGATGTTATTCCTCTTACCACCAATAAAAGCATATGGTATCATTTCATATGGCTAATTCAATTCAAAACAGTTACTATTGTTAACCTGAATCTCACAAGAAGGCCCAGTCAATCCCCTATTTAAGTCAAAAAGTGCCTTCCCATTGACTTGAATGGGATTTATGGGAAGCCCTATTAGTTTTGCTATTAGTGAGGAAACAGTCCTGTTTCCCAGCAGCCCTCTGGTCATCCTCCTGCTCCTCTTTCCCTGGATGACAACTCATCATATTGGAACAAAGAAAAAGTTAAAGTTGTTTACATACTTCACATCTGTTACCCATTATTTCATGCATATATAACATATAAAGTAAATGTCACTCATTACTATGAAATACTTTAAAAGAATTCTACGTATGTTTCTAATAGAGTTGCAATTCAATTACATTTTTTAAGTTCTCCCATCTTCTTTTTGTAATTACAAACTTGCTCTAGGTATGTTGGCCTAGAATAAAAGGAACTTTTGTAACCATCTACAGAGGTAGCTTTAACTAGAATTCCCAGCTTCTTGTTTCAAAAGGGACCAGCTGAAGAAGATCTAGATTAATCTCATCCTATTTTGTTTACATACTTAGTTTAGAAGCACATGATCTAGTTCATTTTATAGGTGGCCTTACCACTGTTATTCTTACCTAGTGCAAATCTAGCTTGCTCCATTTATGTCAATAGAGATTTTACACCAGATGAGGATCTGGCCCTAAATGTTTGTGAATATGCTATAACCATAGCACCCCCCTCTTACTAGAATATATACATGTGGGCATGTAAATGGAATCCATATGTGTATTTTCCTTTATGTATGTGATTTTTATGTGCTGTGACTAATTATGCCTCCATACTAGAAAGCATGCATGTATTTTTTTGTTTAGTTTCCCCCAGAATGAAAGAGAAAAAAATGGCATTACATTTTTGGCATGCAATGTCATACATTATTTTAAAACATGTACTATACAATCACATGTGTCTATCATTATTACATTTTAAAAAAAAAATCTACCTAACACACACTGAAAATATAATGTGATTTGGTTAGGATTTGTGAATTGATAACAGGACATTATTGTAATGACTATTCAGAAAAAATATTATTAATCCTAACTATGTAAGGACCTTGTCATTAGTCTATCCCTGTCACTATGCACACACATATTGGGTCAAAGTCATCCCTAACATAGGTTCTCATAAAAAGTCCATTGACAACTATAGGATTTTAAAAGGGGTTTGGATTAAACCCATTATTATGATTCCAGTGCAAAAGCATTACATAGGAATGATCTTAATTCATCAAATTACATTAACAGATTTAAAAATAATTTAATAATAATACTTCTATTTACTGTATCACTAAGAATTTACACTTCCTTAACTGTGAGGTATTCTCTTATCTTGTCTATCTGATCTCTCTCACTACTTAAGAAACTTTATTGTTTACCTTTTATTAAAAAAAAATTAGTCACTAAAAACTTAAAAGTTCAGTTTAGATCAAGAATGGAAGAGGATTAAAAGTGAATTCTTCCCTCCTAGAGGAAACACTCAAGCAAATACCAAATAAAATGATGAAACGTTTATTTGCGTGCCATGTAGTTCCTCTCATCACCAAGTTGTTTTTCATTTTCACATGTTGCTGCTACACTTTCTGGATCAGGTTGGATGTAGAAAAAGAGACACAAAAATACCATGAGATTTTTCTGGCACTATTTCCAGCCCTATCAGAAAATTAGCCTCCTCAAACCCTTTTGCTGGTGAGATTTCCAGGCCAGTTTTGGAGGCATAAAGCTTTGGCTTGCATAAGTAAGGACAGAACCACTCATATTTGTAAAGTGTCTTCATTTGGAGGGGAATTATCCCCTTTAGTCTCAATGACATCTACCTTCCACACACATCTGCTCTTCCCTCACTTTTATTATTGAAAATTATTTACATGAGAAATTTTAAATAAATCCTGAAACTGAGGATACAGAAAATTGTCTACACTAAAGGGATGAATTCCAGTATATTTTCGATACCTTGCATGTGCGATATACGTGTATGCGCGCGCGCACATGTGTGCATCCCAATTATGATCTTTGTCACACATTGAGTTCAACACTTGGGCATTGGCAAATTGAGAGATATTCATCTACTAAAACAGAAGAATCTCTTAAATCACAGTCTACCTCATCATCTCAGCCTTATTCCCTTAGCTGTCCTCTGTTTTCCTATTCACCTAACTTTCCCCTCCCAGTTTGCTGTCTTACAAGGAAAGGACTTCTCTTCAATTCTCCCTTTACATTCTTCCACATTCTCTTTGCCGCCCACTCCTAGCTTGGCCACTCATCGGGTGGGCTAATTGACGTCAATCTCCAATACTTCCTTTTGGCAGAGTAATACATGTGCGTCAGCTATACAACCATGCTATTTAGGATAAAGGAGGGATTCATTACAGGGAGATTCAAAGTGCTCATACGCTGAGGATCTGGCCCTTATCCACCACTAGATAAACATACAAACATCTGGATATTTATCCAACCGGAACGGAACATCTGAACCTTTTACACTATCACTAATAAGTCTTGTCCCTATTCTAGAATGTATATGGTTCCTGACAATAGTTTTCAAAAGAAGCCAAGAAGGCTAATGGGCTACATTAGTAGGCTCATTGCCAGCAGATCAGGGGAAATGATTATCCCCCTCTATTTGGCACTGGTGAGGCCACATCTGGAGTTTTGCATCCAGTTTTGGGTCCCCCACTACAGCAAGGATGTGGACAAATTGGAGAGAGTCCAGCAGAGGGCAACGAAAATTATTAGGTGGCTGGGGCACCTGACTTATGAGGAGAGGCTGAGGGAACTGGTCTTATTTAGTCTGCAGAAGAGAAGAGTGAGGGGGGATTTGATAGCAGCCTTCAACTACCTGAAGAGAGGTTCCAAAGAGGATGGAGCTAGGCTGCTCTCAGTGGTGGCAGATGACAGAACAAGAAGCAATGGTCTCAAGTTACAGTGTGGGAGGTCAGGGTTGGATATTAAGAAAAAACTATTTCACTAGGAGGATGGTGAAGCACTGGAATAGTTTACCTAGGGAGGTGATGGAATCTCCATCCTTAGAGATTTTAAGGCCCGTCTTGACAAAGCCCTGACTGGGATGATTTTGTTGGGGTTGGTCCTGCTTTGAGTAGGGGGTTGGACTAGATGACCTCCTGAGGTCTCTTCCAACCCTAATCTTCTATGATTCTATGAATCTCCTCTCAAGTTAATAGAATTTGGAGATATACTTGGTAAGACTAAGATTCACTGAAAAGGTTAAACATTACACCCATAAGTGAATTATGTAAGTCAAGGGCTGCACACTAGCTTGGTGTTCCATTGTGATCAACCCATCTGAAAGAAAGATGTAGCAGAAATGGACATAGAAAATGACTGAAACATGGAAAGACTTCTTGAGCATGAAAAGAGACTGAAGAAATTAGTACTGTTTAGTTTAGAGAGGAGATTAATACAGGGTATATACAATAGCGAATGGTATAGAGAAGGTAAAAGAGGTGCTTATATTCACCCTCTTTCATAATACAAAAGCACGAGGGTATCCAATGAAAATAAAAGCCAATACATTTGGAATTGACAAAAGGAAACACTTTTTCATCAAACAGAATTCACTGATGGAACTCCCTGGTATAAACTAGCATAGATTCCAAAAAATTATCAGGATTCAAAAAAGAATGAGATTTATATGAAAGATTAGAGCATCTATGGTTACATTAGACAGGAGTAGAAATATAAGGGATACAAAACACTCAGGCTTCAGGGCATTAGACAAACGCTACTAACCTGGCATTGTACAGAAATGTCCGCCATGGAAAGTTTATTCCTTAATTGTCCATTCAGGGATTTCTTGCACCTTCCTCAGTAATGTCCAGTATTCTCTCTCAGTGACCGACTATATAAGCCACTGACCTGATCACTATGGCAATTTCTGTGTTCAAGTGATATAAAGTAGTATCTGCATGCTAAAGGATAATTTGTCATTATTAGTACACCGCTACCCCGATATAACGCTGTCCTTGGGAGCCAAAAAATCTTACCGTGTTATAGGTGAAACCGCGTTATAACGAACTTGCTTTGATCCGCCGGAGTGCGCAGTCCTGTTTCCCCCCGCCCCCTCCCCCGAGCACTGCTGTACCGTGTTATATCCGAATTCATGTTATATCGGGTCACGTTATATCGGGGTAGAGGTGTATTTATATTATTTATTCACTCAGGGTCTGAAAATGTTTCCGTCTTTAGTGTTGTCTGTATTCTTTGTATTTTACAGGAAACTGGGCAGTGGAAAAAGTTTCTGTATAGCTCATGATGCTGATGATGTATCCCGAGTACCACCTTTTAATTCATAGTATAAATACAATGCAAAAGAATCTTGAAGCAATTATTCCATATAACATTAGTGTTAAAAAGAATCCGATAAAGTACCCATTGGCCATCTGTAGGATAAAATGAGCTCTTAAGCCTTATCAATTACTTGATTTCTCCTATGAACCTATCCCCAATGAAATTAGAGGCATACTGTATAAAATAGAGCCATGGGCTGTGGATCAGTATACACTGATGAAATCGCTTTCACTTTTCCATTCAGAGACTTGAAAAGTGTAAATTAGTCTGCAGAAGAGAAGAATGAGGGGGGATTTGATAGCTGCTTTCAACTACCTGAAAGGGGGTTCCAAAGAGGATGGATCTAGACTGTTCTCAGTGGTACCTGGTGACAGAACAAGGAGTAATGGTCTCAAGTTGCAGTGGGGGAGGTTTAGGTTGGATATTAGGAAAAACTTTTTCACTAGGAGGATGGTGAAGCACTGGAATGGGTTACCTAGGGAGGTGGTGGAATCTCCTTAGAGGTTTTTAAGGTCAGGCTTGACAAAGCCCTGGCTGGGATGATTTAGTTGGGATTAGGTCCTGCTTTGAGCAGGGGGTTAGACTAGATGACCTCCTGAGGTCCTTTCCAACCTGATATTCTATGATTCTAACATAATGGTAACTAAATAAATTAAAGCTCATTGTGGAATGGGTCTTGGAGGCTAGCCTGAGCAGTCACACTACTAAGGGATGCCTCTTCTGCTCCTTTTTATTTCTTTTGGCCAAGTTTAAAGTTTTATTTTTACATACAGTCTGGCGAACTAAAGAAAGTTAAAAAAGCCTCAAAGGGAGAAAATGGAGATGAGCCATTTTAATGGAACATATGGAAGAAAGAAAGAAAAATAGCTAATAGAAACAAAACCCACAATACATTGGGCTAAAAGTGGTGAAAAAAATGAGTTGTTCATAAATATGTTTTTATACTAATTAGAAATTGGGTTTTGATTCAGCCTGTTAGTTTTGTTCCTGTGAATGTTCCCAAACACCAAAGTCCAGACTCGTAAGCCTAGGTTTTGTTTTAATGAAGACATTTTGCAATAAACAATGAAACAAAATTAATTGTGGGTGAAACCAGATGTAAGAGTCAGGTCATCCAATGAGGAAACAGAAACAATATCTTGTGAGACAAACCTTGAATAGCAAATGGCACTTATCAGGTTAGTTGACTCAATAATTTGCTATAAACGCTTAATGAAAATCCACTGCTCAGATATGTTGGCAAAGACTATTTGTAAAACTATTTTGATTAAATTGTAAAAATCTTGTAACATTTGTGGACAATTCACAAACAAAAAAGAGTGCTGAACATATCCAAATAAAGTGTTCACCAGCTCTGCTTTAGTCTTAGTATCCTTGAAGTAGTAGTAATACTCTGGTCAGTTCAGTTATCTTCAGTTCAGACTAGCCCACAGCATCCACTGGGCAAAGTGCATCTCCATGGCTGTCCCATAGACCTCGTACATCATTATCCAAGTGTCTTAAATCTATATTTAGACATCTAAATATTTGTCTCTATTTTCAAAAGTGCTGATCACCAGACAATTCTCATCGATCTACAAACCCTAATGAAGGTCTATTGAGAGCCCTAACTGAGATCTTGCCTGGAGATCAACTGGAATGTTAGTAGGGAGGTGTCTGCATCAGAATAGGATAACCGCTACTGGCACTAATTGGCATCCATTGAGAGCTCAATAACTTAATGAACATGGAGACACTCTCTCTTCCTCCTCCCTACCCCCACAGAATTGAGGTGAAAGCCGGACTCCAGAGAAGTCAATAACAAAGCTCCCATAATCAGTGGGGACAGCATTTCACCCTTGCTTCTAACAGATTGGGTTCAGGAACAACAGTGGGATTATCTGAGGAAATTTGCAATTATGCACTTTGTTTTGATACTCTGCTGAACAACAGAGGACTTTCAATCTCCAAGGCTGTCAGTCTGGTAAGCAGGAGATTTTTTGCTCAGTGACCCTTCTAGATCCTTTGTTTTAGCCCTAGGACCTTGCACTAATATCCTTATTTGTTTATTTTTTGTACCCCATAATCTGTTGATTTCTGGGTTTGGTGGCTTCCATGCTTGAAAGGAGTGGACTTTTCATTCTTCTGGTGGGATCCATCCACCAATGCAGAACTTAAATAGGTTGGCAAGGGAAACAGCTCTATAGTTGTTCTGCATTCAAGTGGCCTTCTCATGCTTGAAAATGTAAATCAAAGCCTTCAAAAAAACCTAGCATGAAATTAGATCTCATGTAATCAACAATGTTAATGGATCCATTACAAAAAAATATGTGAAAACCCAAAAGGAGCATAAACGTGTCTTAGATATCTGGTGGTATTACAAAATGTCTGTGTTCCTTTTGGCAAAAGTGCTCTGCCCACAAAAAACACATCCTCCTTAGAGTCCAATAGGGGAGCAAGATCCGAATAGCAGGGAAGACAGGAACCATCATTAAATGTGCTTTGACAATCTCCTGTATTCTGAGGTAGTCAGTCAAATGGCAGTTGAATAGCTTCAAGGAGAGGTAAAAGGAAATATCAAGGAAGACAATAGAGAAGAAACAGATAGATATTTACTGTTTAAAACACCATCTTAACAGTGTCAGCAAGGACTGCATCTCTGTTCATCATTTTGTCTCATGTATTCACTCTTCATAAACTTGTGGGCATCATAACTAATTTTCTTTTTTCTCATATTGGCAATATGTTATTTTACAGCAGTCAAGGATATGTAGGGAGCTAGCATCTGTGTTTGAAGATATATTAAAGGTTTAAAGCGCCTGATGAGTTGGTTTAAAAAAAACAACCACCACCATAATTAGTGAAACCGGAATTTATGAAGCATTTTTCAGCATCTTTACCTGATTCTCAGATCAATGCTCTGACAGGGGTAGGTTGTAAGTAGTCATGCTATATTACCGACTTGCTGAGGAATTAAAAAAAGAGAATGAGGAGAAAAGGGAGAAGAAGGTGGAACAGCCATTACTTCCCTTCTCAATCTGACTACACTCCAATATATTTCCAATAGGCCTCTACTTCCAAATATCCTTGTTAAAGCTGATCCTATTAACAAATCATTATTTTATTACGCTCTCTCAGATGCAGGCCTTAAATTCAGCCAGAGCCCACCAGAGCAGAGCTCCGGTAAATATTTTCAAACCTGCTGGAGCTCTGGCACCTCCCGCAAAGCTTGGGGCTTCAGCCCCACGGGGTGCACTGTGAGAGTGAAGCCCCGAGCCCTGGCACCACCCTTCATTAGGGTGACCAGACAGCAAGTGTGAAAAATTGGGAGAGGGTGTGTGTGTGTGTGTGGGGGGGGTTAATAGGCTCCTACATAAGACAAAGCTCCAAATATCAGGACTGTTATCTATTCTAAACCCTAGGGCCTATGATATTATATTACAGCCTCAATTGTTTAACCCAGCCCTTCATGTTTATTTGCCATTAATCAAACTGTAAAAGTCAAGAGCAAATTAAAGAGGTCTGATCTATTGTGTCAAGTTACTCTTTAGAAATATAAAAGCAAGAGGCATTTTAAATTTTCATTAATATAAACTAAACACAGCTGCAAGGATTGAAAGTTTGTATTAAAAATATGCACCTTGACTGAGACTTTGCCTGCCAAAATTTAGCTCAGGGCAAAAATTCATGGCTGAGTTATGAAGTCCTGAAGAACAGGGATGGAAACATTGACACAACCTTAACAATGAAGGGAGCAGCACCTCTGCAATGAGCATAAGTAAGTGGAAACATTTTTTTTTTACCGTGAATATTTTGAGTTCAAAATTGACAATGTTACGATGTGAAATATAAATTATTGTTCAATTTTTAATACAAATGGTAGCTTGACTCATTCGTGTGGTTCGCCTTCTGTGACATATCTAAAAGCAGTGGGCCATCACTAGCACAACTCTAGTCACGTGTGGCTGCACTGCACAAAGGGGCTTATCCAAAAGTTGTTGATATCAATGGGAGTCCTTCCATTGACCTCACTAGGCTTTGGAACAGTCCCTACGAGTAAGGCATAAATTTGGATTAAAAAAGGAAGGAAAAGGGAAAATCCTGCAACACTGAATTAAGATCAACTGATTCCGAACATGGAAAACAATAGTGTTATGTACGACAAATGACATGAAAAAAATTGCAGTCCTGCCAGCTGCTTTGGACAAGTGGACCCTCACACCTGCACAGAGCCCCACTGAGACTCCTCATTGGCCCAAGAGCCTGACCCCAGCCCAGGTGAGTGCCATAATTGCCAGGCTATCAGCTACTCTCAGTCTCTCCTGTTGGAGCTGTTGAACTTGGTATAAATAATAAAATAGCCCCTGGGCCAGAGAGGGAGATACTTTATAGTCTGGTGGTCATTGGGAAGAGCCAGAACTTGAACCTGGGTCTTCCACTTCCCTCGGGCCTGGCCGCTAGGCTATTCTGAGAAGGGGAGGGTTGCTACCTCTTTCGAAAAATTTCAAAAGATCTTAGTTTTGTCCTTATGTGGAACAAGAAAAATGTTTGTAATCTTGGAAAGTTTTCACAGAATGGGAAAACCTGCCCAGCTCTAATCAGCGCAAACCAAAGCATTCTGGTGAATCTAGTTCAGTGCATATATATTATGCACAGACATTTCTTTGTAACAGTCTAATTTTTGGGAAAGGGATGTTCTTCCAAATTTAATGCATAGAATATGATTCCCTTTCTGTCTCCTTCTTCCATCAGCTGTAAGTGATGCAAAAAGAGTTGTAGAAAAGAGATCTTTATTAAGCACGCTAAGCAGCCTGTGTTATGTGCTGAGACTCTAGAGCCAACAGCATGGATTCAATTTCGTTTGAGATATCTGGTGTCAGACTGACCTAGGTTGCTCCTGAAACCTGACCTTCTTTCTCCAGTCACTTATCATATTACACCATTTAGCTAGAAACAAGGTTTTGGTTTTAAATCATTTCCCCCTGGATAAATAAAGGAAAAAGAAAATATAGACATAAACAAATTGGTTTGGGGAATTCTAAAACCTAAGAAATAGCACAACAGGTTCACAAACTCTCAGACTGTGCGGCTTATCTATCCATAGCTCATTTCAGGGTGAAATCCATTCCACCAATATTTAAGCTCTATGTAGGTAGAGTGCAGAGTAGATTGTTAGATGAAATCTACACTTCCCAGGCAAGTGTATGTGCTGACTTCATTGGGACTACTTGCATTAGTGAAGGAAACAGGAAATTGCTTGATGTATTGTACATACCAAGCCTATTACTTGCCTAAAATTGAAGTTGTTTAATCACTGCATTATTTTAAAACTAATTTATCAACAAAGACATGAGACACCAATTAAACACACCCAGCAGAATAGACACACATGCTATAGAGAAACTATTTCCAGCATCTGTTGGGCCATGAGGTCTGTAAAACATTTTGGCCAAGATTTTTTTTAAAAAGGATTTTCCCATTATCCCAAAATGAAAAGCAGTTTTTCTGAGACAAACTATCCTTTGTTTAATTGCAAAAACTTGCAAAGCAGCACTGACAAAATAAGCCTAGTTTGTCATCATTTAGACATTGCTGCTGAGTGCTTTTGAGAGTCTGGCCACTATTTAGGCACCTAAATGAAAGCAGAGCTTTTCTGAAAACTTGACCCTTAAGGAGACTAATTTGGGGTACTCATTTTTGAAAATCTTTGCCTTTATACATGAAGCAATATTAGTGAATTAGGAAAAACAGATAAAACAGATCCTCATTTTGCCTGTGCTTATTTGTGCCAGGCTTTGACATTTTAAAAAAGGACAGTTTACTTACAAAAAAGCAGCTTTTCATTTTGGGATAATGAAAATGCTACAAACTTGAAAAACATTAATGAAGTGATAGTAAAATTTAACACAAGCCAAGCAAAAAGTTTGCAATGCAAAATGGTTTTTTTCCAATTCTGTTTAAAGTTTCAGTTTTTCTGTGAAAGGATCACAAAACTAAAAGGAAAAAAAGGTTGAACCTTTTCCAGTAAAAGTGTCAGTGGATGGGAGCTTTGCCAAGTCAGGAAAGGATAGATTCAGGCTTGAGAGGCCTTCACATCACAGAGGGCCGAACATGGCTACGACAGATGATACCAAAAAAAAAAAAAAAAAAAAATTAAGGCCCCAATCCAGCAAAGCACTTAAGCATGTGCATAAATTTGAGCACGTAACTAGTCCTGTTGACTTCTGTGGGGCTATTCATGTGCTTAAGTGCTTTGCTGGATCAGGGCCTAATATAATAATCTGAAAAATTCTGGCAGAAGTTTTCAGAAGTAGACTGAAGACAAAAGCATGGAAACTTTAAAAGAAAAAAAAGTTCTATGGCTGCTGAACCATGTAAGGGCCAGAGGCAGGGACCCTATAGAGTGGTCATATTTAACCCCCCCCCCCCCAATATTATAGTACATTCTGATTCATAATGGAGAAAAAGACTATATGCACAACTATATGCTCATTAACAAAAACCTTGCAAATTACTAGGAAAGAATGAAAAACTATGTTAGGGTATAAAGTGATGCATGTAAATTCCCTTGACATAGCATGTCAGGGACAGTTTCATAGCAGTAAGTGAAAACTCTGGCCACCTAATGAGACGCCATTATTTAAGCAGATACAGTAGGAGAAATCAAAACAAGTTTAAAATAAAAGCTACAAGAATTCTTTCAACTGAAAATAAATGGCTGATGTGCACAGAGGAATCCATAGTGTGTAAAATAACAAATACTTCAAAACTGCTGACAGCAGGGCTGGACTGACGAGATGGTGAATACTCAGGAAGCTATACAATATAAACTAAAACATGTTTTAAGCATCCCAGGGAGACTCGATTTGAGAGAAACCTCCTGTCATTCCAACCTCTAGTTGCCAGTGATTAGGAGCATCTCAGTGGTGGATGATAGAAAGTGCATTGGTCATTTACAAACAACCTCCCTGGAGGCTCTTACCAGCAAAGGATACCACAAAAAAAGGCCTGTACTAAGAGGCCCTGGTCAGCATTAACTGTTTGTTAGCATTTGGTTTACTGGCAAGAATCTAAGCCAATGTCAAAAAGGTGCCCGTCTCTTTGTGAAGAGAACTATTATGGTGTCTGCAGTGGCTAAGATACCAAACTGAGGGTCAACACTGTAAATAGGACACAGATATCACAGAATGCACAATAAAGTAGACCCCAGTTTGATAACACCAAAAGTCATCTGTGTAACTCTGGAAACAGGAAGCCCTAAATCAATGCAATGTGATCACTGAAGAAAAGAAGATTAGGAAGAGCCATGTGTTGTACCAGATAAACCAACACATTATTAAATCACTGTAACTTAATAACTTGTACTCACCTTAGCAGTATCAAGCATACAAAAATATCCCAAAGTAAAAAAAATGAAATAATGATCAGGAGATGCATACAAGCTCATAAGTCTATAAAGATCTGACTCACAAAAGTGAATTAGAAGACAGCCTCAAATAGGGTCTCTACAAAGAAGGTACTGTTAAAATTGTCCTGCAACAACCTTTTCCACAGTCTTTAAAGTTACTGAAAGCTAGATGATAAGCAGCAAAACACTTTTCTTGGTATTATGTTTTAAATTGTTATAATCAGAATATTAATACATGACCTAAGGAGAATGAATTAGATTAATACTTTGGTAAGTAAATGTTACAACAGGTCTTGAAAAACCTTTTTAATTAGAAGTCCAGTGAATGGATGTTTGAACACAGCCTCTTCATAATACTTCAGTTCCTAATGCTTTCTACAGAAAAATATTTAGATCTTTATGATTATTATAAAAGAAGAACAAGGGGAAGCTCTGAAGATCAGCTAAGTATAGATTTTTTGAAATTGACAGAAATAGAATTCAGAGGATCTGCTTTGACAAACAAGTTAATCTTTCAGAGGAAGATTTGAAACTTGAAACACATTAAAGGGACCTAATTTCCAGAGGGTGTGCTTTCTCAAATTGAGGCCTCTTTAAGGTGCGTCTGAAGTTTGGGCACTGAAAAATGGAGGCATCCAAAGTCACTAGTCACTGCTGAAAATCTTAAAAGGGTACTCAATAGATCTGAACAAGGCAACATGCTGTTTAGTGCTAGTTAATAATATTACCCTCATTCTTATGATCCCCAAAACTATAAACACAACTGTCCCAGAATACAAATGGACAGTCTGTTTGAGTAGCACACAGCCTGTTCCCAGTCATAGTTATTTTCCTCCATTGTTTTCCTTAGAATACTAAAGAAAAGAACACGAATGTTGATCTCCATATTCTCCAATAGGCAGCTGCATTATTACCACAGTCTAAAGTAGAATTATAGGACTAGACTCTGTGCTGATTTACAGCCTGTGCAACAGTGATGTCAATATAAATCAGGGTAACAATTTGTCCACAGAGATCAGCTTGGAAGAAACAAACTTTGCATTATGAGAGGAGGTGAGAAAGAATGAACAAGAGACATGGATAATACCCTACTATAGTCATAGAGAAAAGATAAATGCTATTAGAAAAATAAATTAGAAAGAGTCCAGCACAGGAAAAGGTGTATCAGAAAGCAGTGATAACCAATATACATCCTCTAATGCATTTGGGAGCTTTTTTTAAACATTATTTCCATTGCTTGCCTCAGGAAACACCATCTAGTTTTATTTTAGGGCTTTGTGTTTTGGCAATATGTAAAGTCTTTAAACAATGTTAAATAACAGTTTGTTTACCACGCTTACCATTTTGATAGGAGGCAGCATCTGCACTTACACCATGTTTCCCTGTGATCAGCTGCCATTACGTAAACCTCCATAATGCCTCCAATGAATAGGGATGTTATATTCACACATGATTCATTTTATCTGATCTGTCCGCCTAATCTTTCCTTCTATTTAGTTAGGTATCTAAGTATGGACTTCAGAGCTTAACTGTTTTTGAAAATCTTGGCCTTAACATGTCAGTCAGCATTCTAGCCAGGTGCCATTCTTCCTATTGTTGAAGCCAAGAGAAACAAATGACTAGGTGTTATCATCATCATTGTGCTGAAACCTGAAATGATGCATTATCTAATAAAGCTTACCTTGCGAGAAAGAGGTCTTTCTTATCCTGCTGTATCTGCTGGTGTGTACAAATCCTTATCTGAGATCAAAAGAGAAGGGAAAAGCTGAGGAAGGCTCACTTTTAAAGCACCATTACTTCCACTGAATATACCTAGCAATAGTCTCCTTTTCTCAATGGAAAATGCAGGTAGGGAGCAGGACCTCAAAGTAGGTGGAATTTGGCCACTATAACTATTTTACTTCATTTCCAGCAGGAATCTAATTGGAGAGGAAAGAGCTATGTGATTATATAGTTGGTTGCATTTTGCTGCAAGGGGGAAATTATTTCATCTGGTTGTTTGTGTTACAGCCATTCTGTCAAAATAAATTACTTGTTCACATGATCATATTTCTAGACAGATTGTGCGTGAACAAACTTTTACAAAACAGGCAATCAATCAAGCTACCTTTTGGGTAGCTCAAGTCTTCAGTTCTCTCCCTAAAGCTGCACCAGGCTTCAGGCCCACATTGTAGCCATATAGAGCTCCCCAAATGCTGCATATCTGCACCCCCCCCCCCCCAGCAGCTGTGAAGGGCTGGGTTGGGCTGGGCAGGGCAGGGCAGATGGGTTGTGGCCCTGTGATATCTTTTCATCCTTTTAAAAAAAAATATTTTTCAGCCAGCTCTAATGATCAAAGAGAGAGATTATGATATGAAACTAACTAAATATTTATGAGACTCAAACACTTTAAAGCCTACTTTCAGTAAAAAGATCAAATCCTGCAGTCCCCACTCAGTTTGGCATGATCTTTATCCAGGTAGCGCTAATTGAAGTTAATAGGCCTAATTAATCCTGAGAGCTACTGAGCACCTGTACCCCCCGCCCCCCACCAATGAGGTTAACAGGAGGTGCAGGTGGTCAGCACCTTTCAAACCAAATGGCAATTTTGCTTGACTAAGGACTCAATAAACACTAAGGCATAGAGCCACAACAGGATTTAGGTGCTTAGTTCCTATTTTAGGTGAGTAAGTCCCAAATGTAGATATCATGGAGATCCTCAAAACTCTGTTTGGCTGCTGCCTGACCTATAGATGCCTAAAATCCCTTGGTGCTTACATTTTTGCTGTAAAAGTCCCCTAGGTACATAAATTTATGCCTCTGGGCATGTGCACTGCTGTCTCACACCTAAGCCTCAGTTTGATCCTCAAACTAGGTGAAGTTATGCTTTGCCCTGCCTATCTTTCCAGTGGGCCTGGATTTAGTAGCTGTGCTCAGGGTATACCTTTCTTCACCCAAAAGGAGGGAGCTCCAGCAGAGGGGAGGAGGAGGGGGAAAATGTTTCTTTATAACCTTTAGTCCAGTGGTTAGGGTATTCATTCAGGAATATTTTCAATCAACTCTAGAATCAGCTATATTGAACCCTTTGAAACTGGAACTTGAAATATAACTAGGCTAAGAAAATAAGAGCACTTTATGTAGGGTTAGTATTAGAACTGGTTGGGACATTTTTGATTAAAAGAAATTTTGTTGAAATATGCTGTTTTGTCAAAAGCTGAAATATATCAGTTTTGACGTAGTTTTTGTCAGAAACGATTTTTGAGGGGTGTGGTGGGAAGAGAGGTTCTCACGCTCAGTAGGCTGATGGTTAGGCTACTGCATTAGGATGTGGGAAACTCATGTTCAAGGCTCTTCTCTGCTAGATTCAGCATGATCTGGTAGAGAAGGGACTGGAATCTGGATTTCCCACAACCTAGACCAGCATCCTAACTGTCAAGACACGTACACTTCTGAAACTGGAAAACTCAGGTTTTGATCTAAAAATGGATATTTCAACACAATTCTTTTCAGGAAAACATTTGAAAGGCTTTGGTTTCATTCCAGTGTGGAATGAAAAGAAATTTCAAAACCTCAAAAGTTGCTGTGAAGCGGAATTTGTCATCTGCCAGTCAATTCTATTTAGTATACATAAAAGAAACAAATTAAATTAAGATAGATAAAATTGAATCAATTCATGAACCACTGGCACCGTTAGTGAATGGTGACAAAACAACAATAGATTTGTCTTGTGATTTATAGTTTCTCTTTACAGATATTCCATCTATACAAAATAAGGGTCCCAATTCAGGATAGCAATTAAGCATATGCTTAAATCCATCTGTATACAGAACAGCATTTAAGCACACGTTCAATTCCTATTGACTTCAGTGTACACGCTTAAGGTCTGTCCTAAGTAGGGATGCTTTCCTGAAATGTAGACATACTTGCACTAAGTCTCATCAAGGTAGCACGCTGAAAATATTAGTGTAGTTCTGGTAGCATGGGAGCAGTGAATAGCAGCACAAATTAGCTGGCCCAAGTACATACCCATGGGGTCTGGTAGGGTTGGTACTTAAGGCAGGTAGGCTGTGCTGCCTCTCACCGCAGCCCATGTTACTGCTATTTTTAGCATGGTAGCTTGATGAGAGCTAATGTCAGTATGTCTACACAAGCTGGAAATCACACCTGTATCTCCTAGCATAGACGTTGCCTTACTTGCAATTTCACTGCTGGAAAACACAGGCACAGCACAGTCTTATCAGCCAATCTGAAACCTGGCAAGCTTGTACCTGTCAGACTATTTGAGGCGTTGCCTTTAGCATCTTCTTTCTGGTCACTACACAGCTCAATTGTGGAGAAGTGGATAACGGTTTAGAAAATGTTTCAGTCACATGTCATAATAAATGTTAATGGGAAAAGATGCACAAGGAAAACAAAAAGAGTCAATTAGTTTAAACAAAAAGGCCTACTGATCTAGTTCAAGAACTGTGTTAGCATCATGCCTGGTAAACAGAAAAAAGTGTGAAACTGAAAATAAATAAACCAAAATTGGTGTGTTGAAAGTTAGGCCTAATTGGTGGACAAAATAACAACAGGCTGGGCTATTGCATCCATCACTCATTTTTGGCATCTTTAATAAAAACAACCACCACCACCATTTGGGGAAAAATAAGAAGGGAAAGTAAGGCAACAATTGCTGATTGAAAGAAGAGGAAAGCGGTTCACCATCTCCTAGTAGAGTAGGAAGAAAACCTGAGACAAATCAGAGGCCTGGTATGAGGCAGGACTTGCTCACAGAATTTAGCAAGAATAGGGCTGATATTGCAGAAATACACATTCCTAAGAAGTGGTAGGCACAGAGTACTCACACAAATACATCCTGATATTAAGTGGTACCAGAACATCCCGATATCAGGGATGGTACAAAAACATTCCCCAAGGATAACAGGAACACACTGACCCCTCCTAAAAGATAAGGTCAGGATGACAGTTTGTAATAGAGATATTTTGATCGAACCAACATGTACAAGATGATAGGTGATAACTAGCAACATCGGGAAGCAGTAACTAACTATGTCAAAGGATCAGTACTAACTTGTTTGTATCAGGGTATAAAGATGTATCTCAGAGGGAGTATCTTTGTCCAGCCAAAGGGGGAATAGAAAGTCCCGCCAGTCACTGAGCTGTGTCTATTGTCACGGGCATACATGTCTTAGTGTCCTCGTAGCGTCTACCAGCTGCTATTACCATGCTTTGTCAACAATAAACCTGTCCTGGTGCCTTTGTACCTTAACGGATCTTGTGGCCATTGGGCAGTTTGTTCGAGATCTGCTGTGCTGTCTGTCTGCGCAGCACTGGGGCAGCACACAGGGAGAACACACACATGCAGCCAAACATCTAACTGCACCTGGGACCCACCATAACAGCAGTAGGCCTTCGTTGTCCTGATCCTGAGAAATGTCCTGACCAGACTGGGCCAAGGAGAGGGACCCATATGACATCATAACCTCTGCCAGCTCTGGCTAAATCCCAAATACCATCTGGATGTGAGACTTTGTTGTTCCCCACTCAATTGTCCTTTTTCTCCCCTACCTTATTTCTTTTTTTTCCTATTCCTCGCTTTTTTCCTTCTGTCTAATATAAGTCTGGCTTAGCTGGCCAAGACTGTATATTTTGCAACACTGTGACCAGAAAGGCAGCTCAAAGCAATGCCCTAAACATCTCAATACTGGTTCATGTTTGCCACATCTCAAAGTGGCTGATAAGATCGTGTGCCATACCTATGTTTTTCCAGCAGTGAGATTGCAAGTGAAAGTCAACACCAAAGACAGAAGCTGCATTTTCTTTTTTTGCTATTCTTTTCTCTCCCCTTTTGTGTGTATTTGTCTTGTTTTGTCTTCTAGGAAACAGCTGATATTCTCTATGTGAACTAAAGGGGGAACACAACATTCATTTTCCCAGTGACCCACACAACTATTTGCTAGAAACCAGAGAAATGTTGATCCTTAGCACTGGAGGGGAGCGTGGTCTTCTATTACAGACAGCACAGCCAAGCACATATATTAGGCACATTCATTATGAAATGCAATGTTGATAAATGGATGAGATTTGCCATATTAGAGAGTAGGGTTCTATTCCCAGTTACTTTGTGTAGCCTCTCAGTTACCTTATTTTTAAAATAGGGGAAAATAATAACTGCCTGACTTCCAAAGTAGGGTTGTGAGGTGTTTCCCTAATTGCTGCAAAGCGCACAGAACTAACCCCATTCAGTGAAATAGCTGTGGCTAGAGGTTGTGTTCTCTTCCTGGCTCTAGTCCAGTGCACCTTCCCCTTGTCATGAGGTGGCTGCTGCTGCTGTACTGCTCAGTGGGAATGCTAGCTTTGTATATACCATGTAGGAGGTTCAGTAGGGACTGGGAACATGTTCAGTGCAGCTGGACTGTAAAGAGGTCCATGAGACTGGAGCATGCTCAGTGCAGATGGAATATTCAGAAATTTTAGCATCAAGTCTCTAAGTAGGTCTACTGAACAAGTACCTAGGCTTATAACTCAGCCAAAATGAGTGAATTTTCATGGGAACAGCAGAAGGCACCTCTTTCATCTCAGGATTATGACCCTTACACAATTTCAAGTGCCTGCTCCAAAGCATAGAAGTGCTAGAGCTCTTCCATGAAATAGTTGGGAAAAATTTGTAACATTGGCAAAACTACCATTCCCCCCCCCCCCCCCCCCGCAACCTCACTCTTGGAAGCATCTGAACCATTTTCAGTGAAACTTAAAATATATATAAAATAATCAGCTGGAGGCAGAAAGCCAGCATGGAAAATGTCAGCCCAAGTAGTTAGCTTGGCAAAGCTGTAAACTGAAAACAGAAGCTTATAATGGAAAGTGTTAGGTAAGCATAATTATAGGCACCACTGCCAGCTTTGCATATAATGTAATTTGTATAAAAATAAAAGATATAAAGGCTGTGGTTGCTGGGTTACACATTGTTTAGATTCCTGTTTAAAATTCTTTCAAATTCAGTGTTATGTTCATTCAAGATTAAGATTCTGTGTAAGAATAATATTAAAATGGACATGTGTAAATAAAACAGTGGTAGGTGCCAGTAAAATGAAAAAGTTTGGATAGATAGAATTTAATCATTCCCTTTTCATATAAGTAAGTAAATACATTTTGAGGTGTAGAGTCACAATTTCAACTCAATTTAAACAATTCAGTTGACCTCTGACAGTATCATCAGTTCATCTATAATTTTCTACTGTCTTCTCCTTATAATAACATTGCAAAAATTTCAGTGTCCATTTTTCTCTATTAGTCTTGCACAAGATCTGCCAACTACTTGACTGTGATTTGAAAAGTGATGTCAAACTTAATGAATGCTTCATGTGTTTCCTAGTAGCTCTAACTGTAAACTAGAAGCATAGCTCTAGCACTAAAACTAGGGTGACCATATTTCCCTATACTGAATATGGGACACCTGGTAAAATTACTCAGATTCAAGCGAGTTCAATGGCAATCAATCGTGACTGAGCCCCCATTAAAAAGAAATACTGTTCAGTTGGATTCTTCTTATTTACCTTCTTATCTTTAAGGTTTAGGGTTCATATGGGGAGGGGTGACACACACACACTCCCATACACCTCTCTCATACGGGGGGGTGACGGACCAACTTGACTCTTCCTTAATGGCGCTGTCCACCCTCCATGCCTGGTGGGGCCCCTGGGATGGACCCACCTCTCCTGGTACCTGGCACTGTGTCTTCCCAAGGCAACATGTGGGTGGGCGGCACGCAGGGTTACATGTCCCGTCCCCCCCCCCCCGATTTCTGCCAGGGTTCACACCAGAACATGGCCAGCAGCAGCCTTTTGGCACTGTGTGGGAGGGAAGGGATGGGAGCTGCTTCCAGCTGCAGGGAAGGAGGAGCTGGGGAAGGGATGACCTGTCCCGTGCCTTTGCAGAACTCTTCTCCCCCTCCCGCCCTTCCTGCCCACACAGTGTTGAAAGGCAGCTAACACTAGGGTGACCAGATGTCCCGATTTTATAGGGACAGTCCCAATTTTTGGGGCTTTTTCTTATATAGGCTCCTATTACTCCCCACCCCCGTCCCAATTTTTCACACTTGCTGTCTGGTCACCCTAGCTAACACCTCCAGGCTGGCCACCAACGTAACCCAGCCACCTCCTATCCCCTGGCTACAGTGCGGGCAGGAAGGGGTTAAGCCCTAAGGATGCATTGTGCACTAGGGCCCAGGGAACCTGACTGCAGGGGCTTCAGCGAACCTCACCGGAGAGCTGGCTCAGCAGAGGAGGGTGCCTAGGGGATGGAGCAGCCCCGCACTCCCTGGGGGCAAGACCCAGGGTGGGGGTGGGATGGGTGACGAGGGTGCTAAGCCCCTGCTCTGGGGGCTGCTGTGGAGTCTGCAGGTTCAGGGCGTGAACAGGCTGGAAACCACTTTCCCCCACCACTCCAGAGCTTAGCTGAGGGGCAGAGAGGCTTCCCCGTACCAGTGCTCTGCAGGGCTTTGGCACATGTAGGGCTCGGCTCCTCCTGGCCAGCGCCCCAGGCCGGAGGGACTTGGGCTTTTCCGGGGTGACAGCCCAGCCAGAGGCAATGGGGGAAGGAAGGAGCCTGCCAGCTAGGCTGTTGGTGAGCTGAGCGCTCCGGCCAGGGGCTGGTTCTCCACACAGACTTGGGAGCAGGATGCACCCCATCAGGTGGGATATGGAGGAGCAGCGGGGCTGGGATGGGGGGACTGGGCAAGGAGGGAGAGGACAGCAAGAGGGGGAGCATGTAAAGGGCTGATGGGTGGGCAGCAGAGGTGACATGTATCCGGTTGCCACCTGGTGCCTGCCTACACTACCAGCCACCGCAGCTCGCAGCGCACAGCCAGTGCCATCTAGAAACGGATGGGGGGGGCCCTGCTGGCCGAGAGCTGGCACACAGTGGGAGCTGCGCTGACAGACTGGCAGGGGGCGTGGCTAGCTTTGCACACCCGCCTCCATTGTCAGCCATTGGACCCGCACTCACCACTGGTGGGGAGCGGCTGGCGAGCAGGGATCCAGCCAGCAGCAGGACCCGCCAATACTGATGTGGAGGGGGGGAGGGAGGAGAGACAGAAAATAGGGGACAATTTGTTCGTTTTTAAGAAAAAGTCTCGACATCTGCTTAAATACAGGACTGTCCCTTTAAAAATGGGATGTCTGGTCACCCTAACTACAAAATTGTAATAAATAACAGCCCTGGATCATTAGTACCTAAATAGTGCATATCTGTGACTCTTAGACTGTAGACTCTTATTGTCTTCACTGTACTACCCCCGTCTTTGAAATTGTTCCATGGCAAGGTGTGGTAGTTTGTCAGCTGCAATTCAGTTAATACCCTTGGGCCAAAATCTGTGTTATTTGCACCCATTTATTTCCACTGATGTCAATAGGATTGTACCAGTGTTAGCACTGAAACTGGTCACTTGCCTGTGTCCTCCATTACTTATAACAGTAATGATTCTTTTGATTAGTCCCGAGTGTCTTTTATGTTACTTCGTGTAATCGTTCCTGTTAACTTTCCCAGTGTATCTTGCCGATTAGTTTAAAGGCAGAAGGAAAGGTTAAAGTGGACATGCTATATCAATATGACAAACCAGCCAAGCATGCATGAACTTGAGAGTCAGCGTCTCACCCTGACTGCGCTAGATGTAGTTTTTGGAAACCCTGTCAACTCTTCCTGCAGAGCTTTGTATTCTTAAGAGATGTTTGTGTTTGCTCTCAGAACACACACAAATCTAAGCTTTATCAGTGTCGTTTTAAAGCTGAATTTTGTTAGATGAAATCACCTTCATTGGACATTACAAGTGAAGGTAGCATGCTATCAAGGTCAAGGACCAAAGATAACCATTTTTTTGTTAGTCTCTAAGGTGCCACAAGGACTCCTCGTCATTTTTTTAATGTCTCAGTTTTAGCTTCTGCTAAGTCTTTACCTCCTTTTATCTTAAAATAGGTTTAAGTAGTCTGAAATCTTATTCACTCAACAGACGCAGATTTGTTTAATCAACATCTTTTCTGGGTTCTGCTGGCTTCAACTGGCAGAATCCCAGAAAAGGGGCTCCAGAATTGGGAACTCTGCCTGAAATGTGTGTGTGTGTTGGGGGATGGACACAGCACAGTGATGCAAGACTCTCTGGTCTACTGAAGGATCCAGCTACCTGGCCAATGAACCCCCATTAGTAGTCATGCTGGACAGTTAAAGGAGCAGGGCCAGGGCAGCAATATGTGGATCTCTGCTTATCAGTAATGCTAGGGGTCAAGCCCCTGAATATGAATTATCAATGCACCTTGTAATCAAGACATACTGAAGAATCCACCAAAGATGGCCCAGGTACTAGCTTGAAGAAAGCATGGTTTTAAGGAGTGGTGGGGCATTAGCTGTTCCCCCTGCCCTCCTGAGATTTCCTTCTGAATGACCTTTGCAAGGCTTAGCATTTTGTAGTGTAGGAAAATGGATCCTGGATTTTTCTCTTCATCAAGTCAAGTCAGTTAGGGCAGTGCCTGCTCTGAGGTCCACATAACATATCTTGGCTCTGATATCCAGCTCTCTCTACCTACACCGAACCATATGCACAATATTACATAGCATAATTTTGACATCTGTAGTCCTGCACATGCACAAAAGCAGAATATCAGGAGATTAGAGTAGAATTTTGCCCTTAATTTTTAATTAACTCCATACAATAGGCCAAATCCTGGAGCTTCTATGTAGAAATTTGGCCTAAATAAAGACTGAGAGCCAGATTCTGAAATACTTAGTCATGCTGAGTAGCACCTTACTCAGGCAGTAAATACATTGACTTCAGTAAGGTCACGCCTGGAGTAAATTGCTAGTCAATGTGAGTAAGGGTATCATAATCCGGCCACAAGGATTGCATCTGGATCAGATTCTGATATCCTCCATTTCAGTAGGTTCAATGACTTCACAGAGTAATAGTATGAGTTAAGGTAATGGAATCTGGCCCTCATTGATGAGGCGGTAGATTTTGGCACCCTTTATTCATACTGACCTTACTCAGCACCAGATTCTCCCACTTTTACTCATATTGAGTTATTCTGTGAGTGGCCTCATTGACTTGAATTATTATTTATTATTTATTGGGACTATTTACAATGTAAGGTAGTAGTCAATGAGAGTAAATGTGGCAAAACCTGGAATTTTACCCATTTTGAGAAAATATTGTGGATTAAGTTCTGCTCACAATTTCATCCGTGCATTCCTCCATTTCATACAACTTCAGCCTTTCACAATTCATTGAGACCCATGTCTCTTCAAACACATTCAGCTACAGTCTTCTGCTGTGGATGTAACTGAGACTAGACTTTGGACAACATGCAGAAATTGTTTTACTGGGATGAATCAAGCAGGTTTTAGGCCTACTGGTGTGTACATGAATCTTGATTAAGTTGCTTTATATTATTTTAATTAAGGTGATCAAAAAAGGGGCAGACAATAATAGACAAACAAAAGGAAAGATTTTCTGCTTCACTCCAACCAACATAAAGCTTGTCTTTCACCCTTTGCTGGGTCTGATTATATAAAGTCTGTTTCTTATTTGTTTGTCTAGTGGCTGCACATCTCCTTCAGCTTCACTGACACACTGGATGAATCACCATAGATATTTCCATTCTAATAATAATTGCTTTAAAAAAGTTTAGCTGGATATGCTGCATAGTTGTCTTAAACTCTGATTTTGTTTTAAAACTACAGCATGACTCACTTTGAAAACCACATGAGTATTGAAACCCTGAAAAACATTTACAAAAACCCTAAATCTTTACAGTGCATTGTGACAATGCCCTGGGTGATGCTTCTAGGCACACATACACATTCCTACCTCTCCTTTTAACCTGTTATTGTGGCTATGCCCTCGGCACAGCAAGAGCCACTTCGTATGAGGCAAAACACTGTGATTAATGTAACAGCATGACTTACAATGTAAGTTCACAGGGCCAGGTGATCCTTTGTTTTGTGTGTGCGCACTTTACAGTACTTCCCTCAATAGATTCAGTTTATGCGGGAAAGGAAGATTTTATTGAGACACTTGCTTTTCCCATTATTCCTTGGACATGATTTAATGTAATTTCATGTTCAGTGTATTGAGATGACTGAGGTGTAGATTAATGTTATTTTTGTCCTCAAAGTTTAAGAGAATTGACTGGGATACAATTTGTTTGAGGTCATTTTTTTCAGAATGTGAGGTAAAATCTGCATAACTTCTTCCTTCCTTTCAAACCTGTTGCAAATTCAATTCAAAAGCACTTCTTATTTAAAGTCTATGGAATGTAAAGTTAATTATATTTTGTGTAAATTATGAAAATTATTGTATAAACATAAAAAGAACAGGAGTACTTGTGGCACCGTAGAGACTAACAAATTTATAAGGTGCCACAAGTACTCCTGTTCTTTTTGCAGATACAGACTAACACGGCTGCTACTCTGAAACCTGTATAAATATAATTTTCTTGAGTCTTCCATTTCTCCAAAGATGTAAAGACTAAGCGTTAAAGAATCTCTTTTATATTTGGCTTTTATAGCAATAAGCTTTCTTTCCAAATTTCTTATTAAATTCTACAACTTACACTTTATCCTGAAGAATAGTACCGTTATAAATATCATTCATGTATGCTACAAGATACCCTTATTTTACATTTAAACTTTGTATGTTTTTATTCTTTTTAGTGTGCTGCGAGTGTATACACAAAAACATACATATTACATAAATTTGACATAAGGCAATTTTTTCTTTACATAGTATCTCCAAACAACATATTGTATGTCAGAAGTGAGATCTAAACATATACCAATTTTTCATAATTGTAGCTATCAATTAAATAGCATAAAATATCTCAGTTATGGGGGGTAACTCCTCAACTATACACTAATGAGAATTATATGAGCAAATCATACAGACCACAGACATACTTTAATAATTACATACAGTCCCCTGCCTGGTGGATATATAATGTGTGTAAATCTTATTTAATTCTCTCAGTATGGCTGGCACATGGAACTTTTACTTTGATTTACATGGAGGTATCCACGCACATGAGATTCCTGTTGAAGTCAAGCAGGATGGGGCAAATGCCATTATGTTTATAAATGTTGCCACCACAATTCTACTATGGAGCTAAGATGATGGTCTTGTAGTCCCATTCAGGTACAGTTCCTGGCATTACTACAAACTTCCTGTGTGACCTGTGGCAAGTCACTCAGGACCAAATTTTCAAAGGTATTTAAGTGCCTAAAGATGCAAATAGGTGCTTAATTTTAAAAAAAAACCACCTAAACAGATTAGACCCAGATCTTCAAAAGTATTTAGGCACCTAACTCCCATTACTTTTGAGGATCTGGCTCTTAGTACATAACTACCACAGTCTAAAGAAAAGTGTGAAGAAAATTCAAAATGTTTTTGAATTATACAAATTTTAAAATTACACCATCTGAAAAAAATAAACACACCCTAAAATGTATTGCTTTGTGTTCCACTTGTAACAAATAGCTTGTTACCAGGCATTCAAAATGTTCATAGGGTCAAATTTTCTTGAAAATTTGGAGGTCAACTATATTTGAAGAAATTATGTTGCAATGAAGCAGTTATTAAAAGTTTTTGTAGTAGATAGTTTTGGGTCCAACCTGTCTCCCATTGATTTCAATGGGAGTTTTTTAGCCATTGACTTCAGTAGGTGTTGTGTGTGCTCATGATGGCTGAAAAATCAGGGCCCTGTTATTTAGGTGATAAATAAGGATTTATGAGTCTAACTTTAGGCATCCATACTTGAATTTTTTGATCCTTATTATTAGCTTTATTTTTCAGATAGCATAATTAAAGCACAGTGCTATGACTTGGCAGGAAAGAATAATGCCCTAGTGCATTAGGAAGGGACTGCAGAACCAGGAAGATGCATTTGAGTCTAGGGTCTGATACTTATTTGCACTGTAGAACAAAAATATGTATTCTAGCCTTAGGTTTGCTACTTTTGTGCACTTTGACCAACCTCTGGAGTGAGAGCAGGCTGTAAGGCCCATGCATGCATGGCTAAATTTAACTGTCTATGGAATGTGCATATGATGTCCAGTGTGCACTGAATGATGCAGAGCTCCACAGGAGCTTATTAGTTTTGCTAGCACCACTTGCACTTAATCAATCTGATTATCCAGAGCATCTCATCCATTTAAAATTTGCCTACACAAAAAAGAAAGTGAAAAATGTATATATGAGGAAATTTCCAAACCAAAACACTCTGTTAAAAAAAAAGCTAATATTGGTAAGTGGCAACAATGTATTTACCTATCACATCATTTACAAAACTCAAACTCACAAATGCAAAGAAATAAATAGTGATGACCACAAAATAACTAAACACTTGGGCCAGCTCCTCAGCGAGTGTAGGTTGGCATAGGTATATTGATTATACCCATTTACATCAGCTGAGGTTCTGGCTCAAATGTATACAGAAATTGATTTGGAAGCCTTTGCTAATACACCTTTACCTCTATAGAACGCTGTCCTTGGGAGCCAAAAAATCTTACCGCGTTATAGGTGAAACCGCGTTATATCGAACTTGCTTTGATCCACCGGAGTGTGCAGCCCCGCCCCCCCGGAGCACTGCTTTACCACGTTATATCAGAATTTGTGTTATATCGGGTCGCCTTATATCGAGGTAGAGGTGTATGTACACTGACTAATGGTTAAAAGATTAAGAAATGATCAATATCCTAACCTATGACTACCTGTACCATCCAGAGAGTTTATATGATTTTTGAGCCATATCCAATGGACTGTATAATGTCCTCATCTTGTGTTTGCTCACCAATTCCTTTGAGCTTGATAGTATGACAGTATCTATTTAGTACTTTCTTTTAAATCTTATACTGCCTATTTTTATGTGATCTGTCTTTCAGTGTGATGATTTCCTTGTTGCTGATTGTGTATCCTGTTTGGGGAGTTTAGACTTTTTTTTTTGTAAGGGTCTGTATTATTCTCTGAAGACTAACACCAGGTTTGGTCATTCAACACTCTTTCACATTAGTGCATGTTTGCAAATACATTGGGGTCATGATCACACAGCTCATATACACACATACAACTCTGGGCATTAGGGGATTTCTACACATAAGTTCACTACACCCAAATGTGAAGCACACTTTTGTGCAAGCCCATTTGAAAATGTGATTCATGTACAGAGATAGAGACAAAGGCAGGTAAAATATACTCCAAAACCCTTATTTCCATTCTGTACAATCCTGATATATTGTGAGGACACTCAGGCAAGCATGGACCCTTGAAAATCAATTGCTCTTCTGCCTCAAAGCCACTTAGGTGCTTTTGAAAATCCCACTCTGTTTGCATTTACTTTTTTTTAAACCATATTTCTTCTGTAAAGTTGTGATTTTTGTGCACTCATATCCATGATGCAATAAATGTCTAGGAATCTTTCTCATAGATCATCATAAAGCCTTCGTTGCTATAACTGACACAAAATATAGCGTACGTTAAAAATTTGCAAGCTAGTGTCTCTTCTACCAGTGTATGGAAATAGTATCTACTGAAAACATAGGTGCTCATTTTCGAGAAGGTAGCATTTTACACTAAAATGTAAAATCCTGGCACCTTGTGATCTGTGCAGCTGAGCTGAGAGGGATTTTCTTTTTGTATGAACTATGTCAGACAACTCTGTTTTTCTGTTTTCAGGTCAGATAGTAATGACAAGTTATCTTTTCCTCGGAAATAATTCAGGGCCTGGTTTTATTCTTTAATTTTAAATCTTAAAAACATCCCAAATTAAGAACAATAAAAAACGGTTCCATTTTCTTTAAATGAACAGATGAAGTTAAGGGGTATTTAAATTATGTAAATTACATATGGATTTCTATAGTAGGTGTCACCACTGAATCTGTCACACTGTTTCAGAGGTCATACTTCTCTTCTGTTACAATTTTGCATAGACCTAATCAGTTTAACGATAATACTACACACACGACTCTACAGTACTTAGGCAAAATGCCTGTGAGGGTAGGTCTACACTTACCCAGTAGTTCGGCGGCGAGCGATCGAACTTCTGGGTTCGACTTATCGCGTCTTGTCTGGACGCGATAAGTCGAACCAGGAAGTGCTCGCCGTCGACAGCGGTACTCCAGCTAGACGAGAGGAGTACCGCGGAGTCGACGGGGGGGCCTGCCTGCCGCGTGTGGACCGAGGTAAGTTCGAACTAAGGTACTTCGAACTTCAGCTACGTTATTCTGACTGGGGAATCATAGTAGAAATTCATTGAAGTTTGCTTTTCAGGGAATTCTGCAAGCATGCACATCTTGCTATCAACTAGGAAAATATTTGGAGTGCAATCTTCCATTCCTCATCCACTGGTGTCACTGGAAATTTTGGGTGGGCAAGTAATATATAATCAGACGAGTTGTTTGATCATTACACCTTACATATTTGATTGTGTATTTTTTATTTATTCTACATATATTTTTACTGCCTAATGGAAAAAATACAGCAATTATTTAGTGTCTAAAAATAATATCTGTAAATTTCTATAAATGGTAACCAAAGACTGGACAGACAATTGGATAAAAGTGCCAAATTCATTTTTCAAAGCTGGAATATTGACTTAAAATTCTTTTTAAAGTTGTATTTTTATTAAAATTTATATGGCCATTTCCCCAGCATCAAACTGGTAAAATTAATCAAAGGAATAAAAGGAAAGACATATCTGATCTATAATATTTTAATGGAAAACAGTCAGCTTAGAAAAATAACTGTTCAGCCATGATGTAAAATCTACAAAGGAAGTCGCATTGCAAAAGTGTTAACTATTGATGTGATCAAGGTAAACACTTTTGCCACTAATTCAGTCCCCTCTCTTTAATTCGGAGCTCTGATGTGGGAGGCCCCAATTCTGCAGGACACAAAAGCTCATACCCTGCTTTAAACATGTGAGAAATTCCATTGGCATGCTGATTCAGAGCCTGAGCTTTTGAACCTTAGACAAGGCACTAAGTTAGATCTAATTGTGCATTATTCAGTTTGACCACTGAAGTGGCTGCCTTTTTTCATATAGGTGGATCACAGCTAACATGAGTCAACAGTGTAACACTGTTGCAAAAAAAAAGCAAACATAATTCTGGAATGTATTAGCAGGAGTGTTATAAGCAAGACATGAGAAGTAATTCTTCAGCTCTACTCTGTGCTGATTAGGCCTCAGCTAGAGTATTGTGTCCAGTTCTGGGAGCCACATGTCAGATGTGGACAAATTGGAAAAAGTCCAGAGAAGAGTAACAAAAATGATTAAAGGTCTAGAAAACATCATTTATGAGGGAAGACTGAAAACATTAGGTTTGTTTAGCCTGGAGAAGAGAAGACTGAGAGAGGACATGATAACAATTTTCAAGTACATAAAAGGTTGTTACAAAGAGGAGGGAGAAAAAATTGTTCTCCTTAGCCTCTGAGGATAGGACAAGCAGCAAGGGGCTTAAATTACAGAAAGGGCGGTTTAGGTTGGACATTGGGAAAAACTTCCTGTCATGGTGGTTAAACACTGGAATAAATTGCCTAAATTTATTGTGGAATCTCCATTATTGGAGATTTTAAAGAGCAGGTTAGACAAATACAAATCAGGGATGGTCTAGATCAGGGGTCAGCAACCTTCGGCATGTGGACCATCAGGGTAATCTGCAAGACGTTTTGTTTACATTGACCGTCTGCAGGCACGGCCCCCCCGCAGCTTTCAGTGGCCATGGTTCGCCGTTCCCGGCCAATGGGAGCTGCAGGAAGTGGCGGCCAGCACGTTCCTGCTTCCTGCAGCTCCCATTGGCCGGAAACAGCGAACTGCGGCCACTGTGAGCTGCAGCGGGGCCATACCTGCAGATGGTCAATGTAAATAAAACGTCTCGTAGCCCGTCAGTGGATTACCCTGATGGGCCACGTGCCGAAGGTTGCCGACCTCTGGTCTAGATAATATTTAGTCCTGCCATGAGTGCAGGGGACTGGACTAGATAACTTCTCAAGATCCCTTCCAGGCCTACGAGTCTATGATTCTATTGTTACAGTCACGCAGGATCAAACAGCAGCAGGCCATACCAACAATTTCAGCAGAAAGCTCCTTCCCAAAGGATTTCCTTTGGAAAACTCAAGAGGTATGACTAATTCGAGATAAGGATCCAGACTTTTACAAGCCAGTTTCTGAACCTTAAATCTCATTCACAAAATAACATAAGGCCAGCTCAAACTACCAAGACACATGCATATATTGGAGCTGGTCAAAATTTTCCAAATTTTGATTTTGTCCCTTTTTTTAATCTACATTTAAAATTTTGACAAAAAAGGAATGTTTAAATATCTGCATTATTCCCTCCCTCCCAAAGTTTTGACCATTAACTATAAAAGATCAAAACTATAAAATTCTCCTAAACATTTAAATCATGAGCCACAGGTTCTGTGTGTGAAATTTGGAAGCATTCACCAACTCATGAAATGGTACTGATTTAGAAATATAATCACATATATTAGAATCAGAAAGTTTAAGGCCAGAAGGGACCATCAGATCATCTAATCTAAAATTCTATATATCACTGGCCACCAACTCCATCCAGCACCCACACAGTACACCCAACAATCAAAATTACACAGAAGCATTACAGCCCACAAGAGATTAGAATATTATGTGCTGCAGGCAGAGAATAGGAGGGACTGAGGTACAGCAATCCCTGAGGCCCTCACAATGGGAGGGAAATGATTAAGTGAGATAAACCCAGCTAATTCTGGCAAGTGACCTACCCCCACATGCTGCACAGGAAGGCAACCCCAATCCCCAAGGTCACTGCCAATTGGACATGGGGAAAAATTCCTTCCCAACCCCATATGTGGCAATCAGTTAGACCCTGAGCATGTGAGCAAGAACCAGCCAGCCAAGCACCTAAGAGAGAGAGAATGCTTGGTGCTACCTCAGAGCTCTGGCCCATCCCACCCAATGTCCTATCTCCAGCTATGGCCATTCCTGATAATTCAGTGTAAGGAGATAACACAGACCAAACCCAGAGTACATTTAGGGTGCGAGGAAGGAAATCCCTGATGGCCAGCTGAAACCGTGAATTTTTAGGAACATAAGACATAAATTGGAAGTGAGCGCCAGGGTTGTTGACCCTTGCCCCCCACCATCACAAACAACCCCATCATGCATTCACAATCATAAAAATGTCCATCTCTCTCAAAATTAATTTATTTTCTCCCACACCACCTATTTGGAGGCTGTGCCAGAACCTCGCCCCTCTGATGGCTTGAAACCTTCTAATTTCCAGACTGAATTTGTTCATAGACAGTTTTTAGCCATTTGTTCTTGGGCAAACTTTGTCCTTTAGCTTAAATAGCTCTTCACCATCCCTGGTATTTACCCCCCTAAAGTATTTATGTATATCCCCTCTCAGCCATCTTTTTCCTAGATTAAACAAGCCAATCTCTTCCAGTCTCCTTTCATAAAATAGGCCCTCCATTCCCCTGATCATCATAGTAGTGCTTCTCTGCATCTTTTCCAGTTTTAATTCATCTTTCTTCAACATAGGTGACCAGAATTGTACACAATATTCCAAATGAGATCTTACCAATATCTGGTACAATGGCATTCATACTTCACTACCTCTACTGGAAATGCCTTACCTGATACATTCTAGGCTCATATTTGCCTTTTTCACAACTGCGTAATATTGGTGGCTCCTAGTCATTGTGTGAATAGTCCACACCCAGGTCTCTCCCCTCTTCTGTTGCTTCCAACTGATAAGTTCCCAGCTTGTAGCATAAATTCTTATTATTAGACTCTAAATACATGACCTTGCACTTTGTACTATAAAATTTCATCCCATTTCTATTACTCCAGACTTCAAGTTCATCCATATCTTCCTGCATAATATTCCAATCCCCCTCCATGTTGATGATGCATTTCAACTTTGTATCATCAGCAAATGTCATTGGCACACTCCTACTTTTTGTGCCAAGGTCATTAATAAAAATATTGACTAAGACTAGTCCCAAGACTGATCCACTATTAACTTTCCTCCAGTCCAATAATTCATCTTTCAGCAGAACCTATTGCCTTCTCCCTTTTAGTCAGTTCCTTATCTGCCTTACATTTCTTGTACTGATCCCCGTCTTCCCTAATTTAACTAATAATTTTCCATGCGGTACTGTGTCAAATGCTTTGCTGAAGTCCAAGTAGATTAAATAACTGCACTTCCCTTATCTAAAAATATCAGTTATTTTCTCAAAGAAAAAAATCAGGTTACTCTGGCACAGTCTAACCTTTGGTAAACCCTATTGCATTACACCCCCTTTACCATTTACCTCATGAAGTTAATTATTCTTTCTTTCACAATTTGTTCTAATACCACTGAAGTGAGTCTATCAGGTCTATAATTACTCCGATCACTCCCCGCCCCCCGCGCTTTCTTAAAGATAGGTACACGGTTAACTATTCTCCAGTCATATGTTATTACTCCTGAATAGACAGAGTTATTAAAATTCCTTGCTAAAGGACTAGCAATCTCATTTCCCAGTTCTTTCAGTAATCTGGGATGGAAATCTCTTTCCACTTCCCCAATTTGAGTACATTTAGCTCTTTACATTTGTCTTCCACCTCAAATGTGGCAATGTCCATATCCGACACTCATTTCTAACAACCGTACTGCCTTCATGCCCATGTTTCATATTATCATCCTTATTGAAAACCAATGAAAAGGATTCATTCCATTTCTGGGCCATACCTAGCTTACCTTTAATGTCCTTCCAATCCACACTGCATAGCGACCCAACTTCATCCTTCCTCATTCTTTTTTTATTTATATAACTAAAAATCCTCATTATTTATTTAAATTGCTTGGCAAGAGCTAATTCATCTTGACTTTTAGCAATTCTCACTTTATTCCTACATTGTCTAACCTCCACGATGTTACTTTCTTTGTTAATCAACCCCTTTTTCCATTCCCTATAGCGTCTCTGTTAACTCCTAATAATCTTTTGGAGGTAATTATTCATCCAGTTGGGCCTGGGACCTTTCCTTACAATTTTATTCCCTTGCTTGGGATGCAAATTTCAGGTTGTTTTTGTATAATTGATTTGAAGAAATTCCAAGCCTCCTCCATATTTAAGCTCTTGAGCTCTTCAATTCAGTTGATTTCTGTAACTAAATTCACTGAATTTCCCCAAATCTGCCCTTAGGAAATAAAAAATCATAGCTGATGACTTGGTATGGATTATCCTTCCATTCCTAACTCAGAGTCAACGTTTTACTTGCTAGTCTAATCGTGGTTGTGGTATTCAAAATCTGGGCAAATCAAATGGGGACATCACACTATTAAATAATCCCATATTTGATTCTGAGCAAAAGACTTTGAACATGAAAACATATCTAAAAGATATGGAGCAGGAATTCCATATTAGCTGTTAGAAAACTGTAGCAGGACGGCTCACCCCTTAATGGGTGTAGGTCTGATGCTAGCCAATCCTGATTACAGAATGAAGGACACCGGGGTTAAATCAGGTAATTCTCTATAAAGGGCAGCAGGTGGCTGCAGTGAAGGGGTTGGCTCAGGAAGCTGTGGCAGAGCCTGCAGAGAGCAATGAAAGGCTCCTGCAGGGAAGACCCTAAGACCAGGGGAGTTGCCTCAGGCAGGGGGGCCTGAAAGAGATCCTGTCCAAGCAGAGGAGAGAATGCAAAGGCCTCAGGCAGGAAGGCCTGGGCGGAGAAAGAGAAACCTTGTGCTGCCTGGTTTTAGAAATGGACTTTAGAGATTGAGTTTTATCTGCAGTTTTATTTTACATTAATAAACCTAGTCCCCAAGGAGGGGTAGTTTTGACCAAGAAAAAGCTTAAAGGGAAGTTTTATTTGAACAGTCCAGGAGGGGAAAGTGAGGCAAGCTGCCTATAGCTTGACCCTCGGCCATGATGGGGTGCATGGGAGGTTGCTGGCCAGGTTTCAGAAATGATATTCGGTAGGATGAAGATTATGTCTAACAATCTGTTATATTTACTCATTTTACTTCATTAATTATGTTGTCTTCAGCTAGCATTTGTCTGAATTACCATGAAAACATGAAAAAAAGTTGGTTGGAAAATACTTTTTATTATAAAATGTACAGTATATTGACCTTACCATTATAAAATACAGTAATGTATCAGAGTCTTGTAAAGACCAATAATTTATAAAATGAGACAAATCATTGTTGTTCTTTCTAGTCTCATAGTCTGGTTTAAAAATATACATAAAATATATAATAATTGAATTCAACTGGAGCATCCTTACTGGCTGGAAAAGGTTCATTCATTACAGTAACTAATGTCTGAATGTCCTTGATTAGAAATAGATCACTCTTATTTGCTAAATTAATCTTTGATCTGGAAGAGCAGATAGAAGAATTAATAGAAAGGTTAGTAATCATATTCTATAAGGCTAGGTTATGAAATGCACTGCAGGGGATAAAAAAACGGATGTCTTTCCTACAAAATAATAAAGCACTTTTATCACTGTAGCTCACTTATTACAGTTAATACTTCTTTGGCATTTTTAAAGTGCTTGTTAAGCCAAGGCATAGCTTTGGAATATCAACAGGTATGTGTACAGTACATTAGGTCTCAGGTGCTATGGAATGCCATGAGAAATTACATTACATCATGTAAACAATTGTGTTAGCCCCCTCATTTAAGTATTTTTGTTGCCTCTTTCTGCTGCAGGATCATGGTCATTATGAAAGCAGTGATGTACTGCTCATGAAAATGAGAATTAAAATCCCACTTTTGTGCCCTCTGTATCCCTGGCTTTGCTTACAAACAGAACTTTCCTGCTGCACTTGCTTGGCAGTGACTGGGCATTTGTGTCTAGTCAAAGGAGTTTGTTTGAACTTTAGAATATGTGAATATAAGTTGTTTTTGAATCGCTGCCCAGTATATTTTTAGCAGTGCATTTGTAGAAGCCTGCATCCCTTTGTGTAGATTGCTGGATGATTAACGACCCCTGAGGGTGAAGGAATTTGTTTCCATACAGACGGGACTGAGCTCCTGTTGTCAGATGTGATTTGTCTGGGAGCTCCCATGTTATTTCTGCTTTTGGAATCCCAATGGCCATGCAGTTCAGCTTAACTGCATTGCCAGGCCTGGCGTAGATGACTGGTGCTGGCTCACTGGTGATCCGGGGTGGATAGGCTATCACTATGACTGGGACATTCATAATAGAGGTGCCATACTCTGTCACTGCCTTGCACAGGTAGGTGCCCCTGTCAAATACAGAAGCATTGCGCACAGTGAGCGAGCCATTCTCTAGGAGAGAGAAGCGACCTATGGCTTGAGGGCCATCTAGTACCATCCCATTGGGCAGTGTCCAGGAAATGTGTGCCCGAGGGTTCGGCTGGGTGACGCAGTGGAGCTGCAAAGTCTCTCCATTGATGATGCTCACCAGGTTGTTGTACTGGTTGCTGATTTCTGGCTTGAGACCCACCTTCAGGAAGACCACCCTCTCCGCATAGCCACCTGGGTTCCTGGCTGTGCAGCGATAAGTCCCAGCATCCACTGCAGAGAGGCCACTGATGTGCAATTTCCCATCCCTCTTGTGGTAGAATCTCTGCAAGTGGCTGCCGCTCTGCAGCTCAGTGCCATTGGGAAGGATCCAAGATGTGCTGGGCTCAGGGTTCCCGTGCACTGAGCAGTTCAGATTGATACTGTACCCAGCCGTGGCAGTGATCCTTTCATTGACCGGGTCCCTGAAGGTGGGTTTCTCCAAATGATCTGTGACCAGGAGCTGCACAATCAGCCTAGCCTCTCCCCCTTCGTTCCGCCCGATGCACACTAGCTGCACTGAGTCTGTCTGCCTCACCCCCCTGATGTCCAGGGTGCCATTACGGTGCACAGTAATTCTGTTCCCATAGTAGGGAGAAGGCAGGATCACTCCTTCTGGGAAAGCCCATAAGATCCGTGGAGCTGGGATGCCTTCAGCTTTACAGTCAATAAGTTTCCGGCTCTCCCTCATGGCTGTCTCTCTCACAGATGTGATTGGGTTGGGATGCCCATTGATTCTGGGAGGCTGAACATTGACTTGGATCCAGACTATTTTCCTGTCTTCCCCAGCACTGTTCCGCACCACACAAGTATAATTGCCGCTGTCAGATCTCTGGGCCTTTTGGATGAGGAGGGTGCCATCCCCATACACTTGATATTTGTCAGACAGGAGAGGAATGGGCCTGTTGGTTGGAGAGAGCCATATCACTCTGGGGGTGGGCTCGCCTTTGGCTTCGCAAGCCACAGTGACCACGTCTCCATAGGGTACATTAATAACAGAGTAGGTTTTGTTTCTGATAGTTGCAGGCTCAGCCACCACTTTGACCCGTATTCTCATCTCATCCTTCCCAATTTGGTTCTCAGCATAACAGGTGTAGTCCCCTTCCTCTCTCAGCCCCACATCATTGAAATACAGTGTCCCATTGTTAAAGACCACGTATCTCTTTGCTCGGTTTCCACTGTCGTCTGACTGCATGAAGGTGTTTATCATACTGCCATCAGGGAGGCCCCAGGAGATCTCGGGGTTTGGCAGACCAGTGGCTACACAGTCGACTTTCAAGTCCCCACCATACATAACCTTGTGGTTATTCTCATTCTTGTGTTCTATTTTGGCAGGTCTCATCATCACGTTCACTTTGAGAACTACATAGTCATCTCCGATCTTATTGCGGGCCATACACAGATAGTCTCCTGCATCCTTATCCGTGACTGCATGGACAACCAAAGTCCCATTGCCAAACACCTTGATTCTGGTCTCCAAGCTAATTTGGGGAAAGAAAAGAGAATGCAATATGAGCTGCAAAATCAGTTTTCATTATTTTATTATTTACTGTAACTCACAGAAAACCCCATTAAAAATTGCAGTGTTGCTACAGCTAGGTAATTAGAATGTACTAGAAATTTTAACCATTTTTTCACCAGAAAGAAAATACAAAAATCATTCTGTTCAGTTGCAACTAAACAATTCTTCTCTGAACTTAAATTTACCCATCTACTGAGTTAAGGATTTTTGATTTATTCTATTACTCTTTTAATGTAGAGTGCATCTACCATACTCTGTAATATTCAGACATGGTAAAACTGAACATTAATTTATATATACATGCATCTACATACCCTAATTATGGGGAGAATGGAACGCTATACTCAAGTCAATTATGAACCAAAATGTGTTACTTCCTCCGGATTCCCATACAACCTTTTTAAACTTTCAGAACAATTTCAAGGAGTAAATTTTTAACAGAGTTATATATTTATACACAAAATTAATCACCTTATAATGGATCTCATGATGGCTAAGGTAAGGAGAGAATTATTGTTACACAAACTATACAAAATGCCATTTTGTTGCTATAGCTAAAAGGTATAAAAATGTATTGTGGATAATACTCACAGCCTGCCCAAATATTAAATATGTCATCATGAAATAAACCATGATGAACTTGTTCATTAATCAGGAATGCTGTTGGCAAATAATCTGGCATTGTCAGGCAGAAAGCATGTTAATAGCAAAATATCTCTTATCACTCTGTCTATGGACCTCAATGAATGACTGAGTGGCATTTTACATATCTGTGTGGGAAATTTATGTTTTGGGGAAAACATATCAGTGGTATTTATTGCAAATTGTGAGACTGATTATTATAGTGGTAGTGTGATTTGATTTCATGAGCATTAGAGAGAGATTTCTCTTATAAGAACCTAAGTAGAGTTGAATTTGCACAGGTCTAGTTACAAGCCATTATTAATGCTAGAATGACTGTACTTATTTAAATAAATAATTGTAGGAAGTATTATTTCTTCAGCACTGAAATTGTGCTAAGGTCATTTCTATCTAATGGGTCAAATAGACAAAATATAATGGCTCACAGTAGAATGGGGCTCATCTGATTGGGGCGGCGGGGGGTGGAGGGGAAGACAGAGCATAACAGGAAAATGAAGTAAATGAAGTAAGTGTATACACCTCCATCCATGTAATCTCTTCTCCCTGATTCACACCCAGGGCTTGAAATGGGTCTGCCATGTGAGTGTCCTGCATAGAGTCATTCTCTCTCTCTGGTTCAATGAATAGTTATTTATTCATACAAAGTGGAAAGGCTCCAACAGGGGGAAAGGAGAGTAAGAGAGACAGACTCTATAGGCTGGTGGTTAGGACACTTGCCTGGGATGTTCCTGTACTACCTGATTTGGAGCAGGGACTCAAACCGGAATCTCCCCCTTCCCAAGTTAGTGCTCCAAACACTGGGTACTGGCTATTCTGGGGTGGGTTTCTCTTCTATTTTTTTTGCAAAAAAAAAATTCAAAAGGTCTCATTTTTGTTCCATAGCAAAATGAAAATAACTTCCAACCCCCCCAAATTTTAAATGACATACTTCTTTTCCAGCTAGACCTAGGTATTGGTGCAAGCATAAGAATTAGTATAATGATATAAATGAACTGATTTACAGAAGTTCTGAGCATCCACGGCTCCTTTTGAGCTTGACCGAAGTTATGGGTGCTCAGCTAGGCCTATACATCTTCATGTGTACCAAACTAGACATTTTCAGTGATTTTTAACCCTATCATTACACCATATACAGTATTTTCAATACCAGGAAAAATTACCAGTTTTGTAAAGATGTACCTAGATTTAATGTCCTACTTATTTTTTCCTGAACCTGTAATAGGCCAATGGGGGCTGTGGGGAAGCAGTGTGGGCCGAGGGATGTGCTGGCTGTTGCTTCCCACAGCCCCCATTGGCCTGGAACGGTGAAACGTGGCCAGTGGGAGCTGCGATCGTCCAAACCTGCGGACGCTGCAGATAAACAAACCGTCCCGGCCCGCCAGCAGATTTCCCTGAGGGGCCACATGCCAAAGATTGCCAATCCCTGGTATAAGGTAAAAGCAAACAAAAGACCAAATTTCATGGGGGGAGACCAGATTTCACGGTCCATGATGTGTTTTGCATGGCCATGAATTTGATAGGGCCCTAATCATAAATCTTTTACTGCCTGATTCTTTACTACCCTGGCAGTGTGACCGTAATAGATTTAAATTGGATTTCCCCCCCCATTTTATTAGTGTCATTATTTTAAAATAGCTTTTGCTTTGGACTCTTCTCCTATCAAATCAAGTCAATAACAATACTCCTCTTTATTTCAATGGGCTTTGTATCAGCCTCATTGGAAGGATAATTTAAGCAGGCCACAGTGAATAGCAATCTACCTGTGCAGAGAATCAATCATCCTTTTTGAAGGCAGCCTCCATAATATCCGGGGCCAGGGATCCCCAGAAGCACTGCAGTCCAGATGCAGGGTGCTGCCGTAGGTTACATCTGTTCTCTGCGGAGAGCTCCAAGTGATCTTGGCATTTGACGACTGCTTCGTCACATAAAGCAGAACTGTTCTCCTGGCTGCCCCCACCATGTTAGCCGCGATGCACTCATAGCTCCCACTGTCCTTGGGGGAGACGTTCCGTATGTAAAGGGTTCCATTGGGGAAGACAAATAAATTCCCATTGACAAATTGGGAGGGTCGGATCTGGGTGCCATCAAAGAGCACCCAGCGGATGCTAGGGAGGGGTGCTGCTTTGGCAGTACAGTGAATGTGAATGTTGTGACCAAAGGGCAAGGAAATATTCTCCTGTTTTTCCTGATGGATCATTGGGGGTAACGCCGCAATGTGAAGCCTCACGGCTATGCTGTCCGCTCCTGCAGTGTTGCTAGCTATGCACTTGTACACTCCTCGGTCTGAAAACGTCACCTCCTTGATAGACAAAGTTCTATTTTCATGGAGCATTATCCTGCTCTCAGTGGTGGTTACTGTCTGCAATATCTTCCTGTCAGGTAAAATCCATGAAATATGTGGGCTTGGGATCCCATTGGCCTGGCATTCCATTGCTACCGTGTCTCCAAAATAAATAGTGGCATCTCTGTAGCGGGAAACTAGCATTTTGGGCTGCTGGGCTGTCACTGTCAACAGGACAATCATTTTATCGACACCATGCAGGTTCTGAGCAGTGCACAAATACTGCCCACGGTCCTGGAGTTGAACATTTCGGATAATGAATGTGCCATTTTTCAAGACTTCAAACCGTTGTATCCTTGTGTTTGCTGTCATCAGAGCTCCTGGGAGGATAGGACGAAAGAAAGAAAATTGGAGAGTTTGTTCTTAAGACAGACAACATTGCACTGAAAGACATTTATAGAAACGTCTCTATTTACTGCATATTAACAATAATGAAGTAGAATCTAGGAATGAAGATGAATGGGGAGAACAGACTCCCCAGTTAAGAATGATCTATATGGGCAAAATCTGATATATGCCTTCTGATATCCTCCTGTGGCTTTAGTTTAAGAATTTGGCCCTGGAGTTTTTGTTGTCCAAACTAATCATCCAAAAAGTCCAAGACTTAAAAACAGTGGGAAAAGGTTCTCAGAGTACAATATACTCTTAATGCTTTGGGAGGTCAATTAACCTCTTACATGATTTCCAGGAACATTTTACTGATATACCTAGACATATAACATAAAGAACTCTGAAGCACTCTCCTAACTAATCAGTTCTCCTAGGCTCCTCTAGCATAAATTCCAGTCTAGGAGAACATGCACACTTGGGTGCCTGGATCTCTTAAAGACAAAGTGTTTTCTTTTGATACATTTCCCTCCTCCTCCTGCGTTTTACATTTTTTAGTGGGGGTAACTTTTAATGTTAAAAATTATAGTGCATTCACAGACTGATCCAAAGGGCAATGAAGCATTGATTTTGGATCAGGCCCTTAGAGTACCTTTTAGCAAAGGACCTAAAAGTCATTTTTATTTCAGAGTAGCAGAAAGTGGAGGTTTTTCTCATATCCATGTGCAGAAATGGATAGCCTTAAAAAAGACTAAAATATCCTAGTGGTCCAAACTATTAACATGGATAAAAGTGTTATATAGTGTTTTGGATCATTACTGTACAATACTACTGTATTTGTTTTAATATGGAAGTTACTGTATGTGTCCCCTTTTACAGCTATATGGCAGATCAAATGTTTAACTAACTTACCTGTGGAGACTTTTGTCCAAGTAACAAAGGGCTTGGGTTCTCCTACTACATCACATGGGATAACAGCATCTGTTTCAGCAAGGATGGATAAGCTCTGAGGACCTTTCGTGGTAATTTTAGGTCTTTCACCATGTGCCCTGAAGTTAGTTGAAGGTTGAATTACACTAGAATTATTTGGCATAATTCCTCCCAGTTTAGGCACAGATGGGACTTTTTGATTATTATAAAGTACACTTCTGAAGGACTGAATGTTAGAGGATATTTGAGGTCTGATGCTTTGAGAGATGAATGATGGAAGAGTGCTCTTCAAAGTAGTTGTGGCTGGTGGTGTGGTACTTGAGTTGTGGAACAATGGAGCTACTGGAACAACTGTGGCCTTTAGAACAGTGCCTTGCATTGTAATCCCAGCAGATGAGACTTGGATGGCTTTCTTCTCATTTGTATTTACTGGAGGAAGTGGACTAGGCATCATTGGTTTAGGATTCACTCCTAAGTGTGAAAATGTTCTGGTTCTATTAAAGACAAAGGAGATTCCAGGGTTGGGGTAATATGGGATTCCTTGACTCGATAGTCTCCCAGCTGTGCCTCTGTTATCGGGAATATAGTTATTGCCAAAAACTCTGGAGTGAACATTGTATCTGTTTTGTCCCTGATTGCCAAATCTACCTGGAGCAAGTGGGATAGGTCTGTATAATGGAGTGGCTGTTGTTGTAGTGGTTGGCTCTGTTTGAGGAGCATAGGTTTTTCTGTCCTGCGTTGTGTGTGCAGCATATGCTGTTATCTCTGGTTTGTTGGTATAGTGGAGGGGCTGGTGAGTTATAAAATGATGAAACGATCCTTGTATTATGAGATATGGTGGCCTCTTTGTCCCCCTCACTGGAATATACTTTGGAGGTGCTACAGCCGGTTGCTGGTTAAAGATCGGTACCATTCCAGCTGACTGATGGGAAAAGTTTGGATTTAACAATAAACTATTGTTAGACCTAATAAGACCAAATGTCTCTTTAAATTGCTCTTGTTTGTGTTGTGCTTTAATCCTGTTTTGGTTTGAATAAGATGTGGAAAATACGTTTTGTCTTGTGCTGTGTGTGCTTGTTGTACCATCAATTTCATCTCCTTTGATCTCTGGAAATCTTACTTGATTGAATGTGGTATTTTGCTTGGTAGAAGAATGAATAGACAAATGTAAAGTGCTTGAAACTGATGGGGGAGGAGCATCAGGTTTTGTAAACGGAACAAAGTCAATGGTTGCAACTGGAGATTCAGGTTTTTCAGTTGTGTATATAGCAATTTGATCACGATCAAATGCATGAGAGTTGGTTTCCTTCTTGTCCCAGGAAGATGATACTGTTTTTGTCCAAGTTTGTACAGGAACAATAATTGGTTTCTTGGTTTCTGTAGGTGTGAAAGGTTGAGATCTTGTTGTGCTGAAGGGAAAGGATACAGTCACAATTTCTGTTTGCTGAGGTGGTGTGGTTACTGTAGCTGTTTTTAAAGATTTTGAAGGCTTCTGAAGTTCATCTGAAAGTGACAGGTCCTTAAAACTTTCCACTGTGCCAACAAGAGCACTTGAGTGCAGCACAGTGGGAGGTATTGGCTGAGATACTCTTGGGCTGATTCCATTCTCTCCAACTTTTGATCCAAGAGGAATGGAATCTTCTTGAAATTCTGGAGTCACTGAATAACCAGGGCTAAACAGGCTATTAATGTACTCAGTGGAGACTGAACTGCTTGTTTTTTGTGCCTTACCACCTGTAACTTCATAACTTGTTTTAATGACATTTTCTTCAGACACATTAACTAGTGTATGGTACGTTGCGGTTGTCCTCTGATCTGGTTCTTGGGACAAATGTAACTCTGTAACAGAGGCTGTGTTAAGTCCACCATATGATGATGCAGTTGTGATAGCTGTAGTCACAGGAAGTACCTGGGTTTCACCAACATTAGAAAGCGTTGAATGTTTTGTTTCAGGTAAAGAAGCAGTAGGCCTAAGTGAAAAAGCTGCCTCTGTGTCTCTGACTTTGGTCAGCCTCTCTAATACATTTGCCTCTGTAACCAATGAAGAAATCATCTCTAAATGATTATGTTTCTTAATTTGTATTTTAGCATCAGTTTTACAATCACCCTCAACAACAAATCCAGGAGAACTTCTAGTAGCACCTTCTATTGTAGGTGTTTTTTGAATAACAGGCATCTCCTCTGTGGTAAAAGCAGGAGAAGGAATAGGTTTTGGTCTTTGTCGAAATCTGTTTGGTCTTAATCTCCTTCTCCCATAAGGTCTTCTTCTGGGATGCTGGGTAAGCAGTGTGTTAGAGGTAGTAGTCTTTCTAGAGGGAGTTGTAACCTTGGCCATAGTGGTCAGGTTGCCAAATGAAACAGCAGTTGTTATTGATTCTGTTTTTTTAAGAGGAGCAATGGTACTTGCCAGAGTGAATGTGGAGTCTGATTTTGGAACAGGCATATCTTCATGTGCAGCTCCTTCAGAGCTCCCATAGATGCTACTAGACACTCTTATCTTATCCTTGTTGGTCTCATTAACTGATGTGAAAACTTGAAACATTGTGCTTAAGTCAATGTCTGTAATTTTAGTCTGATCTGTAGGTACCTCCCTGTGCTGATGCTTTACGACATTGCTCTCTCTAGTAACAAAATCCTTAAATGGAGAAGCAGAAGAAGAAATAGTAGTAGTGGCTATTAAATCTATATAGCTGATCTTATCACCCTGAGAAGGTGAGGAATTTATGGAATCCGCATCTACTTCATTGTGCTGTACATCTGTCTCCAAGGTGGTAGGGAGATTTACAACAGTCTGAGGTTCTGCAAGGACAGTAGCATGCCCTGGTAGCTCAGCAGAAGCGGAAGATTCCTCTGTGCTATACAGTGTTGTTGTAGCTGCATTTTCCACTGTGTGAAAACTGCTTTGAATATTGGGCAAGGTGTTTGTTTGTTCATCTAGGGGATCTTCAGTGACAGTGTTAATGCTTTCTTCTGCTACTGGTGAATAATCAGTCTTTACATCAGCATGCTGCTGATCATATGAGTGATGTGAGTGTAAAGTTGGAGAGATTGGAGTAAGGTACGTAGACCACACAAAGGATGGTTCTACAGTGTATATACTTCCAGGTGTTCCTAAAGACTGGCGTTCTATGGAGGGCTCAGTTTCTGTGCTCATTAATGTGGGTTGAGCAGAAGTTGTTTGATCTGGGCTAAAATCTTGTGCTATAACGGTGGGGGAAACAGTGACTGAGAAGATCTTGTCCTCACCCAAGTGTGATACATCTGCAGAAGACTCTTCCCCATTGGCTGCATTCTCTAGAGAAGGCTTCTGGGGGGGACTGGCCATAGGAGAAGGAGCTGTAGTGGCTTTCTGCATGAGTGACGGCAATGTAGTCATTAAAGAAGGGCCTGCTGCTGCTGTTGTTTTAGGAAGATTTTTCCCACGGACCTTTGCCAAAATGTCAGCCCAGTGTTGTGGATTAATCTTTTTGTTTGACATATTTATTCTTCTTCGAGATTCAAATACCCTACGGCCTTCAGCAACATTGCTGTCCTGGGTTCTATCTGTACCTTTCCATAACTTCATTTTTCTCCTGCCTTTCTTGTTTTTTTTAACCTGAACCTCAGGCATGAGGTCATTCTTTTGTTTAATGGATGCTTCACGGTCCTTCAGATGGTTCTTTTTGTGCTGGGACTCAGCTGGGACTTCCACTCCTGATCCCCCTTCATCTTCTATCACCCCCCCTCTTCTTTTTCCGGAGGTTTTCAAACCTGGACGCTTCCTCATTTTTATCCTTTTGGATGATCTGTCAGATACCATCTTATTTACTGATACCCTAACAGCAAACTGATCTGATCCCTGCTGATTGACAGCCACACACCTGTAATACCCGCTGTCACTGACATGACTCTTTGGAATTAACAGCGTGCCGTTGTGAGACACGTACCCTTTGGATGAGTTTGACAAATCATTAAGCACATGGCTGTTTGGAAGGATCCAGCTCAGCTGTGCATCTGGTATGGCAATTGCACTGCAGGGCAAAACTATTGGGTCCCCTACATTTTTTTCAACCCTCATTACATCAGAGTCAGTGGGCTGAATGACTGGAGGCTGCACTAAAACTCTGTAGGCCATTCTGTCTGCATCATCTCTCACCTGGGCAACACAGTGGTACAAACCAGAATCAGTGTAACCCACTTTTTTGATCATTAACTGGCCGCTGCTGAGGATGGAAAACCTACTGTCTTTCTGATTAAATGGAGCTATCAGCTTACTCCCATCTGGCAACACCCACTGGATGACAGGACTCTCTGATGCTCTCACATTGCATCTCAGCTGACAGTCTGAGCCTTCAATAACACTCTGGGCTGTCTTTGAGTTCTGAGGTTGCTCTATCATCACCCAGCTTCGTCTGTGCTGCCTTATGTCTTTCATCTGAATTGTTTGAGAAAACTGGGTAAAAAAAGACAGCACCACTTTTTTCCCTGTACTCTGGTGTCTATTTAATTGAATGTTTATCAGTGGTTGCATAACCCAGGCAGGTTCTGCAAGTATTTGAGCTTTGACACCCGTGTAATAAAGGGCATCATCATCTGAATCTTGCCGGTACTCATAACTTATTTTAGACTCTTTGCTGAGCATAAGTTCTCTTTGTAATTTAACAGGCACTTCGCTGTAATAAGCTATAAGTTTCCATAATTTTTCATAGTTTTCTCGTTTCATTGGGCATTCAAAATCGAGTGAAACTGTAGCATTGATATCAATTTCCTGAGGATTGATTTGGTTCCACTGAATTTTGTCAGAGTCTGTTGGTTTCTTGATTTCACAGTTTAAGTTCACTATGTTCCCATGCTCATCAGTCATATTAAGAGTAATGTTCCATGGAGATAGCTGAAACGCCTCCATAGGAAGTTCATAACTGTCCCTATCTTCCTCCTCATCAATGCTGTTGTTCTGTTTCAATTGGGATTGTATAATAGGTTTCTTACAGGAAAGATCTTTCAAGTTTTGAATATCTTGTTTCTGCAGTTGTTTGGGGCTGGTGCACTTAGGGCAGAGTTGACCTCCTTCATAAGCTTTATCCTTCTTGCACTTTAATACACCTGGAAGGAAAAAAAAAGATACATTCTAGAGACCAACACAGAATTCTGACATAGAATTCTAGCATTTTTTAGAGAGCTAAATTAATGTTGTAATAACACACACATATCTTCAGCCAAATTTTCCAAAGTGGCCACTGATTTTGGGTGCCTTAGTATCTAGATTTTCAACTTGATGCAACAAAGAGCCTGATTTTCAAAGTAGCTGAGCAACCATGGCTCTCATTGATTTTAATGAGAAGTTTGAATGCTCCAAGCCTCTGAAAATCAGACTCCCATCTCTCAAGTTGGACACCCAATTATCGAGGAATCTAAGGCCACTTTTTAAAATGTTACCTATATAGCACAAGTCAATTTTTCAAGTCTGTGTTTGTGCTGTGCCCACAAAAAGAGCATGCACACTTTTTCACACAAACAAATGGGCATTTGCTTAAGCAGAGCAGATAAGCTGTGCCTAAGTACTTATTTACTTAAGTCTGTCAAACAACAACAATTTGAAAAACAAGATTTTGTAAAGTTTGGTGTTTCATGTCTCCAATATTATGTAGATTCTTTTCTCTTGTAAATTGATGACAAAAATGGGAGCATACAAATGGATATGGTGAACATCTGTAGCATGCTTACACTAAGCTTTCAACATTATCATTGTGATTTATGTGACTGTTACAAACAGTCAAGGCCAAACTGTGGAAAATATCTAACATAGTTGAATGGTTACTTGGTTATTACATGTTTACAGCAACTTTATTAGGTTTACAAGTGGGATATTTAAAACAAGTTTTAAATGTTTTTTGCAAGTCATGCAAAGGTCTTTAGTCGCAAACTTTAAAAAAAATATTTGTAGAGTTTACTTGAGAAATGTAGCACATATTCTTCATTCATCAAATGGTCCAGCAGATTATTTATAATTAGGCTGAAATGGAATCGTCAGGGATGCAGAGTAAAATAGTATACATAATTATTGAGGGAAAACAACACTTTTTTTAATGTATGCAGTTCCCCACACTGTGAGGGCTTGGGGTTTGTGTTCTACATAAACATTTTATGCTTATTCCTCAATAATAATACTGTATTTATGCAAACCTTTCTACTCTATCTGCCATAACCCCTTTGCTCTGACTGATTTGTGTCCTTTCAAGCTATTTGCCAGCAGCAAAAATGGCTTTATCAGCTTTTCCCTTCCTTCACCGGAAGCTAACAATCTTCACAATTTACATGAAGAAAAAGGGGAAAAAATACCAAACAAAAAAGAAAATGGGGCTGTTGAAGTTATGAAAGAGAAATCCTATTGCTTGCCAGGATCCTTCCCTCCATACAGGCTAGCAAGACCCTTGTCCTCAGACTTGTATTCACATTATTTTGGTTAGTAGAATCCCAGCTGCTTCCTCCAAATTCCATTTGGAAACTCAATGTAAACAGAATATATTGCAATTATTCTGGGTACAAGAGTCATGCCGACTTCTAGTGAGGGAGCAGGGGTGGGTGAATGAAATGGGTGAAATGAGGAAGGAAAATAAAGGATGACAATAGGATGAAGGAAGGAAGGGGCAAATAAAACTTTTTTTATTTAAACAATGTATTGTTTGTCATTTTGACAGCCCTTTTATGTAAAGCTCTCCCCCACTTCCCATTCAAATTAAACTAGACTATTAATTATGATATTTTAAAAACAAATAAAGCCCCTTCAGCCTCAGAGTTTATTCAGCCCAGTGTTAGTTGTTGCCCCACAAAAAGGAAGCACCCTCAAATCTCAAATGACCATTTTAACAATATTTATGCCCATACCCTGGCATGTACAGAACTTCTAATGAAGTCAGTGAAGGATTTGTATAAAAATAACTAAACATAAAAGTTATATCTATTTGACAATCACAAGAATAACTTTCTTACTACCTCCAAAAGTAGTTCCCAACACTAGCATGCTGGTTTAGAAAACAAAACTAATCGAATAAAAATTGTGGCAAACTATTACTGTGTAAGAAAAGAGTGCTTAACACAGTGGTTGAGCCTAAATTAGTGCATGTGCAGAGGAAAGCTAATATCTATCAGGTGAAATGGGACAATTTAAAATAATTTGACACATCTACTGTGTGTTAAGGACAATTTATCAGACTATTAGAAGGCAAACTATCTAAATACAAAACTAAAGATAAATGCTTAAAATCATTTTAGTCCTGTTAGGTATCCCTCCCTCACAAGTCCAAAATAATAAAGTTCTACAACACAAAGATCTGTAACAATGTGACCCCCAACAAAGTGCTACAAGCTACACACTATATGAGGAAATCTACGCCACCAGAATCTGCTATGATTGATTACATCTGCTCAACCCGCTCCCAAGTGCTATAAATCTTTTGATTCACCTCAATGAAAGCAGCCCTCACACCTTGTCACTAACCCTGCCCAAACCTCTTCCATTGCATCAACCTTCCTGAGAAAAACAGTCCCTTCTTGATGCCCAGTCAGCTACAGCAACTCTTACAGTCTCCTATGAGTCCTCTACTTGTTCTTTTTCAGGTTGGTACAACCCCAATCCCACACTTATATGAGTCCCTGACCTAGCTGACCCTTCCCAGTGCTGCAACCTTCTTGATCCTCCTCATAAGACTTCCAACTTCTGGTCTTCTTTTCGTCTTCCCTGAGATGAGGTTTGCCTGGGTGTGACTGTCCTCCCAATCCATTCTCGGAAATGGCCTTTAATTTCCTCTGTGTTAACTGCAGCTGAATTCGTTGCAACAAAGCCAGCTCCTTGGCTCCTGCACCATGGATAGATCTTATTTCTCTATTAATAGTGTGCTCTACCACCTTTTTATTCCAATTACAATTTTCAGAAATCATGCTTTTTAACTCAGTTGTGACCATGATTCCCTCATGTATAAACAGATTTTTTGCCTGAGATTCATAATTATTTCTCCATCACATTACTTTTTGGAATGTTTCTTGTTTGCGAGATAGTGGAAAAAATAGAGCAGTCCTTAGGAATTCACAATATATAAGCAGTACAGCCAAGAGAATAACCAATGGTTTCATGTGCCCAGCAGAAGAAGGGCATATTACTGGAATGTTGTCACTATAATGAATAGAATAATCATTGATCTTTTCTCACCTCCAGACTTCTTATCCCATTCCAGGAGCCATTTCAAGCTGCAGTCACAGGACCAGGGATTCCCATGAAGGTAAAGATTCTCCAGGAGTGGCATTCCTTGAAACATCCCTGCAGGCAGTGTCCTAATGATATTTTCAGACAGATAGAGGTGTTTTACTGTTGACAGTCTGAAATAATCCAGGAATGTAAATGTTGAAAATGTGTTGGGATGAAGCTGCTGGAGTAAGTTTCCTTCCAAATGGAGCAATCTCAGAGAAGTTAACCCATTAAAAGCATTTGGGTGGATGAATTCAATTCTGTTGTGGTCCATGTGCAATCTCATTAAGCTTGAAAGTCCTTGGAAAGTTTGGCCTGTTAGAACTTTCAGCTTGTTGTAGCTAATTTTGAATACCTAAAAAAGAAATACCTAATAGTGAAACAGAGAGCAGAGTAACAGACTAACATCAGCCATTAATGGACATTATTAATCATGATATTATTGTAATTCAAAAGTTTTCAATATATTTAGAACAAAAATGGATAACCTATTGGACAATAAACCAAAGCATTAAAGAAACCTACTTATTTCAGTCTTTTATCATTGTATAACTTGTAATTTATTATATTTAGAAACACCTTAGTATTACCTGTAGAGACATGAGATCTTTTAAAGCCCCATTGGGTATATTTTGGATGTCATTTCCATGAATCATGAGCAATTCCAGTTTTGTAAGTCCTGAAAATGAGTTTTCAGATATGGACTGTATGCTATTAAACCTGGGGAAAAAAACACAACATATTCAGTTATATTTCATGCATGACAGACTCTCATGGATTGCTAAGGCTAAATTAATAGAACCTGACTTTCTAGGAAACATTGGATGCATCCTAAAATATGCAGTTAAAGGACCAAAGGTTTCAGTAAACATTTTTATAAGGCCAAGTATACTTAGCCCATATTTACATTATGTTTTTTTAACTCAATTTGTGCTAGTTTAGCCATAATTTAAAGTAAAAGCAAATGGGAGTTTAAATTCTAAGAGAAGTCAGTTAGTATATTTTTCCATGGAATTCTCATTATGGGAATGGTATAAGTTAATGGCATGTTGCCAGCCTATGACGGTATGGAGACTGGCAAACTACCGCAGTATTGCCAATAGCAGGATTGCCAACAAAGCAACTAACAATAAACAAATGAAGCTTTGTGAAGAGGACTATTTGAAAATAAACATTTGCCAAGCAGTTCCTGAATTGAAAAACCACAGTTACTAGCTCAACTGCTTGCCCTACTGTTACCACGTGCTACTGGATATTTAACTACTGACATAAAATCCAGATACTCATCTTCCAGTTGCAAAATTATTTGAGCTTTCTTTTGAGAAGTAAGGGAGACAGAATTTGCTATTTGAAAACAACTCATTTCAGCTTTTTGAACTGACACGTAAGGTTCCATTTGCCAACTTGGGTGCCTTAAATTAGGATGCCCAGTTCTGCATTTGGGCACACAAATGCCAAATGCAGGAATATCCAGTGCTGACCTGAGCACCAGGAACTCTAAATTAGGCACCCAAGTTTTAAAATTGGATTTTTCATGCTTTCTAATGCTGTAATGCATTATTTTTCAGGAAAAGCAGAATATCAGGAGCATGGAGGAGATACATTTAGATACTGAGATGTATGGTTTTGATGAATTTGCTAAAGATTTCATGCTTTTTTAAAAGACATTTTTAGACCTTTTATAGAGGGCAAATTAATTATATGTTTTGTACCTTCTATTTCTTGATTTCAAAATCATCCATTTCCATTTGGAAAATAATATTTTCTTCCTAAATCTATTGTTTTAATGATACTTATGAAGAAAACTTTCCAGTCTGAAAACAAATGCAACAGCAAACATGCATAAACTTTACTCCCTAGCACAAACATTATTTGCACTAATGAAAAGCTAACTTTAAAGCATAGCAAAGACCATTGTAATGCTACCATTAAATATGTCACTTTAATAAGAAAAACTCATCTGCTGGGTTAACGTTTTCAAAAATGACTACATGGATTATAATGTCCCATTTTCAACAGTGAATTAGGGTTCAACTTTTAAAGGTGTTTAGGTGCCTAAAGATGCAGATAGGTGCCCATGTGGGATTTTCAAAAGCACCTAAAGAAATTGAGTTGCCTAACTGCCACTGAAATCAATGTCCAGATTAAAAATATGACTCAAGTACCTAAAACACTTTTGAAAATGGATCTTGGGCCCCATAAGTCACATAAGTGCTTTTGAAAAATGTATTCTTGATCTAAAGGGCCAAATTTTCAGCCAGGAGCGTCTGAGTTTTGCCCACAAAAAGTGTGTGCACAAATAGCTAACAATACAAGAGAAACACATTCGGTGGGCATGAAACAAATAACTGCTTACACAAATGTATATTTGTATACTCAAGTACCCTTTTGCACATATACTTAACTATTTTGTGCTTGTACATATAGACTCTGCATATGCAATTCACTGTTTTAATGGGTGCACTGTCTGCAAGCTCAATTTCGAGACCAATGATGAAAAATTTAGCTCAGTGTGCCTTTAACAGTTTTTAATAGAAAATGCCATTACAATGAGCAGATGGATCATATTATTATTATTAAACATTTGTCTAGCACCAGGGTTTTACATGGAAGTTTATAGAAATAAAAAGACATGATCCCTGCTCTGGAGAACTTAAAATCTAAATTGGACAAACATAGGAAATACTGAGAAGTAAGGAGAAGGAAAGGGATGAGAATTGAACAAATACAGAGATTGGGACCATATGTTGTGCATGCATCTTGAAAGTGCAGACAATTGCATTTGAGAATAAGGCCTGGTCTACACTATAGATTAGTCTAAACTAAAATGTACCTCCCACTGATGTAACTCACCTATTATACCAATTGAATAACTCCACCTCCTCAAGAGGCGTAACGCTTGGGTCGATGTAGTTAGGTTGACACAGTGTCAGTGTAGACACTGTGTTGTTTACATTGACTGCTGCTGCCTTTCAGAAGCCATCCCACAATACCTCACACTGACAGTTAAATCGGAAGGTCATTCTGGGCATAGGAAAAAGGCAGAAAGGCATGAGTGAAAAAAGGAAAAGTATCAAAGTGAGAAGAGTTGACAGAGCACAAATCACATTGTGGGGAGTAGGTAGAGACAAAGGTGAGATATAGGTTGAGTCAAACTAGTGTGGCACCTTGAAAATAAGGATTAGGTGTTCAGAGTCGATGCAGAAGTGTGTGTGAGAGTGAGTGAGTGAGTGAGTGAGAGAGAGAGAGAGGCGGTGGAGGGAAGCAGTAGAAATAGGGGGTGATGTAGTCAGAGTGGTGGGAAAAATGTTTATTTGCAGGATATTTGGGCAGTTTGAAGAGGGAGAAATAATCAGGAAGGCTGGAGAGAAGGAAGTTACTATAGATTATGGACGATATAAGGCGTTTAGGCTAGGAAGTTCATTAAGGGGTCCCCAGCAACATTTCAACCTTCAGTGTCGCTGTGACTGTAACTGCAGAAATTCTACCAAATCCTCCTTGCCTTTACTGCGAGCAAGGAAACTTGCCGTTAGTGACATTGAGAACTCCCAAGAAAAGAAATCTTTTATGTCTGCACAACTAGACTTGATTTATATTATTCTTGTTGAGTGCAGTGAAACTGAGTAAGATTATGAGATAATTTTCGCTCCGTAGCTAGTGTGAGAATACTATAATTGAGAGGTGAAATATATGTGGCTGACTTTTTTCTATTCTAACTGAATACAAGCCATCAGATGGAAAGAACAGCAAGCAGAAACTAAAATAAGTATTCTGTTTGGAGGGAGACAGGCACACCAGTATAAATGGAGTTACTGGGCCTGATTCTCCAATCCCTTATGTAATTTTTACACCATTGTAATTCAGAATTACAATGTCATAAACCCAACATAACAGGTGCAGAATCAGGATCATAATTCATTTAAAAAAAAATATTTAGTCAGATTCACGGGTGTCAAACTGACAATGCCAAACCATAGTAAACCCCTCTAAATCATCAGGTTCAGTTGGGTTTATGTTTACTTTGCTTCACCAGAGCAGCACAAAACAATCAAACCCTGTACGTGAATGTGGTCCATTGTATGAGCTCCTATACATGGTGGAAAGACATACTTAAAGAATCCTGTTTGCAGGGAATAATTCAGCCCTCAGAAAAATTAGAACCCTTTAGCTGATTTGTGTACCTCTTTCACAATTCAGTAAGCAGTTTAGGAAACAATTAACATGATTCTCTGGTACTCTGACTAATTTGGGCTGCTTCAGTAGCGCAAACAGCCATAACTCTGACTTAAATGTCTCCCGGAGGATTTTCTTTATGCATAGGAACCCTCGGGTGGTAAAGGGCAGCTGTACTGACTTCTCTCAAAGGGTAGGAAATAAGAAGTTGTTATCCATTGACTGGATATGGCTACCAAATCTATGGTATATCCACAACCATTATCAAATATCTGCCCCCTTGATTGTCACTTGGTCAAGATGCTGGTGAAAATTGGTATAATTCCGTTGTCTACAATAGAGTTACACAAAATTATATTAGCTGAGCATCTGGTTTATAATGTTTAGCACTTTACATCATTCATTTAAATCAGTCTCTCTAGCCTCGTATAATTTTTGTTGCTCTTCTCTGAATAAGTTTTAGTTTTCTGATGTACTGAGAAATGTACACAGTACTCCAAGCATGGTCTCACCTGTGCCATGTAGAAAAAGGTGAGGGCCTGACTGATCCATGTTATGACACTTTTGTGCATGTAGTCAAAAAGCACATTGGCTATTTTTGCCATCATGTTGTACAGTATCCTTATATCCAATGTGCTACCCACTTTGATTCTTAGATCTTATTTACACTACTGTATTCCAGTTATTAACCTCACAATGACTATTTGTTCCCCTGTTTCTAACCTATATAGGGGAAATCCAACTCCCATTAAGACTAGAACTGGTCAAAAAATTTTTGATGGAACAGTTTTCCATTGGAAAATGCCACTTTGTTGAAATCTAAAGGTTTTGTGGGAACACAATGAACTTTTTGAATGAAAAATTTCTAAGCCATCTTTCTGAATCAAAATATTTTGGAATTTCTGTTCCCTGAAATATTTCAAGATTTTGACTTTTAATCCCAATTTAGGATGAAAACAAATTTTGAAATGTCAGAATTTCTGGCAGCATGGAAATTCTGTTTTCTGACCAGCTCAGCTGAGACTGAAAAATCTTTCCACTGACTTCAGTTGATCTGGATCAAGTTCAAGGCCTCTGTGTCAATTTTCTGTCCTCACTAGCATTTGCAGCAAATCACAATTTTATAGTATCTGAAAATATAATTAACGCATAGTTTAGCCCTTCTTCCAGGTCAGATTAATAGAAATGCGAAGTAAAAGACAGCCAAGCACTGACGCTTGAAACCCTAGGTATATTTACAGTTATGTTAAGCCTTATAGTTACTTTACCTTAAGTAACAAATATTTGCTGCAGAAGAAACATATCAGAGACAGTTTCATTCTATGAGTCATAAAATATACACAAATCCTGAAATCCTCCTCCTACTTCTACTGCATTAGAGCAATGCAAGAGAAAAGAATGCAAATTGAAAGAATACAGCTGTAGTTTCAAATACTGTCTGTGCTATTACTTAAAGTAATCAGCTATTTTTAAGATAAAATTCTGCAGTGCACTACAGTGATTTATAATTGTTACTTTAGGTGTCTGAGGGAATGAAGTGGAGAGGGGAGGAAATGCAGCAGCAAAATACTTGATCCTATAGGTAAAACTTCTAATGAAACAAATGAGAACAGTGCCTGTACAATGGCTGCAGGATATGGATGTAAGAAATGAAGGAACTGATCTTACTACTGCTAACTTCACTGAGAGAAGGGGACGGGGCTCTAAAAGAAAGCGAATAGGTAGACCAGCCACAGTTCTCAATTCTGGAGAACTGATTTACACTCCATTCAGTCCCACCTTAGTCACAGCTCTAAATCGCAGAATAGACTATAGGGTCTAGTTTTAATTACTATTTGTTAAGGGCCAATGATGTGCTCATGGCTATACAAGTAAAAGCGTGGGTGGCGGGGAAGGAGAGGAGAGATATATTACATCTAAAAGACCAAAACAGAGATAAGACAAAAGAACTGGGAAACCAAGAAATAGTGCTGGCTTGTATGTCTTTAAAATACATGGTGTGAAATCCTGACCACATTGAAGTCAAAGGGAGTTTTGCCATTAAATTTTAGCTGGCTAAAGAAGGAGCCTCTCCACCCCCCCAGGATACTTGGAGGAAACTGAAACAAAGGACAATAACTACAGGGGTTGTGAGAGATTGCTGGACCCAGGCTAAAAGGAGATTAGCCTGTAAAAGGGAGCATTCTGGAACTGGTGAGGAACTTATCTGTATTTAGTTTGATTAGACATAGATTTTACCCATGAATCCTACCTCACTCTCTTCTCATCTAAAAATCAAGAGGGTTTTAAATGAGGTGAGGGTGTAGGCCTGGAGCTTTGGGATTAGACCACAAATGTAGGGCTTGTCTACATAGGCATTTTAAACCAGATCAAATCAAATTAATCTGTTTTGAAAGCACTTGCCTACATATGATGCAACCCATCAGTGCACACTAACTCTGCATTTATTGGGAACTCTGGAGTCCTTCTACAAAGTGGTTGACTTTGAATGTAATTAGTTCTGTCTTTTGTTTATGTTCACACAATTGCTGTGCACCACTTTTTGCATGTTGCCAACAGCTATTCCACAATGCTTTGTAGGTCCATCATTACTGTTCTTTCCATTTACTTGTGTGCTCTCCCAGCCCTGGTATCAAGTTTCCAGGATGATCCTTCCCTTCTCTCCTTTAAAAGGTGGTGCAGAGCCAGCTTTTGCCCATTTGCTCGTGGATCCCATGTGATACAACCACAATAGCACGCCAGAAGCCCCACAATATGCATTACACAGCCTGGAGCCATGCTGAGCCCCTGGATCTCATCACCATCTGGGGAGAAGCATCGGTTTGGGAAGCTCTTGGGGCCACAGAAATAAGGACCTTTTTGTGGACATTGCAAAGCAGATCTCTGTGAGGGATCATGACCAATGCCAGATAAAGAACAAGCAACTCAGGAGAAACTACACTGAAACGAGGGATAAAAGGAGACATCTGGCAGGAGACATGTAACCTGTGCATTTTTTTGATGAACTGGACAGGATTCTACACAATGATAGAATGATAGTACAACCCATCCCAGAATTATTTGAGCCTGCTTCCTGCACTCCCTACCCCCTCAGTCTAGGATGACTGGCTCAGCCCATCAGGGGATGAACAGCAGAGGAGCTGCTCTCTGTGTGGGAGGATCTTTGGGGGAGTCAGGAACCTGAGGATGGCCAGCAGGACAGCCAGCCTAAGTCCTGCTCTGCTAGAAGGGACTCTGATTCCTGCCTTGTATCAGCTGATCCTGAGTCCCCACCATTGTATCAGCTGATCCTGAGTCCCCACCATTCCATTTACTTGTGGGGCGAAGTAAACCCCACCAGAAACCCAGGCTGGGACCAGAGTCAGATCTCCCAGAGGGAATTGCAGCATGTAAGTACCTATCTTTACAATTTATTATTGATTATTGGTGGTGAATGTGAGCTAGGAGCCCCCCCCCTTCCTCCCACCCCCTCCTTTTGCTGCTTCAAAACGGTGCCCGCCAGCATGGCACAGTCACAAACAGTTCCCCATCCCCCACCTGCCCCTACCCCATAGCAGATTTGAATACCGAAAGCATTCATTTGTGCAAAAATTCAACTGTTTATTGAGACAGGGCTTACAGGAAAAGAAATGTGGTTAGTTTTCATAGTTTACATGAGGTATGAGGGCACATTGCAATACTGCTCCGTGCTGAGGTACAAATGCCTTGTACCCTGCTTTCTAGCTGGCAATCATTGCAGGACCCTATTTAATTTTCTCTACACTTTCCCCTCTCTGCAGGGGAGATGTAGCAGAACTTAAGATTGAGAAATTGCTCCATTTTGTTTAGCACATTATAAGAAATAGCCACACACCCATGTCCCCTGATAGAGCTTGCAAGTCCCTTCCACTCTTGCAGAGCTTCTGGGGGGACAATCCTGGTGAATAACTTCACAGCAGATCTTGCTGGTGTGTCATTTGCCTTTCTGAGTAAGACCATTCTCTGTCTCCTAGTGGCCTGCCTCAGCATACTCAGCGACAGACGGGACAGCCTCAAGGGGATGTAGAGGGGATTAGTATCCAGCACACCCCCATGCATGCCTCTTTTTACAATGTCTCTGATGCCACAGAAGCACTCCAGTGCACCAACAAAACTGCAAAAACAAACCTGTAACAGCTCCAACCACCCAACCTGACTCCTACCAGCAGATGAATGCAGACACACTAGACTGAAATCTAAATGCACCCAGCAATCTACCTTCTCTGAGGTTCCCCAAAGAGTGGAGGTAAAGTCACATATACATACTAAAAAAAAAAAAAAAAATCATAACTTGTCTGGAATATGAACAAACAACTTTTTTTTTCTTCCTGCTCCCATAGCCACAGTACCTGCAACAGCCAGACCACCAAGGGCACGGCCTGTACTGCTGACAGACTGGCCAGCCTGAAGGGAGGAGAAGGGAGGGAAGGAAGACTCTGAATGAGAATGCACGGCAGAGTGAAAGGAAAACTCGGCTGGCTGAGAGGTGGAGGATGTACACGAGAACCCAGTGGGAGAAATAAATGCAGCTTTCCTAGGAGATCATGGCAGTAGCCAAGGACAGTGTCACGGTTGCCAGGGAAAGAGTGGGTGTGGCCAAAGACAGCATCACCATGGTGAAGAAAAGCATGGAAAAAGACAGAGAGATGCACAGGCATCTCATGGACGCTGTCCTGAGCAGAATGCCCTCCTGCAAAACATGGTCATGCTAGGCCTGCAATCCCATAATTTGGGACTCAGCCATGTCCTTCTGCCCCTGGACAATGCTGGCTATGGCAACCAGCAGCAACTCCTAATCTTTGCATCCCAGCAGCAGTACTTCCAGCGGCTCCCATAAACCTTTTAGATTCAGCCTTTGGGCACCAAGCACACGTCACCCGAACTCCAGCTCTTTTGAGCCCTGAGAATTTTGAGCTGTGGCACTCAACCCAGAACCCACGAGGACAAGAAGAGCCAGAAACGAAGTGTATACATGTGTCTCACTTTATGCACTCCCTGCCCTCCACAAAACTGTACTACTTTGAGTTTTGTTTATACTGCTGTAGTAATTAAAGGTTTGTATATAGCTGGTTATTTATGAAGATTGGTTAGTTAAAAGTTTTTTCAAAATACAAAGATATTATTATTCCATTGTTTTCATTAAAACTTAACTATTTTTATTGTTATTTCATAATAAAACTGCTTACAATAAATCCAAGAGTCATGATTGCATTTAATACAGAAAATCCTTTAAATAAAGCTGAAATAATTCATAGCATTTTACAATAGCACATAGGAATGTGGAACTTCAACCACCCACACACAATCCCCCACAATCAGCATCCCCACACCCTCCATGGGCTAACATGTTCAGGCAGGAGGCTCAATAAATGAACAATAGGCAACCCTAGCAGCGTGCCCCCAGCATTTTTGTGGAATTCTGTGGAACTCCTTGAAGTCTGCTCAAACCTCCAAGCAAGTTTCCACACCTCAGCCTCCCACCCTTCAGTAAAGCTTCCTCTCTTGCTCTCATAAATATTGTGCAAAAAACAACATGCTGTTAGAATGACTGGAGCATTGTTTTCCTGCTGTTTCCAACCTATTCCATAAACAGTCCCATCTGTCTTTCAAACGGCCAGATGCACACTCAACTACCATTCTGCAGCTACTCAGGCGATAGTTAAAAATATTCCTTCCTTCTGTCCAAGTGACCTGTGAATTGCATCAGTAGCCAGGGCACCAGCGAATAAGCCCAGAATAACCCGACAAACCTCCACACCATTAATGGCCACCGTGCTCCTGGGACAAACAGTCCTTTCTCCATAGTTTAAATAGTACTGAGTTCTGAAAGACCTTAGCATCATGGACCCTCCCAGACCACTCTGCAATTTTGTCTATAAACCTGCCACAGTGGTCCACCAGTCCTTGGAGCACTATGAAGAAATACCCCTTTCTGTTTATACATTCTGTGCTCTGGGGCATGGGGAATGATAGGCATATGGGTTCCATCAATTGCCCCAATACACTTTGGGAACCCCATGCATGCAAAGCCATCAATAATTTCCTGAGCGTTACCCAGTTTCATGACCTAATTAGACAGCACCTTATCAAAGCCATACGAGACCTTTAGGAGAATGGCCCCAACAGCTGATCTTCCTATGCCCAATTGGATGGCTACAGACCAAGAACGTTCTGGGATAGTCAGCTTCCAGATGGCAATAGTGACCCATTTGTCCACAGGTATGAGGCTTCACATGTTGATATGCTGTTGCTGAATATCTGGAGTCAGTTCTCCACAGATCTCAAAAAAGGTAGCTCTCCCCATCTTGAAGTTCTCTGCCCATTGCTGATCATCCTGGCTCTGTAGAATGATCCTCTCCCACCAATCCACGCTGGTTTCCTGACCCCAGAGAAAGCACTGAATGATGTGTAGGTCATCCAGGACCAGGCCTCCTGTTCCAACAGCTTGGCATCTTCCTGTTCTTCCTCCTCCCTCCTGATGCCAGAGAAACTGCTGCTACTGCTATCGAATATTGTCCTGGTCCCGCAGCTCATTGGTGCAACAGGCAAAGTTGAATGCCGAATTTCTCCAGCTCTGAGAGCTTTAATACAGCCCAAGCAGCCTGCGCATATTCACACGTCACGATAGCAGCACAGAGCATTGTTGGGGCCGTATGGCCAATGGGAATTTGCTAATGGTGCAAACCAGCCCAGAAAGGAAGCATGGGGTTGAGCAAGTGGAAATGTGATTTGAAAAACAAAACAAAACTGAACCTATCTGACATCTTATAATTCACAGCAAATATAATCCCAGAATGCACGCTGCTCAGCAGCAAAGCGAAGGACCATGGGATATCCTTGGAGAATGCTACAGCCTCAGTTGGCAGCAAACTGCAGTGTGTCCATCTGATGTGAAATGAAAATGGAGCAGGCATTGTGTGTGCATGCTACTGATGAGACTTGTGTACTGTGAGTTACCTGACCCACATCAAAAAGCTTCAGACAATGTAGACACAACATTAGTGGTTTCATCCTAGTTCCCATCTATGCACAACAAAAATCCTGAACACCATTGTCACTGAAAAACAGTAGTCCAGATAATCAGCTGGTCTAATTCAGCACAGCTATGTTAATTTCTGAAGGTCAACTGAGGATCTGACCCAATAATCATAATTAATAACTAGAGCTGTCCAAATAACAGATTTTGCAGTTCACTGGCAATTCTTAAAATTGAAAAAAAATAGCTTCAAGTTTAATTAAATGTTTTGTTTCAACAAAATCAAAACATGTCATTTTAATTTTGACCATTTTAAAATGTTTTTATTGGATTTGTTTAAAATAAACTTAAAGGACTTTTTCAATGAAAAGTCATTTCAAACTGAAAAATCGAAACATTTTGTTCTGAAAATATCAAAACTAAATGTTTTGATTGTTTCACATTTTTTTCTGACCGAAATAAATTGGCAAAATTGACAGAAATTCACAAAATGAATTGGTGTAGCTGAATCTGAATTTTTCACTGAAAATGTTTTAGCCAAAACATTCACCTAATTCTAAAAACAGCAGCAATACACTCAGCATCATGATTTCAAATATATGACTAAGACAGTCCAAAGATTAGTAGAAGAAGATTACTGTAAAGAAGGACTAAGACAGAACTGTATATAAAAGCTTGAGTAATGCTTGTCTTTACTATGTCTGGCTCATGAGAACTAAGTTCATTCACAAAAAGGGTAAACCAACCAAATAATAGAGAATCTCTCTCCTCCCTGTGGTAAAACCTGCAAGAGGGGCCTAAACCTGAACTCCTACCAAACCATTCTGACTGGGAGGTAACATTTCCCCCCACCTAGTGCAGAATGGGCCGTTTATCTAGGAAAAGAAAGCTGGGACTGCGGCCGTGGAGATGTCCAATCCTCTCTTCCTTTTCCATATCAGGAAGAGAACCCCAAATATTGATGGTGCCCTCCATGAGCAGATCTTTAGGGCAAGATCTCCACATAGTTGTTATAGGTAGAACTGGTAGAGATGTCTGTAGTAAGGTTGCTTAAAAATTTCCATCTAAAATGCTGTTCACATGCTTATAATTTTGCCAGATTTTAATTGTTTGGGCTCAAATTTTCCATGTCAGGTGTTTGCCTCAGACTGAATTATTTTGTAAATTTTCAGTGGAAAAAATGTCAATGCAATCATGTAATTAAAGATTGTATCATAATGCATATGCACAAGTTGGAAAATTAACTTTTCACAGGCAACCTTAACTCTGGCACTTCCTAAATTTTGAGTGCTTGACTTTGCAACCTTATTATTCTTTTAGCATAGATTTTTGGACATAATTTTATTTAATAATGACTCCTGTGAACGTTCAATAATTTTTGCATTTTCCAACCAAAGATTCACCAACGGTTTTAGGGCCAACTGGAGCAGTGCACACATGGCAGGATAGAATTCGACCTCTCTTCATTTCAGCTTGTTTGGCTACAGCTTTGAGACAACAATTCAAATGACTCCCTGGGGTACCATATCTGTTTAATGTAATTAAGATTTATTTCCCATTTATTTGTGCACACAATTTATTTTCTAAATGGGGCCCATTAAAAATTATAGTAATAGCAGATGGTCTGACATAATCACAGACCAGATCTGGGCCAACACTATAGCCTTTTGCACCACTGGAGCGATGAAAAGGAGTAATAAAGCTGTCCTAACTAGGCATCCCCTCTGTATTGTGGGAGTTATACATTATTCTGTGAGCAGTCCCATTGATTTCAGAATGGGCAGTGGAAAGACTAAAAGAGCTAGGAAACTATAATGGGATGTAGTATAAAAATAGGTCCTCTTCTAAAATGAATATTATTTGATGTACAGAATTAGTCTAAGATGGGAAGAGATCCTTTCTTTCAACTTCAGTAGAGCAATTATATCAAGATCCAGACTATCACTCATAAATTATAGACTTTTTCTGGTTTCTAGTATTGTTCTAAAGTTATTTTGCAAAACAGTTCACTACCAGTGCAGTTATCAATTTCCTATTGGGTGCAATATTTCTCTAAGATACGTCTTATTCCAGATATTCCTAATAAAATATAATCTCAGGTAAAATATTCATTTGTATAGACTTTAAAACATTGAATTTGTCTTACCAATGTTCATAAAATGCTATTCAAATGTATGTATAGCATTTAATAGTAATTCCCATCACAATAATTTTTGTTTGAAAAAAAATGGGAACCAATCTTGGAAAATTAGGCTTGACCAAAACATCCTTGTTACCAGTGACTCTGATGTCATTTTGAACTCAAGCAGTTATCGATAATCATCCACAATTGCAATTCTGCTCAGCAAGGATACATAATGCTTTCACCTTGCAGAATGTGTGCTGAGCTATACAGGATTATACACAGAAAATGTAAAACTCTTCAGTAAAATTGCAATACAAACCCCAAATTGATTCTTTCCACATGTTTAGAGATTCTTGCTGGCACTGCTGCCAAGGATCGAAATGTGCAGTGAACTTCAGTGGGAATGTAACAGGCACATGGGCGTGGACATGCAAAAGCGATTTGTGGAAGCCCCAGAGACACAATCAGCACCACGGATAGTGCCCCCAAATTTGCCCTCTTTTGCATCTTGTCAGTTGTCTTCATTTCGCTGTACCTGTTTTATTTGTAAAAGAAAATGTTTTTATCTTCATAAACACACTTGTAGAGCATGATCACTTAAATGATGGCTTCTGTAGGAGCTACTTTTCCTAAGGCTTCCTGACTGAGCTATAGAATAGAGAAAATGTAAATAAAGAAAACTTTGTACAAATCTATTTCTATGCAATCTGATAGGCAATTTAGGCAAAAGTCTATGAAATATGGTTTGAAAAGAGCTTTTCTTTCAAGCTATTTGCTATTTCAAAGTTAACTTTTCCCCTCGTTTCTATTTCACCATAATTATACTAATTTTCTGTTTCTCTGTGGTAAAATATTGTATACTTTTGGTTTACACATATAACTTTTATGGGAGAAGGCATTCTCTAGTAGCCTAGGGCAGAGAACTAGGTGTCGTTATATCTGGGAGTGTCATACTTTACCTCTCATTTGTTGTCTGATGTTGGTATGCAATGTCATTTAAGCCAAAACGTTCAGTGGGAGCTATGGATAATCAGGACTTCTGAAACCAAGCCACTTATTTAGAAGCCTAAACATGGATGTAGGAGGAAGCTTAAGCTCCCAAGTGTGAAAAGTTTGGCCTTAACATCTATAAAACTTAAGCCAACATTTTAAAACTTGGGTTCCAGAAGTTAAGCTGTTAAATTCATATTAAGGCACCACAGCAACAATCCACATTTTACAAAGCTGCTCAGAACCTGCAGCTGTCATTGACTTTGAGGACTTAGCACTTTAGAAAATCAGACAATTTATTTGGGTGCCTAATTGTGGCTTGAAGAGACTAGCTTCAGGCAAACAAGTTGAACATTTTAGTTCTAATTGTTAGACCTTTATGAAGAGCTTTGAGTGCTTCAGATGAAAGGTGCCACATAAAGGCAACTTATTATTAATTTTGTTGTTATTGTTGTATAGCCTAGACTAACAATGAAGGACACTCATCCAAGTCTATGGTGGCTTGTGGATTTCAGCCATATTAAAACCTCATCCAGTATTGCCTACATCAAGATATTACCCTTAGTATAAAAGTCAAATTTCTTAAATCTTCAAACAGTATGACTGTCATTTTTCTACCAACATCATATGCAAACCATTATAATTCAAAGAAGAGACTCATAAATCTGAAGAGGTTTCTCAAATGTCTGTGGTCAAGTTAATAAGACAGCTACTATTCTCAACAAAAACACTTCATAAAGTGTGTAAGAACTATGCACTTATTCAGGTGTTCTCTTTAGTGAAAGTTGTCATGTTAAAATACCTTACACATTTCATTTTCTTTTGAAGAGTACTAAACCTCCATTTTCTTTTATATAATTCTTGCAGGAGTCAAGAAGAAGTTACAACAACATGAGGACTTGCTAAGCAAGATCAAGAATTAAACTTCTAAGTGGGAAATTATAGATTGCATATTTTTTTCTCCATTTAAGAAAATAAAATGAATAACAATAATGCAAAATACTCATAACATTGAAATTGTTAAATTTTGAAAAAATATCCACCTAATACATACTAACTTGCAATAAAATGTATTCCCCTTTCAGTGCAATACAAAATCCCTCTCCTTTTAAGCATTCTAAATATTATTTAGTTCAATAATGCAGAAACATTTGGAAGAGATAAATGATACATCTTCAGAGTCTTCATAATATATTTTATTAATAGAAAGGGATGATTTCGTTAAGTTTAGGGAACTCAAGGAAATGTCCTACAAGAGGCACTGCTCTTTTGGCAAGATCTCTTTGGAGGCCCTGATATGTCAAGATGCAGATTTGGGACAGAAAGGACAAAACAACCACCACCACCACCAACAACAAAAAGGAGAACCTAAGGCCCAGATCTCCAGGGGGTATTTAGGCACCTAACTCCCATTAAGAGTCTAAATAATTTTAAGTTACTAAAAGCAAGAAGTTTAAACTGATTTAGGATTCATTTCTTTAAGAGGAGTTACATTTACTATAACCTCCATTTCATGACTAATTTCTGATGTTTTCATCATTAACAACAATTTCTGCAGCTAATAATGATATTTAACTTTTAAGTTATTCCCCAAACATTCATTGAGTCTTAAAGCACTCCTGTTATTCAGACAAACATTCTTCTCATTTTGCAGATGATTAGGTGACTTCTCCAACATCACAGAATAAGTCGGTGGGACAGTAAATAATGGAACCCCAGGAGTTCTGACTTCTAGTCCCCGGCTGTAATCACTAGACCAGTGTTTCTCAGACTGTGGAAGAGTCCAAACCCCTGTAGAGGCAGGTGCAAACAAGGAACAGTTACCTTTGTTCTCTCCACCAGGAGCTGCTGCCACATACCATGAGAGAAAACAGAAGGACTGGAAACACAAGTGAGTGTGGTTTTGCCAGCCACCACTAGGAGTCATCAATGGGAAAGTGAGAATGGGAGCAGAGAGAATAGAACCAGGTAGGTCTGCCAGCATGTCAAGTGGATCAAGGAACCAGGCACGTTGCCATTATGTGTAGGGAAGGAGGCAACCAAATAGCTAGGAATTGTGTGCAGGGGAACAGGCTACTGGGCAGTATATTTAGGGGAACTGGGAACCAGGCAGCTGAACAGTGTATGCAGGACAGAAGGGAACTGGACAGCATGTGCAGGGGAGAAGAGAACCAGGGGGCAACACACATATTCACAGGAGGGGGCTGCATGGGAGTGTTGCAGTTGGAAGAAGGGTTGAGAAAGCACATGCAGAGAGAGAGAGAAATCAAACACCAATAGAGAAGCATATGCCAGAGGAGAGAGAGACAGAACACATGAGAGGGGAGTGGAAATGAACAAAAAAAAAGTGTGATTCCCACTCCACACCCCCAAAAAGAGGACAAGACATTTGTCACAGTCAATACAATTAAATATGCAGTTGCCACAGGAACATTGCACGATCATGAGTGGCACGCTGGAGGGGAAGGGGCCCACGGTACAAAGCATTTAAACCCCCCCCCCCCCCAGCGCACACACAATAAGCAGAGCAAGGTAAAAGCAGCTTGGAGAGCAAAGGGTGCAATTTGGGATGCCGGGGGAGAGATGTGGAAAGCCCCTGACCAGCTCTACTTTGAATTCTTTCCAGAATGACCTACACTAATAGAGTTTAAGGCCCCACCTCCTGCCAGGGCTGGCTCTACTTCCCACAAGCTTGGCCCCGTGCATTAGTAGTTTGGCTCAGGTCTGAGGTAGCAGGTCCATCATTCCTCTGATTGGCACAAACCAGAGGGATGTTTGTGATGGGCTGTTTTCAACTGTTACTAGCTGAGTGAGAACCAACTGGCCTCAGTCTCCTGAACAGTGGCACGAGGTGCCCCCCCCTCCCGAAACTGCACCGGGCGGGAGGGGGGGGGGAGGAGATACTGACAATGCCCAGGCATTAGTGACAGCATCACTGGGGAGCTGAGTGGCTGACTAGGGGAGGGCGCAGCTCTGAGACCACCACTGGTGCGGGGGGAGTGGGGACACTCACTCTTACAAAGTGAGCTGAAAGCTCCTTGCGTGGCTCTCCACGGATACCGCTGCGACGTCACGGGGGGCTCTGCCTGAGGAAGGACTGCAAGCCCAAAGCCAGTATGTGGCCTCAGGTTTCCGTCACTGAGGGGCAGTGACGGGGAGGGGGGAAGACGCTGATTATTTCAGCAGCAAGATTTGCTGGAGCTGCTGCACGAGGAATCTCAGAAAGCCGCGGGGGGGGGGGGGGGCTTCCCTTCTGAGCTTTTTTCAGGGCAGATGCTTCCCATTAGGGAAGAATTCCCCTAATTCACCGAGGTCGACTTGAAGGGAGTTCATTCCCTGCACAGCCGGACAGTGAGCACCGAACAAACAGAGGGAAATAAAACAAGCCCCGATTGCATGGAGGTGAACCCCCGCCCCCAACCATCCCCTCCCCCCAGAGCTGCATTCGGGCAGCATTTCACCTCTACAGCCTGAGGCATCCAAGCAGCCCAGGGAACCTAACGAACCACATCCAAAGTGGCTGCTGCACCAGCGTGCGTTTGTTTGGGTTAATCAAACACTTTCCCATCTCTTCTCTCTTCCCCCCCCCCTCCCCGGGGCTCCTCTGCAAGGGCTCACATTGCCAGTTAAAATGCAATGAACAGCACGCAGCAACGCGACCCCATGCGGGGAGGGACAGACAGCGAAAAGGCATTGGGTGCAAAAGCCATTACCTGCAGTTCGGTATCACAAAACTCCGGCGGCGGCAGCGCCCATCCTCCGTCGCTGCCAGGGGCTAGAAGCTCGTCTAAGGTATGCCCAGGAACGTGGTTGTTTCAGATCCTGCGTGCTCCGGCTGCGTGTCTGTCATTGGGTGCCACCCCGGGCTCCAAAAGTTCATCCCAGCCCAAACAAACCTGGCTCAGCCCCCGGGCTATCATTCCTTACGCCTTCGCATTGCCCGCCAGCCAGGTTGGGGAGTCATGGCTCAAAAAAAAAAAAAAAATTAGCCCTCGAAATCCATCCACCTTTTGTTATTTTTTTTATTAAAGACAAATCCCGAGATCACTTGTTTCAAAGCAAGCAGACCATGCAGGCAGCTTGTAGCATTTCCCAGCACCACCGCTCTTTCCTCCCAGGCACTTGGGGGAGAGTGCAAAGCAATTCACCAGCTTTTGTTTCCTGCAGCAGATGGCTCAGCCCCCAGTGCCGCAGCCTTAGGCTCAAATCCAGCCCCGGGACAGGCAGGAAAGGAAGCGCGCACAGCGCTCGGGGCACGGCACGCACTTCTCGGGTGGTGTGTCTGGAGCGAGGACGGAGTAACTGCTCAGCTCCTCTTTCTCGGTGGGCGGCTCTTTAGAGGGGAGCTGATGGGGAGGGAGCTAAGCGAAGGTGCTGGAGACAGCAGAGCTTAACTGAGGTATAATTTACGCAAATTGAAAGCTGGCTCTTGCTGGGTAGCCACTGGCAATCCGACAGAAAAACCAGGACCACAGCTCACGGTGGAGGAGGGAGAGAGCATTGTGAAAAACAAAACAACAAAAACCCCTATCTGGCACCTGGGTTTCCAGGGCCGGCTCCAGACACCAGTCTACCAAGCATGTGCTTAGGGCAGCACCTGGAGGGGGGCGGCGCTCAGGGTTGTTGTTTTTTTTAAACATATTGGGGCTGTTGGGGCGCCTGGCGGCGCTCCGGCCCAAGAGCGGGCCCGCGGCCGGGCTCTCCGCCCTCCCCCCGGCGCTCCGGCCGCCAGGGAGAGCGGAGCCACAGCGGGCTCGCCGCCCTCCCCCCAGCGCTCCGGTGCTGACTCTGGTGCCATTGGCAGTATTTCCTTTTGACTTTACACCTGTTTGTATTGTAGTTCCTGACCAGGCAAATTGCAAGCAAGTGATGCATTGATAGGGAGCAATGCAAAATGAAGGCAAAGGATGTAGTAAGGAAAACAATGATAGACTGGGGCTCACTGAGGGGGATGTGAAAAATGTGGAAAGTGAAAGGAAGAAAGTTAGAGACTGAGTAAAGGTCAGTAAATGATGTGAAAGATGAGGATGTGAATGAGTGAGTGAATGAGCAAATCTAAGGGATTTTCTGTGAGGACAATGACTGAGTGAGGGATGTACCATAGTGTGAAGTGAATCAGTGGGGAATGGTAGGTCTGATTGAAAGTCTGGTTGAGAAAGCAAAAGATCACAATCCCTCAGATTTCATACACACATCCCCATCTCCCTGCTTTCACACTGTTTCTTTTCCCAGTGAGATATTGTGCATCTAGATGAGGGGTAGTCAATAGGCGGACCGCAAGCCAAATCCGGACCACCAGACACTTTTAAATTGAGCCTGAAATCTTTTTATTTACCTTTTATATATCTCTATATATAGATATCTATAGATATAGATAAAAGGTAAATAAAAAGATTTCAGGCTCAATTTAAAAGTGTCTGGTGGTCCGGATTCGGCTTGCGGTCCGCCTATTGACTACCCCTCATATAGATATAGATATATAGATATAATTTTCTCTGGATTCTGGACCTTAACTATACCTTGATCAAGAAATTTGGACCTTGACAAAAAATAATTGACTACTCCTGAATAAATGAACACTGACTCCCTCAGTCTATCAGTTCACTGGGAATAATTCATTAGTTCTCCTGTGACAGTAACAGGGAAATGACAGGCTAGCACAGGGATAGGCAACCTTTGGCACACGGCCCGTCAGGGAAATCATCTGGCGGGCCGGAACGGTTTGTTTACCTGCAGCGTCTGCAGGTTCAGCTGATCGCAGCTCCCACTGGCCGCTGTTTGCCATTTCAGGCCAATGGGGGCTGCGGGAAGCAGCGCGGGCCGAGGGATGTGCTGGCTGCCGCTTCCCGCAATGTTAGTGATTTCTTCCCCACCAGGAAGCTGACCTCCAGAATCATGAGGTGACTTTTTTCTATGGACTCCATTATGTTGGGAAAGAAAGTAATGGGATAACCTAAGAATAAATGGATTTTACAAGAGCTGATCAAAATCACCTAGAATTAGAGCTAGTTGGGAATTTGTCCACAAAATGTTTTTTTTTCATGGAAAAGTGCAAATTTGTTGAAACCAAAACTTTTCAGCAAGGATTCATTATAACAAATTTGCCAACTTGAAATAAAATTGTAAAAAAAAGTTTTGAAATTGTTGAAACATCCCAGATTGACCTCTTCAAAACAAAAAGATTCATTTTTTTTGGTGTGAAACACTTTTGTTTAGAAATTTAGTTCAATTTATATTAACAACAACAACAACAACAACAGGTTAAAATCTATCAGATATATATTTTTTTAATTTCAAAAGGGCAGACACTGGGAAATTAAGAGAATTTAGTTTTAAAAAGTCAATTGGGCGGAAGAGCTCAAGGACTTAAATGTGGAGGAGGCTTGGAATTTCTTTAAATCAATTGTATAAAAACTATCTGAAATTTGCATCCCGAACAAGGGGATAAAACTTGTAGGGAAAGACCCAGCTTGTTGAATAACCATCTCAAAAAGGTGTTAGGCATAATCAGAGAGTTTATAGGGAATGGAAAAAAGGACTGATCAGCAAAGAAAGCTACATCTCGGAGGCTAGAAAATATAGGAATAAAGTGAGAATTGCTAAAAAAGCAAAGACAAATTAGCTCTTGCAAAGGAAATTAAAATAAATAATAATGAGTTTTTTTAGTTATATGAATATAAAGAGATTAAGGAAGGATGGGGTTGGGCTGCTATGCAGTGCAGATTGGAAGGAGATTAAAAATAATCTATGTATGGCCCAAAAACTAAGTGACTATTTTGCCTCAGTTTTCAGTAAGGATGATAGTATAAAACATGGGCATGAAAGCAGGATGGCTGATGAAAATGAGGGTATAGAAATGGAAATTACCACATCTGAGATGCAATAAAATCTTTAAAGATCTTAATGCATTCAAATTGGGGGACTGGATAATTTCCATCCCAGAATATTGAAAAACTGTTTTATGAGATTGCTAGTCCAGTAGCAAGGATTTATAATATATCTATCTATTTGGGGATAATACCATATAGCTGGTGAATAGCTAATGTCGTACCCATATTTAGGAAACGAAAAAAGTGATCAACCTGTTAGTCTGACTTCAGTAGTATGCTAGCCTTTAGAACAAATTGTAAAGGAAAGAATAATTAAATTCATGGAGGTAAATGATAAAGGGGATGTAAAGGAATTGGTTTACTAAAAGTAGATCATGCCAATCAGACTAACCTGATTTTCTTCTTTGAGAAAATAACTGATATTTTTAGATAAGGGAAGTGCAGTAGATCTAATATATTTGGACTTCAGTAAACCATTTGACATGGTACCACATGGGAAATTATTAGTTAAATTAGAGAAGATGGGGATCAGTACAAGACCTGTAAGAGGGACAAGGAACTGGCTAAAAGGGAGAAGAGAATGGGTTGTGCTGAAAGGTTAGTTATCAGACTGGAGGGAGGTTAATAGTGGAGTTCTTCCAGGATCAGTCTTGGGACAAATATTATTCAATATTTTTATTAAAGACCTTGGCACAAAAAAGTGGGAGAATGCTGATGATGATCATTTGCTGATTATACAAATTGGGAGGCATCATCAATATGGAGAAGGATTGGAATATTACACAGGAAAATCTGAATGACCTGGAGGACTGCAGTGATATAAATGGGATGAACTTGAATAGTACCAAGGGCAAGATCATGCCCTTAGGGTCTAATAATAAGAATTTCTGCTGCAATTTGAGGTCTCATTAGTTGAAAGCTACAGAGGAGGAGAGAGACATGGATGTGTTGGTTGATCACAGGCTGACTAAGACCCACCAATGTGATGCAGTTGCAAAAAAAGCAAATGCAATCCTCAGATGTATCAGTTGAGGCATTTCCAGTAGAGATAGAGAAATATTAATGCCATTGGACAAGGCACTGGTAAGACCTCATTTGGAATAATGTGTGCTATTCTGGTCACCCATCTTGAAGAAAGATTTAAATCAAACTGCAACAGGTGCAGAGAAGAGCTGCTAGGGTGATCAAGGTAATGGAGGGACTATGTTATGAGAGGAGATTGAAGAGCTTGGTTTGTTTAGTCTAGCAAAAAAGAAGGCTGAGAGGGGATATGATTGCTCTCTATAAATACATTGGGGGTAAGCAACAGGGGAGCTATTTAAGGTAAAGGTCAAGGTTGGCATGAGAACAAATGGGCATAAACTGTCCATGACCAAACTCAGGCTGGAAATCAGAATGTTTCTAACCATCAGAGAAGTGAGCTTGTGGAACAGCCTCCCAGTGGGAGTGGTGGGGGGCAAACAATTTAATTTTGAGAAAGCTGGCCAAAGTTTTGAGTGTTTTGTATGATGGGGCTGCTTGTGATGGTAGGGCTCAGCAGCATTTTGGGACTCACCTCCCATTTATATTTTATGTTCCATTCTTGGAGTGGCCCCTTGAGAGTCCTTTCCAACCTCAGTAACTTTCCACAACCACTCCAGGTCTTCTTAACCAGCATGCTTTATTATATTTACAGTCAGTAGCCTGCTTCCCCAATTGCTCCTGGGGAAGGGTGCAGTAGTAGCAGCAGCCAGTCCTGCCTACTTCTGCCTTCCTTCAGGCTCCCTACTCTCCTCCAGCACTTCCTTTCTGTCTGCTTATATATTTCTAACTGCTGGAGATACTTCCACTCAATTAGTCCTCAGTTCTATCTCCACTCAGTTAATTGGCATCCTCTGCAACTTCCAGTCTTTCAATCAGAGTGCAGTTAATATAAACTGAAGGGGATTTGAGTAACAGAGTGCTGAATTAGCTCCTGACTCAGCACACCTGGTTACAGTTCCTAAAAGTTCATGCTTCAGGGTTTCAGCCAACCACCTGCAGGGGTCAGGAAGGGATATTCCCCCTCCTTATTTGTTATGTCTCTTTCCTCTGAAGCATCAAGGATGGCCATTGATGAAGACTGGACATTGGATGGAGTGGGCCAGTACTCCAAGGTGGCACGGAGCATTCTGTCTCTCTCTCTCTCTCTCTCTCTCTCTCTCTCTCTCAGGTGCTTGGCTGGCTGGTTCTTACTCACAGTTTAACTGATCATAATATGTGGGGTCAGGAAGGAGTCTTTCCCCACGTTAGAGTGGCAGTGACCTTGGGGGATTTTCACCTTCCTTGGCAGCATGTGGGTGTGGGTCACTTGCCAGTATTAGCTGGTTATATCTCACTTAATCATTTCCCTGTCATTGTAGGGGCCTCGGGCACTGGTGCACCTTGGTCCCTCCTATTCTCTCCCTGTGGCGCATAATAGTTTAGTCTCCTGTGGGCTGTAATACTTTGGTCTAATTTTGGTTGTTGGGCTTAGTGTGTGGATGCTGGGTGGTGTTGGATGCCAGACTGGAGGATCTATGATTGAAATGATCAAAACTAAATGTTTCAATTGACTTCAACTGAATTTCTTTTCCATTTGTTAGTTTGCAAAATTTTCTGAGATTTTTACCTTTCATCCTGCTTTGGGATGCTAACATTTTTCAAAACCTCAAAATCCACTTAGCTCTATCTGGAATTCACTGCTGTTTGGAGCAATGCTGAGAACTCTGAAATTGATACTCAAAAGACATTCCCGCTGAATCAACTGAGTGCAGTTCCAGCGTGGAAGTGAGGCAAAACTGACGGTGCACTAAACACAAATCTGCATGGCATGTGGGGGACACTAAATTGTGTGTTTGAAATCTAGTGCAAAACAATTAATGCAACTGTGACGTTGTGCAGTCTATATGGTTTTATAAAAACTTGATAATAAGTCAATATAATGTAACTGGGATAGTTTTAGAGAAAATATGGTAATAAGTGAATATAACGTAACTGGGATATGCTTCATGCAAAAGGTCTCTTGTAAGGTATCATTACAAAGCTTATAATCTACTGAGTATGATCATCTGATTTGTATAAATGTACCACTCTTGTATCTAAAACTAGAAATATAAAATGTAACTCTGAGGGCCTATTGTAATTATGTAAAGTGTGGGCCATTAATGATGGTTTGGAATCTTGATGACTCCCATTAACCAGGACCATTGTCTGCAGATGACTGTGTTTACCTGTGAGGCTTCCTGTATATGTGTGTGCTGGCAAGTGGGCAATGAAGTCTTGCAGTGACATGTGATCATGTCACCTAAACTGGAATCCATCTTTAACCTGGTGCTTTTCCAGTGGGGGGGAGGGGGGGGTTGAAACCCAGAGGGACAAAGGGTTCCCACCTTATGCAAAAGATATATAAAGGGGTGGAAGAGAACAGAGAGGGAGGAGCCATCATGAAGAATCCCCTAGCTATCACCTGAGCTGGAACAAGAGCTGTACCAGGGGAAAGAATTGTGCCCAGGCCTGGAAGGTGTCCAGTCTGAGAAAAAACTTACTGAAGCATCTCTGAGGGTGAGATTATCTGTATTCAGTTTGATTAGGCATAGATTTGCGCATTTTATTTTATTTTGCTTGGTGACTTACTTTGTTCTGTCTGTTACTACTTGGAACCACTTAAATCCTACTGTCTGTATTTAATAAAATCACTTTTTATTTAGTAATTTACTCAGAGTATGTATTAATACCTGGGGGAGCAAACAACTGTGCATATCTCTCTATCAGTGTTATAGAGGGCGAACAATTTATGAGTTTGCCCTGCATAAGCTTTATGCAGGGTAAAATGGATTTATTTGGGTTTAGACCCCATTGGGAGTTGGGCATCTGAGTGCTAAAGACAAGCACACTACTGTGAGCTGTTTTCAGGTAAACTTGCAGTCTTGGGACAAGTGATTCAGACCCTGGGTCTGTGTCTGGAGCCAGATGGGAGTGTCTGGCTCAGCAAGACAGGGTGCTGGAGTCCTGAGCTGGCAGGGAAAACAGAAGCAGGGGTAGTCTTTGCACATCGGGTGGCAGCTCCCAAGGGGGTTTCTGTGATCCAACCCGTCACAGCAACTCTGTAGTGAAAACAAGCCCAATGATTAGCTGCTCCTTGATGGGTATGAAATACATTGTGCTGCCTGTACAGAGATTCCTGTCGGCACTTGACCTCTTAATACTTGAGGAAGGAGTAGAAAGCAAAAACTATTTTTATTTTCAGAGGTTACAGGACTGTTAAACAACTTTTTATTAGATTCTTATGTGTATTTTTTTTAGGAAGAACACCTGCAATTATTTTGTATGTTTGCGATACAAAACACAAGCAGAAATTGGACAAAAAGAAGGGTGGATATTTTCCATATTTTCAACATGTTGGGGCGGATAGGTTACTTTAGATTATGTCCTGTTGCATCTTGTTAAATTTGAGATAATTGAGATAAAGCAATTTTATACAAAACTGTAAAACACAGATAACAATGAAAAACGCAGTGTGCCAGCATATTAGAAATCAAAACTCTTATTCTGTTTAAAGAGAATACATATGTATAGCACACACCCATCACATATCTTGAACATACAGTGTGTTTTGATTTTAATAAAATATGTTCATTATATTTACAGTTCTGGGAGAACTGTTTTTTCCTACCAGCTAACCACCCCCCCTTAAGAACACCCCCCCCAAAAAAAATAGAATGCAATAGATTTTCCTTTTACATAATGTATCTATGTACTGTTCAGGTTTTCAACATGTTTTATGTACAGACATATGTGTATAACATACAAGTCCTGGTGGTGCTCCCATTGAATCCAGACGCAGGGATTTCGCTCTGCATCTGTAATTGTTTCCACTATAAACCCCTATTTCAGGGTTCAGAATTTAAAATTGGCTCCAGTATATAACTTGGCATATCAGGTCACAGTCTAGGAACATTTCTTATTATTTCATTAGAATTTTCACTGAAAATAATTTTTGCTCTTGTAAGTTATACATGTACCCAAAGTGTTTTATTGCTGGTTTTAGCATGTAAAACTTAACAATGTCGTCATCTGACAAAGGGAAATTTGGTGGAGAAGAAGCTGTGATGTGGATTGACAGCTTTAGTGTTTAACCCCAAAGCCCTAAAACATCTAAGCCATTGCTTCACTCCTCTCTGAGTAAGTAGGAGTATAGCTACTCCAGATCTGCTTTGCTCTGAGGGTGAAATCCAGCCTTCCCTGCATAAAGACCAAGTAAACATGTTTTCTTTAAAGAACTAAACAGAGATTTTAGGAGTAACACAATCCCCTCCTAAACATGTGTCCAAACTACAGGGTTATAATACAGCCCATCCATGGCTCCCGATTCCAAACTATGGGGTGGAATATTTTCTTCTGCCTTTTAAGCTCATTGGAGGTATAGTGACCCAGCCCCAACATTCCCTTCCAAAGTCTGTTTGTTTGAAGCCTGCATGGAATCACCTCCTCCCTAGCATTCAGAGAGGGGGGAAGTTCCACTGGACAGTTTCTCTGTCCATGCTCCTCCATGTACTGTGGAGCTTGCACAACACAGAAGGTTTTGCACTGGCCCCCTGCCAGTAGATTTAAATTAACCCTAAGTGTCTGAGAAGGTCCATATGTTTAATTGTGTTCAGCCTTTTTTATGCAGGCAGTTAAGCAAGAGTGGATCAGTGGGAAGGTGAGGGTCAGTTGGCTTGTCAATTGCTCCTTCCCGGCATCTCTTAAGTGGCACATGGAGCAAAGATTGGGTTTTCTGGCACTATTAGTACATTTCATCACTTGTCAAGACGGGGCCTGGCGAGTATTGGTTGCAAAATGAGGCTGCCACCTTGCCTCCATTTGTCATGGCTCTCTGGTGAGAAAGTAAATTACAAAGGGAAAGTAGAACCTGTTTATAAAGTGACTTCTAAAACAAGCTGTTGGTTATGAAGGCCTGCTCCTCCTTACCGAATATCATTTGAAGGGGCAAGATTTTTGGCAGGACAGGGAACCACTGCAGGTTAGATTCTTGCCCGGGACAATGACCGTTAGTGACATTGTTCTACCTTCATAGCTGTGAGACACAGCAGAAAGGAGCTACTGTCTCCCAAACAGCAGACAGTCCTATATAAATCCTTATAAGAGCCAGTTATGCATTTTAAAAGTAATCTGAAAGGTATTTTACCTGTCAGTACCTGAGTTCTGGCTCATGTCTCTCTGGCAAGAGGTAATGCCAACATTAAAGGCATGGCAGAGAGCTGCATTCCTTACAGTACTGGGGGTATTTGCACAGGGCTCAAACAGGACAAATAAAAGTGCTGGTATTAACTCTCTTGTCCACACCCACCAAAGGCCACAAGAGATCCAGTTCTTCTTTCTGTTCTAGTCAGGTTCTTATGCTGCACTCCTCATCATGGTATCTGAGCATCTTTCAAAATTATAATAAATAAATAAAACCCAAGAAGACCATGCTCTCTCAAGAGTGGCTTACTCTCTGTGGGTATGTCTACACTACGAAATTAGGTCGAATTTATAGAAGTCGATTTTTAGGAAGCAATTTTATACAGTCGATTGTGTGTGTCCCCACTAAGCGCATTATGTCGGCGGAGTGCATCCACAGTACCGTGGCTAGCGTCAACTTTTGGAGCATTGCACTGTGGGTAGCTATCCCACATCTCCCGCAAACGCCGCTGCCCTTTGAAATTCTCGGTTGAGCTCCCAAAGCCTGATGGGGTAAAAACATTGTCGTGGGTGTTTTTGGGTACATGTCGTCAGTCGCCCCTCCCTCTGTGAAAGCAATGGCAGACAATCGTTTTGCGCCTTTTTTCCGTGCAGACGCCATACTGCTTTCAGCAGATAGTGCAGTAGGACTGCTAAATGTCATCATCCAACCACCACTTCCGCTGCAACTCTGCTCTCCTGGTGCCATGAATCCACTTTGCAATTCCTCTTGTCGTTCGGTATAAATATCTATTCTCGTGGCATCCGTCGTCATCCACCGCTTCCGCTGCAACTCTGCTCTTCTGCAGACACCATACCACGGCAAGAATGGAGCCCGCTCAGCTCACCGCTGCTGTTGTGAGCATTGTAAACACCTCGCACATTATCCTGCAGTATGTGCAGAACCAGAACCTGCAAAAGCAGGCGAGGAGGCGACGACAGCGCGATGACAATAGCGATGAGGACCTGGACACAGACTTCTCTCAAAGCACGGGCCCTGGCAATTTGGACATCATGGTGGTAATGGGGCAGGTTCATGTCATGGAACGCCGATTCTGGGCCCAGGAAACAAGCACAGACCGGTGGGACTGCATAGTGTTGCAGGTCTGGCATGATTCCCAGTGGCTGCGAAACTTTCGCATGCGTAAGGGCACTTTCATGGAACTTTGTGACTTGCTTTCCCCTGCCCTGAAGTGCAAGAATACCAAGATGAGAGCAGCCCTCACAGTTGAGAAGTGAGTGGCGATAGCCCTCTGGAAGCTTGCAACGCCAGACAGCTACCGGTCCGTCGGGAATCAATTCGGAGTGGGCAAATCTACTGTGGGGGCTGCTGTGATCCAAGTAGCCAATTCAATCACTGAGCTGCTGCTATCAAGGGTAGTGACTTTGGGAAATGTGCAGGTCATAGTAGATGGCTTTGCTGCAATGGGATTCCCTAACTGTGTTGGGGTGATCGACGGAACACGTATCCCTATCTTGGGACCGGACCACCTTGGCAGCCAGTACATAAACCGCAAGGGGTACTTTTCAATGGTGCTGCAAGCACTGGTGGACCACAAGGGACGTTTCACTGACATCAACGTGGGATGGCCGGGAAAGGTACATGATGCTCGCATCTTCAGGAACTCTGGTCTGTTTGAACAGTTGCAGGAAGGGACTTACTTCCCAGACCAGAAAATAACTGTTGGGGATGTTGAAATGCCTATAGTTATCCTTGGGGACCCAGCCTACCCCTTAATGCCATGGCTCATGAAGCCATACACAGGCACCCTGGACAGTAGTAAGAAGCAGTTCAACTATAGGCTGAGCAAGGGCAGAATAGTGGTAGAATGTACATTTGGACATTTAAAAGCACGCTGGCGCAGTTTACTGACTCGGTTAGACCTCAGCGAAACCAATATTCCAATTGTTATTGCCACTTGCTGTGTGCTCCACAATATCTGTGAGAGTAAGGGGGAGACGTTTATGGCAGGGTGGGAGGTTGAGGCAAATCCCCTGGCCGCTGATTACGTGCAGCCAGACACTAGGGCGATTAGAAGAGCACAGCAGGGCACGCTGTGCATCAGAGAAGCTTTGAAAACCAGTTTCATGACTGGCCAGGCTACAGTGTGACAGTTGTGTTTGTTTCTCCTTGACGAAAACCCGCCCCCTTGGTTTACTCTACTTCCCTGTAAGCCAACCGCCCTCCCCGCTTCAATCACCGCTTTCAGAGGCAATAAAGTCATTATTGTTTCAAAATCATGCATTCTTTATTAATTCATCACACAAATAGGGGGATAACTGCCAAGGTAGCCCAGGAGGGGTGGGGGAGGATGGAAGCACTGAGTGGGGTGGTGGAGGAGGGAAGGACAAGGCCACACTGCATTTCAAAACTTATTGAATGCCAGCCTTCTGTTGCTTGGACAGTCTTCTGGGGTGGAGAGGTTGGGTGCCTGGAGCCTCCTCCTGCCTCCCCCCCCCCCGCGTTCTTGGGCGTCTGGGTGAGGAGGCTATGGAACTTCGGGAGGAGGGTGGGCGGTTACACAGGGGCAGCAGCGGCGGTCTGTGCTCCTGCTGCCTTTCCTGCAGCTTCATCAGACGCTGGAGCATATCAGTTTGATCCCCCAGTAGTCTCAGCATTGCATCCTGCCTCCTCTCATCACGCTGCTGCCACCTCTCATCACGCTGCTGCCACCTCTCATCTTGTTCCCGCCACCTCTCATCTCGTTCGTCCCTCCTGTCCTCGTGTTGTTTGCCTCCACGCATTCTGCTGAGCTCTTTCAGTGCAAGAGGACTGCATGAGCTCAGAACATTTCATCGTGAGTGTGTTTTTTTCGCCTTCTTATCTGCGCTACAATCTGGGACAGAGATGATAGGGGGAGCATTGAAACATTTGCAGCTGCGGGAGGAAAAAAAGGGAGAGTAGTATTTAAAAAGACACATTTTAGAGAACAATGGGTAGACTCTTTCACGGTGAACCAAGCTGTTAACATTACATAGCACATGTGCTTTCAGTACAAGGTCGCATTTTGCCTCTTATATTGAGGGCCTGCCGGTTTGGCATGAGAGATCACACATGCAGGGCCGGGCAACAGAATTCGGCTTGCAGGCAGCCATGGTAAGCCACAGTCTTTTGGCTTCTTCAACCTTCAGAACATGTGGGAATGGTTTCAAACAGCAGCGCCCTTCTTTCCCATACCAAGCACCCATTGGGTTGGCCATTTAAAAGGAGGGGCTGTACTGGCTGAAAATGCATCCCAAGTCTTCAGGGCAAATTAATCATTAAACACACTTGCTTTTAAACCATGCATTATATTTACAAAGGTACACTCACCAGAGGTGCCTTCTCCAGCTTTATGGTCTGTGAGCCCACCTTGGGAGGGTTGGGAGGGTATTGGCTCCAGGGTAATAAACAGTTCCTGGCTGTCAGGGAGAATGGTTTCTCTGCTTGTGTGCTGTGCGCTATCCTCCTCCTCCTCCACCTCCTCATCTTCCTCATCTCCAAAATCCTCATCCCTGTTTCATTAGACTCCTCCCTTGCAGGTGTCCATGGACAGGGGTGGGGTAGTGGTAGCCCCCCGCCCCCCAGAATTGCATGCAGATCATCATAGAAGTGGCATGTCTGGGGCTCTGACCCAGAGCGGCCGTTTGCCTCTTTGGTTTTTTAGTAGGCTTGCCTGAGTTCCTTAATTTTCATGCGGCACTGCTGCGGGTCCCTGTTGTAGCCTCTGTGTCCTTCATGCTCTTGGAGATTTTTTCAAATATTTTGGCATTTCGTCTTTTGGAACGGAGTTCTGATAGCACGGATTCATCTCCCCAAACAGCGATCAGATCCAGTACTTCCCGTTTGGTCCATGCTGGAGCTCTTTTGCAATTCTGGGACTGCATGGTCACCTGTGCTGATGAGCTCGCCACACTGGCCAAACAGGAAATGAAATTCAAAAGTTCCCGGGGCTTTTGCTGTGTACCTGCGAGTGCATCTGAGTTGAAAGTGCTGTCCAGAGTGGTCACAATGGAGCACTCTGGGATAACTCCCGGAGGCCAATACTGTCAAATTGCATCCACACTACCCCAAATTCAACCCGGCAATGTCGATTTCAGTGCTAATCCCCTCGTCGGGGAGGAGTACAGAAATCGATTTTAAGAGCCCTTTAAGTCAACAAAAATGACTTCGTCATGTGGACGGGTGCAGGGTTGAATTGATCTAACGCTGCTAAATTTGACCTAAACTCATAGTGTAGACCAGGAGTGTGTCTTTCTATAGTGACAAAAACTGCACTTGAGGGTGTTTGTCTCTCTTGTATGAGTAAGCTAATGTGTTAGGAAGTACACTGGACCCTCGCTAGAACGCGGGATTTGGGATCCATGTGCGGTACCACGTTAATGCAGGGACCACGTTAAAATGAATTGCAATTAAAGTAATTAAATTTGGGATCAATGGCCGCAACTGCATTATATGCGAATTCGCGCTATATAGACGTGCGTTCTAGCGAGGGTCCGGTGTAGTCATTAGGGAAGGCCCAATCAAAGAAATACACTTCGCATTTGGATTGGAAAGCATTCAGGTTTGAAGTACTTCTCAGCAGGGATCCTAGTTTTCCATGATAAAATAAAAACAAAATTCTCTGATAAAAAAAACCATAAAAACCCACAATTTTACATGATTAAAATGAAGCGCTGAACTTAGTTTCCCTAGCCACAATAGATATGTATATATATATATGTATATAATGTATAGCGATAAAACATGGTGTTCAACTGATAGGGGTCAATTGAAAACCAAGTTTTATTGCTATACAGTGGAACCCTGTTTATCTGATCTATTTGGGACCAGGGCTCTTTGGATAATCTGGAAAGCGTCAGCCCCAGGCGGTAGGGCTCAGGCTGACAACCAGAGTCCTATCTCCCATGGCTGACAGTCCGAGTCCCACTGCCCATGAGTCAAGCTGAAAACCCCAATTCATTTGATACGGCGAGCCAGATAATGGAGGCTTGGATAAACGGGTTTCTACTGTATATGTTTTTATATTTTCACAAAATGTTAAAACTAAAGATTCTCTGTAAAAATGCAAATTCTGTATTTTTCTAGGATCCCTTCTTCTCAGTTCCTGCAGGAATTAGTTCTAGAGTCTTAGACCAGCCCTCAAGAAAACTCTGTCATATGAGCTTCACTCTTGCAACAGACACTCATATTCTTCCTGAGAAGTGGAGCGGTTGAGATCGATTGAGGTCAAGGAACCTGTGGCAATCTTTTATATATTCTGAGCCTAGACCATTCAGCACCTTAAAAATAAGGATTGTGACCTTAAACCCAGGCCACGCCTACACTAGAAACTTTTCCTTGTATAGCAGTGTTGGGCAGGGGCGTGATTTTTGTGACATTTCTGTATCAGCAAAAGCCCTCATGTAGATAGGTATATTGACAAAACTATATAGCTATACCATTTAGCTCTACTATCAAACCATCTGCAGTGTAGATCTAGCCTTATGGAGAAGAGCTATAGGAAACCAGTATAGCAAGTGGAGGACAGGTCTGATGTGCTTCCTTGCAGTCATTTTGCTGAGGAGGCATGTCATTGCACTTTGCATCAGCTACAATTTTCTAAGGGCTGATGTTTTTTAACCCAGCAAAAGTCCAGTGGCCATAATCCGTATAGCAGGTGACAAAGGATTATCATAGCTAGGTCAGCAGCAGCAGTCTCATGGCCACCCAGCTATGGTAATATGGTGTGTGAGAACCCAGCAGCAGCAGCCAAGAGTACAGAAGAACACCTAAGCAGCTGCCAGTTTTGATGACTTGTGAGCACTGTAGTGGTAAATTCTTCTAAGTGTTTTCTTCTGCTTCCCAACTTGTTAGGATTTAACTTCGGCCAGCTTTTTCTCACTCATGTGCTGATCTCAGCTAGGCATTGGGATAAGAGGCAGTATTGAAAGAATGACAAAGTTCTATATCATTTGCATATTTTTGACTCTTACCATTTTTTCTAATGTGTCCAGGAGAATATTGAATAGGACCAGGGAGAGATGAGAAACTTGTGGTGCTCCACAGGTGAGTGGTCTGGTTGCAGAGTTGCAATTTCCTATCACTATCCTCTGGGGATTCAAAAATATTTTAGAGCAGTAGTTCTTCTATCCCACATTGTGACCGGATTGTCTCTGTGCCACCCCCTCGTGGCCCATCAGGTCACAACTCACCCAGCTGGTAGGTCATTGTCTCTGTGAGGTCCAAGGTATCAGTGTCTTGGCCAGAATCTTCTATCCTACCCCTTCCAGGGTGCTATGATCCAAAAGAAATCAGGAACAACCTCCCCCCCGAAAAAATATTCAAAACAAGGTCATATGATGAACCCTCAGTGGGATTCACCCTTCTATTCAGGGCTTTTCTTCACACAATCCATACTTCAGTTGATCCCTCAGGATAATATGAGGCTCGTCCAGCCAGTAAACCACCTCAATCTCTAGACCACAACCAGGCTTCACTCACATAAGATGCAGTAGAGCTCTACTCTCATTCTTTGGAAGCCCTGAACTGAGCTCAGTCTCCTCCTTTTAACTCCCCTCTCTATGCCTGACATTGGCAGCAGGTGTAGCGAGGCGAGGCAAGTTGGGTCCAGAGGCTCATATTACCCTCTTATTGACAGTGTCGGGCCCATCTGCCCCATCACACACCTACACTGATTTTTAACTCTTATGGGTGGGAAAAATAGAGATTGAAACACACCCATCCCCCACCAAACTACGTTGAAATAACATAATATGACTAACTCCACAAAATCCAGGTAGTATACAGTGAAGGTTTTCTCTCTCTCTTTCACACACACACCATACTCTTCTCAAATATTGCCAGACGTATGACATCATTCATGGTGAAATATCTATTCATAGTTAAATAATTGGGCCAAAATTTTCAAATCCATCCTGCAGCTGCTTAGTTTGAAGATAAATTCCCATTTTGCTGGGTCGTTGAGGTTGGAGGAGGTAGCATCAGGTAGGTGGGGTTCCCCAGAATAACTGTTGGCATGGATATACTGTACAGAATGATGTCATTTCTGGGGAATAATGTCCCTTCCTCCTTCTTTAAGTACAGTTCTAATCTCCTCGGCACCCTGGCAACATGAACCCTTCCTGTGTGTCCAATGTTAGTGTTCATGAACCTGCATGAACTAGGCATTGAAGAATGAGTGAATAGTAAACTTTCTGATCAACGTACTCACTTGCTTCTTTCTGTGGGCAAAGTATGGAAATGAGTATGCCATCAGTGGTCTCTGCATGGTTCAGAAACCCCATTCTCTGGAACCCAGCTATCATTTCTGGAATTTTGGTAATGGCGACCACTTGTGGGAAGATAAAAGTGTTGATAGCTTCACAAACCTGCACCACCATGACCCCGACAGTGTGCTTCCCCACCTCAAAGTGATTTGCTACTGACCCGTAGCAGTCTGGCATTGCCAGCTTCCAGAGGGCAATAGCCACCACTTCTGCACCTGTACAAGTGTCCGGAATTGAGGATTTTGCCACTGGAGGATTGGGGCCAGCTCCTCTAGAGCTTCTGGAACCTCTGCTTCCTCATTATAAAGTTTGGTAACCAGAGTTCATCATCCCAGGTTTCCAAGATGCTGTGATCCCATCACACTGTGCTGATTCTTTGGGCCCAGAAACAATGGTCTACACATGGACATACAGTCACAACACTGGCAGTCTCCTGTGTGTCTGTGTCATGGGCAACAGTAATCAGTCACCACCCCAGTCACCTTTCCTTGTTTCATAAGAAAGGTCTGAGCCCATTCACCCAAGATTCTTACCAGCTGAGTACCACAACACACATATATTTGTCATCCATCAAGGAGCAAGAGCAGAACCACACTGTCAGTCACTTGTTCCATGTCTTTCATCACGTTGTGCAGAAGAGAGGGGTGAGCAGGAGCTGCCACTGACAGATGTGTGAAGTATTTACAGAACCATCAACACACAGCAAGGCAGATCCTAGAGTGTCTCCCATGATACCGCCCCTGAAATATTAGCACTAACTTGTGTACAAGAACAAGGCAGTGTGAACGCGGGTATACTTGGGTACATTTGTGTCCAGCACAGCATATTTTGACACTTGGCATGGATTTGGGGTACATGCACAAGCATATACACAGCCCAGTAGTATGCATGTCAATGTAGCCTTTGTATCAGAACATTAGGATAGGAATATTTTACTTTACACAAATGGCAGGCACCACCATTCGCAACTGCTGTTTGCAGCTGCTAGTAACTTTATGTAGAACTTCTTTAAGTCACTGGCTAAGAGTGTTGTGTCCCCTACTACTGGGCCTTAGTTATGACTTAAGACTAAAACTTCCTATTTATGGGATGTGGTTCAACCAAGTTAAGTGAATTAAAACAAGAAACAACCTAAACCTTCCTTTGTCCTTCTGTGAAACCAGATTTTTTGTGATTTGGAAAAGTTCACTGAAATCTTCCCCACCTCCACCCTTTCATCATTTAATAGTGACACCTGGGCCCACTGCTGTTACTATGTGCTATCTGGGCCCTCACTGGTAGAGATGTTTCTGGGGAATACCAAATTTCATTGTGATGGTGTGCTTCATATGGCTACTGAAGACCAAACAATCTTTACCAGATAATCCCTAGAAGCACAAAATTTTAAAGGGACAGACATACCCAGTATCACTGCTTGCTGTTATTGCTTAGAGGATATGAGACTTGAGTGTATTCAATTTTGTTCCAAAATGTCCAGAGCTCTAAATATTTGGGATAGAATCCTGGCCCCACTGAAATCAAAGGGAGTTTTGCCATAGATTACAGTGAGTCTATGATTTCACCCATGGTCTCTGTACTTCCAGTACAATTTGATTAGCAGTCAGAGTAGCTTTGGGATTCTGCTTTGTGTCACCTTGTTCTGTCAAGAAGGAGAGATCAGATATGCTAGATAAGTTGAAGTCTATCAACAGATCCATGTTTTGTGATGTATCTGCCTGCTGATACTTTCACTGTGGATTTATTCCAGTATGATTACAGTTATTTAAGACTACAGTACTCAACTGATTAAACTCAGCAGTTTATGACATAGCCTTCTAAAAGTCTTGGTTGGATGGATTCAGGCCAGCCAGCCAGTTTCACCTTAACTAATTTTTGTACTTTGACAGAATTAGTGCCTCTAGAAATTATGTGCAATCTGGGGCGGTGGCAGGAGGAAAGCTTTCTGGGTGTTTTTTCATGGAAACTACTTTATAGCACATTTATTTGAAAAAAAAAATGACTAATGGTAGACCTGTGTTATAAATAATTTGTTCTTTTTGTCAACGCAGTCACATCTCAAAAGGGATGAATAATCCATACTCCCGTTAATTTTATGAAAACCATAGCATGAATCCATGTGGCGTTTGAGAGTGTCAGTATTTACCAACCTGTTCTTGTTCAGGTCAGTGAAGGGATTACATCAGTTTTTGACACATACCAGCCAGCTGCTTCATGACTGCTTTCAGGTGGCTGATGAAGAGCCCTCCACCTGCCTTAGTCAATGTGAAATTGAAATCTTGCACTCTTCCTCCCATAGCTCCCAGTCCTGCAAACAAATGTGACACGACAAACCTTTACACCACTTGGAATACCACTGACTGCAGTGAGATACCACATGGTTTAAGAGTCCACACTGGTGCATCTATATGCAAGATCAGAGCTAAAGGTAATAATATCAAAACAGAATGCTCTATTTCAGAAGCATTTAAGCAAATGAGCTGAATCTCTGCATTTCCTGGGGTTAGGTGATAAGTAAAACTTTCTGCAGCAGATTTAAATAAAGCAGAGGCATTTATATCAGTGAGTGGAATAGGGAAATTTGACAGAACAGAAAGAGTACTTGTTTAAGACAGGTTTCAGAAGGAGAATTTCTTTGCAGAAATATCAAGAGGGAAGAGAACATAAATCAATTACTTTCAAAGAAAAGAATCATCTGAGAGGTTTATGAAGTCATTCTTTGAACATTAGCTGGAGAGTTAAAATATCTAAGTTGGATACAGAGGAATGTGAGATTACATACAGCTTTTTCCAAGATATATTTACCCCATATGTTATCACTTCTGTGTGGCTTTTAGGTCACTTTTTTTTTTTTCAGTTGGTAGTGAGGAAAGACTACTCCTAAGAAAAACAGAGCAGTATGCAATCTGGATTTTGTTAGATGCAAATTACTATTATTCCATTACATTTAAATGATTAAGATCAATTTTACATCAGAACTTTTAGCACAAACTTAAAAAGAGAGCAACACATCATCCTAAAATGCTTCCTTAAACAAATTTATGGACAGTAACTAGTTTACTTTAAGCATATAGATTGTGTGATAAAACATGTACATTAAATATGGTTCTGATCATGCACTTATTGAAATTGAAGCTCCTATTCTTTTCAGAGGGTCAGGTTCAGGGCCACAAGGAGAGTCAATTATATTATATTTTTCAGTTGAATACTTTTCTAAGGTACTCAATACAAATATGCTTCTAAAAAAATAAATTAACTACATGTTTTATGGTTTATGAAAAATACAAATATATAAAAGTTCAATTATTGTAAGTGTAGCCCCAATAATGGAGTATAGACTTGAATCAGAAGTAACCTCTTGCTCAGAGAAACATTTAAGGCATGAGCAGTAGATAAAAATTATGCAGAATACAAAATAAACTTGATTGTAGCATGGATGTTTGCAAAATACTTACACTTCCAAAAAACGGCACAGGAGACAACCATCCAATGTGTTCTTCTGTCTCATTTATTTTTATGAAATATTTTAATATTTGATAACCTATTAGGTCTCTGCATAGGCATACAGAACAGCTAAATAGATCAGGGCCTCATTTATTAACATCTGAGAGAAGATGTCTATTTAGAGTTCACTGTAAAATATTTTCCTACAAACAGAAAATGTTGTAGAAGTTGATATTGATTATTAATACTGCATACATCCTATATATACACACATATACTGTACATATAATATGTGCACATATATACTACACATATTCTTTAAGAAGGTTATCTACATCATAAATTATAAATATGGGAACAATGATACAGAGTTTATTAGCCGTGCAGAAGTTAATGGAATAGGGTGTATGGCATGGAGGGACACTGCAGCAGATATTACTTTCGTTGAAGCAAGTCTTGTCAGGGAGGAAGATTATTTGCCAGGTGAAAGTAACTGTTGTAGCATTATCTGAATATTTTGTAAGAATGCCTTTGGCTAAAATCCCCCTTAAGTGGAAGGGATTTGATGGCACCTTGATTGTGGGAGCGAAAAATACAATTCCTTCAGAACTTTTTTTAGAGAATTATCTTAAAGCTTTGCTCAGTCAAGTTAATATCATGAACCAGTCATAGGAAAGAAATGATCCTAAGCCTGTGTCTATTGGGGCAATGACTTGCCTATGGAGGGTTTCTCCAAATGTTTGTCTGAGGAAAGTAGCTATTTGACTGTCCAGAAAAACAGTTTATATGTGGAAGAAATTTCTGAATGACTGTCTAATATCTCAGAAGTGAATCTGGCGCTAGATACGGCACAGAAAGAACTCATTGCTCAGGAAAATGTTTCTCTGGAGCAAATTAAAGTTGATGGTCAGGTTAATACCCTAACTTTGGAAGAAGAGGGTAAATTTTGTGTGGATACTGAATTGTTGGCAAGTGAAGCTTATGAAAGTGAGCCTAGACAATATAAAAGTGATTTGCTTAAGGTAGTTCAGTATGATGAGCCACTGTCTGTGGAAAGCAACAGTTTGTCTGTTGGGAGTGGCTCTGGCAACTTGCCTGTTAAGGAAGCTGTCCCACTTTTCAAGTATTTGTCTGTAGACAGCCAGAAGTGCTGGGACAAAAGAAAGGATATCTCAAATTGTTTGTCTGTTGAGAATAGCGGTGTGTTTGCTAAAGGAGAATGTTTCTCTAGTTCTTTGTCTGTGAAGCAGACAGAAGAAGCCTGTCAGCCTAAGATGGTTAAAAATGTATCACTTGTCTCAGAGTTGATTCTGAACACAACTGAAGCCCAGGAAGGAAATGTCCCTAAGTTGGTATCTGCTAGGGAGAATGACATTGTAACCAGGTTGCATCCAGGTGATGTCATAACTAGCTCCCAGGGACCAGGAGATTCTGATGCTTCTATTTTGTATGTTGTGGGGTAAAGATATGACAACCTTGTCTGGTTAGATTTATATCTTGACCAGGGCACAAGGAAAGCATAAAGGTGATTTGACTGTGTTACCCACTGAGAGAGTGGAAACTTGTAATAAGGAGGGAATAGTACAGGGATCGGCAACGTTTGGCACGCGGCCCACCAGGGTAAGCCCCCTGGCGGGCCGGGCCGGTTTGTTTACCTGCTGCGTCTGCAGGTTCGGCCGATCGCGGCTCCGACTGGCTGTTGTTCGCCGCTCCAGGCCAATGGGGGCTGCGGGAAGCGGCGTAGGCCGAGGGATGTGCTGGCCGCTGCTTCCCGCTGGAATAGTCCCTAAACTTGTGTGTGTTGAGCCTGGTAACCTGCATGTTGTCAGCAAGAAGAGCTGCAAAGAGGAAGGGAATGCCTCTAACCTTTTGACTGTGGAGTCTAGCAGTTTGCCTAAAAGGAAGTTGTATGAAAATCTTCCTGAAGGGCCGGAGGTAGTTCTGAATTTGAGTGAAAATCAGAAGGAGTTTGTTAATTTGTCTTTTATACCAAAGTCGGTTCTAAACATCACTAGAGCTCAAAAGGAATCTGTTGCAGTTCATGGTATTGCAGAAAGGAAGGAATTTCTTAGGGAAGTCTTTCAAGACTGTGAGAAGTCAATAATTGTGCTGGATGAGGGACAAGGGGAATCACTTCCATTGACTCTTAATGGGCCATTGTTGGTAGCAAACAGTTTCTCTTCTAAGAAAAGTGTGTTGGTGCCTAACAGCCAAAGTCTATCAAATGAAAATGAATCCACTGAATTTGCTGGAAAATCTCAGTGTGAATAGCTTAAAGGAGGCTTTGTTATTAGCTAATATTTCTATTTGGGAATTCATTGCTAAATTAAAATCAAATCAGTGTTCTAGGTATTGTAAAGGGCAAAAATTCTTTGTGGCATCCAATTGTTTGATAGCTTTTTGCAACATTGCAAATCAATTCCAAAGAGAAAGCAAATAAGACTCCTTACATGCCAAGTGTCAGTATTGTTTGTTCTGAAGTACTGTGCATCCATATCCTCCTTCTCTCTCCCTTCATCCATTTGATTTCTTTCAGCGTGTTTATTTATTGCAATTACTTTTCCTCTTCAATTGCAAAATGCCACCTTTGTTATGATGTATGCAGTGTTGTTGTAGTCATGTCAATCGAGGATATTAGAGAGACTAAATGGGTGAGGTAATATCTTTTATTGGACCAACTTCTGTTGGTGAGAGAGACAAGCTTTCAAACTTACACAAAGCTTCCCTTCAGGTCTAGAAAAGATATTCAGAGTGTCACAGTTAAATTCAAAGTTGAACAGGTAGTTTAGAATAAGTAGTTAGCACATATTATAAGGGACCATTCAAGGTTAAGTGGCCCATTAACACCCCTATAATCATGGGACAAAAAGGGGGTTACAGATTGTTGCAATAAGCCATAAATCCAGTGTCTTTATTAAGACCATGCTTTTTAGTGTCAAGCAAAGTTATGAATTTAAGCTTCCAGGCTCGTCTTTTGAAAGTGTTGTACAGGTTTCCTTTGAGGATGAGAACTGAGTGATCACTCTGTGAAAAGTGTTCACCCACAGGTGATAGGGTGTTTTTGTCTTTTATCATCTTCCTGTGTGAGTCCATTCGAGAGTGTAGTGCTTGTCTGTCTGGTTTCACCTGCATAGTTGCTATTGGGGCATTTAGTGCACTGGATGAGTTACACCACATATTGTGATAGGCATGCGTAGGATCTATGGATCTTGAAAGGTGTGTTGTGGGGGGTGTTAATCATTGTACCAATGGAGATATGTCCGAAGGTTTTGTATGTACTGGTTCTGGCAGAGTCTGGTGCTGCTTTGAGTTGGTGCATCCTGGTCTGTGGGGAGCTTGCTTCTGATTAACTTGGTGAATGGAGGTGGGGGGAAGTTGTTTGAAGGCCAGAAGAGGGAGTCAGGAAAGATTTATTTCAGGATAGGGTCCCCATCAAATATGGGTTATAGTTGTTTGATGATACCTCACCCACATTGTCTCGCCTTTGTCATGATTAAGGTACCATTAGCATTGCCACAAAATTTTAAGAAACAACTATTTGTAACTTAATTTACCTCTTTAGCAAAGGGTGTTGCAAATAAAATCCACATCTGTTATTCTTGAGGGCAAATTGCAGTACAGCAACAAAAAAATGTGGTTGAAAGGTTTTATATATGCTTAGATTATTTGTCCTATGGCAATCAGTGCAGTATTTTCACCTCTCTTGTTAATCTGATTTTTGCTGCTCTTGCTAAACACATTGTATGTAATGATCCATAGGCCAAGTAGACACCATCTAACATTACCAGCTAATAGCATAAATGTAGCAGAAATAGCAATCATGACTTCCTGCTCCAAAAATATAGATCTACAGCACTTGAATTAAAGAACAATCTCCATAAATCACCTCTAATGATCAGTTTTCTTCAGCCCATCAACTAAGGAGTACAAGCTGTGTGAACACTACAGCAAATATCTGTCCAGCAAATATTTGTGGCACAAGCACACACACACACAGAGAGAGAGAGAGAGAGAGAGAGAGAGAGAGAGAGAGAGAGAGAGAGAGAGAGAAGTCAATAAACACCAAGAAGGGCAATATTAAAAGAGATCTGGGGGAAGAGTTAAACTTATCAAGAAGGACATTGGAAACTATATGACTAGACCTAATAAGGCACATTTTACCACTTCAAGAGGATTATTTTATTTTATAGTATTTGTTAATGTAGATACAACACATATGAGTTATAATTTGAAGTCAATTGATTGTGACAATAAATATATAACCTCTGATGAGCAATATACATACCAGTTTCTAAGATTTCGCCTTGGAACACTGGCATTTTCAAGACTGACTTTCAGACAAAGGAATGGTTAGGAGATACACATTTGCACTATTATGTGTAAATATATACTAGCCATTTTGTTTTTCAAATTTGAGTGCCTAAAATTGGAAATTTAAATCCATATATAAGCACCTAAGTAAAGGTGTCTTGATTTTTAGAGAAACTGAGGGTATGTCTACTCTTAAAACGCTACAGCGGCACAGCTGCTGCTGCACTGTTGTATTGCTTCATTATAGACACTCACTACAGGAACAGGAGGGGTTCTCCCTTTGCTGTAGTTAATCCACCTCCCCAAGAAATGCTTGCTAGGTCAATGGAAAAATTTTCCCATTGACCTACTGCCTACATTGGGAGTTAGGTCAGCATAGCTACTACATCTGTCAGGGGTGTGGATTTTTCACATAACCTGATAGGTGCTCAGCCCTTCTGAAAATCAGAGTCAAATGGCCCAAATTCAGCCTTCAGTTGTGTGACGCAACTCCTATTTACATCAGTGGGAGTTGGTCTCATATAAAAGAGTGCAATTGGGCGCAGGCTTTTAGCATCCAAGTGAAGCCTTAACAACTGGAAAATCCTTTGAGAATAGCAGTCATTTTGTAATAATCAAAATTCTTATTTTAAATAAGTTCGTAGGTTAAAATAAAAAGAAGGTGGGTGGAAGAAAATGGAATTATGAGGTATGTTTGAAATTTATTATAACAGATGGCAAGCGGCCATTCATTGGATTGTTTTCACAACTTGGAAGAAGTATAACAAAAGCAAGCCAATTCCTATAATTTGTTTTAAGATCAGCCGGAAAAGCATTTTTTCCATGCCTTGCAAGTCCCCCCCCTCCCCGCCCCATTTCCAACTGCTTACCATCTCGGAATTTGTGGTTGTGAACTGTTAAAAGTTAATTTCTCAGTCAAAGTTGTCATTTTCTGTAAGTGTAAGTGCTTGAATCCCACTTTTGGTTTCCTGTAAATGAAGAGAAGAAGAAAAGCTTGTTCCAGTAACCAAATGTTAGATAAATCAGAGTGTGGATGAGCTCAAGTGGTTTAGTTTTGTGACCAGTATTTAAGATACGGACAATATAATGAAAATCAAGAGTTTTTTTAAACTGTTTTTGGGACTTTCTGAGATTTATTATACATTAATTCTTTGAGGGATGGTATGCCTCAAAAGATTGGTAATAGGCTACAGAGTGTCTCTAGATTAACAGTACATAGCCAGCCCAGGGAAATGACTTTGAGTGGTTTATGTGAAAGGAGGTGGTAGTTTCAGTGCACTGTCTGCTGACTGGGTAAATACCCCCCCAAAATTCTCAGCACTAAACATATATCTTTCTTGCCAGACTTAGCAGAGGATTGAATGAGAAGGGAGAATGAACTTGCCTTAGAGGTCATTCCTCTGGAAGAGTGTTGAGGTAAAGTGGTAGGACAATGTCAAGGACTTCTATGCCACTCTTTGCCATAGATGCCTCTATGCCTCTTCCTTCCATTTGCTCCACTTTGCCACCACCTGGGGCTTCTTTGCCCCTCTTTTCCATTGCAGTGCATGGCCCACCAACTCCCAACCTTGGCTTCTTCTACTCCTGTTCCTGGGCTGCCGATTACCTCTAGAGAAAAGCTCATAACCACATGGAATTCCTACACTACAAATTCATTCTTTCATTGTTCAGTTCTGCCACCTTCCAAGCAGCTCTTCTTCTCTGCCTCTGCCCCTCTCCCCCACTGCATCCCACACCTGAAGTCCTAGGCACCTGTTCAATGCCTTTGACTTCTTTCTAAAACTACCTCTACCTATCTTCTGTTCCTTCTCTGCAAAGGTTATTTCTGAATCTTTCAGATAAAGTGACAAGATCTGATGTGACCACTCCACTCTCCCCCTTTTCCCCATCATCTCTTTCTTCTACCTTCCTTGTCAGTCATGCTGCGGTTTCTGTCCTGCTTTCCTCCTCTTACCTTTCCATCTATTGCAGCAATCCATTTCTGCCTCATGACCTCTCTTGCCCTTAAGCTTCCTCTCTTCTTCCCTCCCCTATATCTCACACTCTCATTAAGTTCCTTCCCCTCATAATTTAATCCTTCCCACCCTTAAAAAAAAGTCCGGAGCTCACTTCTCTTTCTAACTCTAATGCCATGCCATGGTCCTTCATTACTTCAATGCTAAATTCATTGAACTTGCCATCTAAAACTTTTGCTTCAAGTTCCTCTCCTCCACCTCCTTCCTTGATCTCATCCAATCTGGTTTCTTCCTTCTCCACTCTACTGAAACTGCTCTCATTGAAGTATCTAGTGACTTATTCTCAAGGTCTTTTCTACATCCTCCTCCTTCCTAACCTTTCTGCTGCCTTTGGCAATGTTGATCATATTCTCCCTCTTGAAATCTTGTCCTTCCTTGACTTTCATCACTCCATCTTTTCCTAGCTCTCCTCCTGCCTCTCTGGTTGTGCCTTCAGCATCTCTTTTCAGTCACTCCTGCCTTTCTTCTCCCTCACTTTTCATAGGTGGCTCACAGGGACGTGTCCTTAGATAACATCTCTCAGCTTATGACTCACAAATCTTCTTTTCCACTTCTGGCTAGACTCCCTATATCCAAGCCTATATATTGGCCTTTCGCTTTAGCATCTCTTCATGAATCTCTTTTAATTGATTTAAACTTTATATGGCCAAAACTGTACTGTTGTTTTCCATATTCCCCTCTTTCACTGTCACTATTCATTATACACCATACTCTAAGTCACTCTGGCCTGTAACCTTAACTTTGTCATTGATTCTGCCCATCTCTAGACCTGCACATCCAGACTGTCTGAATCTTGCCACTTTTTCTTACATAATATCTTTAAAATGCATTCTTTACTCTCTACCTACACTACTATCACAAGCATCTTTGCTCTTTTAATCACCCACGTGTATGGAATATCTTCTCTGAACCAGTTCACAAAGCCACTATACTCTGTCCCCCTCCAAATCCCTCTTCAAGATTAACTTCTAATGTGACACATACAGGAAATTACCACCTGATAACAGCTAGGTAATTGGCCTATACAGACATCTAATATATATTTTATTTTTTGCTTATGTATATCATTTTTTTAGTTACCCAACCTCAAACCATCTAGATGTGTACGTATTTTGCCTGTGTTTCCCTCACCCTTTCTTCCCTGCTCCTTCAAATGGTTTGTCACAACCTCTTGTTGCATCTTCTCAGCTAGCCTGTAACTCTTCCAGGCAGGGACTAAATCGCATTTTCCCAAAAATGATTTTGCACTTTAATATCATAGAATATCAGGGTTGGAAGGGACCTGAGGAGGTCATCTAGTCCAACCCCCTGCTCAAAGCAGGACCAATCCCCATCTAAATCATCCCAGCCAGGGCTTTGTCAAGCCTGACCTTAAAAACCTCTAAGGACGGAGATTCCACCACCTCCCTAGGTAACCCATTCCAGTGCTTTACCACCCTATTCCAGTGCTTCACCACCACTTAGAAGCCTAAGTCTCATAGTGTACCTCTACACATGGAGTTGGGGGCGTGATTTCCAGCATGAGTAGATATGCTCATGCTAGCATGGCTTAGCTGCTTTTGAAATCCTGCTAAGTGTCTACCTCCATCTTTAGGCACCTAAATACCTTTGGAAATGTAACCCCGGCAATCTGGGGAGTGTAGCCACCTCATGCTAGCCTGCAGTGCACTCATTGCCCATGTGGACCCTGCTGATGTGCATTAACAGTTAGTGTGCTTTAATCTACTCCCACTTCAAAGAGGATAGCAGCACCTAGGCTGAGCCTAGTAGGTAGATTTTAGTTAAACTGGTTACTTATAGAAAGATGAGTTGAGTGAAGGAGGGAGAAATGAAGAAACCTAGTATAATTTAATCTGTTTGCTTTGGAGAGGATTCTGAACAGTGGTGAGTCACCAACAGCTTTACTAGTAAGTAAACTGAAACAAATGTGGAAGAAGTTCCTTAAAAATTATGGGTCAGATCCTTGCCCACCCCCAATTCCTGTGTGTCACTGGAGCAGTGACCTTAAACCAGCCTTAAAAGGATTGCCCTGGCATGAGGGAATCCTCAGATGGCCTTATGCCACCCATTCTTCCCATCTCCAGCATAAACTGGACATCAAGGCTAGAAAAAAGGCATTGAGAAGACATGTCAAGGAGAGAGGGGGTGGAGTTAGAGTGATGTGCTCTGGCAGTCCTGAGTCAGCCAGGAGAACATTCCCCAGGGATTTATTCCTGCTCTAACTTGTGTTGGGGCTGTTATGGCCTCTAGCCACCCCAGGATTAGGGGAGATGAAACAGTGGCTTTAACTTCTCACCCTTTTCACCTGCACCAAGCATGAATATGTGCAGATATTTTAAAAGAAAGGAGGATACTAAAACACCATTGTATTCCATACTTTCCTCACTCCTTTTACCTAGTTCAGTTCTGAAATAATGAACTTCCAAACTTAGTCACTCTCACCAAAAGGTTTCTTTTCCACAAGATTATTATTAACTGTGATGACTCTTTCCTTCATATTCATGACCTCCAGCTGTGAAGCTGTGAAACAAGTTTTGATCTGCTTCTTCTGATGGCAACACTTTCATTTATGATACCCAGAAGGGAGGCAGTTGATTAACTATGACTTCTTTTTTCTTTTACTATTTTCAGCAATCAAATTTCAACAGAAAAATGACTTTTACCCCACAATTTTTTCAAACTCATTTCTCAAATATTTTAGGCCAAATTTTCAGAGGTACCTTAACCTGGTGTCTGCCTATACCAGCACAAAAGCATGTCTATATTATATTTTAGGCACAATCACCTCCATGTTTGTGTGAACAATCATCAAGCAAGCACTTCTGCAGCACTATTATCAGTCCAGGAGATGGAAGCACTTTTGCCAATTCATTTCACTATTAAATTGCATTTTAAGGCTTTTCTGGGGTCTTTTTTTCCAAGTACAAAATTCAAGTATGCTTTTCCTTTGTTTCTCTATAGCTTTTTACCAGAAGAGAGTTCCTTTAACATAAGCACAAAAGGCCAAATCCTTTCCTGACCTACACAACTGAGGGTATGGGGTTTAATCCAAAGCAGAATTTGGCTGAAGATCTAAAATTACCATTCTCCTCTTTCACTACTTTCTGACTGTAGAACATGAATTCAAAACTGAAACTGAAACAAAGGGTCGTTTTACACTTGCAAAACCAAAACATAATGGCTGAGGGTTTGCAAAAGCAATCATCCCTGGCTCATTCCATCTCTACTCATTTTCAAAAACATCACACTATACTCAGATCACAATAAAAACTTTCATATAAATGTGCAATCCAAACAATATTTTTTACAAAAAGGCCAGGGCTGAGTTCTTCCTGGTATCGGCAGACCATATTGTAAATAATCCTGGGAGAAAGGACAGCCATGGGAGAGAGAGCCTCATGCTACATTGCAACCTGCCATCAAATCAGGACTGGACAATGACGAATGGACACAGGAGATAAAATCCCAAACACTCAAGGCGTAATCGTATCTTGGAGAGAGAATGCACATAACTGAACAGATTTCTCTCTTTTTAATCAAATTCTTCATCAGGTCTTGTACTGGTTGGGATTAACTGAATTGTATCTCCACATGCTTCTACCAGGGATGAATTGAACCTATTTATTAGGAGAATTAAAACATACCTTCTACAGTCAAGAACAAAGCAATTTACCCTAGCCTCTGCTTCTGATATAATAAGGAAGTAGGTAAAGATACTGAATACAATTTTCAAAAGCACCTCGGTCACTAAGGCACCTAATTCCCATTTTCAAAACCTGTCTAAGCACCATTGAGACATAGGCACCTAAGTGACTTAGGGGGAGGGATAGCTCAGTGGTTTGAGCATTGGCCTGCTTAACCTAGGGTTGTGAGTTCCATCCTTGAGTGGGCCTCTTGGGGATGTGGGGCAAAAAATCAGTCCTTGGTCCTGCTGGTGAAGGCAGGGGGCTGGACTTGATGACCTTTCAAGGTCCCTTCCAGTTCTAGGAGATAGGATATCTCCATTAAATTAAAATTAGGCATTTTTCAAAATTTTACCCACTCATATTATTGTGCAGTCTTCCATTATTCGTACACATTACAATAGCAAGCAAACACATCAAATGAAAATTAATTCCCTCCAGTTTGGGGGCTGGCAGGCAGTTTTCCCAGCTTTTAAAGTAAATATAGATAAACCAAGACAGTTGAGGCAATCATAACTCAGACCTCCTCAGTATCCCTTGCTAAGGCTCCTATAGCTGTAATTATTTTATCTGTTTACTATAGTACATAGTTTGTCACTATTTGCCAAATGAGGACTATTCAGATATGTTATTAAATTAAGGAATCCTAGTAGTCAAATCCCACAGTAAAATTTTTCAAACAGCAACCATATTATTCCATAACAGCCATCTTTCTTCCACAGTAATTTACTCTTGGCTTCCTATGCATCTGAAGAAGTGAGGTTTTTACCCACGAAAGCTTATGCCCAAATAAATCTGTTAGTCTTTAAGGTGCCACCAGACTCCTTGTTGTTTTTGTGGATACAGACTAACACGGCTACCCCCTGATACTTTACTCTTGGCTTGTGATGACATGTAGGTAATAACAGCAACACCATTTAACATTAATTATCTTCCAAGTAGCTGAATTGTCCATAAGGTCTTAATTATAAACCTGAGACAGAAATTCCAAGCATTTTAATTTATGAGGGACAACAACTATACTACATTTTGCCTTTTATGTCTAGATTAAATACATGTAAGGGACCCACCCTGCACATGCTTACTCAGGAGAGCAGTCCATATTCAGATCAGGAGTACCACTGAGATTGGTGAAGGCTTGAGGGGTTTGATTTCCAGACCCGGATGTCAGTTAAAGATTGCATGTTTGGACCCTAAAAATCCCAGTCCTGAAAAGGTGTTACAGACTTGCTTCACTTTATATATGGTGAGATGTCCTCATTGAAGTCACACCTAAATTCCAAGGAAGAGATCAGCTAACATTTGTGGTGCTTGTATTTAATTATTATGATTAATTGCTGATGTTTATGTTCACTTGGTGGTGGAGAGTAGGATGGGCAGCAAGCCAAATGTTTTCTTTGGTACAGTATCCTTATCACCAAGGAAACAGGCATTTAGATCTAACCATTCTAGCTATAGTGAAGCTGGGATGGCATAGGTAGACTGGAATAAAAGCAAAGAGAAAAAAATAGTATTTAAAGTAACTTTATAGGCACAGTTTTATTGAGGGCATATCTTGGCTAGACAGAGATTCGGTTCTTAGGGCAGATTATTAAATAGATGTGATCACTTCAAGAGCTTCATATCCATCAGTATCTCTAAATGATCATGTCTCTCTTTCACATCCATTCTTATCTGCCAAATAATAGTTGCTTATTGTATCCATTCCTGTTTGCAAGCAACAGTACTGACAACAATATATTTTAAAATATATTAGAAACAGGCTGGCTAGGAGTGACATTGGCAGGTTCCGCAAATTGAATTATGCAGAATTTTCTACATATGTGCCCAGAAATTCCAAAGAGTATTTGCCAGAATCTTTGGAATTAAAAATAACTTTTATGTGACACATTTCTATACATAGGGTTTTGCTTAGTTGTAAAAAATAACTCTGTTTTCCAATACAATTCATGTTTCAGTGTATGAACAATGAATATATTTTACCATCACAACAAAACCACTGTGGTTTAGATGTAGCTTGCCAGATTCTTCTATCAGTTGCATTGGTGTAACTGAGATCAGAATCTGCTTCATTAATGTCAAAGCAGATTGTGGTAAGGAAATCGAGAAATGAACTTGAATAGCGAGGAAAAAATAGGATCTAATTAATGAAATTAGAAGTTGTAGTTTTGGAATCCATCTGTCAATTTGGTACATTTCCAAACTATCCAAGTGCATCAATTGGTTTTACAGCAACTCCAGAATTAACACTCTCTCTTTTATGCCATTGCCATATGTTCATTTGGTAAAAACATCTGAAAATCCCAGAAGACAGTGAGCTAGTAGTCTGTAGCTTTCATGCACAGTCATAGATAATATATTCAAGGCCAAGAAAACAATGTTTCATATTTTCTGTGATGGCAAATGGAGCAGGAGTGTGGAGAAATCTCTTTTGTTTTAAACTAATATCTTCATTCACACACTGGGTTGTCTACAACAGCTACTGTACATCTCCTCCTATTTCATAGAAACCAAACTTTGGAACAGTCTTTGACTCCCCATTGCTTCATTGGACAGAATGTATTTCCTTTGCATGAAAAAACACTTGGGTTGGGTAATAAAGAACCCGGTGTTGGTGCCCCATCTGCATATGTCATTTCATGCTATAGGAACACTGCATGGTCTGCTGAGATATGCAGACTTGAAAATAGATTATTCAAGACTGTCATTGTAATGTTAATCTCAAAATCATGCCATGTCGTTACAAATACTGCCTGACTTGAAATGCAAAAATATCAAAAAAAAAAAAACATCTTCCTGAAATAACTAGTGTCACTAGTGTTTATAGACAGTAGTAAAGACTAAGAAAGGGGTGAACCTACAGAGAAAATGGATAGTAATAAGGAATAATTAATTAGCAATATTTAGAAAAAAATTATCCAAAAAATTGAATCTCCCCTGTATCTTTCATCAGATACTGAAAATCTTCAAGGCAAGCCCTTCTCTATTGAGAAATGACTTCCCAGCAAGATAGCTGTCTTCTTCATTATGAATCTTAATTAGTGAACCAGGAAAGAAAGAAAAATGATTCCCTTCCCTAAGTGACAAATAAAAAGTTGCACACAGATGACTAACTATGGCTTCCATTGAAATAATTGAGAGTCCTGTAGGCATTACCAAAAGGAGTTTTGGTGTTAAGGCTTTATTTAGCTCAGTTCTGTACCTATTAAAATCAGAGCCACAATGGGAACAAGAACATAAATTTCAGGTTTTGTTATGGCAGCTTATTATCTGTAATATTTTGCGTCACATTAGAACATGGTAGCAGTTTTGATACTTGGAAAATCTTACAAAAAGGAAGAAAAATAGTGTTGGCTTTGACCCTGAGACACTCCTACCTTAATTGTAGGCAAGTTCTTTGTCATTATATATAGGCCAACATCACAAAAACAGTTAGAAATATGGTATTGGGGGACATGTAAATACTTTTTGCTATAAAACTTTTCCTGGAGGTGTATTTTGTTGTATTAGCTTTAGAAATGTATACGGGAAAACTCCCATTTTGCTGAGAGCTTATAAAATAATTAGCACTTCTGACCATAAATATAGTTTGAAATAGATTTGAAAATAATGTTTTTATTTATAATTGGCCTCCTTAGCCTGCTTCTGGGTGGGACAGATAGATAAGTCCTCCCTCCTTTTATCTTCCATGTTCTCACACACTTCTATTTCTTGCCTTTACAGATAAAAACTATTATTTAATATTTATATTTTCATTGTATCCAGAGGCTCCAATCAGGATCAGGACTCCATTGTATTAAGCATTGTAAAAAACACACACCAAAAATGGAGTGCAATTCTGGCCTCATTGAAGTCAATGGCAGTTTTGCCACAGAATTCAATGGGACCAGGATTTCATCCATAGTCCTGGACCTGAAGAGTTCACAATCTAAGAAACGACTCTATTATTATTATTTATTTCTCTATTTTTATTACAGTAGCATCTAGGAATCCTACTCATGGCCCAGGAATCCATTTATCCATCCATAGTATGACACCATTTATTTCACCTGGCCTGTTTTGTCTGCAAGTACTGGCCTAGATTTACCTGTATACTCCGGCTGTTTTGAGTCATTCTAGTGATGCAGAATACCTGTAGACATGGCTTAACCAGCCAGTTAAATGGGGTTTATGACTGCTTTGCTTCCTGGAGTAGCTCAAAGTCATGGGAGCAAACTGGAGAATCTGGTCCACTGACTCTTTAAATAAATCCAGAACATATATTGGGATTGGGTACTAATCATTTGAAATAGAAAGGTTGATTTTGTTTATCTATAAATCCTGGGCTATCATGCATGAAGCGGTGCTAAATAAGCTGAAGAATGATTCATTGTGATACAATGTAATTCATCTCTCAATCCTTGGAAGCAGTAGTTTTGATGGTTTCCCTAATGAAGATAGACATTGCATCAAGACAAATCTGACTCCTGTTGAGCAAGAATTAAGTCAGTGCTAGCCAGTTATGGAAAATGAAATTTTTCCAGTCTGATACTTTTCCACTGATTCAGAAAACAAGTATCCAAGGCTGGTTTGAATGCAGAATCAGGATATGACCTGAGCCAGGAAGTATTCAATATCCACAGAAACCACAAGTAGAGGGTAGAAAATTTTCTTTAGCTGTGATAATGATGTTTCAATTATATAACCCCATTAATCCAAATGGGCCCTCAAAGTACTTTACAACCAAAGCAGGTTATTTCCTAGTAGGGGAGTGGAAATTTGTGAGGTTCAATCCTAGAATATAGTAGTAATAGTTATTTCTGAGGGATCAGGTTTTCTTCACTCGCACATGCATGTCCTTCCGCCCTCCATGAAACACACTGATGGGTTCCACTCTGAGTACATAATTGAGGGGATTTGCTTGATATGGGTCACTCAGGCCTTACACACCATTGTTCCAACAGAAGCCATGTTGCTAGGGGCCCCTCTAGCTATAAATGCCCATCAGTCCCTTGGGTGGTCTAAGCCTTCAGGGAGAAGCAGTATAACAACTATCTGCTGAAACTTGAGTCAACTTCTGCAGTAGGTTTGGAGGGGATAAGGGAGTAAGATAATCTGGCAGCCTAATGTTTGTCTCTCTCCTTAACCCACCCTCCAACCTGTCCTCCTTTAGTCTTGTCTCCATTACTATTATTTGTGATTTGCAGTGTGGTATACACAGCCTCCATACACTTCACTACTCACTAGTGAAATCTCCAGGCCTTCTGCATGTGAACTCTTGTCTGATATATCATTTTTGTCCGAGACTGTAAGAATTTTGTAAAGGGGATTTGTCGAAGTGTTTTGTAAAGTGGGATGTACAGTCCTAGTGCTCTGTAAATTATAAATAACTACCACAGCTGAAAAATAAGCTTTAAATCAAAATATCATTTTCATAGATATTCCATTGACTAGGAAGAGCCATTTTAGGACTGAGTACCCTAAAAAGCTATGAAAGGACAACTGCCACTTTACATATAATGGGATAAGATTTACTTCCTCAAAGATTCCTTTGACACAGACAATCACAATTATACTTGGCTACATATATTTAAATATAATTTGAAAGGGTGCCGTAAATGCATCCTTTTTAATTGGTTAAACTCCCTACATTAAAAATAATCATGGGAACATTTAAGTTAGCATTGGCAACAGTAGCAAATGCTATCTGGAAGCAGGAATGGCAGAAAAAAAATGCTATTAGCAACAAGATATGGAAACACAGAATGGACTGGAGAAGCTTGGCTGTACAAAGCACCTATTTGAAGTCCCTTTAGTCGTTTGATTTTTTCCCCCTAATGACATGAACCAAATTTTCCTTTAAAAGTATTGGTTTTTGCTAGTATGGAATAAGAAAAACAAAGAGTATTAAGGATATGGGGGTGGGGGAGGGCGGGAGCTGCTGCTGCTTTTTTTTTTTTTTTTTTTTTGGTCCCAGACTCATTTTCCACCTGTAACTACATTCCACGATTGTAACAATAACTCTGCCTCTAGAAGCCAAGTTGCTTAAGGGTGTTGTGATTTTAAAAAGTGTTGTTAAAATAAAAGGTCATTTTAATGGGGTAAATGTTGGGCATCAAATTACAATAGCGAAGTACCACATGGAATCTATTGCTCGAGAGAAGTTGACTTTGTATGGCATGTAGCAAAGTGTGAAGCAAATCAAATAGACCCTGTACTCCTTCTGTTACAGGAGTCATTGACAATGTGTGGGCTTCTCAGTGATGCTGTAAACACAATTTGCCACTGGATTTGAATAATTTATTGTCTCATTTAGGACCTGATCTAACCCCCATTATAATCAATGTGAATCTTTCCACTGACTTCAATGGGAGTTGGATTGGGGTCCCAGTCCTACACTGAGTTCTGCACAGTCAGACCCCTGTGCATGCATGGAGCCCCACTGACTTGGATGGGGTCAGTGTGGGAGAAAGGGTCTGTCTGCATGGAGCTCATAGCAGGATCAAGGCCTTAAGTCATCACAGTGCATTAAAATATAGATAGCAATTTTATCAATAGCTGACAGTATCAAGTAATTGGCAGTACCAACTGATTAAGTAAAACATTTATTTTGCATATCTTTATAACAGTGCACTCTGTAAGCCTGAAGGTACTAAACTGACAGCAGAGAAGAGGAGGAAAATATTTTTTCAGACATTTCTAAGTGTTGCATGAGTAGGATTAAAATATTTTGTTGAATATGGTATCAATTATTAAAGATCAAAAACAGTTTATAAGCACAAAAAGTATGTTTTGCTTTTGTTTTAGTGTGCAGTAAAAAGATTCCAAAACAAGAAATACACAATTTAAATTAGGGATTGCACTTATTGTAGGACCAGAAAACAAAAATAATGCTAAAACAATTACTCCTACAACTATTGCCAAATAATAGCCTGATCCTGCAAACCTACTCACACAAGTGGTTCTGCTAACCTCCTTTTCTCAATAGAACTACTCACAAGAATAAAGAACTATAGTGCGAGTAAGAGTTTACAGCCTCGGACACTGATGGTCCAAAGGATCTGTGCTACTTTATACCAGCAGAGAAATAGGCCCTGAGAATCAAAGGGCTAAATTCAGAGATGAGAAACATGGTGATGTTGCACATTGGTAAGACAATGCAAGTAGGCTACCCTGCTTTTTCTTACACTTTCTCAAATCCTTCTGCAAGTTTCTTTTTCCACTACACACTTCTACAATGAGTGAGGTACATGAGATGGCCAATGTCAATGTGTATTTTATGCTACCATTTTTGTCATCTCTGATTTAGTCCTAATATATATCATTTGTTTTTGAATGCAAGTACATATTCTAAAAGAGAAAGAATCAAAGTTGGTAAATGTTTTAATTTGTCACGTTTAGTTTTTTTTTCACATGACCAAATTAAAAAAAGAGGAACCTATCGGAAAATGACATTTATGGATATCAACACATGGAAACACATTACTTTGGAAAGAATAGAAATAAAAATACAGGTCTATAAAATATGACTTGGTAGAGGCTACAAAGAACAGAATTGTGTTACAGTCATTTTGACTTGGCATTAAAGTCCTGTTCTGTATGTAGTTACTATTTATGAAAAAATATATACCAAGCCAATGATAACAGTAATACATTAGTAACACAGGGGAAATTGCCAGCAGAACTTTACTGCTTATCAGTAAAAGTTGTATTGCAAAATATTTTATTATCAACTTAAACTCTATACTATAGTCTTCATACCACGAAGTAGTAACATTAAGGGCAAAATTGACTTTAAAGGAGGTTCTCTGGATTTGCACTAGTGTAATTGAAGGGTAAATCTGGCCCTGTGGGACTAGACTTGAACTCAAAAGAGGAAATTTAATGTTAGAAGTTTGATTCTGCTCATTAAAGTCAATAGGAGTTTTGCAATTAATTTTAATGGGAGCAGGATCGATTCCTGAGATAAAGATTTGGGGATCAATTTTCAGAAGTCTTTGTGACATAGGACCCTAAATCCCATTAATTTTCAATGAGGCTTAGAATGGGTGTATCTTGTAATCGGAGGGGTGATTTATAGTTTGTGTATACATGTCCACACTAGCTGTACCCTACATAATGCAGCTAAAATAGCAGTGAAGACACAGTTGCACAGACTTCAGCACAGCCTGTACAAGCCTGCACAGTCCTCCTGGGTTCATAATTGTATTACTAGCCCATGCTGCCATGTCTTCAGTGCTATTTTGAGCAAGCTAGCTGGATTAAAACAAGTGTGGGTACACCTACACGAGCTGCACATCCGAAGTCTGATTGCAGTCTAGACTGCAGGGGCTTCTAGGGGCCAGATTTTAAAAGGTGTTTAGGTGTCTATAGAGGCAGATCAGTTTCTACTGGGATTTTCAAGTGTCTAGGAGCCTAACTTCCATTGAACTTCTTCCCATTTCTCTCTGAATTTCTTATATTTTATTCAGTATCTTCTAGTCATAGGTTTTCTAGTCATAGGTCTGGCACTTAAGGTCATCCAGCTGAATGTTGAAGGGTTGTCTGATGGCAAGCCTGCATTTACTGGTGTTCTGGCAAAGGAAGTTCTAACTGATGTCATCTGTCTACAAGAGATTCATGTTGCGCTGAATGAAGCACATCAGTTTAAGGTAATTGGGTTTGATCTGTTAAGTCACGATCTTCATGCAAAAGATGGTTGAGCCACATACATCCATAGTGACATATTGGATGCTCTCTGTGTAGAATCTTCACCCTTTTATGACACGATTGAAGTTGGTGGGTTTCAAATCGCAAATCGTATATAAGCCACTGGGTGAAACATGGGGTCCACAAGTTCTCCCAAGGCTTAAGCATCTAGCAGTGTATGTTGGCAACTTTAATAGTCATCACAGCAAGTGGGGTTATGCGACGGCAGACCCAAATGATGAACAACTGTTGGAGTGGGCAACAAAGAATGATCTTGCACTGGTCCATGACCCTAAGCAGCGTGGTACCTTCCATTCAGCATGTTGGAATAGGGACTACCGCCTAGACATGCGCTGGGTTACATTGTTTGCCAATCACCTGAAGCCAGCGGTGTGTACTGTACTTAATGATTTCCCAGGTAGCCAACATCATCCATTGTTGATGCAGATATGAATGCATCTTATTATTATAAGGACCATATAGAAGTCAAGCTGGAACTTCCAGAAGGCAGACTGGGGCTGCTTTACAGAGTACTTAGAATGCACTGTCATAACCATCCCATTAAACATCATCTCTGTGGAAGATGCAAACTGATGGGGTAAGGGTTGCTATAGCCCCGCAGCCAAGTCTGAGCGACCACTCTGAGTCTTGAGGTAGCATGGCCTAATGGCCAAAGTCAATATCTGTATTATCTCCAAGTTATTCAACTTATATTCAAATGACCGACCATATACTGGGTCTCGAAAGTTTGTTTATGCAGATGATATATGCCTCGGAACTCAGTCACACTCCTTTGACATACTTGAGAGTGTTCTGAAGATGGCGGCTATGGCCGATTATTGTTGTCAGTGGCTCAGGATACCAAGTGGCAGTAAGACTATGTCAAGTGTCTTCCACTTAGCTCTCTGCCCACTTGTGCATAATGTAATTATAGTTCTCAATGGTCGGCGAATAAAACATGATTCATAGCTGGTCTATGTAGGCATCACGTTGGATAGAACTTTCATATATCATGACCATCCTACAAACACAGCAATTAAGGTCAAAATGCGTAACAACCTGCTTGGAAAACTGGCCGGAATGACATGGGGTGCCAATGCCCAAACGTTATGCACGTCAGCCTTGTCACTCTGGTATTCAGCTGTGAACTGCACTCCAGTATGGGCTCACTCATCTCACACAATGATCAAGGTACAACTTAATTCCACCATGTATATTATTTCAGGCACACTTAAATCTACTCCTCTATCGTGATTACTGATTCTCTATTGCTCCATGCAGTGTTCGCAGAGAGGACAGCATAGCAAAGCTCATGATGAAATTGCATGGTATGCCACATCTACCATTAATTAAAGACTTGTTTAATCCACCACATGGTCTGCCCTCCTGGTGCCTGTTGTGGATAAGTTTACCGGGTGAGTGATTTATAGTAGAGGCATGGTGAGCTTCATGGTCCACAGAGAAAGTGACAAATAATTATCTTGTCTTGGACCCCACTCAACACTAACCTGGGTTTGATTTACCGTGAAGGCAATGGAGCTTTCTGAACTGGTTTCATGCCAGACATGAAATTTGTGCTGCAGTGGAATTTCAATCTCATTTTAGAGACAGCCCACTATGTCAATGTGGGCAGCCACAAACCATGACACATATTGCTGCAAAATGACTCAACTTCCTAGAAGTCTTCATGCCTTGAATATTGTTGATAAGAACGCTGTGGCTTGGCTTGACCAGATTGCATACGCCAAATAATAATTTAGTATCTTTCTAGGAATGTGCTACTCAAAACTGAATGTAATATTCCAGGTGTGCATGCACCAGTGGTCTATGTAGAGAAACTACTAACTCCCTGCTCTGCAATGTAATCCCTTTGTACATTTAGCACAAAACTGCACTGAATCTTTTAGCAGCTATATTCCATTGCAAATGCATGTCTGGTTTGCTGTCTACCTTATCTTTTTGAGCATTACTTCTTCCCAAGTTTCTCCTTCCTACTGAATATATGCAATTTAGGTGCCCCCGCCTCCCCTGCAATTTATTGTTTTCTGCCCACATTTCCAGTCTCTCTAGATACCTTGTATTATTTCTCTGTCCTAGCAGCTCCCTCCAATTTAATATAATCTGTACATTTCATTAATGTGCTGTTTACTTCCTCTTCTGGATCACTTGTGAAGAGGATAAATAAGACCAGATGTATCAACAAACCCTGGAATACCCCCAGTAGACACTCTCTCCAACTCAATACACTGCTGTTTATCATTACCCTCTGTTTACAACCAGCTAGCTAGTTTTCAAACCACATTACAGTGTCAAGCCAATTTGAACTGAATTCATATTTCAAGTAGATTTTCAGGAGACAAAGTATTAAATATTAATTAAAATCTAACAATAGCACAACTGCTGTGTTCTCCTCATTACCCAATATTATAATTCTGTCAAAAAGTAATTGAGTTTGTACTATCAGGCACTTCTGCACTGGTGCTCACTGCACATTTGATCTGTTGTGTGTTTTTACTGTCCAGATATGCAGCTATGCACACACACCAAGATGTGTACAGTGATGCAGGCACCTCTACACTGGCTGAACACTGCACCATCCTGTTTACTAATGGCACGTACAATGGATATCACTGTAAACTAACCCTATATACTGCTATGGGCAATATAGAGTCATAGAAGTGTAGGACTGGAAGGGGCTTCAATAAATCATCTAGTCAAATCCCTTGCACTCAAGGTAGGACTACATAATAACTCGACCATTCCTGACAGGTGTTTGTCTAACCTCTTTTTAAAAACCTCCAGTGACGCAGATTCCAGAATCTCCCTAGGCAATTTGTTCTGGTGCTTAACTACCCTGACAGTTATGGAGTTTTTCCTAATGTCCAACCTAAACCGCTCTTGCTGCAATTTAAACCCATTGCTTCTTGTCCTATCCTCAGAGATTAAGGAGTACAATTTTTCACCCTCTTCCTTCTAACAACCTTTTATGTACTTGAAAACGGTTATGTCTCTGCCTCCTCAGTTTTCTCTTTTCCAGACTAAACAAACCCATCCCCCCCCCCCAATTTTTCCTCATAGGTCATGTTTTCTAGACTTTTAATCATTTTTGTTGATCTTCTCTGGACATTCTCCAATTTGGCCATTTTTTTCCTGAAATGTGGCATCCAGAACAGGACACAATACTTCATTTGAGGCCTAATCAGCATGAAGTAGAGTTAATACAGCTATTTCCTTTGTCCAGCTACCTGCATACTGCTGCCAAGTGGTTCATTGTCCTGTCATTATTGCCATCCTGTCTCTGGTTCTTGCAGACAATATACCAATGTAGCCAGTGAATGGAGTTCTCTTGCTAACTCAGTGTCCAAGCTGATGTCACCTCTGCCTAATGGGGATGTGTAAGTGAGCAAATGGTGTAAGTGAGAAAAAGTTACAACAGTTTGGACCCTGCTCTACATGGTCACAAAGCACTGCGGATAACTGGGTTTGAAAAACTCATTTGCATGATAATCCAAGAAAATCAAAAATTTTGCCCAGAAAACTGGGTTGAGTGGCTCTGAAGAGCTTCTGGCTTCTTCTCTGTAGTGGAAGGGAAGGAAAACAGCAGAATGGCTTTTTTAACTGGCTTCTTTTTGTTTAATAATAATAGCATTTTGCCAAGTTTAAGTCCCAGTTTTCTCCAGTCTAATTTTAAATAATCCAAAACCATGAGGTTTATACCACACCCTCTCTGATTAAGCAGTTGGCAGAATCCTTTTGAATGATACATATTCAATAAAATAATGAATCTTTGGTCTGCAGAATACACTAACAGCAGGTATAAAAAGAGTTTTACTGAAAAGTATACACAGTTAATATTCTGGGTAGTAAAGCGTGATTATGTAATATTTGTAATTTTCCATAATTCAAAAACAAAGGACCAAATTTCTCTTGATGTAACTGTTAGGCAATGGAACTACATCTGGATGATTTTGACTGATGATATTACTCGCTGCCAATTCAACATTAAAGTCTGCATTACCCCCCAAATTCTTTGTAAAGAATGCAAGCAAACAAGTCAAAAACCATTGTGTTCTTTCAAGCAATAATCAGGTAGTAAAAGGATGGGGAGGTTATACAAAAGGAAATCTTGGAAGAAAGTTAATTCATATCCATCTTGTGAGCACTCCAAACCTCAAAGTAGACCCCTGGAACCTACACTGTCAATTAAAATTATGATATGTTTTATACAAAGTATGCCTCATGAGGTGGAATTTTAAAAGTCTTAATCTGTTGAACATTAATATCCTATTGGATTGTATGTGCTATCATTGTATGGGAAGTTATGAAGTATTGCTATATGTGTTACTGAAATATGTTCTGAGGTTGGGAACACTCACAACCAGCCTTTCAGTTACAACAAAGGAGCAGCCATCAATAATCAGTCGTAATCCACTATCCCAGAAACTCCTTAAGAGAAGGCACGTACACAATGGAGTCTGCTTGACCAATGGGGACTGCCTGACCCCCACATCACAGCAAGGACCTTTCTAGCAGTTGGAAGAAAGTATAAAAAGAGAGACAGTGACATCATCACTTGACCTATCTCCCCCACCCCATCTCACGTTTGGTGGACAAAGACTTTGAACTGGGGAAATTTGGACACAGGCTGGAAGGGAGTCCCAGCCTGTGTATTGAGGAACTGTAACCTGTTTGTACCATCTGTCAGGATGAGAAAAGCTGTTTGATTCAGCCCTTGTTTAGACTAAAAGTTTAGGATTTAGAATAGGTGTTTACTTTTTATTTTCTTAAGGTAACTATTTCTGACCTTTATGCCTACCACTTACAATCACTTAAACTCTACCTTTCTGTAGTTAAACTTATTTTAATGTTTTATCCTTACCAGTGAGTTTGTCTAAAGTGCTTGGGAAATCTGCTTAGGTTACAAAAGCTGGTGCATGTCCACTTTCCTATGAGCAAGTGGCGAACCAAGTAATTAACTTACACTCGTCCGGCTTCTGACAAGTACAAGATGGTACAGTTCTGGGATGCAAGACTGTGGAGCTGGGGGAACTGGATGGAGTCTCTCTATTGATGGTTCATGAATGGCTGGGAGATCATTCATGTAACACTGTTGGGTGTGTCCCTGCCTGTGGATGTCTGTATAAGTGCAGTACCTGCCTGAGGTTTGTAGCATGACATTAGCATCACAATGTGAGGGATACCCCAAGCTGGTGGGTTTTGGAGGGCTCAGCAATCCCACAGTCCAGATTACACCCCAGGGACCCCACCACAGATCCCTCCTAAATAATTACCTCTTCTCCAGGGCCCACACAAGAAGTGAAATAATAATGACTATAAGCTCCACATCTAAAATAAACAAAAACAAGCAGCTCCCTTCTCTGGGTCTCCCAGTGTGTCTTGCTTTTTTCTGTGTCTGTTTTCTGTGCTGTGAACTCCTCTGGTCAGGGATTGTCTATTTTTGGCCATTGTACAGCCCCATGCACCTAGCTAGTGCTTATCAAATAGTAAATAAAAACGTAATACTAATCCAATTTAATTTTTGATGTTATGACAAAAATCCTATCTTACAAATGGATCAGCCAAACAGAAGCAGGTAACAAGCACATGAGCTGATTGTTTCATTTGGCAGCTGCTCTGATGATGTTTTCACACACCCTTGTAGTTTTAAGAAGTGGGAAGGGGTTTCCTCTTTGATTTAGGAGAAGAAAAAGCATGTGTGTATTTCAGTGTCAGCATAAAAAACTTAGTTATTACATTTAAATCTCATCCCAGCATTATTCTGGCTTCTGATTGTTTAAACAAAATTGCTTTGGCTCAGAGCACGTTAGCCTTTTAAGGGATTGTTTCATCCTTCATGTTGTTACTTGCAGTGAGTACAAATGTTCTGTGCATCTCTTGTTGCAAAATTAGGGCTCAAGGCCACTCTCACTGAAGTGAATGAGAGTTTTGCATTCATTTTACTGGGATCAGGCCCATGCTATTTAACTGGGAAAAGGTAAAATCCAGATGGAAGCAAATGATTTAAGTAGTATCAGTCTCTGTCTCTTATAGGAATGAGCCCACTCCATATGGATGGTTGTATGGAGCTGGTAAACTTGTTGACATTGCTCAATCTATATAGACATTGTGCATTGCAGATAACTAAGAGGCTACTTATACTGCATTACCATTTCTCTTCTTTCCCCACAATCAGAATCTGACCGAAATTATGTTGTAATAAGAAATGGAAAAAAAAAACCCATCTTTGTACTATAGAAACATCTGAACAGAAGTTATCCAGGTCTGTGGATCATTTGCACTCTGAAGGTGAGAAGGAGGAATGGCCAAGGCCCCAGCAAATGCCCACTGCCACAAATCCCATAGGGCTATGGCAACAGAGGGTGCAGATCTGAGAAGATACAAAGCTGAACCAGGGACAAGCCACTGCCCAGCAGCCCTGAATAGGGAAGTACATGCTGCCTCCCCTTGGTCTTTATGCTGGTGAATCTCCCCACCCCCACCAACACATTTTGGTAGCTGCCCCTTGGCTGCAGAGTTCTGTTCGACAAGAGTTAAGAATAACCCCAATTCGATCACCTGCATAGCAAAACGCAAGACTCATATCCTTTCCCTAGCCTCCCTATGACACACATACTCTACAAAAAATTGCCCAAACAACCCCAAATCCACCTCCTCTCTCTCTCTCTCTCTCTCTCACACACACACACACACAGGCTTTCTTCACTGCACAAGAAGTATGTGTTTTTACATTGAGATAACTGCCTTGGTGTAAGATGCTAGTGGATATAAAGTACTGTAACTTCTACCTCAATGTAGCTAGTCAGGGCAAAACACGTGTGGAGTACAGGGTCTTCCTCAGCTAGCTCCCTCAAGTTAAAACTACCAGTACCTTGTCTCTACTAGGATTTTACCTTGAAATAGCTATTTTGCTGTAAAAAACACCTTTTTTGTAATGAAGACAAAGCCACACACATCTGACCCTGTTCTTGGAGTAGACATGAAAAGAATAAAAATAGAGTATTAGAAGAAGAATGAAGTTCTAGACAATTCCTTTCCTTGAGACATATAAAAGAGGAAACAAGCACAGCTTTTTGTGTAGCTCACTAGCATGCATTTATGTAATTTCATAAAGCACACAAATATTTTGGTGATGAAAGTAATATAACTACCCACACAGATAGAGAAATTTGACTAGAGGATATCATACATGCTTAATGCAAAATCTTTTTCAGGTCTTCATGAAACACGTGCTAAATGGAATCATTTGCTTAGGATCTACAATCATAGAAAATCATAGAAATGTAAAACTGGAAGGGCCCCCAAGAAGCTATCTAGTCCAGTCTCCTGCACTGAGGCAGTACTATTATCTAGACCATCCCTGGCAAATGTTTGTGTAAACTGTCCTTAAAAACTTCCAATGACAGAGATTCCACAGCCTCCCTAGGTAATTTGTTCCAGTGCTTAACAACCCTTTTAGTTAGGAAGTTTTTCCTAATGTCTAACCTAAATCTCCCTTGCTACAATTTAAGCACATCACTTCTTGTCATGTCCTCAGCGGTTAAGGAAAACAATTTATCACCCTTTTCTTTATAACAACCTTTTATGTACTTAAAGACTGTTATCGCGTCCCCCCCCTCATTCTTCCCTTCTCCAGACTAAACAAACCCATTTTTTCAATCTTTCCTCATATGTCATATGGTCTAGAGTCTAAACCTTGAATCATTTTTATTGCTGTTCTCTGGACTTTCTCCAATTTGTCCATGTCTTTCTTGAAGTGTGGTGCCCAGAACTGGACACAGTACTCCAGTTGAAGTCTTATTAGCGCTGAGTAGAGCGGAAGAATTACTTGACATGTCTTGCTTAAAACACTTCCGCTAATACATCCCAGAATGGTGTTCCCTTTTTTTGCAACAATATTATATTGCTGACTCATATTTAGTTTGTGATCTACTATAACCTCCTTTTCTGCAGTAGTCCTTCCTAGGCAGTCATTTCCCATTTTGTATTTGTTCAATTGATTATTCCTTCCTAAGTGTAGGTACTTTGCATTTGTCCTTATTGAATTTCATCCTATTTATTTTAGACCACTTTTCCAGTTTGTCAAGATTTTGAATTCTAATCCTGTTCTCCCAAGCACTTGCAATGCCTCCCAGTTTGGTCTCATCCTCAGACTTTATAAGTGTAGTCACTATGCCATTATCCAAATCATTTATGAAGATTGACTCAAACAGAACCCAGGACAGATCCCCGTGGGACCCCTTTTGATATGACCTTCCAGCTTGACTCTGAACCATTGATTTACTACTCTCTGTGTATGGTTTTCCAACCAGATGTGCATTCACCTTACGGTAGGTTAATTTAGGCTATATTTCCTGCAAAGGAGCAGGTTACAATAGACTTGTCAAATGTCAACATTGAAACACATAAATTCCTGACAGTGCTCTTTATATTTTCTTATGATTACTGGATGCTCTTTTTCCTCAGCAGGGTTAGCAAAGAGAGGAATTTACACCCTAAATAGTGCCTTGTTTTATTCCCTCCTTTTACCCATCATTTTTAATTATTTGCCATTACCATGGTGAAAGGTGGAAAAATTTAAACACTGAGGTCAGTCTAGTGCATCTTGGCCATGCAATCTCATCAGAGATCCAAAAGAGCAGTGTCCTTGACCTCGACATACAGCAACCAAATGTCATCCTGCATTTGATAACTACGTGAGAATCACAGAAAGTTACACATCTCAGAAGTCATAACATCACAACTGTGTGAAAGAAGAATCAAACCACACCCACAAGAACTTCATGTCTGGGACCTTTGCGGCCAGCAGCCAAAAGTCATTGTGTGTATTTTAGAAGTTGTAATGACACCGTTCAAATGTTTATTTAAAATATTTTCCTGCAATTAAATATTCATCCTATTGGGAATTACCTGGTGTGGTCATGTTTGTCCAGATGCAACAGGAGATAGACTGATAGTCAGAAGTCGAACAGTCTGTGATGAAAATATTTACTCTGCAGCCTCTCCGTGAGCCTGTATAGGGTCATATATGTACAGAGCCTTCCTCAGAACAAAATGTACCGTTTGAAAGTTGCTCACATTACAGCCACACCCATATGCAGCAGCAGCAGCAGCACAGGGCTTAGATCTACAGCATTTATAGATATAGGGTCATATTTAACTTTATGCAGGAAAGAGCAAAATAGCAGGACAGGAGCCTTCCACGGAGGTCTGTCTTTCTTCCCTGCCTCCCCCATTCTGAGCAGTGTTGCTCCCTTTTCAACCCTATCTCCAGGTGGAGCATTCTCTACAGGGCTGGAGAGGCAGGGACACCTGGGCCCAGTACTGCCCTTTACCCCATCACACCCATCATAAGCACATAGGGCATGCCTACACTGCCTCAGGGATTGAGCCTCCCAGCTCAGGTTCACAAACTCATGTTCATGAGGCTTGTGCCAGTGCTCTAAAAATGGCTGGGTAGACATTGCTTTGACATTGTGGCTTGGGCTGGAGCTCAGGCTTTCAAGCCCACCCCCAGACTTCACAACTATTTTTAGAGCACTAGCATGAGCCCCGAGCACAAGTCTGTGCACCCGGGCTGGGAGGCTTGCTCCCAGATGCAGCATAGACATGCTCATAGAGGCCTGCACCCATTCATACAAAAATCATTCAGTTATTTCCCTGCTCATCACACACCTTCACAAGGAATGTTGTTTTCTCCTCTTCGTAGCCTCGAGTAGCTATGACTTGGAATGCCCCCCCACAGTGAGGTCTCAGTGCTGCCATGCCAACTGGCACTGTATCAAATTGGAAATGTTACTCAGTGTTCTCTTTAGATTAACTTTCAATGTGCACAACTTACAGTAGCGGCTGCTGAACAGTGATGGCTACATTTTGTCATTAAGTCTTCTTTAGGGAGGGTGTAAGCAGGGATTGCATTGTAGTGGGGATTCCAAGAGGAATTCTGATTGATTCAAATACCTCCTGAGCCTCATTTGCATCCTCTTTTGAAATGTCACACCATGAACTTCCCTCACCATGCCAGGCCAGCTTTGCTGGCTAGCATCAAAGCACATGCCCATGTCTATGTTCATGCTTTTATTCAGGGCCCTCTAAGGGCAAACACTGCTGGTGCTGCTAGGTGGGAAAAATGCCTCTGCTTCTCAACAAGATTGTGCTCATTTCTTGGGTCTGTATCTTTAAGACCTCAAAGAATGTGGGACCTGGCTAGTTTAGAGAGCCCTGTTCATCACTTAACTGTCAAGACAGTTATACTCATCAATTATGGAAGCTGAGAAAGCTCGAGGTAAAATTTTCAGTAGTTGGGGAAGAGTGTTCTGAGCTGATGACCTTAACCTGTGAGTGTTCGTTGAGACACTAGAGATGGGTTTTGTGAAAAAAGATTGCCAGGTGACAACCACCTTTACCAATACACTCCCTTCCCCTTGTCCACAGGGGAAAAAAACCCTCTGTCTTCTTCACTCAGCAATAATAAAGCAGTAGTACTTTACAGATCATAAGTGCTGGAACTACAGGTTCTGGGGGTGCTACCGCACCTTCTGGGTTGAAGTACTTTCCATTATATACACAGTTTGGCTCTCAGCACCCCCACTATGAAAATTGTTCCAGCATCCCTGTTACAAGAATTTGCAATCCTTAAGTTAGTGTTTTTGGCTAGATAATATAGTAAGTAAATAGAGAGGGCTACAGACGATTAGAGATGCAGGCAAGGTTATTGCTAGGGCTGTCAATTAATCACAGTTAAGCAATTAGCTCAAAACGAATTAACTCGATAAAAAAATTAATCACAATTGCATTTTTAATTGCTCTGTTAAACAATAAAAGAATACCAATTGAAATGTATAATACATATTTCTGGATGTTTTTCTATATTTTCAAATATATTGATTTCAATTATAACACAGAATACAAAGTGTACAGTGCTCACTTTATATTATTTTTGATAACAAATATTTGCACTGTAAAAAAGATAAAAGAAATAGTATTTTTCAATTCACCTCATACAAGTACTTAGTGCAGTCTCTTTATCCTGAAGTGCCATGGTAGTCAAAGCATGAAGGGACATACTAATGTTTAGCAAACCTTGCAACGCCGGCTACAACAGTGCCATGTGAAGACCTGTTCTCACTTTCAGGTGACATTGTAAATAAGAAGCTGGCAGCATTATTTCCTGTAGATGTAAACAAACTTGTTGAGACAGCAATTAGCTGAACAAGAAGTAGGACTGAGTGGACTTGTCGGCTCTAAAGTTTTATACTGTTTTATTTTTGAGTGCAGTTATGTAAAAAATAATTTTACATTTGTAAGTTGTGCTTTCACAATAAACAGATTGCACTACAGTTCTTGTATGAGGAGAATTGAAAAATACTATTTCTTTTATCTTTTTTACAGTGCAAATATTTGTAGTAAAAAAATATAAAGTGAGCACTCTATACTTTGTATTCTGTGTTGTAATTGAAATCAGCGTATTTGGAAATGTAGGAAACATCCAAAATATTTAAATAAATGGTATTCTATTATTGTTTGACAGTGCAATTAAAACTGATTAATTGCAATTTTTTAAAAAAAATCTTGCGATTAATCATGATTAAATTTTAATCATTTGACAGCCCTAGTTAGTCCTAAATAAATAGACAGAGGAGACAGTGATTCTGAGGGGAAACCAAAATATCCTTAGCATGTGCTTCTAAAAACACTGTTTAGAAAATCTGTGTTTGTGGATACAGGCCAGATACTAAGGAACTGTGTTACTTTCTTTTACTCTGCTGAAGGGAAGGAATTGGCAAGTGCTGAATTCTACATATTGTTTACTTCGGCTAAACAAGAGCATTATTGTAAGGAGATGTTCTACAATTGACAACTGTACAGTAAAATGGTTATGTTACAGTATGCAAATACTTTTGTATGTGTGTGTTCCTTCCTATTGTTCAGCTCACTGTGTAAGGAATTAGAAAATGAAATGTAAATTGGAAAAAGCACAGAACTGATGCCAAATGAAACTAGGAAAATGCAATGAATGCAGGATGCAATTTTTCCAACAGTGGCTGGATTACTTCTCTCTGTCTCTGGTACCATTGAACCATAGCAATGCAATTTACTACTAAGCAAGCAGTTCAATGGGCTTGTTTCTGCTGAAGGAAGCCATCTAAATCTTGATTTCTGGTGACAGAAAATGCTGCAGCGGGATCTGGAACTCAGAGTGGGGGTGGTGCAGGGCTCAGTAGAGTGTATGGCAAAAGTTCCCATCAAATGAGCTGGATCAGAGACTTTCCCACATAGCTTCTGCTTGATGGGCTTTTACGAAGTCCCAGCCAGAATTTAAAGTTAGCGCTTCCTGGATGGAACTCACAAGAGAAGCAACATTTCCTCTGCCCAAAGGCACACAGTTGCCACTGCTGGCACAGGATCTAATCCTTTGGACTCAAGCTTGAGCCCTCTTTGGCTCCCTTGGCACACCTCTGGGAAGAAAAGGAAGAGAGCAAAATGTAGCCATATCTACCCAGCTGTAGAATTCCCTACTCTGGGAGAGACTTCAGCTGATGTAGGGCTGATATGGCTGTGTCCTATGCCACCCTCACAACCCATAGTCACTGGTGTAAGCTATCTCCAGGCTAACCTCACCTGGTGGACAGCCTCTTCAGTGGCTGCTAGTGCAGATCAGAGCAACCCAAAGGTTGCTCGAATATACATTGGGAATGGGGATGTTGGAGGATTCACACCCACATTACTCCTCTGAGTCCAATTCTAACCTTATTTACATTAGCGTAACTCCAATGACTTCATTGCAATTATTCCTGATTTATACCAGTGTAAATGAGAAGAGAATCAGTGCCATTACATAACACAAAACCCACAACAGACTGCAATGCCTAAGAAGGTGAGCCAAAGTACTGCATAAGGTTAAAGTCAAGTGCTAGTAATGGTCTATATTTTGGGGCTCTGCTTTTACAAGGACTGGAAAGTATTTGTTTGAAACCAATTTCTGCTGCACAAACTTTAAAATGATTTCCTGTTTATAACTGAACATACCTGATTGGATTTTCTAAAACCCACTACAGTAGAACCTCAGAATTATGAACACCAGAGTTACAAATTGACCGGTCAATCACACACGTCATTTGGAACTGGAAGTATGCAACCAGGTAGCAGAGACAAAAAATAATAGCAAATATTGTACAATATAGTTCTGTGTTAAACAAACTACTAAAAAAATAAAGGGAAAGTTTTAAAAAGATTTGACAAGGTAAGAAAACTGTTTCTGTGCTTGTTTCATTTAAATTAAGATGGTTAAAAGCAGTGTTTTTCTTCTGCATAGTAAAGTTTCAAAGCTGAATTAAGTCAATGTTCAAACCTTTGAAAGAACAACCGTAACGTTCTGTTCAGCGTTACGAACATTTCAGAGTTACAAACAACCTTCGTTCCTGAGGTGTTCGTAACTCTGAGGTTCTACTGTACTTGCTTTAGAGATGAGATTAATGGTTTTCTTTCATGTGTGTCGAGGGGCATATCCATGGCAGTGGTTTATGGATTTTAAAACATTATATTTTGTGGTTCAGTTTGGCCAGGAGAGTAATAGGGGTTATGATACGCTGAGCGTGCATTGTTAAAACAGGGATAGCATAATGGCTGGGTTTACTATAAAGCAGATTGCTGAACACTTTGGAGTTTACACGAATTTGAAGTGACACTGCCATAGAGAGGAAGTTCATACCCACTGTCCATGTACACGTGGCTATTTATTTTCAGTGTGCGTATCTGGATGCATCTACATTTGCTTTTGCAAAGAAAGCGCCTTTTACAAATCAGCTCTGAATGGAAAAATGTCAACATTTGCAATTTAAATTATTTACATGTGTATGCGGCTGCTGCCTTTCTTCAAGATGAAAGATTCATTTTAATTAAGAGCTGCTTTGGAGGGAACTGGATTTCTCTGAGGAATGGTAATGGGATATGGAGTATTTCATTTATTCAAATTCAGCCCAGGTCAGTAGGAATTGAAAGTTAGCATCTGATGTCTCTTTGGTGGTCTATTGACAAAATTACTTGGTGGTCTCAATCCAGTTCCTAATGGGCATGCATCAACATCACACATCTCCCATTACTATTAGTTTCGGGGCTCATCTACATGGGAAAGCAAATCAAAATAACTACAATTGGTGGTAATAACACCTTTAGTTGTTTGGTTCAGGTCTGTGTGTGGACACCCTAATTTCAAAATAAGTGCCCTATTTTGAAATAACTTAATATGGAAAATAAAAGTATGTTATTAGTTATTTTGGTTCCTTTTACCATGTAGACAAGCCCTTGGACAAAAATATGAACTGAATGGGACAGGGAGACTAAACTTACCTTTCACAACTAAACATACTTCCTCCAAGTCATTGTTGGAGCACCTTTCTAGAGCCATGCAGGGAGGCTCATACCTGTGTTCTTCCAGCTTTACAGATAAACAGATGGCTTCAGTCACCAGAGCTATAAATCCAGGGTTTTGCATGAGCAGTCAACCTATTCAAATAATCAAGAGCTGTATTTTGGTAAAAGTACATGAAGAAACTGTATCAATACAAAACATGACCTACAATGAATTTGCTTATGATATGGTGAGGAAAAACCTCTGGATTCTTACGTGTCCTGTTCAAAATATTCAGCCCTTTGTAAATTATATTTTTCATATATAATATATATATACACCCGTAAACAAACTCGGGCTGGGTACAGTTAATGGCTTAGTGGTCAAATCCAAACCAGGGCTGTTTCAGTTTGAAAAATACTTACATCCCTGTAATGGACAATGGTCAGGAAAACTGTAAAAGAATGGGGGAAGGGAGATGAAAGACCAAAATCAAGTCTAGTCAAAAATGCCTTAGAGACTGTCTTCAGATATCAGCTTTTGTTTTTATTATTATTATTGTTTTAGTGACACTAACTGCTATTGGCTCTATTAAGCTTATGGTTGTGTTCCTAGCATAAATTCTTCTACACAAGGTTTAGAATCTGGGTATTAGAAATTTTTTAAAAGACAAATTACTATGTTCAGAAATGACATTATTATTTCATTTAGAAAAGGGGCTAATTGGCATGTGCAGTAACTTCATTTTCTCAACAAAAGATCTATAAACAACAGACTGGCTATATTACCATTATATGCAGCATTTTAGACCTGAAGAAGAGCTCTGTGCGAGCTCAAAATCTTGGAGAAGTTGATCCAATAAAATATACTATAACCTCATCCACCTTGTCTCTCTATGACAGTTACATTAAGGAGAAGGAATGTAAATGGTCCTCATTGACAGATATCTGTCACAGTTACCGGATGGGCTGTATTTTACATCCATTTTGAGGGCACCCCTTTCATGACAGTTTCACTACCTCTGCCTCTCTCTGGGCCAGGAAGCTAGATCTATTTATTGAACCATCTGCTGTTTAGAAATCCTGTAAATATATATTATAGTAGATAGACCACAACAGCCCAAAAGAACTTATTCCATTGTCTTGAGCCAAAATATGCATTTTTAAATGAATTGACAGGAGACACACTATTCCCCTTAGTAAAGAACATAAGACATTTTAGAAAAAAGACCAGAAGGCCTATATACTTTGGGATATCTCGCTTTGCCTTAGCAGTAGTTCTCCAATCAGTGCTCTGGAATAGTTTATTTTCCCTCAAAATACTTTACTAAATCCTTTTGTAAACCATTTAGAGTACTTGGCTCCTGTTTCTTCACTATGCAATTTATTGCATATAATAACTTCTCTCTGTATGCAAAATTCCACCTAATTTCCTTTAGAGCATAGGCTTTCTATAGTTTATATTGTCTGCCCTCTTTATCTGACACAAGCTTAAATAGCATTGTTGCATTTATCTTTTCCATTCCCTTAACAATTTCTCATAGTTTAAGAGATCCATCTTAATCTTCTCTTTCCAAAAGAATACTGACCTAGTTTCTTAAATATTTTGGAATAATGAAAATTCTTCATTCCTGCTCTCATTCTGGTTGACCCTTCTTTTACTTCAGTACACGTCTCCCTTCCCCCAAAGAAGAATTTGTAGAAAGTTCAGTGAGGAGAAACTCATGAAATCTCCCTTCCTCTTAACTCCTTCCTATGGGGATTTACCATAGGGAGGGGTGATCTCATCCTTCCGTCAGCTTACTTTGTTGGGGGATATCTGCAGGAGATGGAGCACAACTGACACATGTTTCCATCTGTAATGGGGTGGCAGTTGTCCCTCCCCCTCTAGCTCAGAGAGAGGCCAGTCCACCTCACTGGGTCACTGTGGGGTCAGCCCAGTCACAGAGGGAGTTAGCCAATCGAAGGCTGCAGTCTAGGAGGCCCTGGCCCTAAAGCTGTGTGGAGTAGCAAACAGTCTTGGGGCTCAGTCCCTCAGACAGGGTGGAGCAACAAACAGTCTTTCACCTGGCCTCTTGGCTCAAGCAGGCAGCAAACAAACGCAGGCCTCTTGGCCTAAGGTGGGTAGGCGGCCACCCCAGGAAGGGGGGAGGCCACAGGGTGTAGGGGGACCTGGGCCCAGCCTACTCCACCAGGGGTCCTAGCCCAGGGCCCTGAGAATGGTGGAGGACTCTGCCACTGGGCCAGCGGGGATCCCACCAAAACACACCAACCCGAGCACTGACAGAAAAACCAGACTAAAGTCTGGATTCCCTGGGCTACTTCCTACCACAATCTGGGGAGGGGTTCTGGTGTCCAGGAATCCTCCGTCTCCTCAGAGTATCTGGCTGCCAGGAAGCTCAGCGACTCCTCTCCTGATTTGGTCTCCTCTGGAGGCAGGGTATACCTAGTTCAGTTGCAGGGCCAGGGGGCTGCAGTCAAGAGGTGTCTGTCTCCTTCCCTGGCTTCCCTTCAATTGAGCAGAGGCCCACCTCTTATACTTTCTGTCCTGCCTCTCTCCCACTTTCTGGTGCGAGGGCCAGGCCCAGCCTGACTCCACCCACCCGGGCACAGAGGGATGCCACTCCACCTCACTTCACCATCTGATACCATTGTTGGTGCCACTAAACATAGCTACCAGGTAACTCGGGAGGGTGGAAGGCCATAAGTGCCGATGAAACCCCCCTGCTCTGGGTCTAAGTGAGCCAAAGTAACTCCATCTTGTGAACTTTAACCAGCCTCCATGCTAACAGCCTAAATGCTGAAGCAGAATATGTAACAGTCAGTTTTTTTAGCAGACAGCTGCAGTTTCGCTCACACTAGCACAAGCAGTAGTGATAAGGAAGAAGGAGGGGGGAAGGGGGAAAGTCTACGTCTAAGCTTGCAAGGCCAAAGATAAACATGCGGACGAGAACTTTTCTAACACGCCACAATGTAGTGCCTACTGTAACTGCTGTTGAAAAGGGAGGGGTGGAGGGGAAAAAGAACAAAGGCTTACTCAAACAGCTTGGCATATAAAATGGGAAACTTGCTTGTATTTGTTGCGCTTCTGATTTGAGACATGCTGGTCTCCTGAGTGCCTTTTCGAGATCTCGAATAAATTTGGTTTGCTTCTCCACCCTGGTGTGTCTATTGGTGCGACGCACACCGGGCAACGAACCCCCTGTTGCCCCCCTCGGGCCCTCTGGGCCGGCAACACCATGAGACCTATGGAGCCCAAATGCCATGGAAGGGCTTTCACAGGATGGTTGGCAACACACCACAGTGGCAGAATGCCTCCTCTATCTGTTGGTAGGGGTCCCCTCTGCAGCCAGATGGATAGTGGAGCAAGAGACCTTTATATGGCTTTGTATTAATGTTCTTTGTATCTCTTTGCATTAATTTTAATATCTCCATTGCACACATGGTAAATAAGTACATTTAATCATCCTATTGTAGGTTTCTGCATTGACAGGTTAAAAAAGAGTGACTTAGATCTGCTTTTTGAACCTTGGGCTACTCCACTAACCCTAATCCTCTGTCTCAATTACTTAAATAATTTAAAAGTATCCTTTCATATATAGGGCATTTCTCTAGCCATTCAAGCTCACCCTTATACTCAATGACATGAAAGAAGAATGCAGTTCTACACAGTGTGCATAGCTAGGTACATTATGCTTATTATTGTTTTTACTAATTTGCAGTGATTCAGTGGTCTAATGTCAGCACATTGCACCTCCATGGATTGAATTTTGAGTCCCAAGCTCAGGCCTGGTCTAATATGCAGGCAAAAGCACTAGTGTGGACACAGTTATGCCAGACAAAAAGTCCTTTTGCCAGTTTAACATATACCAGGTCCCCAAGCAAAATAAGCTATACTGGCAAAAGGAGTTTTTTTCCCCTGTGATGGCATATACAAACCCCACACTAGGCAGGAAGGGGTTAAAGGACAGTACTGGGCCCAGGTAGCCCCGTCCCTCCACCCTGCAAAGCATGCTTCAACTGGAGAAGGGGTTGAAAAGGGAGCAACCCAGCTCAAAAGGGGGAGGAGTACAGACCTACCCTGAAGGCTCCTTCCAAAAAGGACTGGAGAAGCCTCCCTGAGGGATGAGGATTATATGCTGAGCCCAGTTGGGGCTAATGGTTTGGTTTCTTTTCCGTTTTCTTTTTTTTCTTATATGGAACCAGAAGCGGAGGGAGCAAAGCAGTTGTAGAAAGTGACCTATGGTGGGTAGTTCAGAGGGACCCTGGAGGACAAATGTGCTAGTCGTCCTATGGCCCTGGATTGGAGCCTGGTGGAATGGGCAGGCTTGGGCTCCCCTACCACTGCCCCACGACTGGTTGGCACTAACCACTAGACCACCCAGTCCACCAAGGACCCTATTACTTTACCAGTATAAACTGCATATACATGAAGAGGGTTTTCCAGTATTGCTATACCGACAAACTTTTTACTTTCACTCTCCAGGCCATCTGGGACCTATGTGCTGCAGTGACAATCAGTAAACTGCAGTTTTCAGAAACCCTTGTCTGACCTTGCACTCTCAAATTATAGCACATATTCTCACACTTGCTTTAAGAGTCATCTGGGCATGATGGCTCTCTCTCCAATACCCAGAAAACAATCATTGGTATCCATGGAATTGCTTTACTGCAAGAGAGAAGCAGTTAACACTTTTCATCTGAGCACACAAGAAGGACCTTCTGATGAACAGCAGAATATTGTGGCTTTTGTTTTTCTGCTGTGACATTAAAGAGGAATGATACAACAACTTGATCTCGCCAAACAAACTCCATTTTGCCACCAATCTTTTTCCCCCCGTGATTAATATGATGCAATTAGATCTGAAGTTATCATTCCTGCAAAGTGACAATTCCCATGTTCATATTAACAGATACTCCAACACTTAGGAGCCATTGTGGGTATTGTGTTACCTAAAGTCCATTGTTAGAGTTTTGGCAAACAAATATTACCCCTGAGTGTTTTCTGGATTGCATAATATCATTACATCTGGTGAGCGTCTAAGCCAAGCAATCCTCATGTCCTTGATAGCAGCTGTTATTACCACTAGGGTAAAGTAGGCTATAATTTCCTATGTCAGCAAAAGAAAAAGACGTCTCCCCCTAATATTTTTATCACCATATACATTTAATTGCTAGCATAACAAAGTGTGTGTTTTGTCAGGACTGAACATTACAAATTAACAGGGGTAATATAAAGTTCTTTGAGACCATCTGTGTTTCCTATATAATCTTAGGTTTGTGATTAAAGAGCAACCCACTTCTTTTTTGCAGATATCTTTTTTATTAAGTATCCAGTACCTCTAATACCCAATGACTACTAGTCAAAGGATACTTTCTCATTTCCTACTAGAATTCCTTTTCTAAGTTCCACGTTGTGCCCCCTCTTGTTTCTCATCAATAAAGATAACATATTTTTGATTTATGCACAATGGCCAATAATAACCAAATCAGAGTACATTTACCATCTTTTTGGTAGCCTATCTGGAACACAACAAGAAGCCAGAGAGCACCAAAGTGAGACTTTGACATGCAAAAAACGAGGTACAGCAAGCAAGCAGACACTGTGCAAATCATTACTGGATCAAGCTCTGTGAAGAGATACAGACAGCCTCAGACACAGGAAACCTCAAAGTCAGGTATGACGACCTGAAGAAAGCTCTAGGTCCCACTGTCAACAAGGCTGCCCCTCTCAAATTGCACAGTGGTGAAATCATTACAGATAAAAGCAAGCAGTTGTCTCATTGGGTTGAACACTATTCAGAGCTATACGCACAAGAAACAAACATCACCAGTGAATCACTGGACTAAATACCAACTCTACAGGTCATTCCAGAGCTAGATGTGGCGCCCACTGTAGAAGAGCTAAGCAAGGCCATTGATTCGCTATCAAGTGGCAAGGCTCCTGGAAAAGATGGCATTCCAGAGGAAATCCTCAAGTGCAGAAAAGACAGCTTATTACCATATCTTCATCAGCTGTGACTTAAATGCTGGAAAGAAGGTGAGGTACCACAAGAGATGTGTGATGCAAACATCACCACTTTGTATACAAGTAAAAGCAAAAAGCGTGACTGCAACAACTACAGGAGCATCTCGCTACTAAGTGTAGCAGGAAAAGCTTTTGCAAAAGTCATCTTAGTGTGTCTACAACAGCTGGTGGATCATGTATGCCCTGAGTCACAGTGCAGATTCAGGGCTGGAAGATCAACTATAGACGTGATATTTTCTCTGGGTCAACTCCAAGAAAAGTGCAGAGAGCAAAACCAAACATTCTTCATCGCCTTTATGGACCTAACCAAAGCATTTGACACAGTCAGCAGAGCAGGTCTATCTGCAGTACTAGAAAAGATAGGATGCCCACCAACCCTGTTAAGTGTAATACGTTCATTCCACAACAATACGAGAGCAACTCTCCAGTTTGACGGGTCCACTTCAGACAGCTTTGAGATGAAAAGCAGAGGGAAGCAAGGATGTGTTATTGCCCCTACACTCTTTGGAATCTTCTTCTCGGTACTCTTGAAGTGTGCATTTAAGGACATGAAAGAAGGAGTGCATCTCCACACAAGATCAGATGGGAAACTCTTAAACCTGTCCCGAATTAAGTCAAAGACCAAAGTCAAAAAGGTGCTAATCAGGGAACTTCTATTCACTGATGATGTTGCCCTCATAGCCCACAATGAAGATCTACTACAAGAACTCATGGACTGCCTTTCAAGTGCCTGTCAGGCATTTGCTCTCACCATCAGCATCAAGAAAACAGTTGTATTACGACAGCAGGTTCCACAAGATCCTTCAATCACCTTAAATGCAAACCAGGTAGAAGTAGTCCAACAGTTCAGCTATTTAGGTTCTACAGTGACCACCAACCTCTCACTGGATGAAGAAATAAATGTTCTCATTGGAAAGGCTGCCACCACCTTTAGCAGACTAACTAAAAGAGCATGGAACAACTCAAAGTTTACCATCAAGACCAAAATGCTAGTTTACCAGGCCTGCATCCTCAGCACTCTCATGCATGGTGGGGAAACATAGACAACTTATGCTCATCAGGAAAAAGTGTTTAACAAGTAGCGCCATCGTCTCCATCAGGGTATCAAAGTCCATGACAGAAGCTGACTCCTACAGCTTGAAGAGAAAAGAGCCTGTAGGAAGCAAGCAGCTCCCAACCAAGATACATACATTTTGTAATAACTGCCAAAGATCATGCAAATCTCGGATTGGACTATTCAGTCACATGAGACATTGCAAACCATCTACATCATAGGCTGCAGTTCCCACCATCTCTCACAGATGAAAGGATGCCGACATAGGTAGTGATTTATGCGAGAGAAAGCAGCGTTTAATGAGATCAACTGGCTCTGCAGAAAAACAACAGCACAGTGAAGCAAAATAAACAAAAATGACAGGGAAATCTCAGGGTATATGACAAATATTTGAGAAGGAAACTTTTCAAACTAAAAGCCTTAGTGAAAACAATCAATTAGTCTCCAACAGAATGAAAACTGCAATGGTATTACTAAATAATGCTGTACTGTTTGTATCACTCTCCCTTATCATTTCATCTTGACATGGGACAATACACTTTACCAATTACAACTTCTAAGAAAAATATCAAATTTATTTCTTTTGTATTCCAAGTCAAAGATTATAGCAATAGGTACTGTCGCTTAATACTCACGTATGTTTCACAGAACACTGGGCACTGTAATGGCTACAGATAGATTTGACTATGTTTTTTTTTATTTTAGAAAAACCTGAATCATGTTTTGTCTTGCTAATAAGCAAAGAAAAGCCACCCTAGCGTTGGGTGCTTTTATATTCATGACTTACAGATCTATAATTTTGTACCTTTTTAATATACATGCTTTCCATTTTTTCCCAGCTTACTTTTGACATCTTCAAGATAAAACCATCATTTCCTTTTCCCCTTTAATTCTTGCCATGCTTCTAGGACTAAAAGGCATAAAATAGGAAAGAGTCAGTGGCTTTCTATCTACCTCCAGTATTTTTCCTGCAGTAAGATGATAGGTGCCCTCAGCACCTTCTGAACTCAGGCCCTCCTGTGTTAAATAATTAAGTCAATGACTAGTATTCAACAATTGAATAAAGATTGGACAAATAAACCAAAAAAGTGAACTTTGATAAATAACGCATTCATCTACTAGTACTGAGCCAGCTCTAATTAAATGATACCACTTTTGTACAGACAAAGTACAGATCTTTTTCCTCTTACCACTGACCCAGCTGCTATACTTTTGAAACCCACTCAGTGTTTACATGAAATGAGAAATGGAAAGCAAAACACTTTCTAAAGCTAACTTCAGAGAATAGTGGAGTGATGCTTTTTTTGGCACTAGATGATTAAACACTGCCTTTTCTCTCATGATTTCCTTTAATGGCTCCAGTCAGTTACATTTCTGCAGTTAACAGTTTGGACTCCTAGAAGAGCAAACAAAGTCCTTTCTCATTCTTCATCACCTTTTTGACTATGAGCTCTCCAAGGCAGGGACTGTCCCGATATCTCTGTCCGTCATAGTACTCAGCACAATGGGATTCTGATTCTGATTACAGCCTTTGGGCACTACCAAAATATCAATGTTTAATAAATAACAATTGTGCCTTTCATTTTATTCTGTTGTTTGGAAAAGACATAAAAACATGGTATTGCCCACAAAGGCTCTGTTTCCAGAAACTAAGAGTGTTAGGCCTGTTATCCTGGCTAAATTCCCCAAATAGTTAATTACATTCTGAGTACTACAACTCCTCTGTCACTTTAATTAGATATGTCCTAGCCATGCACTGTTTTGTGGTCTTGCAGATAATAATGGCTTCCATCTCCTGCAGTGGAATTACCCGCATTTCAATGGTGAGTTAAGCAATGTGATCCACATTTCCCAAGGAAACACAACAAAAAACGTTGTCATTGTCAAACAAAACAACACTGAGATAGCACAATCGTCTAGGACTTCCAGCACAGTTTTGTGACCAGTTGTCCTTTTCCATTGTAAACTCAGAGTAAGGACTGTTTCGTCCTTCCTACCCTGTCGAGTTCAAAGCACTCTATCAGCACTTACATAATGAAGCAATAATATAAAAGTATACAAGATATGCTGAGGCATGGTAAAAACCCTAAATAAATCACTAAAGGACCCACTCCTGAAAACACTTATGTGCATGCTTCACTTTAACTGGTTGACTTCGTGTGCTGGAAATGAAGCATGTGTGCTTGCCAGATTGGGGCCTAAATGACCATCACAGGAATTTCATTAGAATGTGTCTTCTTGTCTATGCAGTTGGCACACAGTTAGCACTACTGCTAGGAGATTTTTATATACGCTGTTATGGCTTCTTAAAACATACAATTTATAGTCTTAAAACCATATAGAATGCTCTCCTCAGACACATCACTGTAAGAGAAACTTCCAGATGGGAATGGTTAGAATAGCTCCTGCTAGCATAGGCCGGTGGAAAGCTTTCATAAGAGCTGCCATAGTGGGTGAGCCCATGGTCCATATTGCTACTATTCTGTCTCTGACCAGGGCCGATACCAGAGCAGGGGAGGTGTGTACGGAACATGGCAATTATGGAGTGCTCCATCCATCTTCCACTCCTGGCAGTCAGAGGTTTAGGGTCACCCCAAGCATGGGGTTGCATCTCTGAACATCTTGCCTAGCAGCCATTAATGGGCCTATCATCCATGATATATCCAATTCTCTTTTGAACCCAGTTATACTTTTTGCCAACATATCATGGCACTGAGTTCCATAGGTTAGCTGTGCATTGTGGGAAAAATTACTTCCTTTTGATTTTAATAAACTGGTTGCCTGTTAATTTCACTGAGTGACCTCTGGTTTTTGTATTGTGTGACTCTATCAGCACTTACATAATGAAGCAATAATATAAAAGTATACAAGATATGCTGAGGCATGGTAAAAACCCTAAATAAATCACTAAAGGACCCACTCCTGAAAACACTTATGTGCATGCTTCACTTTAGGGTAAATAACACTTCTCTAGTCACTTTTTTCTGCACCATTCATGATTTTAAAGACCTCTATTATATCCCTCCTTAGTCATGGCTTGTCTAAGCTGAATAGCCTAATCTTTTTAGTCTCTCCTCATATGGAAGCCATTCAATATTCTTGATCATCTTTGATGCCCTTATCTGAATCATTTTCAGTTCCACCATATCCTTTTTAAGATGGGGTGAACAGAATTGGACACAGTATCCAAGGTATGGGAGCTCCATGGATTTATATTTTCTATCGCTTTTCTAATAGTTCCTAATATACCGTTAGCCTTTTTGGCTGCTGCTGCACATTGAACTGATCTCTTTCTTTGGTGGTAACAGCAAATTTAGAACCCTTCACTGCATATGTGTAGTTAGGATTACCTTTTTCCAATGTGAATTACTTTGCATTTATCATTAAATTTCATCTGCCGTTTTGTTGCCCACTCACAGTTTTTTGAGGTTGCTCTGTAACTCTTTGCTCTCTGCTTTGGCCTTAACTGTCTTGAATAATTTTGCATCATCTGCAGATTTTGCAATGTCACTCTGCACTCCCCTTTACTGCTCATTAATGACTATGTCAAACAGCACTGGTCCCAGTACAGATTCTTGGAGATCCTCTCTGTTCACCTCTCTCCATTGTGAAGACTCCACCATTTATTCCTACTCTTTGTTTCCTATCTTTCTACCAGTTACCGTAGGTGGTGCTGCCACACTGTCTGGCTTGAAGTAGTAATAACCACCCAAATAGATGCTTTCTGCCTTCAGCACCCGTACTATAAAAATTGTTTCAGCTCCACTGCCAGTTACTGATCCATAAGAGGAAATTCCCTGTAAATCCATGACTGCTTAGTTTGCTTAAGAGCCTTTGGTAAGGGACCTTATCAAATGCTTTCTGAAAATCCAAGTAAAATATCAAGTGGATCAATCTTATCCATGTTTGTTGATTTCTTCAAAGCATTCTAATAGATTGGTGAGGCATGACTTTCCTATATAAAAGCTATATTGACTCTGCACCAACAAATTGTGTTTATCTAGTGAGACAAAGCTCTATCCTTGTCTCTGTGGGTCCCGCGTTTCCTAGCAGATTTCGCTAGCCTCAGAGGCTCATTGTGACCCTCCACATAGCCCTTCTCTCTCTAGAGGCAGGGGTCACAGCCTACTGAGCCATTTTCATCATAAGCCAGCGAGGGAGGTGAGGAGAAGCTATCCTCCCTTGCACAGTCTCTGTTGTCTCTCAGTCTCAGTGATTAATCAGGGGGGCAAAAAGGAGGATCCCGGGCCTACCCTCTACTCTGGGCTCCAGCCCAGGGACCCTAATAGTATCAGCTATGGTAGCTGATCTTTTAGAAACAGGACGTCTACAATTCCCTGGGCTACTTCCCCACAGCAACCCCCACTTCCTCAAGCTCCACTTCACCCTTACCTCAGGGCCTCCTTCCTTGTGCCTGATATGGTGTGTACTGCTTAGTCTCTCCAACAGCGCAACTTCTTTCCACAGCTCCTGACATGCACGCCTCCCTGACGAACTGCGAGGCTTTTAACTAGTTTCAGCCAGCCCCTGATTGGCTTCAGGTGTCCTAATCAACCTAGCTGTTGCCACTGCTTTCTGGAAGGATCTTAATTGGCCCCAGGTGTCTTAATTAACCTGGAGCAACTGCCATTTGGTTACCATGGTTACAGGGATTTGTTTAAGCTGGGGCTAACATACCTGTTTCTCACTACTTTCCTATAGCCATCTGGCCTTGGCCCATCACATATTCCCCCCCCCCAACCCCACTCAACACCATAGAGTTGGGCAACTTGGGACGCGAGGCAGTGTGCTCGTGACAGACCATCAGCATTGCCGTGGTGGCATCCAGCCCTGTGCTGTATGTGGAACTGGAACAGTTGCAGGGATAAGAACCACCTGGTGACCCTGGAGTTCTTTTCCTTATTCCGCTGCATCCACTAGAGGGGTGCATGGTCCGTCACAAGAGTAAATCACCGGCCTAAGAGGTAATAACGCAGTGTCTCCATGGCCCATTTGACAGCAAGGCATTCTCTCTTGACTACTGCGTATTTCTGTTCTCTTGGGAGCAGCTTTCTGCTTAGTAGAGGATCGGGTGATCCTCTTCTCCCACCATTTGCGACAGAACCGTGCCCAACCCCACCTCAGAATCATCTGTTTGTAAAATAAATTCCTTGTTAAAGTCCAGGGCTATGAGTACGGGGTCATTACAAAGGGCCACCCGAAGATCTGTGAACGCCCCCTCTGCTGCGTCAGTCCACTTGACCATGTCTGGACCTTGGGCCTTTACCAGGTCCATTAGGGGACTTGCCCTAGTGGCGAAGTGGGGAATAAAATGTCAGTAATAGCCTACCATGCCTAGGAACACACGGACCTGCTTCTTTCGGGTCGGCCAGGGCCAGTTTTGAATTGCCTCTAGCTTATTCATTTGGGGCTTCACTATGCCCCTTCCTACAATATACCCCAGGTACCTAGCCTCTGCTAGTCCAATGGTGCATTTAGCGGGATTAGTGGTGAGGCCAGCCAGTCTTAAGGTGCTCAGTACTGCCTCAACTTTCTCCAAGTGGGTTCCCCAGTCTGGCGTATGGATTATGACATCACCTAGGTACGCGGCTGCATAACTAGTATGGGGGTGCAGCAGTTTATCCACGAGGTGCTGGAATGTGGCTGGGGCCCCATGTAACCCAAAAGGGAGGACAGTGTACTGGAATAGCTCATCCGGAGTGGAGAACACGGTCTTTTCTTTAGCTTCTTTAGTCAGGGGAATCTGCCAATACTCTTTTGTCAGATTCAGTGTAGACAAGAATTGGGCACTACCCAGTTGATCAACCAGTTTGTCGATGTGTGGTATGGGGTATGCATCAAATTGGGATACTTCATTCAGTCGGTGAAAGTCATTACAGAATCTCATGGTACTGTCAGGTTTAGGTACTAGAACAATTGGACTGGATCACTGACTGTAAGATTCTTCAATAACCCCTAATTCTAACGTTTTCTTTACTTCGGCCTTGATTTCTTCTCTTTTGGCTGCTGGGATTCGGTAGGGTCTCAATGTTACCTTGGCTCTGGGGATTGTGCAGATATGACGATAGGTCTTAGTTGTCCGCCCTGGTTTTGTAGAGAACACATCTCGGTTGCGATTAATCATGTCGGCTGCCTCGATCTTTTGGATCGGCGTCAAGTCGGGTGATATCCTCACTTGCTTGTGTAAGTTATCCTCCTGGGGAAGGGTCTCCTGCATGACTAAGCATGCCTCTCGATCGTGCCAAGGTTTTAGAAGATTGATGTGGTAAATTTGCTCCGGTTTCTTACAGCCTGGCTGCCTCACCTTATAGTTCACCTCTCCCACAGCTTCAATCACTCCGTAGGGTCCCTGGCACTGGGCCAACAGTTTACTTTCTGCTGTTGGCACCAGGACCATCACTCGATCCCCTGGTTGGAACCATCGAAGCTTTGCTTGGTGGTTATAATGGGTTCATTGGGTCTCCTGTGCTTTCTCCAAATGTTCCCGTACAATGGGTGTAACTCGGGCTATCTGATCCCTCATCTGCAGTACATGCTCGACTACGTTCTTTCTGGGATTTGGATCCTCTTCCCAGGCTTCTCTGGCTATATCCAATATGCTCCGGGGGTGGCGCCCGTATAGTAGTTCGAACAGAGAGAAACCCGTGGAGGCTTGCAGGACCTCCCGGATGGTGAACATGAGGTCCGGCAATAGGATATCCCAATCTTTCCCATCCTGGCTCACCACTTTCCTGATCATGGCCTTGAGGGTCCTACTGAACCTTTCCACAAGGCCATCTGTTTGCGGGTGGTATACAGAGGTCCGTAGGGCTTGGACGTGGAACAATAAACAGAGATCTTTGATTAACTTGGACACGAAAGGTGTCCCTTGATCCGTCAATATCTCCTTGGGTAGCCCAACCCGGGCAAAGATCCGTACTAGCTCCTTAGCTATTGTCTTGGAAGCTGTGTTGCAAAGGGGGACAGTTTCCGGGTACCAGGTTGCATAGTCCAGTACAACAAGCACATGTTGGTGGCCCCGAACTGTTTTCTTTAGGGGCCCTACCAGATCCATGGCTAGGCATTCAAATGGTACCTCTATTATTGGAAGAGGTTTCAAAGGGGCCCGCAAGTTGAGGGCTATGTAGCTGACACTCCAGACAAGAGGTGCAGTATCGCCGGACATCTTCATGTACTCCTGGCCAGAAGAACCTCCGCAGGATCCCTGCCTGGGTTTTCTCTACCCCTAGGAGTCTTCCAAACAGGTGACTGTGGGTGAGGTTCAATATGGCTTTTTGATGTTTTCATGGCACCAGAAGTTGCTGTATCTCTTGCTCCTGCATTTCCACCACCCAGTACAGGAGATCTTTCTTTACTATAAAGTAAGGTCCTGGACCCCGGTCCTTCCCATCCACGGGTATCCCATCTATCTCAGCCACCTCTTTCCTGGTGTTATCATATCTGGGGTCCTCCGCCTGGTCCCGCCTGAAAGTCTCTTTCCCAGGACTAACCTGCCTGAGCTCCCAGGGGCCCGCTTCTGCTTCTTCCAATGGCTCGCCGCCGTCATGGCTGTGGCCAGCCTCTGGCTCACCTTCTGTGGTGGTAGTTTCTCTGTTGGCTGCTCATGTCCATCTGCCTACTAGGGGAGTCTTCTGGCCCTGGGTCAGGATCCGGGTTCCCAAGGCTTTTGCGGCCTTCCTCTCTTTTTTGGCTTCCAGGTCCTTCGGGGGGGCTGAGAACAGATCCTGAGAAATCTCAGTGAACATAGGGGGTTGACATTCCCCGGCGACGAGTCGCTGCCCTCAGGGTCGCCATCTCCCTCCAGCCTCTCTGGGGGGAGTAAATTATCAGACCCCGGATAGTCCCTCCCAATTGACTACAGGATATGGGAGTTTAGGAACTACGCCCACTGTCACCTCCATGTCCCCTGAACCTCTATTTCCACTGGGATGGTGGGGTAATGGCTCACGGCTCCATGCACGCATGTCATTGCTACCCATTTGGCTTGTAGCAGCTGGCTACTATTTACCAGCTTACCAGATATGAGGGTGATAGCACTCCCAGAGTCCTGTAGTCTCTGCTCCGTTTATCTTCACTGGCCTGGTGTAGTTATGCGGGGCTAATGTGACCCCTGCAAGGTGGATAAGGGAGCACGGGACCTCCCAATCCCCCAAGTTACATTGCATAGGCTCCTCGGTGCTGGGACACTGTGCTGCTATGTGTCCCCACATGCATAACATCTATAATTGCTTCTAATCACTCCCCTATCACGGAAGTTAGGGGGTTTAGTCCCAGGGTTCCCCCCCACTTAGGCCAATCCCTTCCTTCTGGGGTCCCCACTGCTTTTCAGCCCATCCCTTCTTCCACCTAGGACTCCCTGGGGGTTTGGTCACCGAACCTTCCAGGGTTGGGTTCGGGTGCTTGCTCCGAAAGGGGCTTTCCTTGTCAATTCCCTATCTGTCATCCATCTTTCTACCAGTGTTATCATCTCATTGTAGGTGGATGGATCGTTCTGGCGGAGATCTGGTGGCAGTCCCCACATGTAATGGTCCATGACTAGGGTCTCCAAAATCTTGTCCAGGCTGCACGCCTCAGGCTGTAACCACTTCTGTGCGAGGTGTATGAGGTTGAATAGCTGGGACCTTGGGGGTTTGTTCTCCTGGTACTTCCACTCATGAAACCTCTGCACCCATACTGCTGCCGTCACCCCTGACCGTGCTAGGATCTCTGCCTTTAGCCGGAGATAGTCAATCATGTCCGTGGCAGGCAGGAGCAGTGGGCCAGCATTCTCGCCCTCTCCGCACAAAAAAGGGGTGAGAATGCTGGCCCACTGCTCCTGGGGCCACGCCTCACGCTGAGCAGTCCTCTCGAATGAGAGGAGATATGCCTCTACGTCATATTCTGATGTCATCTTTGGCAGACAACCAGTGGCCTTCAGAGTTCGCTTCCCGTCGGATCCCTGGGCTTGGGTGGTGAGGAACTTCAGCTGGTCCACAACCTCTCGCAAGAGGGCACGAGCTTGGGTAACCTGGCCCATCAATAATTGATTGGTTTCCTGCTGTAGCCGCATAGACTCCTGTTGCGCCATTGCCTGAACCCGGGTGGCCTCCTGCTGGGCTGCCGTGGCTTGTACCAGAGCTCTTACCACCTCCTCCATTGTAGTACAAAGCAAACAAACAAACCAAAACAAAAAAAATCCCAAACCCCGGTGCACTTTTTTTTTTAAACCTCTTTCTTCCGCCATGCTGTGAACAATGATCCCACTTCAAACACCAGTTGTGACAAAGCTCTGTCCTTGTCTCTGTGGGTCCCACATTTCCTAACAGATTTCGCTAGTCTCAGAGGTTCACTGTGACCCTCCACGTAGCCCTTCTCTCTCTAGAGGCAAGGGTCACAGCCTACTGAGCCATTTTCATCATAAGCCAGCGAGGGAGGTGAGGAGAAGCTATCATCCCTTGCACAGTCTCTGTTGTCTCAATCTCAGTGATTAATCGGGGAGGGGGGCAAAAAGGGAGAGTCCAGGCCCACCCTTTACTCCGGGCTCCAGCCCAGGGACCTTAATAGTATCAGCTATGGTAGCTGATGTTTTAGAAACAGGATGTCTACAATTCCCTGGGCTACTTCCCCACAGCAGCCCCCACTTCCTCAAGCTCCACTTCACCCTTACCTCAGGGCCTCCTTCCTTGTGCCTGCTATGGTGTGTACTGCTCAGTCTCTCCAACAGCGCAACTTCTTTCCACAGCTCCTGACATGCGCGCCTCCCTGACTAACCAGGAGGCTTTTAACTAGTTTCAGCCAGCCCCTGATTGGCTTCAGGTATCCCAATCAACCTAGCTGTCTCCACTGCTTTCTGGAAGGATCTTAATTGGCCCCAGGTGTCTTAATTAACCTGGAGCAACTGCCATTTGGTTACCATGGTAACAGGGATTTGTTTAAGCTGGGGCTAACATACCTGTTTCTCACTACTTTCCTATAGCCATCTGGCATTGCCCCATCACACTAGCTATCTTGTTTCCTTTAGCTTATCTGATAAAATGTGTGCCTGTGGAACATGGGTGTCAATTTGAGTCCCAGAGTGATGTCTACATAATAGTACACACCACTAATTAGCTAAATTCACTCACAATGTCTGGCCACCAGCAGAGGCCGAAATGTCTGAAATAATTCCTTCAATTGTTATAACTTTTGTTTTCTAACGGTTGTTTACTATACATAGTGTGCACTAATACCATTCATTGGTCTATGTTATTGTAATATTGTTATTTTTGTCCCATCACAAATATTAACATCCTCTTGGGTAGGTTAAATTATCTTGGCTCTTTGGCTTTTGCCTGTAATAATATCCAAGCTCTGGCATTTGCTTCCTCATCTTTTAATATCAGATTTGATGCATTTTATTTCACACTAATTGAAAACTTTTCTTTCAAACAGATTTACTAATGCTATTGCTATTGATGCAAATGCTCTTTATTTATTGTAAACTACTAGATATTTCATATGAATAGAACCACTATAGATATTAATCCAATTTCTATTGTACTGGAAGATAGACATCATATGCCAGTAAGTGCATTTGAAATTGAGCTCGGTTGAATGAGTTCTATTTTGAAAGTGCTAGTAAACAGGTGGTTTTCATCAAAGGCCTCAGATAATTTGTTTACATCTGCTTTCTTCTTGGCAACACACACATAAAGTTAACATTTGTTTCATGGCAAAGATGACATTCTTTTTGGATTGCAGCTTGTTTCTTATGTTCCTGATTTTGGAGGGAGACTGACTGACGAGTTAATACTTCTCTGGTACAAAACCAGCTGAGCGTCTAAAGAGAAGTGCCAAGTACCTGATCTTTCCCTGCTTCTCATTTGGTAGGGCAAGAGAGAGATTAGCAACATTAAAATAACCAAGCCCAGATTAGTGAGCTAGTGGAAGTGGCTCTTTCCCTTAAGCATGAGGATCAGACTTCTCCTGCATTTAAAGGTATTTAAAGATAACACTAGGGTTATTAAAAATAACTTTCTTCCCACTTCACTGGGCCAGTTTCTGTGTTATATTACAAAGGAAGAAACAACAAATCTCTACCATATGGTCAGAGATGATTGAATAGATGGTAATAGCTTCATTGTTAGAAATGAATCCATAAAGATTTTAATATATTTGTGCAAAAGAGTAAAGAAAGGTATTATCAGGATTTGTTTTTTATTGTTACTCCTTTTTGACCCAAATAGTTAGCCAAAATTCATGGCCCTGTAGGATGTTTCCATCAGGAGGAGAAATTGATGATGGAGTCAGGGATTTCCTTGATGCAATGCTGTTTATTTACAAAGAACGTACAAAGTCCTTTCCCCCTGAACACAGTAGGAATCAAACAAAGGAGACTGTTCTCTGTTCACAGCTCCAATCCTCTTTTCAGCCAGCACTGTACCCAAAACGCCTCTCTCTCGACATATTCTCAGTGCCACACTCCCAGTGCTTTCTCTAGCTGTCGTCTTGATTTTGTGGTTGTTCTGTGTGTCTGTTTCTGCAGTGTTTCTCACTGCTTCTCTCAGAAAACACCAGACACACACAGCTCCACCAATGAATGACCTAGCCCCTGCATTTGTTATATCAGTCCTCAGGGAAACTCTTTGGGCCACATGGTTCAGTTTCTATTTAAGCCTTGCTATGTGCCTGTGTTTTGAGTGATGCACATATTGTTTCAGCTGTCTGGTTCCATAAAGGAGCTCAATTGATTTTTATACCTGTCCTGAAAGGCAGACCCACCAGCTTCAATGAGATTTAACCCATCCTATAACATTATTTTTCAAGGTATGAGGCTTTTGCATTTGGAAGACAATGCCCCATGCTCAAAAGGCTTGCAGCCTAAGGCCTTGATCCCTGTGGGATCCACATGGGTGCAGAAATCCCTGCTAGCAGATTGTAGGAGCAGGCCCTAAATGGACAACATAATAGTAAGCAGTGTAAATAAATGTGAAATTTAAAACATGTTAATACCATGATTTTGTTTATTATTCTTTGTTCATGAGGAACCCTGTTCACCTTTGCTCAGTTACTAACTAACCCTTGTTCAACACAATGCCACATGTTGAGACTATAATAGTGGGTCAATACAGGGCATTATAATACAGTTTGTGTTACAGCGTAATTAAAGTTCTGGTCAGTGTTTATATTCTAGAAACTAATATTTTACTTGATTAAATGAATTTCTAGATTCTTATCTTTGGTTCATATGATTTTGACATCCTGATGCTGACATGGTAGATTTAGTTACATAATAAAAGCTCTCTGAAAATGATTCTCACTAATCCAATCCACATCATGCCTAGACCCCAATTCAGTCTATCTCACCATATACTGTAGTAAGCCTCCAGCTGTTGGGGAGTGGAGGACAATGGAAATGTTGATGTAAATCAGGTGCAACTCCACTAAAAGCCATGGAGTTACATCAGTAGTCTAAAGCACAGTCTGGGTTCAGAATCAGGCTCATTGTGGGTATATTTTAATTGGGTAGTGTAGCTATGGTTAAAGCTTTTTTTCTGCTTTTGGTACAAATTGTAAATAATCCTGAAATTATGTTAAGCCAGTTTCATTTCAGACAGTAAAATAAATAGTAATCAGAGGAAATGAAAGCAGTTGTTTTATTTCACTGGAATCCATTAACAAAAATCATATTTTAAAATTATCTTTTTTATGCCCAAACATCACATCAAATGCGAAGCAGACAGTGTGCCTGTTTGGCTTAGATTTTAACAATCTTCATCAAGTAAGCAAAAGCAGCCCATGCTTTGGTAACTTGCTTTTTATTCTTAATAATACTCTTGCTTTCTTACCTTTGTCTCTACAGGGCATGTTTTAATTTTTTACCTTTTTCACCAACTGTTGGTCTCTTTTGAGTGACACTGTCAATCCAACCCGACACCTTTCCGTATGTTAAAAAAGGCCAAATTAGAAAAAAATTTGGCTCTATAAAAAGGTGACTTCTGTAAAATCAGCCATCTCCAAAAGGAATTAGTTTCTGAAATGGTCCAGTTAAAAAAGGCACAATTTGTGCTAATTGTTCCACTACCTGCTAAGGTTCATGAATCATGGGAGTTCTGAGTTAGAAAAAAATAATTTAATGTTGTCTTGCTTTACTCTTTCTTTTCAAAAACACTTTTATAAATAGACTGTCTTAGGATCAACATCATGGCAAATCCCAAAGTGATCTAGCCTGCTTGAAGATCAAGCACCATCTGGATCTATCTCTAGCTAGATCCTTATGGTGGTCTGGCTGGATGTTCAATTTATGTCCATCATTGGCAATCTGATCATGTGACTGAAGTTTTGGTGATCTCTAGCCATATAGTGGCATTCCTTGGTAAACACACTTCATAATTGGTCTTCCATTCTAACAACATGTCCATACCACAAAAGCCACTTAAATTGAATCAGTGCTGATGGAGGCAGCTGCTGGGTCCGACTACAAATATCTTCATTTCTGATCTTGCCTCAGGATGTCACACCTTTATTATGGATTTACAAACCTTGAGAGACTGGTTCTTATACAAAACATGTTCACTTGGAAGGGTATGTTCTACAGAACCTGAAGCTCCAAAGGGAAATCTATCTTGCTTAAACTCCCAGTATCTTCTCAGAACCCCAAAGCTGCACTCTTCCTTCTAGGCTTCAAGGATCTACCCACTTTCTATCAGATGTCTTTTGGGGGATGAGTGGCCTGATCATGGGGCAAGATTTGGCCCTTTTTTCAAAAACTGCCTTTAAATTTGAGTCAGTCATTTTCCATACAAAATCATTAATTCTCCCAACTTCCATTAGCATAGAAACTAAGTAGTTCAGTATCTAGCTACTTGATATTTTGGCATATATGTTGCTTGCGTATGCTAATTTGGGGGTGGAATTGAGGCCCTTTAAAAACCAGGCCCACAATTTTGGAAGCCTGAAGTGTAATTCACAGAAACTAAGCAAGGTTTATGCTATTAAATGGTATTTTATCATGTTAAGGTGAATTAACAAAGCCCAAAGTTCACATTGCTTTAAAATATGCAAGACAAAAGATTTAATGAACATTAGACTTTGCCATGGATGTTTTATGAACCAGTAATCGCAACTCTTTATACTATTACTGCAAATTAAACTGGACTTCAGGATTGGATTTTGTTTGCTTCTCTTTCCTTGCTTTTTTTGGAGGGGACCATTACTAACTGTTTGGCTGCCTTTTTATTATGTTTCATTTTCATTATCAATTGCTTTTTATTTAAAGAGTTCATGTTTTTTTTTTTTAAATCTAAAAATAACAGTTTAATTGTGAAACATTTTTTCAAAAGCAGATCTGTTTGAACAAAAAGGGGAAGGAATAGGAGTGAGAGTCTCACCCCAATTCTGGCCCATTTATTGCTGAGTAAAAGGCCAGAGTGATGTAAAGAAGCTGCAGGACATATGGCTTTGGAGATGCTGGGCAATGCCAACTCCCCTAGAAAGCTGGGGACCGGCTGCCATAACTTAAACGGCCTCCCAGGGCTGTTGAAGCTACCTTGGGGGCTGCTTCAGTCCCCTACGCAGCCCAGAATCAGCCTAGGATGAGGTAGGCCTGTCTATGAGTTTGTGTTTCTCCTCCTCCAGCCCAAAATCTCACCTGTGTGTGTGTGCACACGGGTATCTCCTGTCAACTCCTCAAAAATATTGAGTCCAATCGGGTTACAGCAAATACTTTAAAGATTCTGTCACACTTACTCCCACTTAGCAGTACCTCACTCAGCAATTAGTCCACTTGATAACTTTTAAAAATATTTTTCTCATAATTCAAAGGATTTCCTCAACAATCTATCCTTTCAGCTATTTATCCAAGTTTTTGTATCATGTCTATTGCCTTCATATTATCTCCATCATTTTCCTTCCATACCCTCTGTCAAAAAAGAAAAGAAAAGAAAAGAAAAGAAACGAAACAGAGCAAGTACTGAAATTTTCAGGCCAAATAGTAAAATTTCAAAGAGTTCTGAGTGAAAACAGGGTGTTATAATAATGGTAGCTGCTATGATAATTTTGTTTGAGTTTAAAAGCTTCAAAGACAAATAAAACACTAAATGGGTTGTGAAACACAAAACTAATGAAATAAAAAATGAAATTACATTATCAGTCTGAAATGATATCTGTGTAATAGAATTATTCTATTCTATATAGGTTCTTAGACCACACTCATCACTGTGTGAGTGCCTTCTGGTAATACATTAAGCAAACAGACTGTGAAACTCTATTTGAAGAAATAAGCAAGTTCCTTGGGGACAGAGTCTAATACAGTAACGCATGAGGCCCAAGTAGTCCCAACTGTAGTCAATGGAACTAGTTGCAGAGAAAGGTGCAATCCACTAGGAAATGTCACAATTATTTATTAAATCAAGCAACTGTCAATACAGAATATTGAAGGCTGTAACCTATGATCTAGCAGAACAAGGTATACCAAAGCACAATTCAACTGGAAACATGAAAAATGCATAACGAAACTTAGTATACAATTTTTGTTTCAAATTATATTAATGGTACTAGAGCTACTGAATTATCTGGGATTGCAGTTGAAAATGAAAAAGTATAAAAACAAGAATATATGTGTTTACACAGATATACAATTGTGAACAGAAAAGAACATTTTAGTTAAACTGAAGTTAGACAAAGAAAATAAATCAAAATAAAAAAAATAAATTCATGACTAAAAAGGGGAATTTAATAAAAGAAATTTGATCATATTGAACCTGCTGAGACAATCTTGGGTAAAACATATTCAAACCACTCTCTCTATGGGGTGAACAAATTTAGTTTGAAATTGTGAGTGAATATAGTGTTTATGAAAGTGAAGGATTATGAGCATTGGCTTGACTCCAGAATAATGCAGGCAGGCACTGTATAAATTCCCCATAAATCTCTGCCCATGCACCTTAATCCAGATCTGCACAACTTCTATTGCGTCAGTCCTGGGTTTCTCATAAGCAAAACTGCAAATCATGCCAGACAGCATAGTGGGTTGGGATGTGAACAGACTTACATGAGATCTCCACATTCATTTTCATTTGTGGAAATGATTGGATGTTTGTTTCCAGAGATGAATGGTAACAATTCAGTGCTCCGTTAACTAAAAGAAGATAATAAACAAGATATAACCAAAGTAGGAGATTATAGGAGATGAATCCTTCAGCATTAGTTCTCTATCAAAATATTGGTTTGTAATAAAAAGAGAAAAATAATAAAATTGTCTGAATAATAATAAGTTTGCTTAGTGATACAAGTCCCCTGTCTTTAAAGATGAAAAGTTGGTCAACATAAATTTGCTTTTGCCCAAATTGTCCAAACGTTTGGGAAAGACAAGGAAAAGTTTGAGCTTCACAGATTCCACAAGTACAAATTACATTCTGTGACCTCCAGAAGGAATAATAAGGCTACAAATACATATGTGTATCTTCATACAAATCCATGTTTCTGTAGCTGCTTATGTATCCCTCTGTACAATTACACCCACTCAACCACAAAGGTTTCACAGTTGAAAACATTACATTCAAAGTGCCACCACGTACTGAATTCATTCATGTCTGCTCTCTGCTATTAAATGTATTTTAAAAAGAGAAGTACTATGATATAGTTCCTCAGAAAATTAGTCAAACCATACTACTATCCTCCCAAGTTGATCAATGCATTTCAATATAACTGATTTATTTTTTTGGCTTATTTTTCAAACAAAGCAGTCACTTTTGGTTGATTTAGTCTTTTTCAACTGGTTAAATATTTTCAGATATAAGCTACAACCTTTCAATTAATTTTGCTGATACCTAAAAGTAAACACTAACTCCTGATTCTCACGCTTATGATGCAACTTAACTTTGAACAGCTGATTAGGGGTGAAATTCAATTGTGGCATGAAGGCCCAGTACATGTCCCTTTGTATTACTTCAGCCCCACATGGGGGCTGCATAGGAGGACCACTAACTAGGTGAAGAGCTAACTAGGCCAGGGTGTCTTTGCACCTGCTACATACTATGGAAAATGTGGCTACATGGGCTCCACATAGATAGGCATCGGAAGGCTGGAATGCCTAAATAAATCCAGTGGACACAACAACCCACACAGCTGTTATGAAGGGGCTGCAACGTCTGTCCAACTCATAGAATGGATAACAGCGGCAAAGTCAGTGCTGCATAGTCACCTGCATTCAGGGATGGATACCAACTATCCAACTTTTCTTCAGTCTTGTGCATAGACCCACTGGGTGAGCAGAATGAGTTTCACCCTAGGTGAGTGTTTTTAAGTGGTTAATTTTCTTTCATCTGTACTAGCAATCAGAGGTGGTAAGGTTCTAATGAGCCGGGGGCGGGGGGTGCTTGACCCCTGCTCTGCCCCAGGCCCAGTCCCACTCCACCCCTTCCCCCAAGGGCCCACCCCAGCCCAGTCTCTACCTGCCCCTGCTCTGCCCCCACTCCACCTCCACCTCATTCCATCCCCCACCTTTGCTCCTCCCGCTCCCCCCCACCAGTGCCTCCTGCATGCCGCAAAATAGTTGATCACAGTGGGTGGGAGGCACTGGGAGGGAGCAGGAGGCGCTGATCGGCAGGGTCAGCAGCAGACAAGAGGTGCTGGGGGAGGGAGAGGCGCTGTTCAGGATAGCTGCCAGTGGGTGCTCAGCGGGTGAAAATAACATTAGTCAGTACAGGTAACAGGATCAGCACTGCTGGGTATTGAAAAGTGAGTATCAAACAAAAATATGCAGCAAGCTAGAAAACTAGTTCAGTGATTCCTTGGTTCAAGTTAACTTTTAAACAGAAGCAGGTAAATGGTAATTAACTGAGACTGTCTGCCCCTCTCTCACTAAGAAAAGGAAACCAAGTGCACAGACTCTGTATTTCCACACCTTCCAGCGAACAGGATAAAATCTTGGAACAGCCTGTTTCATACTTAACTAAAAATGACACCCACGTACTGAAATGAAAACGAATTCTGAAAGCTTTCTAGCAGACATATAATGAAACAGCAGGTGGCAGAGAACAAAAAGTACTGTCCTTGCACAATAAATTAAATTCATGTATCCTGTGGAGTTAGAAATATTTAGTTAGAAATAGGGATATTGTCTACCGGGGGGAAAAAATCACATTTGAAAATCTTTTACCTGCTATTGTTACAAGTAACACATAAGATTAAAAACATAGATTTTTACCAGCATCACAGCAGCAGAACTGCTGCTGCTGAGTCTGGGGCCAGAAAGGTGTCCACTTTCCGTGCCTGGAGCCAGGCAGCCAAGGGCATGCCAGAGAACTCCCATTCTTTTCTCTCTGACTGCTGCACGGAGTTTGGAAATATCAGGAACTTGTGGAGGGAGGGCACCCCTTTCTCTGCCTGGACATTTACATGGTCTCTCCATATCTCTTCACAGGGCTGCGAAGCAATAGGTGCCTGGATAGAGGAGCATCCATCTTCCCTCCTTAAACCCCCTGCTCGAGGCTTGGGAGCAATGGGAATGGAAGGGGCAATAGAAGGGACATTGTTCATTCTCTGAAACTCTTGCATACATCCCAAGGATAGTATAGAATCTGGAGGGCCTCAGGACAGTGCTGCTAAAAGGGAACCACAGGACTGGGCAGAGAAGAAGCAGAAAGGGACATGCCAGGAAGGGACACTAGTGGACCTTTTCTAACCTAGGATTTAAAGTCTGACGTTAATATGTGTTCACTAATCATAGAATCATAGCAACATAGGGCTGGAAGTCTAGTCCAGCCCCCTGCACTGAGGCAGGATTAAGTATACCTAGACCATCCCTGCCTGGTGTTTGTCTAGCCGGTTCTTAAGAACCTCCAAGGCTGTGGATTCCACAACCTCTCTAAGTAACCTGTGCCAGTAATTAACTACCCCGATAGTTAGAAAGTTTTTCTTAATATTTTATCAATCTCTCCCTCGCTGCAGATTAAACTGATTATTTTTGTCCTACCCTCAATAGACATGGAGCACAACTGATCACTCTCCTCTGTACTCCTCGCTCTCCTTTGACATTTATGAAGCCTGAGTTGAAGACTAATGTGCTAACATGTTGTAAAAGTCAATTATTAAAGGTAGTGTGCCTTGTCTACACGTGTCAAACTGGTGAAGGTAAAGTGTAGAGGAAGGCCTTGAAATCAGCTTGATGGTACAAAATAGGGTACTATAAAATGTGAGTGCAAGTGGCTCAATTGGGCCTTAAAGGCTGCTTTATCAAAAACATGATTTTTAAAAAAAAACTACTAAATTCAGGAGTCACTCAACCCTTCACTGGAAGGGATCCAAAACAGACTTGTCTACACTAGGAAAAGTTATTTTGTTTGTTGCTGACAGATGACAGGAAGGGGTACAATTTGGGGCTGAACACTCCTTGACTGCAAGTACACCTCTACCCCGATATAACGCGACCCGATATAACACGAATTCGGATATAACGCGGTAAAGCAGTGCTTCGGGGGGGCGGGGCTGCGCACTCTGGTGGATCAAAGCAAGTTCGATATAACATGGTTACACCTATAACGCGGTAAGATTTTTTGGCTCCCGAGGACAGCGTTATATCGGGGTAGAGGTGTACAGCCAAGGACAAAATGGATTCAACACCATTTCAGAAAAAAAGAGATTTAAACATCGGCCCCACTATTGCTAATTCCCTTCATGTGGGAGCAATAGTGGGATTTTTTTTGTCAATATCCCCTAGGACAAACAATCTCTAGCAGTTTTAAACACCATTTCTAAAATGGTGTCAAACACTGCTTGTCCTTGGTTAAATTTACAGTTAAGTCATGCCCAGCACTGGTTCATCTGCACCCATGCTTGACACCCATTTCCTAGGGTAAATAAAGCTAGTGTGTTAATCTGCTGGTTACATAAGAACAACTATACTGGGTCAGACCAAAGGTCTAGCCCAGGAACCTGTCTTCCGACAGTGGCTAATGCCAGGTGCCCCAGAAGGAATGAACAGAACAGGTAATCATCAAGTGATCCATCCCCTGTCACCCGTTCCCAGCTTCTGACAAACAGAGGATAGGGACACCATTCCTGCCCATCGTAGCTAATAGCCATTGATGGACCTATCCGCCATGGTTGTTCTCAAGGCTGTCTGAGACTAACAATTTATGGTTTATAATCAAATATTCTGTATGTATATTGAATTCCAGAAATCTGTAAGTGCAGTCTAAAGACACTTCACTAAAACACAGCTACTGTGCTGGCTAAAATTTTATATTTGTTTTACATAAAAAGATATAGGGGAACAGACAACAATGAAAACTGTTGTGAACTGCATGAAAAACAGGGTTTTTTTATGACTTCACTCATCTTGATTTAATTGCTGCATTGACCTTATGGTTTATTGGTCCCAAGACTGTACAAATATTTGTCTAGTTAAATATATAAATAATAGGGTGTGGTCAGTTTTGTTAATTTCAAACAATGTAAGAAACATCCATGGGGGGAGAGGGGGGAGAAGATAGGTACCTTGCATGGCTAGACATGAATAAATGTGCTAGAACAAACTGGCTCTGTTTCAAATCATATGTCATTTTCTCTCTTTTTTAAAAACATTGGCAGGTTTTTGAGCATTTGTCTTACTTTTCATTGTACAGCTGCAAGATTTAATTTGCTCCAAATGTTTCATGCAGAAAACAGACAGAATGAGTCTGGCCAATTTGCCCATCCCTTCTGTTGGAAAGGAAGATGTACAGGATCCATGCAATAATTGTCAGTTGTTCACTCCTGAATACAAACAATATAAACCCAATCAAGGTATTATCCTGAGCAATTTTGTCTCCATTTTAATTGCACTCTTGGGAAAATTATATGTGCCTAATTAAACCCTTCTACTGTAGCCAAAATCTGCAAACCTAAAAGCCATAGCCTGTAGCCAAGTTGATAAAAAGTGCAAAGAGCAAGAAAAGTATGTTTAAATATCAGTCAGTAAGCATTACAGAATGTGATCCTATAATGTGCCTAAAATATATAATCATTATAAACTCCTATCACGCTATAAGGAAACATTTTTTTCATCAAGGTTTCAGTAACTGATTTGGCTCTAAAGTCAAATGAAAATAGGAGGCTCTTTAAATGATTACTATCTAAATGATAATTTCTTGATCTTTCTTCTTTTTTTTTAAATGTGAACTCCTTAGTTTTCTATGAAATGTTTTTGAGGAGTCTGACTGTTTGCAGTACTAAGGTAGATAATGATACATAGAAAGCAACTTAAAGAAATGAAGATAAACAGGTAAAGAGATAGGTTGTGTGAACAAGCATAGTTTAATTCAAGGTTAGGAAGCAGATATGCTTTAGCTGAAAACCAAGTCTCAGAAAAGCCTGTAATGACAGACAAAGGCTTGGTCTACATAACAAACTTATGTCAGTATAACCACATTGCTCAGGAGTAAGGAAAATCCACAACCCTGAGTGACACAGTTATACCTACCTAACCCATGTTGTAGACAGCGCTATGTTGATGGGAGGGCTTCTCGGGAGAGGGGGCGGGGTGTGTGTGGAGTGCCTTCACCAATGGGAGAGGTAGCATCTTCACTAAGCTCCGCAATGGTGTCACTGCAGCACTGTAAGTGTAGACAAGCCCCAAGTAGTACTGACCCTTTTCCTGATTATGTGACATCTCCATTACTGGAGGTTTGCATGGTAGCCCATTCAGTATGATCCTCTCCTAATCTTTTTGTGGGTGAATAGTTCTTTTGATCCATGCAGGATCCAAGATCATCTTTTTCTGCCTCATGTTCTGCTTCCATTAACTTTCCTGTCCAGTGCCTTACCCGCTGAACCTTTTAAAATGTGCCTTGGAAATCAAATCTTTCTTTTCATAAGATCTCTGACTAGTGTTTGCTGAGTCTCCAATACCTTTTCTTTGGTTACGCGGTCTATCTATGAGATTTTCAGAATTCTTCTATCACACCATAATTCAGAGGATTGTAATGTATTTATTATTAATTGTTTGAACGTCTACGTTTCATGGCCATAAATTTAACACAGGCCAAATTTAAGTTTTTTATTTATTAATAATTATTATTATATTATATTATTATATTATTATATTATTATTATATTTATTTATTATATTTATATTATTTTGTTGTTATTATTATTACGTTTTTAAGAGTTGGAATTTAGTGTTAGTCTTTAGCTGGAAGACCTGGTGCCAGCTCAGGTCAAGGCCTTATTGAACACTTACAAGTGCATAGCTTGAAACCAGTCTTGTTTACCTGTATGTTATTATCAAAATAGGTGTTGGATGTTAAGCTAATAAAAATGTGTTGTGTTTATAAAATGCTTGTGGGATACTGCATGTATTGATCTCACTTATAATTTCAATAGTCCATGATATAAAGTTATATTGAGTGCTTGCATTGTAAACCTCTGTAATTGTGTAACTCAACAAACAGGAAAAGAAGCATTGATTAAGGTAAAGCACTCACCCTGCATACAAGAATGACCACTGAAAGCAACTGATGCATTGTGTAGCATCAAAAGACAGAAACTTTGTTGTTTGCATTCCTAACTCCCTCCAAGAAGGGGAGACCTATGCATGAACTCATCCCATCAGTTTTGGACTCCGGAGAGGATGGATAAAAATCCCTGACAAGGAGAAACTGGATCTCTTTGATGCTGTCTGGCCTCTGAGGGGTGAGGTTTCCTAAACATAAGCATAGAGATCCCCATGCTGCTTGGCCAGGGTAACCCTGAAAAAAGACATTTTGAATTGGGAAATCACTATTAACTCTGTCACTCTTAGGATTCAGACTTCAACTCATTTGTGTTATAAGCTTGCTTGATTTAACCAGTAAATAACTCTTTTATTTATTTTTCCTAGTTAATAAACCTTTAGTTAGTATATTACAGAATTGGCTACAGGCATTGTTTTTGGTGTAAGATCTAGGGTACCAACTGATCTGGCATAAGTGACTGATCTCTTGGGACTGAAAGCAACCTGAATGTGGTGTGATTTTTGGTGTAAATGATCATTTATCACAAAGTCCAGCTTTGCCTGGGCAGAAAGATAGACTAGAGAGCCCAAGGAGACTGTTACCAGTAAGACTGAAATAGTGATCCAGAAGTTCACATTTTTATTGGGTTGGTGAAATCTAATTATAGAACACACCACGAGTTTGGAGTGTCTGCCCTGCTTTTGACAGTGTGCCCTGAGGTTGGCACTCACTGTCATGAGCCACTCCAGACAGTGTGATGATCACCATAGTTTTTGTCTGGTCCACATTTAACTCTTAGACCAATATTTGTTGCCATGTTCATATATAACCTCCACTACCTTTCTCAGACCTTCTAAATCAGCCAACAGCACTGCCATCTTCATAGTGAATGTTATTCGCCCATTTTCCATTCATCTTAATACCTTCTTCACTTCCTTTGATTAATTTAAACAAATGGTCACTATAAATGTTGAATAAAGTCGATGATATTATACAACCTTTTCTCACTCCTCTCTTGATCTCTATTAGATTTTCATTTTCATCTCCCGTTATAATTGGCTTCTGATTCCAGTATGATTGTTTTATTACATGAAGTTCATATTCATCAATCCCTACAGATCTAGACGTGTTGAACAATTTGTAATGGTAGATTCTGTCAAATGCTTTTTGGAAGTCCATGAAACACAAGTATACTGTTTTCCCATTTTATCGGATCTTTCTAAGATGAGTTTCAACTTCATAATAGTGTTTATTGTGCCCTTTCCCCCTTTCCTTAGATGATTCTATAAATAGGACCTAGTAAAGGGAAGTCAAAATGACTTTTCAGGTTATGAAACATGTAATTCCTCGCTGGAGCGCTAAAATTAAATATTGTTCAGAGTTAAACAAGTTCTTTAAAAAAAATATATTAAAAGTCCCGGAATGGCATTGTACCAGAAATACGTACAAGTAGTACTGGAACACACCATTCCAGCTCCCCAAAAGAGTATTGGGATGGCATTCTGGCTTCCCAGAAAAGTGCTGAAAGAGTGTTCCAAGACATTCCGGCACATCTTGAATGCTGGATTTAAAGAACTTTTGAACAGATTATTCCACAGAAGTTCTGTAAACTGCCGACCATCCATACAACACAAATAGCATAAAAAGATCTAAGAAAAAAGGAGAGGCGTTTTTGTTTTTAAGGCCCTGACTGGGACTCAGAGATCTGGGTTCAATTCCTGGCTCTGCCACAGACTTGCAGTGTGAGGCAGGTATCCTGGGGAAGTTTGTGCTTTGTGCCTCTATTCCCCATCTGTAAAATAGGCATGGATTAATTTTTTCTCCCACCCACTATTTTGTCTATTTAGATAATAAACTTTTTGAAGTAGAATCTTTCCCTTACCATGTGTTCATACAGACTCTAACGCAATGGGACCCCAGTTTTAGTAATGACCCCAAGGGTAGTACAAATGAACAATACAAAACAACCCTATACGTAAATCTGCAATCACTATATTTTCTGTATTTTTAGCTGAATCTCAGAAAATTAATTTGGAAGAGACCTATTAGCACATGTACCGATTGTTCCTTAAACTATATTTTGAGTAGTTATTCAAAACCAAGTTTTAAATGACTCAGGAGAAGAAGATTCCAGCACTCAACTGGGGAAACTATTACACAGACTAACAGAACTCATTTCTAGGGAATATTTTCTCTCTCTAAATTTTATCCCTTCCTTTCCCTCTTTAGTGATTACTTCCTTTAAAAACTAGCATTGATTTCCTCCTTCCCTCTCACACTCACCTTATCATTGAAAACCATCAAGCAAATTACTGTTAAAAATCAAGCAGACTGTGTTTGCAAACTGTGGGTACAGAAAATTAAGAATGCTCCTAATTTAATTGTACATTCTCTCTCTCATTCCTAGTGGCCCACATAAGATTAATGTTCTGAATCTGAGCAATGTTGTGCATCTATAAATTCCCTTTGAAGCCAATGGGAGCTGCAGATGCTTAGCACCTTCCAGGATTGTGCCCTATTTGTTGAGTGTGGCTTGTTTAGAAATGCTTTGTGGAGAACACAGAAATATAGTTCCTTGTAAAATAATGCTGGCTGAAAAACATGATTCCTACACCTTCCCCCAATGTTTGGCTCAGAGATGCTGACCCACTGGTAACAATGACTGCCTCCCAAAATATCTCTAGAGGATCAAACAATAACTTATACATTGAGCAGCCCCCATGATTGCTGTTTAACAGAAAGCTTTTCAGCTCTCTCTTACTGTCATGTATTCCTCTAAATGAGTACAAGTAATATCACGTAGGAAGAAAAGAGACAGGGAAGATAGGGAGAGATGTGAGCTGGAATGATAAGAGCTACTTTTATACCTTGTTCTTGTAATAAAGAATGAAGGAAAATTAAACGATTCAATTTAAATCTCATTACCCTCTTCCCAAAGCCTATTTTGTACAACAGCATTTCTATCCTGTAGATCTGAAAGGTATTAGCAGAGAACTTCTAAACCAGGCAGCAGCACCCTATATTATTTGCCAAGTTTTCCATTATTATTGCAGATCTTACATCACATTAATGTAGAGGATTAGAGTATAATATTATGAGATAGAGGAGAAATATAAATTTGTAGAAGTAAACTTTGGATGTACTTGCATAAGAAGAGGAGGATAAATATCTTAGAGTTTAGCCTGCTGAAGGCCCAATTTCTTATATGGAGCATTTTCTCATAACATCTTGGAAGCATTACTTTGCTATTTAACTCTCCACAGACCTCCCACAATATTGAATATTTGTGTTTATAGAAGATAATCTATTTGCATTGTAAACTCAGATCTAGTGGCACCGAGCAGTTAAGGGGACTGATAGCACAAATCCTACATTATAAGAATGGACTGTGTAGAAAGCAGGTTTTGTGGGCTAAGTTTGTGGTTTGGACATTGCCCAGTAAAGGTCCCTCCGTTTTAACTCTTTTATACTATTACTTCTGCTAGAATTTGAATTAAAGTCACCACATTCATTTAATCAGTTTAAGGGCCTGGGAGTGAATTTGGAAATGTGCAAGTTCAGTTTATTCTGATCAAGTTTAGATCTTTACCGTTCAGTGATGGAGAGCACAAATTTCAAATGGAAATGCACATATTTTTCATGTAGGCATTTTTCAGCTTGACATTCTTTTCTCTGTAGTTTGTTCGAAAAAGGAAGGAAACAACGATGCAAGACATTTGTTGTTTATATAGCTCTGGTCAGATGGATTTCTGGAGAGAAATAATAAAATGCAACTCTAATTAACATAGTGCCTTTCTTACAAATTAAAACCTAAAATTGAATACAAGACAGAAAGAGAATATGTAGTGTGACTTACAGAAAACAGTGGTATAAAAACCTTGTAAGGTGGATAAAGAGAAGCTTTCAGGCATAACTCGATAACATAGACTGATGCAGCAAAGCTGTTTCAGATGCTAGGAGCTGCAGAGAAGGCTCACATAACACAGTGGTTTGATAGGAAGGGGACCAGAAATATTTGCAGAGTGATGGTGACATCCAGGAGGGCAGCATGGTCCATACACTGCATGTTTTGTTCATTTTCAAGGAGAAGAGCAAAGGCTCAAAAGCAGTAGATAGAAAGTTCTTATCTACTGTGAGTCTTTGTACCTTCTAGCTACTTACCTGGGGTCTTCCTCAGGACTAGAACTTCCTTATGTGAGGGATGGTATGGCAGGAAGCTGATCCTTTTATATTTTGAGATCACCACTTTGACCTATGACATTTGACCTCAGCTTCTAGCATTCTAGAAAATTTTGGCATACTAGCCCTCTTTGTTGAAGACTAGTGCATCCTTGTTGATGTAAATATTGCCTGGTTTGGTGCTTTTTTTTTTTTTTAAGCTAAAGATGTTATTTCCAAGAAGGAGGTGTTGTAGCAATAGGATAATACTGAACCATAGAACTGTAGAACTGGAAGGAACCTCAAGAGGTCATCTAGTCCAGTCCCCTGCAATTATGGCAGAACTAGGTATTATCTAGACCATTCCTGACAGTTGTTGAGTACCAGGGTTGCTTGCTTGATTTTTTTAACAGCCTTTATGCAGCTTGAATTTTATTTTCTTTGGAATAAAAGGAAAAAACTGGTCATTTAAAATGGAGGAATCTGGGTAATTCCTGAATATTAACAAGAGAACTGTTTTTGAGTAGTGGGAAGTTGCTTACATCCTTGGTATAGCCTAAGTTAGACGTAGACAAGAGCAGTCAGCAGGCTTCACAACTGCTTCCCGTAATGTTACTTTCCCCTCCTTTGGCTAGGAAGATATAAGAACATAAGATGAAAGTCACCCCCCACTCTAGCCTGTTCAAGCTCCTAAATTTTATAAAGCCATTCATATAGTGGTGAATGCAGCCTGTCCCTGCCAAATGATTGCAGCATATATGGGCTGTTCCTAAAAACATACAATCAACAAGAAAGTGTGGAAGAAAAATACAAGGAAATACTAAAGAAAGCAGCTTAGAAAGGAGAGCTTGGAAAAGTCCAGGAGGAGAAATTTGTTATGCTCACGGCAGACAAACAGAAAAGTTAAATAAAAACATAAAACCCTCTTTTAAGAAGGTTGCAACGTAAGACGACTTTAATTCTGAAAATTCAGAACTTTAACACAAAAGAACCAAAGAGAGAGAGAGAGAGGGAAAGTAGGTTGCTCCCTAAGGCATAGAAGCACAACTCATCCCACCTTGCTCTAGCTGGGCTCTTTACAGACTGACTCTGATCATGTGATTCCCTACAGAGCCCTCTAGCCTGCAAACAGGACCAGGAAACACCTTAAAAATTAAAGTGATAGCCTACAATTCACACACAGCTTTGAAATGCACCACAAAGCTGTAAGAAGCAGATAGTAATGTTTCCTTTCTCCCATCCTTTGTCTCTCTTGCCTATCTAGCTTGTAAGCTCTTTGGGGCAGGCACTGTCTCTTACTGCATGTTTGCACAGTGCTGAGCACAATGGGGCTGTGATCTCAGTTGAAAGCTTTTGAGAACTAGTACAAATAAACAACACAAATATCTTATTCCACCAGCATCCCCTTTGACTTCATGGTGTAAGGTACAAATTCAACATGAGTAAGGCATTGACAGCCTGGCCAGGGGTGTTTAGAATGTTGATAAGTAAGCTGAGCAGTGAGGAGGCAAAGGGGTGGAAGTAAGAACATGGCAAGACAGTTCTTTCACCTTTCCCAAAAAACAATTTTAAAAAGAAAATGATTTTATATCATTTCCTTTGTATGTAGGAGATTTTAAACCAGCCCTTCACAGCTACAGAGAAAATTGTTATTTTCCTATGACCAGATCAGAAGCCTCATTGAAATCTCTGAGAGGTGATTGTGGAGATGAAAGGTGGCTATTTCTTTCAATCACTTGACTATAAAATGAACAGTTATAAGGTCCTGGCATGGAAAGTGGAGGATCAAGAGAGGAAGGTGGTTGTTTTGCTGTTTGTTTGTTTTTTTAAAGAATGTGGGAGACAGAAGCATAATCTAGAAAACTGGAGAAAGTGCCAGAGGCAAAAGGAGTTGTTGGCAATAATGCAGGGAGTAAAACTGGAGAGACAAGACCAAGAACAGAAGAAAGGAAGGTACCAGAGAAAGTTACTTTTCTAGACATACGGGAAACTTTTGAAGAACCAGGAGACACAAGAAGCTACTGTTTAGCTTGTCATCACTGAAGACTTTAATTTAGATCCTAATTAGGCCACAGTCAAAATGAGTTTTGATATTTCCACTGATTTTTGCAAGTGAACATCTGTGTACATCAGAAAAATCACAATTTGGCATTGTAAGTATATAATCTTCTTAGTAAAAATCCTGGTCTGGATAACAGGGCAATTATTTCTGCTAGGGATTTAAGTGTTATTGAAGCTTGCTGTGCTTTTGCCTGCATTTTGGCTGGATCTAACTGCTGCTATCATGCTCCCGCTTTCAGTAATTAGCATTAAAACTCTGCAACTTATGTTTTTTAATGGAAATATCAGGGTGGTTGAATATCAGACAGACATTTGAATCTGTGAAGTTTTCCTGGGTTTTCATGTTGGGGCATGGTCTATACTACGTTAGCACTACTATTTATATGTGTTTCAATAGCACCTTGCAGCCCCAGTGGAGATCCCATTGTGCTCTTCAGATGGTTCCATTGGGCTAAGCATTGCACATTCACATATGAAGGCACATTCTGTACCCTGAAGAGCTTGCACACTAAATTGACAGAGGGAGGGAGAAAGAAAGTATCAGTATCACAGTATTACAGATTGGGTACAAGGCCCCTCAGACCAAGTGACTAAGCACAAAGTTACACAGGAAGTCTGTGGTAGAGGTAGGACTGGAACCCAGATTTCTGTCCAGAGGCTTAACCACAAGACTGTACATTTGCACAATTCTAGCCACTCTTTGACTGAAAGAAATGAATATTTGTTAGCCACTAGATATTAGGCACAGACTTACTGCAGGGAATTTGTTTGAAAAGCAAATCCTGCCATGAAAGGCTGTGATGCATTCAGCTATAAGAAGTTAAAGTGAAAATAAAATTGTTGCATGGATAAAACATTACTCTGTAAATTAAATAGTAAAATGTATATTGGAAGATAGTTGATAAGTAACAAATTTTTACAAGCAGGCATCTTGGACTACTGGATAGGGCATTAGGAGTCAGAAGGCCTGGGTTCTATTTTCAGCTATGCCACTGACCTCCTGTTTAACCTTAGGCAAGTCACTTGCACCTATTGGAATTCTACTTTTCCTACCACTCTTTGTCTGTTTGGTGTATTTAGACTGTAAGCTCTTCTGAGTACAGACTCTCATATGATGTGTATGCTTAGCACCAGGAGCTCTGATCTTGGTGGGTGCTCAGATTTTATTACTATATTCAGGGGTATTTGTAATACATAGAGTTATATTAGAACAAATCTGAAGAAAATAAATATTTCTTACCAAACTTTCTGGGTTAAGTTACATTCTAATGACCTATAAAATAAACCACATGGGATATTTCACACTGTGGTCAAAGACTGACAATTTTGGTCCTGAAGATTTATAGAAATTGGAGGTGGAAAAGAGTCAAGACTTATTATGTCATCTAGTCCATGCACCCATTCAGTGCAGGATGTCTTAGCCTTAAAGACCAACCCCCCTCCTATGTCTGATCAGGTATGAACAGAAAGTTTGGTAGATAAATAGCACTATTGAGGTGGTGCTATTGCATGTCCTTTGGTAATCTTTCCTCATTCCCTTCTGAGTATTCTCTAACCCTGTTGTTACCTATTCACAAGCCATGCGTGGGATTACAGAACAAACCCAGCTGAGGGAAAGGTGAGGGGGGAAAAAAACTACCCTGTGAGACAAATACATACAGCTACCAATTTTTCACATTCCCCATGCCCACTTTCAAAGTCAGCTTAAGTTACCCTCTAATCATCTCCCAGCAGTGGGTCAGTGATTATAGCCACAGGGACATGCTCCTCCTTCCCTTTGATGTGGAGCCATAAAGACAGGAGAAAACTGCATGACAACAACTAAAGAAAAACTGAACCTCTGTGCAAGATTTGCTCTGTTCTGGCATTAGGTGTGCTGTTGTGTACATAAGTATTCTTCACTTCACTTCCCTTTCCTCCTCCCAAACAGAAGTCTGGATCTTGCAAAGTGCTGAGTGTCTTCTGCTCAATAGAGGTAGACGGCACTCAGCACTTTACAGGCTCAGGCACAGAAAGCACTCTCATTATAGCTCTTTGAGCTGCAGACTACAGAAGCCTCTTGAAGGCCCACTTTTCAGATTTAGCAGCTTGCTCTTTGTAGAGAGAGCACCAATTAGGAAACTGCTATTTAACAGACCACGCATAATTGTCAGTCTTGTGTCCAGACACCAGTCTGATGCTCAGAACTTTTAGGTCATTGTTAGTGTTTACTAAAACTATTATCTAAGCAAAGCTTAGCAAAACAACACATTTGTCAGCACTGCAACATATTGAAGCATTTTACCTGTGAGGCAGTGTAAATACCTATCAGACAAGTAAGGTCTTTAAACATAGTTTGTTGTCAGTTTATTGTTCTTGGTTCCCATAGCAATAATTTTAACATGTGTTATCAATTCTCCTTCTGAACAGGTACAAAGGGACCTAAAAGAAGTACCAAGGCTGGGTCTGTACTTGTCTGCAGTTATTTTACAATGCACATATTGCATAAGAAGACAGTTGATTATGGGCTATATAAGACCAACTGTCTAACAGAAAGGTGATCCACTAGCAATAAATCACTTTTATTCAGTTTTTTCTCCATTTAAAAAATGTCAGACAAATCATATGTTCCCTGCTAGTAAACAAAACACACTAAACGTGATAATTAAATAGAGCCCCAAATCCATCTTATTCAGTAAGCGGCCATGCACTCAGAAGTGTGCCTAGAAAAGCAGGTCAAGAGAATACCTGGCACAAATAAAAAACAACAACAAAAAAACAAAAAACAAACAAAAAAACCCAACAGTGTTTGGAAAACTGTTTGAACTATGACCATTGAAAATAAATGTGATATGCTGAATATTATTTATACAGAGTCATATGCCAGGAAACTGAACCTTACCCTGCAGTTTTCTCTTGAGCATTCTGCTAGGGGCATGGGGTTTTCCCCTCCCCTGTACCTTTGGTCCATGAAAAAAGCAGCAGGCAGGCTCTACAAAACCAATACATATCCTGAGCTCCACAGAGAAAACTCCTGGCACCCAAGGACCCCAGTAATCCCAAACTTCTGCTCAAGGCTTCCACTTCCCATGAAGGCATGGTTTGCTTTAGAGCTATGCTGCCATTGCCTCCTTGCTGGTAGCTACCCCACTTCTTCCTCCTCCTCCTCAAGGGATTTCACAGTGCAGAGAGGGAACCTACAGAAGATAATGCCAGGGAGTTCCTCTTAGCCAATATAGGAGATATTTCAGAACTGCCAGGGTATCTTCCAGGGTCTGATGCACGGGAGTCCACTGGGATTATCGGTAACTGAATCACACTCATTTTATGGTTAAACACAACATCACTCCCCACACACAGACACACACACAAATAAAACTGTATGGAGCATATGCCCTCTTCTATTAACATGGACAGGCATTATGGAAACTGGCCATGGAGTAGCATCTCCACAGCGTGCGACCACTTTTCCTATGGAAGTCCCTTTACCCACACTCCAAGGGGTTCAGACTCTATAGTAAGAGCATAGCCACAACAGGAGAGGGCAAGGCTAGAAGATGGCCACTCTCACAGTGCAAAATACATTTTTTTTTACTAACTTACTCATTGTAAAATGTATTTCTTTTCAAGTAGATTTTAGTCTAAAAATTGATAAAAGGATAACAGAGAGACATATCAACCCCGAAGTCAACTGCGAAGACTTACTTTATTTAGTCATTTTGTTAGACAAACAATTTTGGCTTTAGCTCTCCCCAGTGTCAATAAATGTGTCTAGATTTTACATAAGAAATACAATCTACTGCTGACAGTGTGTGGGCTCAGTTACAATGGTGATTTATCTCTTATAGTAGACAAGAAGTCTGTAGCAAATTGAATTTCTATACATATTCCCTTGACAAGTGTTTGTTACTTCAACATTACTAGGGTTTGGATAGTTATCCAGTTCATTTCATGTTTCATATTCCATTTCATGGTTAAAGTTTGCCTACCTGAAACAGCAATAGGAGTCGTTCCAGTGATTTTAGTGGAGCTGGATAGTACTTTGCCTGCCATGCCCATAAGGGAAAAAAACATAGAATACACTCTTTTCTATAGCATTGTTAAGACAACCCCTAGAATTCTATAGAAGGTATATAATTCTTTATGTATAAGTTGATTTCCTGAGACAGAATGTTATCTCAAATTAAACATACAGGGTCCAATTCATCCTTGCTCAAATGGGTACAACTCCTAATCAAGTCATTTAGAGTTGCACCCATTTGAGTGATAGCAGAATTGGGGCCATATTATTCATTATTTTAAACAATTTCAAACATCTTTTCTCTGGAGATATTTTTTCAAAGTGTAGCTTTGTAATCCTCTTCTTTAAGGCTAATTGAATCTGAGGGCACGTCTGCATGAGCACTTATGGTGTGGCCAGCTGGGGTGTAAATCTACAGCGCTCCAGTGTGCCATGCCCTAACTGTCCATGCAGCCCTGCTGCTGTGCACTAAATTTCCATGGATACTTGGGGAATGAAGTAGGTATCAGTGATTAATATTTGGTACATGGATATGGAGCGAGTCACTGAAATGGACACGTAGAGTCTGACTCTTTACAGTGAGTACAAAACTCTACCATTCTGGTTTGACAGCACAAGTGGCAAAATGAAGCTGAGACTGTTCTTCAATGGTATTTCTGTTAGAATTTATACATATGTCTCTTCTGGATTAAGGATCTTGTAGCTGAGCCAAAGAAATCTTGGAGGGAAAAAAATTCTCTGCAGCTTTTACAGGAAGGCAGCAGAAATCTCTCAAAGCAGACATTATGAGAGAAGAACCAGTGCTAGTGAGGAAGATCTGGGTTGTGAAATATTGCATGAGTTGCAAGTAATAATGTGGGTATTGACAAAACCAGAGAAGAAATAAAACTGTAGTGTCGAGGGAGCAAATGACTAAAGCATGTACCATAGTCTCTGCATCCTTTCAAACCAACATCATCATTCCTTAATTTAACAATAGTTTTAAAACAACAATGTACAAGAAGTTTAGATGTCCTAATTAAAACAAGTTCTGATCAAAGGATAGATGAATGGCTAAAGAGCTGTTATTCATGAAGTAAAGGATAGTGTAAAGGCCCCTGATTTGTAACTGAGGGTATGTCTACACTAGAAGCTCTCCAGCTGCCCAGCTGTAGTATAGACACTACAATGACAGAAGGGGTTCTTCCTTCTACATTATGGTGTCTACACCAGGGTTTAGTTGGCTTAATTACACTGCACAGGGCATGAAATTTTTCAGAGCCCTGAGCAACGTAGTTAAGTTGACCTAACTTTGTAGTGTAGACCAGTCCTCAGGTCCTTCAATCTGCCTGGCTTTTGTTGGCCCAGGTGTTGTCCAACACCATTAGATATTTGCTTTGCACAAATAAAGGGAGGCTTGGGAACATAGTGCAATCAAGTTAGTTAATATAACCTGAAATATAAGTCTCCCACTGCAAAACTAGACCTAATAGAACACACCCAGTTACTTGGTGAATACCATGATGAAGTTAAGATGAAACAGGGGTTGGTATGTAAATTGCACGGGAGCATCACATAAGCCCTGGTTGAGCTATCAGAGTTTTCTCTCCCTGGTGGCACTGGAACCTCAGAAATTTGTTGTTTTCCATGTTTTCAATGTCTGTGAAAATGACAAATTTTATGGCTTACCAGCTCTTGATCTCATAGTGGCCATGATTACTCTGAAACTTGTTCCAGCTGGTTTCTAGATCAACAAATATAGATGGCCATAATCAGGAACTTGTGTTTGGCTGCGATAAGAATCAGGAGATTATACACCCTTGTCATGGACCCTTGCTGTCACCTTCACCAATTCAAGCCTCACATGCGCCCCTCCCATCTGGCCTAAGGATCTACTTTATTGATGTGCCCTTTGAGAAAAGTGGGGCAGATATTTATTTGGGAAAATATAAATATTCCCCAAGCTGGTAGTTCCTAACACAAATACTAACAAAATTGTAGTTTTTATATTATAGCAGGGCATAAGGCAATTTAGATAATGCTTTAAATTGAATGACAGGTTTCAGAGTGGTAGCTGTGTTAGTCTGTATCAGCAAAAAGAATGAGGAGTACTTGTGGCACCTTAGAGACTAACACATATTATTATCTATTATCAGCAGGAGAAAAAAAAACTTTTGTAGTGATAATCAGGAAGGCCCATTTCAAACAGTTGACAAGAAGGTGTGAGTAACAGTAGGGGGAAAATTAGCATGGGGAAATAGTTTTTCATTTGTGTAATGACCCATCCACTCCCAGTCTTTATTCAAGCCTAATTTAATGGTGTCCATTTTGCAAATTAATTCCAGTTCTGCAGTTTCTTGTTGGAGTCTGTTTTTGAAGTTTTTTTGTTGAATAATTGTGACTTTTAGGTCTGTAACTGAGTTACTAGGGAGGTTGAAGTGTTCTCTGACTGGTTTTTGAATGTTAAAATTCTTGACGTCTGATTTGTGTCCATTTATTCTTTTGCATAGAGACTGTCCAGTTTGGCCAATGTACATGGCAGAGGGGCATTGCTGGCACAAGATGGCATATATCACATTGGTAGATGTGCAGGTGAACGAGTCTCTGATAGTGTGGCTGATGTGATTAGGTCCTATGATGGCGTCCCCTGAATAGATATATGGACAGAGTTGGTTACGGGCTTTGTTGCAAGGATAGGTTCCTGGGTTAGTGTTTTTGTTGTGTGGTGTGTGGTTGCTGGTGAGTATTTGCTTCAGATTGGGGGGCTGTCTGTAAGTGAGGACTGGCCTGTCTCCCAAGATCTGTGAGAGTGAGGGATCGTCCTTCAGGATCAGTTGTAGATCCTTGATGATGCGCTGGAGAGGTTTTAGTTGGGGGCTGAAGGTGATGGCTAGTGGCATTCTGTTACTTTCTTTGTTGGGCCTGTCCTGTAGTAGGTGACTTCCAGGTACTCTTCTGGCTCTATCAATCTGTTTCTTCACTACAGCAGGTGGGTATTGTAGTTGTAAGAATGCTGGATAGAGATCTTGTAGATGTTTGTCTCTGTCTGAGAGTTGGAGCAAATGCGGTTGTATCTTAGAGCTTGGCTGTAGACAATGGATCGTGTGGTGTAGTCTGGATGAAATCTGGAGGCATGTAGGTAAGTATAGCGGTCAGTAGGTTTCCGGTATAGTGTGGTGTTTATGTGACCATCGCTTATTAGCACTGTAGTGTGCAGGAGGTGGATCTCTTGTGTGGACTGGTACTCCTCGTTCTTTTTAAATTGAATGTTAACTTAGCTTTCTTCTTCTAAACTCCAAATGCATGTTGCAATAATATTCAATTAATGTAACCCTTATATATTCAACTGAGGCTGCTCACTTAAAAAAATGTTGTGTATGAAAGTTGAGGAATTCTTTCCAAAGAAGGAACATCAATCTTGCTTATCCTAAAATGTTTGTTCAGTAAATCACTTCCATTTTTGGCAACAGGAATGGGGTTTTTAAGGTAGTAAAATATTTCTGAATGAGGACCATGGAAACTGATTAAGGTTGAGTGTTACTGACTTGTTTCCAGTTCCTGTTTGAGTAACCAATAGACAGTTGTTTGTGTCTTGGCCACTTAATGTGGAAAGATCAACAAGCAACTGTATCAGGTTTATGTCTTGCATACTAGATAATGCATGAAGACTATTGTGGACAATGCATATGTGCCCCGAGGAAAGAATAAAAATTGAGAGAATTATGCATATCATGGGACTTATTGCTCATTACAGCATGAACTGCCAATAGGTAGCTACTTTACCATGAAACGTTAACAACTACATTTTCCAATAGGGGCACAGAACTGTAGATTCCTATCCTCTTCCCCCAGCTGCCTCCAACAGCACTTTCCTGGCAATTTGGTGGACTTTACATTTTTTTAAATTTGTAAATGTCTATTTTTAAAAGTTGAACTAGGAGAACTAAATAATTCCTGACAAAGTTTTTCTTAGAGAAATTATCAGGTAAAACCAGGCAATCACCATCATCATTGTTTTGACATTGGAGACAAGCAAGGGGGAACACATTTTCTGCTAGGAGCAGGAGATGGCTTTGCCTTTAAAGTCTACTCTTTGCCCCTGAGCTGAACAGCACTTCTCTAGTGGTTGAGTCAAGGACAGAGTTTCTGTTGTGGCTGGATAAAACAGCCAACTTAAGTTTGCCCAATGAAGCTTTGAAGTTCAGATGTGCCAAGGGAGTGTTTCTGGAAGCAACACAGTAGGCAAGTGCTTTCAACCACCCACTCCCTACACAGCCCAGCTGCTGCTCCTACAGCTTCTTACAGGTGGCTTGGCTGCTGCCAAATTTGCTTCTATTAACCCTAGATCAGGAGCATGATAACTTTCAAGTTAGCTTCAGAACCATCCATGAGGAGCAGCTGAAGAGGGGAAGAAAAACAAGATGTATGTGGCAGGGAGAAGGAGATATTAAATATACAATTTAAAGAGAGAGAGAGAGAGAGAGAGAGAGAATATATTGTATTTTCCCTTCTCTTTCCACTCTGAATTATTTCTATGAGTGACATTTTTTATTATACTCAGGCTTTACTTTAAAAATAAATCAGATTTATTTATAAGTTGGTTTTTGCGTCACCATCCTCTCCTGCTTCTCAAACCAGACAAAACTAAGGCAATCACTTTTGGATGTGGGGGACCTGCAGAATCCCTCATTTTTCTCCCTAGAGGTCTACTTTCCATAGATTCTATGCCACAACGAGTCCTTCCAACTTGTCAAGAAGTGGAGAATGTAGCTTCAAGTGGAACTTGCCATAGCATTAGCCAAAGGAGGATGCTTGAGAACAATGAAAAAGCACTTTTCCCACCACCCAAACAGACCATATCCCTGCCCCCTGGAGACAACCCTTGGAAATCCTAGCCCCTGGAAACAGGTATATGTATCACGTTTCCATACTTCCACATTTTAAGCTCAGTGCCTTAAAAATAATTGGAATTTAAGCAAAGTAATTTATAAGTAAATGTAGTACAAACTACATTTTCAAAAAGCGCATATCTAATAATCAAAGTTACCAAATGTGTAGACAGCCAAGAAAGTGGTCTACTAATCGGAGAAGACTTTCTGAGCCTTTCGTCCAAGAGAATTCCAATAATTGCTCATGAAACCCACAGCACAGCATCACAGCAATAGCAGACACTGAGCAATCACCAGATAATGCATGCCAGGACAGAATGTAATGTTACTGGCAACCATCAGAATGTGGACTGTATAGATGCAGGACAACCACAGCTCTTCAGCAGAGTCTAAAAGCAGGATGGAAGTCTGGCTAGCTAGGCTAGTCATTTGGTGAATGTAACACTACAGGTCAGAATAGAATACTACCTTAAGAGGAGAAGTCTCACCAGCAAATGGTAACACAGGGAGAAAGAGTACAATCTATGAAACACAGAGGGAATAAGATGGAAAATATATGAAGGAAAAATAATTACAGGACATCCAAACTGCTTTAATTTACAAATGAAAACCATCAGGAATGGAGCATTCATATCAATAAGACAAACGAGTGAAGTGTGTTGATACACTGCCAAATTTCTAAGCAATGTGAACAAAAATTAGCCCATCATCACAGAAGAATGTGGACTGCCAGTAACTGAGAGAAGACAGCAGCTTGATAGCTCTCTGAGAAGCACTCTGTTAATATTCTCTATCCAATATTGTCAAAAAGTGCAGACAGCCAACCCACTCCTCAAAGAGCTTCTTTTAGAGAAAGTGGATCCCCAAGCTCCGTAGAGAGGCAAAAACAGTATCTTCCCTTGCTGAGGTCCAGAATACAACATGCCCCATAGACTCATTCTGACATTAAAGGCTGAATCCTGCAAGGTGATGAAAGCCATGAGTTCTCACTGAAGTGCAAGAGAGATGGGCTCGTTCAGCACACTGCAAGATCAGGCCTCAAATTTGCTAAAAAAAAAATCATATTGGGGGAACACAGTTATGAACTTAGCTGTCAGTCTTTGCTTTATATCAATAATATGTTTAAAGATTCAATTCCTTAAAAAACATTTTGCTTCATTATGCTAGAACTAATACTTTGCTTCTGCAGTTATGAAGGGAAAAAAAGTTTCCAATTCTCTTCATCTAAAACAATAAGACTTTCATATTTATAAGACTGATTTATCTCAGGCTCCCTCTCTACTTGGGCTGGGTGAACAGTGGAAACATTTATTTTCAAATACATTAGCTAAAACTGATTCATATTCCATTCAACCATGTCTGTGCCACCATATTTTTCACCTGTCCATGAACATTTCTGCAACCAGCCCATGTTTCCATAAATGTTTGGGGAGAAGCTTTTATTCATGCAAACACACACATCTGCATGTATAATAGCTGCCATCTTGGTTGATGCAGTGGGGATTGAAATTGACACCTCAGAGCTAAAATCAGCAAGGCTCTCTACCTAGGCTGTGAGCTATAGAGCCAAGGCTCTCTAGGTGGGGGTTGTAACAGACTCATATCCTCTATGGATCAGGCCCAGAGAGGGATCTGTAACGCACTCACAAGTGGGTTATGCAAATGAACACACTGGATTAAAGTGCTTACCTGGCCTCCTTACATACAGGATATACACAATATCTCAGAAGAATGTAAAAAGGCTAAAACTGAATATAAAATCTGCTAGATAGTTCAATAAGTCAGGCTCATATATTTATCCTCAGTCAGGAGGGAAGCAGTCTATTTCTGAAGCTTGCTTCCATATACCTAGGCCAAATGCAATGCCTTTTTATGCAGGAGAGGATAGGAAAAGATTTTCAATATTGTAAAATTTCCTAGTCTCATTTATCTCTCATGCGTCTTTCTCTAAAGTTCTCCCCACAGCCACTCTGAGATATTAATGTCCTAATAACATCTCTTGTTAGCCATGCATTCGGGAAACAAAAGCTTTTTCATATAACTAGGGTGAACAAACACACATGCACTGAATACCACATTTATTCATGTTTATCTTTCTTCCTGTGTGACTCTCTCTATTGTATCTGATTATGAACAGTGAATATTCAAAAGAGATTTTATTTTGAATATGTTGTGAAATTGCATAATTTTTAACTAGCATATTTGGGCTTATTTGTCAAACAATTATGAGTAACGGGTTACTTTTAAAAAAAGTGTCCAAGTAGTATAAAAGCCTAAGTCCCATTGACTTTCAATGAAATTTAGCCTCCTGTTCATTGACCACTTACAAACAGAAGAAAGGACCAAACTGACAAATTGTTTACAACAAATAGTCTGACCATCTACCCTCGGCAGGGAAATAGCTAATAAAAGGAATGTTACACAATATGCAGCTTACTAGAAATATCTTGCCAATTTTAGAAACACTCTGCTCTAGTATACTGTACCAGGAGACCTAGCTTGGGCTCAAAATCACATTATCTAAGGGTGCCATTGTGATTGTGAAAGGATTTCCATTTGTGATTTTTATGCTGACTTCTGAAGGAAGTGGCATGCATGATAGTCACCTCTCCACAATTGTACCCACTGTGCCTTGTACGTTTTATGCATACTTTCAAAAGTGGAAAATAAGCAAGCATCAAAAAAGGATGCTTCAGTCTTCAAACTATCGTATTGCAGTTCCAGACATAATTGGTTGCACCCATGTTGTAGACAATGAATGCCTTTTGACAAGATACTCGATACTTGGTATTCCATCGCATTTTGATGGTGTGAAGCATCTTGCAATCTTTTGAAGCTTGCTTCAGTATGGATATGGGAGGTAGGCTATTTACTACTCACTCACTCTTTACTCTCAGAATAGCTGGAAGTGCCAAAATTTTATAGAAATGAAGCATGACATGCTGTTAATACCCAGGCTATCACAGAAAACCAATATGTTTGATTACTTTGTGAATAATTGTAGTGAGCAATTAGCCAGTTTAATGAGAAGTTGCAAATCTCACTAATGGTTATATCCCTGTGTGATAAATTATAATATATAAATTAATGGAGATATCCCATCTCCTAGAACAGGAAGAGACCTTGAAAGGTCATTGAGTCCAGCCCCCTGCCTTCATTAGCAGGACCAAGTACTGATTTTGCCCTGATCCCTAAGTGGCCCTCTCAAGGATTGAACTCACAACCCTGGGTTTAGCAGGCCAATGCTCAAACCACTGAGCTATCCCTCCCCCCTAAAATGTGTGGTTTGTAAATGCCCTAAAACCACTACAGTAAAAATTGCTCCAAATGCTTTCTGAAACCAAATTAAATGTATTAAAGAAAAAAAGATAAATTGCCTAATTGGTGTCTTCGAGAAATTGCTCTTTGAGGCATGCAGGAGAGTGCCTTTTACATCTAAAGCTGCTACAAGGATCATCTTACTGACTACTTTTATGCTGTCACTAGCGACAAAAGATTTTTCATTCTTCAGCATTTGCAAACTTACAGTAATTGCCTTGCTTATAAAGAGTATTCATATCTCAGTACAGTGTGAATAGTAATGAGAGATAGGACATGCATTCAATTGAGGACATGTATATGACTTTAAATGTACACAAAAGGGGCCTTTCTGATTTGCTGAGAAGCTGGATAAGTGGGCTGGGTGATCATATTTTGCATGCCACAGAATCAACTTAATCAGGAAGTGGACATACAGTGGAAATCCATTCTCGGGTAGCTGCTCAAGCAGAGAAAAGGAATCAATAAATGTGAGGTTAAATACAAAGCACATGAAGCCCTCTTCTTTGCTATGAAATCTCATTGAGAACATAAAAGCTTCCATTAACAAAATTGGAAAGCAATTGTTCTTGTCAAGCTTAATTAATATTTGTTCTTTGGGAACCTTGGATGAAAGATGCAAAAGTAGTGCAAGGTGTTGATTATTAAATTATGATGATGATGATGATGATTACCGTATTTATTCAGTGCAATGAATTCTGGATGGCTTCACTGAGTTGTGAAGTTGTTCTACGGAGTTCCATTCTAAATATGGATCCTATTATAGAGCCACTTTGCTCCCTATTTCCCCAGTACACATAGAGTTCCAGTCAGACTCTGTACAGAATGTCCGTGATCCTTTTATGAATCACCAGCAGTCCAAAGGTCCACTTCACAAATTGTAATGTTTGCACAGTAGCTTGCAACTCCCTGGTGAGGTAGATGCTAAGAGACACCAAGAAGCTTGCCTAAGATCACTGAAGACATCTATGGCCAAGCAAAGAAACAGAACTCAAATGTCATGAAGTGCATAAGACTACCTTCCTTTCCATTGTATCCTTATACCATTCTTCATGTTTATTAGTGAACTAAATATAAAAATATCTAGTTTAACTGACAAAAGTTGCGTCTATTGTACGCACCCATCCCGTTCATTCTTTCTGTGGTTTCAGATAATTATAAAATTATGGGAACTCCTTATAACCAGAGTTGGAAACAGTTGGACCTAAATAAACATGACTGTGTTGCATTCCAGAGACAAACGTCTCTGTACTTGCAAGTTCAAATAATCTTATTTTCTTCCTGAAACGGAAGCACAAACAGCCAACATTTTAGCTCATCTTGGCCTTTATTGAGGCTGGGTGAGGCCTAGCAGAATATACATTATAAAAGCTAGGTGCTAATCATCTCTGAAAATCAGAAAGAAAACATGAGGATGATTGTTGGCATGAGTCTGCTCATACATGCATCAAAGTAGCTGCATTAAGATTCATTTTACAACTATTTCTCCAGCTTTTGACAACAGGACTATGTTCCTCTGAAATGCCCAATTGTGATTTTAATTCGTGTACTGCCCAACCTAAAGGATCTGCTCACAATTTTGTTTTTTTGCTTTTTTCTAAAATCTAGCTCTTTTTATCAGAGAAATACATTCAAATTAACATCAGTTGATTATAATCTTCTGTCAGGGATATGAAAATGAAACAGCTACCCAAAACAAAAATAATAAAGGTTACCCCAACCTTTTTTTTTAAACCTTCTGCATTTAAACTGAGGATTTTTCCTAAATCAAAAAGGACATTAGTTGAACCTATGATAGATATCTAAGGTCCTTATGCTTCAGTTACTTATTTATCCTGAGTGGAGGGGAAAATCCTTCTTTTATAATGATTTAACTGTAGGCTGAAAGAAAGTTCAATCTACTGTTTACATAGATCACAGAAGATCTATATATACCTGCTGACAAGTTAATTAATGCTATGCAACAAATCTAGTTTTAAGGGAAAGAGAGATGAAAAACTGAGAAGCTCTGAATGTACTGTGCATTTTAAAGGCTAACACAGAAAAGTTACTACAATTTAGGGCTACATTTTCCTTCAGATTAGTATGCTGGATCTCAGCTACATTATTCTGCTCTCCTTTCATGTCTCATATTTCTGGGCATGTACAGGGAATAGAATATTGCAGCTGAGATCCATCATGGAGCTGATGTTTTTGCCCTGAAGCTTTTTGCTTCATTCTATGATTATATTTCTGCAGAACTTTCATTCTGCTCTTTTTAATTTTTTTTTTATTGTATATGCCATAAAATGCAGTTAACCTTGTAAAATCACTGGGTTGACATCTATTATGTTGAAAACAAAATAGTCCATCATTTATTGGTAAAATTATTGTATCTATTAACTGTCTATGCACACCCCAGAATTGTACTTTGCTAAGATTTTCTTTGCTATTTTAATTTTAAAACTGTGTTAATTTGGTAGCTATATTGATTGTAATTATAGATTAACACTGAAATATTTATATACTGTACATATTTTTGGAAAAAGAAAAGGGACATGTAGCTTTCTATTAAAGGAAGACTTAAGATAATGGAGAATCAGTAGATTAGAACTCAAAGGAACATCATATTTAATAAGTTAGCTAAGCAAACTACAATCCTAAACAAGAGGTCAGTGAGTGAAGAATACTGGATCAGATTTTAATCCCTGCCCAGTTCTCTGGATGCAACCAATCAAGTTGTGGTTCCCAGATTCTGGGACCATTTTCACAGAGTCTAAGATTTATAGATTCATGGATTTATAGATTCATGGGGTTAGGTTGCAGGGAATTTTTTTTCACCAGACAAAAGACTATATTATATATATATGTATATATACACACACACACACAGTATAAGTTTTAAACAAAAAATTTAATACTGGTACACAGTGGTGATGATTGTGAAGCTTGGTTGAGGTGGAAGAGTCAAAGGGTGGGATATTTCCCCGGGAATGCCTTACTTCTAAATGATGAACTAGCAATTGGCTGAGCCCTCAGGGGTTAATTCTCACACTATACAAGGCAGCAGGAATGGAGGGAGGGGAGACAGCATCGCAGACAGAGACAGAGACACACACTGTGTGTGTGTGAGTGAGACAGAGATGCGCATTTCCCCTTTAAGTACACTGCCTTGTTAATTAGATCAGCTTGCTCAGTCGGCAGCTGCTGCCAGCAAGCTCCCTCCGTCCTGAGCCCTGTCGTGTGTCCCCCTGCTCTTTGGAAGATGGGGTAAGCGGGGTGCAGGAGCAGTGGAGAGGGGGACATCCTGACATTAGCCCCCCCTCTTCCTCCCCTCCCCCCCGCACAGCAAGCAAGAGTCTTGAGGAGCAGCTCCAAGGCAGAGGGCAGGAGCAGCACATGGCAGTGGGGGGAGGGACAGCTGCAATTGCTAGCCTGTTAGGCAGCTGCAGCACAGGGAACTTAGGGGAACGGGGAGCTGATAGGGGGGCTGCCGGTCCACTCTGGTTCCAAGCCCCCACCAGCTAGCTGCAACAGGCTGCTCTTCCTGCAAGCAGTGGACAAAGCAGGTGGCTGCCAAATGACGTTAGAAGGGTGCATTGTGCAACTTTAATAAATGAGCATGTTCCCTAATTGATCAGCAACTTAACAACGAAACAACGTTAACCCGGACAACTTTAAGTGAGACGTTACTGTACATTTCACTCAGTTACTCCTGTGTTGAGCACAGTAACTAAAGGATATCTTCCAGAAAGGCATCCAGTCTTGATTTAAAGACATCAAAATATGGAGAAGACATCATGTCCCTTGATATAGTTTAGAGCGACCTCAGGGCACCCCCCCCCCAAAACTAAACCATCTGGGTATGTCCCCTAGGAGCCATTACACTAGCTGAGAATATCCAGAGTGCAGCAGTGCTCTAGTCATACCTTGGACATGCTCCTTACATTTGTGGCTGCAGCAAAAACGGGGTCAGGGAAGCAGGAGCTGGCAACACCATCTCTCGGCCAGTTGGGAACTCCCCCTACACACAGGAATCCTCAAGAAAATCATCACCTTTGCATCATAGAAGGGACTGGAAGGGTCATCTAAGCTAAGGGTCATCACCAGGGTGAAGAAAAGAATCCAGCCCCTTATATAAATAAACCTAGTCTTATATAGAGAGACTGTGATTATTAAACAAGATTGTTTTGGTTTATAAATAATTATTGAATATTAAGAAAAATGAAGGTTAGCTTTGAAGGTGCAACTAGACGATCAAGCAGCAGCAAGAGCCAGGTCAGCTTTTTGGCCTGGGTGGATGGCCAAGGGCTTGTGATTGTGATTCTTTAAGAAGCAGACCTTGCAACTGGTATCCATGTCTTTAGTCCCTCAATTACACTATTGTAATGCGATCTACATGCGGCTACATCTAAAATCCATCCAGCCAACGAAGCTAGTAGGCCAGAATTCAGTGGCCTACTTATTAAGTGATGTTTCCTATCATAAGTACATAGGCTCTATTTTTGTTATATTTTGCATAGGAGTAATGGAGATTGTTGATTTTTAAAGGCACTGTCAAAGGCACTAGGGCACTCTTCTGTTGGCAGTGTACTATGCATTGAAATAACTCAGAGGTTTGGAACATTAGAAGTAAATATGGTGAAGACTAGTCAGTAGGCAGAGTGCATGTGAAGTGGTCAGGCATAAAATGCAAATGCAATCTATAATGTAGATATCATCATTGGTACTGAGCATGTGCTGCAGGAAAGTACAAATTCGCTGCAACTGTGTTCGTGCCCCCTTTGGATTTGTATTAAAATGAATTAACTGGCAGAAATGTTCTCCTAAACAATACATTTTAAACAAATGTTGCAAAATGTTTTCAAAAATAAATTTTGAATTTGCAATTACCAGGATTACAACAGGGAAACAGATTCTAAGATTTTGTATTTCCAATCGGAGAACAGAAATATAACAGATCTAAGCATACTATCAAATCAATTTGGATTTAGAATAATAAATTATTTCAACAAACTTCTCAAACAAGTTAGAAAGTATTATGTGCATAAGTTATTTGGTGACTTAGTAAATAACGAATAACAAATCTAAGAATATAAATCTGTTTGCAGACAAATCACCAACAGGAAGAGGCAAAATTTATCTAACAAATTATGTATTGTGAATTATTTACTCAGCTTTAGTCACCATCCGATATGTGAGACAAATAGACTAGAGATATCTGCATATGGTAGGGAAAATGAGACTGTATAAACTAACTGTCATCAATCCTAAAATCTAAATTTCTGTGTTGGAGCTGAAAATGGAACAAAAGCACTCTTATTAATATAAAACTCTGTTCTGTTGAGTTTCATTTATCATTAATCAAAGCTAGAACCCCGAGACTCTCATTCAGTTTTCGGGTGTTAATGTCAAATTTGTAATGGTTTTGGTTTATAAGTGAGTAACTCAATCAACACCACTAAGTTTTGCTTGGTTTAAATGGAAAACTCAGAGTTTCCCATGAATCTACTCAAGTTTCTTGGCTTGGTTTGCCAGAGTTCTGAGTTTGTAGCAAACCTGATACATCAGCAGCCTCTCACCTTAATCCTACTCTTTATTTTTGTGGTTGTGTGTAGAAGGACAAAGGAAAATGTAATCTTCCAATAAAGTTTTCCACTGTGCTACAGCTTGGTCACACATGCCACGTTATGTGTAGCTTATAGACAGTTTCACCTTATTTGGAGTTATTACAAAATGTTGCAACATTCTAGTTTAAAGGCATGGAACCATTTTCATTAGGAGTACTGTCTTCTGCCTTTAATGATGTAAAATATTTTTTTCTTTAAATGCAGTGTCAGTAATTTGTCGGTGTGAAAAATTTACCAAGAACTCTGGACACTCTAAATCAGGATAGGTTAGCCAAACCCACACACAATTGAGAGGCCCTTTAGGTAATCCTCAGTTGATGCATTATGCCTAGGTTTTGCATCCCCCTTATTCCTGCATCTACCTGCATGTCCATAATGACTCCCTCTCTCAGGCTTTGTTACTAGCCTTCTCTCTCATTTTTTCTAGGGTGCTGGAGTTCTGACCCCTCCCTCTATCCTGGAACCAGGCGTCTCTACCTGTGGATTTCAGGAGATGTCCTGTGATTTGTCCCCAACTTTTTTTTTTTTTTTGGTGAGAAGGGGTGGCCAAACGGGGCCACAGCTTCCCTCCTCCAAACATGCCATTGTCTGAAGGGTCAGAAAACTGTCTGATCTCTCCATCCTTCCACCACTATAGAGATGAATGATTGGAGAAATCCATTTGTCTTGTAGGGGACCTCCAAATGGGACAACTATCCCCAATCCCCAGGATCTTTAATGAGTGACAGAAAAATCAGCAGACTAATGGATTCTGTTGCACTGACTGATCCAAAGTCTCTTGAAATCAATGGAAAGGCTCTCATTGACTTCAGAGAGTTTTGGATCAGGTCCACAGTGCTATCTGCCTTTGTCTTATTTTGTTTGCTGTGTTGTTGTAGTCGTGTTTGTCCCATGATGTCAGAGACACAAGGTAGGTAAGATAATCTCTTTTATTATTCCAATTTCTGTTGGTGGAAGATACAAGTTTTCAAACTACATAGAGTTCCTTCAGATCTGAGAAAAGAAATCAGAGTATTTGAGCTAAATACAAGTTGGGACGGATGGTTAAGCATAAGGGATAACAAATTGTAGGGGGCCCTTTGTGTGGTGAGTGGTTTGTGGATGGTTTCTATGAGTCTTGATATTTCTTCAGTAAGATATGATAGGTCTGCCAGTTCCCTTGTTTGTGTATCTGGGGAACTGTAGAAGGTTCCTGGTGTGGGTTCATGGGGGATGAGTTGTAGAGATTTTCTTGGAGTTGTTTGGGGAAGGATTTGTTGGTAGCTTTAAATTCATCTGTGAATTGTGGTGTGAAGTCTTCTTTTAGATCTTTATACCAGGTGGTGTCAGATAGTTTTCTGATGGCCTTGTTAACATAATAATCACAATTAAGGACTACGATAGCATCCCTTTTGTATTCTGGTTTGATCCATTTATCGTTGGTTGGACTTCAGGGACTGTGTAACTGTATAGCAACAATGTCAATACACCCTACAACACTTTTCATAATTCATGGGTCCTACACACGCCTATCACAACATACGGTGTACCTCATCTAGTGCATTGAAAGCTCTGATGATAACTATGTGGGTGAAACCAGACAATCATAGTGCTTTCAAATAAACTATCATGGAAAAATGAGAAAAGACAAAAACACCATATCACCTTTGGGCAAACACTTTTAACAAAATGATCACTCCACATATGACCTCTCAGTCCTCATCCTCAAAGAAAACCTGCACAACACCTTCAGAAGGTGAGCCTAGGCACTTAAATTCATAATACTGCTTGACACTAAAAAGTCTGGACTTAACAGGGACACTGGCTTCATGGATCATGCAACAATCTGTAATACACACCAGCTTACTAAAACTTAATTACCCTCTTCAAGCCCCGTTTGCATAACAAATCTAACCGTGCAGAAATTGTGAAAATTTTTCTCTGAAGTGTCTCACATGTTAAGAGAGTTAACAGAAGGGAACAATCTTATGAGTACAACTTATTAAAACCATGAATCAAGCTCAGGCAAAGGCTGTGAGAGAGGCAGATAATGGCCCTAATTTTTCCCCATTACACGTTTTCTTTTCACCTTCCTCACATACTTAACTTTGGATTGGGATATGCTATTCTTATAAGGGTACTCTAGACCCATACCGCAGAGATGAATGAGTTCCAGTTGAAAACAAAGAAATGGTAAAAATTAATGAACAGCTCCATTTCAAATGATCTCCTACAATGTTACCCCTTATGTTAGTCATAAAATTCTGACAAAAAAATAAAGCTTCAAACATTTTTATTTTTACTTTTTCCATTTTCAACCAGTACTAGAAGTCAGGTTTCCTGGGTTCCGTTTCCAGCTCTGTTATTGACCCACTATGTGACTAGAATAGATTCTAGAATGTTGCATGAGGATGCAGAACTTCCATATAATCATAGACATGTAGGGCTGGAAGGGACCTCAAGAGATCATCATGTCCAGTTTAGTTGCGTCATCCTGATGATGTCAGGTGCTTAGACCTTTCAAAGAGATACTGAGGTATGTTTGTTAGATCAGCTCCAATCTATGAGTGTAAAAGATATACTCTAGTTCAAAGAAGAATTCATGGAGGGAAGTCCTATGGCCTGTGTTATGCAAGAAGTCAGTCTAGATGATCACAGTGTTCCCTTATGACCTTACAGTCCATGAATCTATATGAACCCTATATGAAAGGGTTTTGAACCTCTGTGAGACAAAGGGAACTAGAGGTCATGCCAGAAGGAGTCGTTAGGGAGAACTCTAAGAACAGCCAAGCTAGGGAAGAAAAGTATAGGGGGATATTTATGTTTCATCAGCATTTGAGTTACCAATAAAACCAAATCTCAAGAAGGTAGATAAATTTGGATGGTATACTTTCTTTGGAGCAGGGTGGGAACCTGGAAGAGTCACAATTTCTCTACAGATCAGTTTTCCTAGCTGTAACATGGGGATTATAATTCTTACCTGACTCATGGGAGTGTCGAAAGTCTTAATTAAGTGCTTTGATATTCTTAATTGAAAGGTGGTTTAGGAAGGGTCCACTGCTATTAGATGCTAGAAACAAAATAGAATAAAGTTACTTAGCCATACATCCCACTGAGCTGAATCTTTCTTGGGGTTTGGAAATTCCTCCTTCATATACAGTAATTTCCCTCCATCCTTGTCCAAAACGTATGACTGTGTAACCTCATTGCCCTGGCTGCACCAAGAAAGCTTGAATAGCTTTGGCATGTTTAAGAACTGTGGAGGAGTTTGTGTCATAAGTGAAGTCATTTCAATAGGGAAATACACTTTGCTGCTGTTTGGTGCTCTCCCAGCACACTCCAAAATGCTTGTGTCAGTAAAAGCAACAGGGGGGAAAAATCCCTACAAGGTTCACGAAGGAAAAAGTGTCTAATGTCTGCAATCACAGAAGAAAATGGAAAGCTCTGAGACAGTTTTTCTCTACCACCCCAGCACATATGCTTACCAAGGCACAAGCCAAAACACTGAGGAATCTATAAAAGAGACTACTGTGCCCTGACAACTTTTAGTTGTTGCTTCCCTGACATCTGGAATTGCCTGTCTTTGGCAATTTTGGATGCTGACACAGTTTCATCACTTAAATCTGTGTTCAAGATTCTCTTGCTTGCCTTGCATTACTCACAATTATTACGTGTGGTTAATTTTACAGTTTAATAAAAAGCCTGGGAATATATGGCATGACAGGCATTTATAACCTACTTGATGGATGATATGCCATTTATTTATTATGGCTTTTCTGTCTATGGTTTAAACATATGGTTTCAGTGCAGTCAACCGTTATGCCAGGTTCTACTATAACGAAGCAAATTTGCTTCCTGGTTAGGTCTTCATTATCAGGATTTATGCTATAATGAAGTATGGCATTGTGGTAAAAATGCAGGTTTAGCAGTGAGGAGATCTGGGCTCTATTCCCAGCTTGAAGCATCTGTGCCTCAGTTTACCTATCTGTGACCTGGAGATGGTACTACTTTGCCTGGGGGTATCATAAGACTTAATTTATCTTGTGAGATCACTCTGAGATCCTCAGGTATAAGTGCAAAATATTATCCTCCTCATTCTGTCCACTGTGAAATGCTGGCTCTCAGAGAGGAACAAAATCTGGTTTTAACACTCTTTTTATACAAAGTAGCAGTGAGCTACAGCTAACAGAATAACCGTGCAGAAATTGTGAAAATTTTTCTCTGAAGTGTCTCACATGTTAAGAGAGTTAACAGAAGGGAACAATCTTATGAGTACAACTTATTAAAACCATGAATCAAGCTCAGGCAAAGGCTGTGAGAGAGGCAGATAATGGCCCTAATTTTTCCCCATTACACGTTTTCTTTTCACCTTCCTCACATACTTAACTTTGGATTGGGATATGCTATTCTTATAAGGGTACTCTAGACCCATACCGCAGAGATGAATGAGTTCCAGTTGAAAACAAAGAAATGGTAAAAATTAATGAACAGCCGCAAAAACAAGAAGAGCAGTGTGGTAACTGACTAGCAATTAAGACTTAGCATATGGCCGGATTGGAAGAATATGATAAAACATCGCAAACCCTCTTCGCATTGGCTGGAAGCCAAATAGATAAAGCATGGCTACGGGAGCACTTACTGTAAACCAGTTCTTTGTTGTTCTCCTTCTGATTTATTCACTTTGACTTTGAAGCCCCAAATCCTCTATCTGAGAAGTTTCCAGCATGAATCCCAGACCTGAAGACTGATTTCTACCAGAACCTTGTGTGGCAGCAGCGCTGTGCTTTCTCTCCAGAATTTTGTCATATCTTGTTTTGTATATCTTGAGTATAAATGTATTTTCCACACAGGGAGGCTAGGGTTTGTTTTGTTCATCATACGAACAGCACTCGCAAACCAAATGAGGAAAAGCAGACCAGACCTCTTTCTCCACAGGATCTGATAAATTATTCTAATATGCAGCAATGTATATGTAAGGGTTAATGATTGTTCTGAACTGCAGCATCACATTTGAACCTCTGCAGATTTGGGAAAAGTCTGGTTCTGAACTTCCCAGCTCATGCTAAAGACCTAATTTGGAAACTGACTGTTTGTTTATAAAGAGTTGATGGAGAGTTTCCTCTTCATCCTGTGTAAGGGGAGTCATGTAGCTGAGCAGCACCAGAATAGCCTTGGGAAGTAATAGTGACTCCTCCCTTGCTCCCGGGGACGGAGAATTAACTTACTGCAGCCCTTTATAATGTGAAACTGAATTCCACATACCAGTAGTTCATACATGAATGTGGTGTGTTGTGGAGGGTACAGAGCCAAGTCTCCACCCACTCCCCACCTCTACTCCCATCCCACTTACTTGCCCCCACTCATGTACATACAACTTGATGAAATTGGTGAGAAAAAAGGTTTGTCTGAGTTTTTACAACATTGGGTTGAACTTGTCCATGGTGACTGTCTTACAATGGGAAGGGTCAGGCAACCTTAATTATAGGAAGTGCTACCAGATGATCCACCTATAAAAACTCCTCACCCAGGCCAGATTCCCCAGTCTTCACTTTTACAGTCCTGCCAAAACTCACCCTCATTGACTGGGTACCTTCAGCTTTTGCACTCTGTAGTACAGCATACAGTTCTTCATGATAAGGCCTTGTCTACACTACGAGAGTACTTCGATTTTAGTTAATTCGACTAAGTGGAATCGATATTACTAAGTCGAACGTGTGTGTCCACACTAAGGACAGTAATTCGACTTTGTGAGACTTTGTGAGTCCACACTAACGGGGCAAGCGTCGACATTGGAAGCGGTGCACTGTGGGCAGCTATCCCACAGTTCCCGCAGTCCCCGCTGCCAATTGGAATTCTGGGTCGAGCCCCAAATGCCTTCTGGGTAAAAAAATGTGTCGAGGGTGCTTTTGGGCGCCTGTCGTCATCCGTCCGTCACTCACAACCTCCCTCCCTCCCTCCCTGAAAGCGCCGGCTTTCTGATTACTGACAGCGCGGACGCCACAGCAGTGCGAGCATGGATCCCGCTGCGACCATCGCTGCAGTTGTGGCAGTTCTCAACGCCTCGCAGCTTCTCCTCCACCTGTACCAGAGGCAGCTGCAGATCAATCATGAGAGGAGGCTACGGCACCACCGTGACGGCATGAAGTCGGACACTAGCTCCGACCTCTCTGAGAACATGAGACCCAGCGCCCAGGACATCTCGCTGTCACTGGGTCTTGTTGATACTGTTGAACGGCGATTCTGGGCCCGTGAAACAAGCACGGACTGGTGGGACCGCATAGTGCTGCAGGTCTGGGATGAATCCCAGTGGCTGCGCAACTTTCGCATGCGGAAGGGGACTTTCCTCGAACTGTGTGAGTTGCTGTCCCCTGCCCTGAAGCGAAAGGACACCCGGATGCGGGCAGCCCTGACTGTCCAGAAGCGAGTGGCCATAGCCCTCTGGAATCCCGAGATGGGATTCCCAAACTGCGGTGGGGCTATAGATGGGACTCACATCCCTATCCTGGCACCGGACCACCAGGCCAGCCAGTACATCAACCGAAAGGGCTACTTTTCCATGGTGCTGCAAGCACTGGTGGACCATCGGGGACGTTTTACCAATATCTACGTTGGATGGCCTGGCAAGGTTCATGACGCTAGGGTGTTCAGGAACTCTGGTCTGTTTAGACGGCTGCAGGAAGGTCTTTACTTCCCGGACCACAAAGTAACTGTTGGGGATGTGGAGATGCCTACAGTCATCCTCGGGGACCCTGCATACCCGCTAATGCCCTGGCTCATGAAGCCCTACACTGGCGCACTGGACTCAGGGAAAGAACTATTCAACTACTGGCTCAGCAAGTGCAGAATGGTTGTGGAGTGTGCTTTTGGCCGTCTCAAGGGGAGATGGAGAAGCCTACTCACTCGCTGTGATCTCAGCGAGACCAATATCCCCATTGTGATAGCTGCTTGCTGTGTGCTCCACAATTTGTGTGAGAGCAAGGGGGAGACCTTTATGGCGGGGTGGGAGCTTGAGGCAAATAGCCTGGCTTCTGATTACGTCCAGCCAGACAGTCGGGCGATTAGAAGATCCCAGCGGGACGCGCTGTGCATCAGGGAGGCTTTGAAAGCCAGGTTCCTGACTGAGCAGGGTCTCCAGTGACTGTTTACTTTGTGGACACAGATGCTGAACCTGCCCCCGTTTCTTTACCCAGTTACTGTTGACTATCCTTCCAAGTTACATACCCCCTTCCCCACCTTCCCAACAAATAAAATCTGTTCCGTTTTGTTAATGAACAAGGTTCTCTTTCTTACTGTTTTCGCGGGAATGTTTTAAACCGGGGACGCAGACTGTGGCGGGGGCGTGTTTAGTGTTTTGATGCAAATGATGCTTCTAAACTCCGGGAATGACAGGCTCCGCAGTGCTGGATTGGTTGTTTCAACGCAGCCTGCCAGCAGTCCTGGGCGGGACTGCATGTATGTGTCGGCCAAGTGACTTTCTGGCAGGGGGCGGAGGGTAACAGATCCCCTGCTGCGTGGCTCTGTGATCCAGGATAAGGACCGCGGCATAAGATCTCTAACTGCCCTCCCCCGCCACAAAGTCACAGATCAACCCCCTCGCACCCCAGAACATGAAAACCGCCTCCCAGACTGACCAGGGTAACTGGTGACTGTACTGTGTATGTGTCCTGATGCTGGACCTGCCCCCGCCTCTGTAGCCTGCTACAGGTGACTGTCCTGTCCAAGTAACAAATCCCTTCCCCCCCTTCAGACAGAATCCCCTCTAAAAGACACTCTCGGAAACAGTACTTAACAGAAACAGATGTTTTATTAGGAACCGCACATGAAAAGGGGGGGGAGGAAACTTGGACGTGGGCTATTGTGAGATGGGTAGGAAAGGACTTTTCAAACTTTGGAACGAGAGCCTTTCATTGCTGCAGCAGTGTGCAGTGGCCAACTGAAAGTTTTAACGGCCCTTGCCGCCCCTCCTTCTTTGGACTTTTGGTGAGGGGGGTGTGGGACTTGGTGGCGGGGGAGGGCGGTTAGAGATAGACAGCAGCAGGGCTCTGTCCTCCTGCCTCCGGTCTTGCAGAACATCCACTAGGCGCCGGAGCGTCTCCGTTTGCTCCCTCATTAGTCCAAGCAGGGTTTGAGTAGCCTGCTGGTCCTCCTGGTGCCACCTCTCCTCCCGTTCCATGACTGCTCTGTGCATTTGTGACAAGTTCTCCCTCCACTGTGTCGTCTGGGCTGCCTGCTCTCGTGAGCACTCCATAAGTTCATAAAACATGTCTTCACGCGTCTTTCTCTTCCTTCTCCTAATCTGCGCTAGCCTCTGGGAGTGTGATGCCAGGCTGGGTTGGGAGACAGTCGCAGATGTGTCTGTGGGAATGGGAAAAAGGGAGTAAATTCCTGAGACAGATAAATGAAGTTGCTAACAAAGAACATAGTCTTTCTCTGTGAACAACACCATGCACTGGACCTTTCACATGCGCACTCAGGACAAGGTCGAATTTTCGGCCCTCGCCTTGACTGCCTGGGGTCCTGCAGTTGCGATCAGAGAAGCGTTGCAGGACACCTCTACTTCTGTTGCAGGAAAACATGGTAAGCCGTAGACTTGTTGCAGCTTAAAAATGTAATAGTAGCACTGGGCTCCTTTCGCACTGAATGCAAGGCCACTCTCTGCTGGCAGCAATCAGGGAAGCATGAGCTCTGCCCCTGTCCCACCACCTCGCGGCTGTCCCCGGGAAAGCTCCCTGTATGCTGCCCCTCTGCCGCCTCCACCGCGTGGCTGTAAAGCAGTCCCAATACTAACATTCCCCTCCCTAATTTAAAGCAGGGCGTCATGTGTGATATTACACTGATGAGGATCTCGGAGACCGAGAGGGGAAGGATGCTTCGTGAGACCATGCAGAGGCCAGGGCCGTATGCCGCCATGCTGTGCCGTGCAATGATCCCGGACTACCTGATGGACTCATGGCGTGGGAACGTGTGTTACCACGGGGGACCGAACAAGATCGCCCTGCCGCGGAACCTCATGCGCATGCTTGAGCGGTACCTCCAGGAGAGCTATGCCGAGCTATCCCAGGAGGACTCTCTGTCCATTCCCGGGCACATTGACCGTCTTTTCATTTAAGTGCAGCATAAGGGACTACAGAGTGGAGCGTCCTGTGGTGGCCTAATCATGAATATCCGGACATTATTTGATTTTCTATACATAGTTAGGACTAAATAGTTGACTAAGCCAACTAAATCATGAACAACAAATTACAAATATAGTTAATATTCCTGTTTTGTTATAAATAAAAGTTTCTATGTTTAAATGAGTGACTGAAAAGCCCATTCTTAACAATATAAATATTCCAGTTATGTTTAAATGAAATGTTGAGATGTTTAAAGCACTCACTGCTTGATCCTTCCCCTGATTCGGTGTCCGGGGTAACGGCTGTGGACGGTTGGTAGGGGATCTCGGTAAGGGTGATGAAGAGCTCCTGACTGTCGGGGAAATCAGCGGTGCAAGCGCTGTCGACTGCCTCGTCCTCCTCATCTCCTTCCTCATCTTCCCCGTCACCTAACATTTCCGACGAGGAACCGGCCGTGGACAATATCCCATCCTCGGAGTCCACGGTCAGTGGTGGGGTAGTGGTGGCGGCCGCACCTAGGATGGAATGCAGTGCCTCGTAGAAACGTGATGTGTGGGGCTGGGATCCGGAGCGTCGGTTTGCCTCTTTGGTTTTTTGGTAGCCTTGTCTCAGCTCCTTGATTTTCACGCGGCACTGCATAGCATCCCGGCTGTATCCTCTCTCTGCCATGGCTTTAGAGATCTTCTCGTGGATCTTTGCATTCCTTCTTTTGGAGCGCAGCTCTGAAAGCACGGACTCATCGCCCCACACAGCGATGAGATCCAAGACTTCCCGATCAGTCCATGCTGGGGCCCTCTTTCTATTAGATTGCACGGCCATCTCTGCTGGAGAGCTCTGCATCGTTGCCAGTGCTGCTGAGCTCTCCACGCTGTCCAAACAGAAAATGAGATTCAAACTGGCCAGACAGGAAAAGGAATTCAAATTTTCCCGGGGCTTTTCCTGTGTGGCTGGTCAGAGCATCCGAGCTCGGACTGCTGTCCAGAGCGTCAACAGAGTGGTGCACTGTGGGATAGCTCCCGGAGCTATTACCGTCGATTTCCATCCACACCTAGCCTAATTCGATATTGCCATTTCGAATTTAGCGCTACTCCTCTCGTTTTCGAGGAGTACAGAAGTCGAATTTAAGAGAGCTCTATGTCGAACTAAATAGCTTCGTGGTGTGGACGGGTGCGGGGTTAATTCGATGTAACGGCGCTAAATTCGATATAAACTCCTAGTGTAGACCAGTTATTAAGAGTAATAACTTATAGGTTAAAGTGACAGCGCTTCTCCTTTAGTGTAAGTAGGCTGCCTTGAATCAGATGAGTGGGAGAATGTCCTGTGACTTAATTCACTGATGATCAACTATTGAAAGAAAAAACATTAAAAAAAATGTTAATTATCTAAAAGATCAGGGAGTAGAATGATCCTGAACATGTATAAAGGAGGCGAGAAGGATATGGGATACTTCCTGAAGTCTCTTATGGGAATGTGAATAAGCATAAGATTAGAATTGGTGAGGAATTTTTCAAAGAATTTTTTCTGGCAGAAAACTTTGGGCAGGAATGGATTGGTTTTGATGAAATGTTTTGACTCAAAAAATTGTTGACAATTTAGAAACATGGTTTCCTCAGCATGTTTTGTATCAATCTTTTTCAAAACAAAAATTTCTGGCTTTCTAGTTCAAAATGAGTTTTCATTTCAAAATTTAAGCTAATTCATTATAAAAGTGGACAAAATCAAAATGAAATGTTTCAAAATTATCAAAAAGATGTTTCAATTGATTCAAATAAAAATTTTGTCAGATTTTCATTTTGTGAAATATTTCAAGATTCTGACTTTTTGTCCTGATTGAGATGGGAAATCTGATATTTGGGGGGGTGGGGAGGGGGAAATCATGGGACTGGAAAACTGTTTCCTTCCCAGCTTCATATCAGATACTACATGTTTAGGGCTGTGATTCTGATTTTAACCTGTGCCTGTCACAGGTCCCGAAGTGACTGCTTGTGTGTCAGAAAGTGTTTCTCAGGCTCCTGTTCCTTTTGGATGCCCTTGAATGAAACGTGAAGGGTAACATCTTTATTTGCTAATGTTCAGTGCATAAAGGACACATATTTTAAACTAGCTTTAGGTGTTACATGCAAAATGCAGTTGGTGAAGTTCCGCCCCATCTATATATATATATATAAATGAGGCTCTCTAGTCGCGTTTCCTTTCATCTGTCAAGATATTGGATGGCCATGAACATTGAAATCAATGGGTGTTGCACACATGCATTTCAAGTCAGTCATTCTTTAACTACTGCTTTTGAGAAATTATATGAGCACTGGAGATAAAGAATCACACTTTAAATAAGATCTCGGGGTATCTTTGCTTTGTTTGTAACTTTGACTTCATGTAAATATAGTGTATGCTATAGGGGAGGCTTGGGGAAAGGTTAGAAGGGGGCAAAAATGAAGTCTGATACATTAATTGGCTACCCGGGAAACATAAGTAAACTGAATGAATTCTTCAATGCTGGATATCTTCAAGCAAAGCATGGCAGCACTGTGTTTATTTTTATGACTCACACACTGTGAACGGTTTCAGTGAACTAAGATATGAGTCAACAGACAGTAACCAAGTCAATATTGCAATACAGTGTCTACAAATCACCAAGCATTGTGGTTAGTTCACCAAATTTGGGAGTTTTGACTTGTGTAACATAACAGGCCATCACACAGCATGACATCTAGATCTCTAGGTGAATAGCTTTAATTAATAGGTTAAAATAAGAAGGTAATGGAGTACCTTCATTATCTAAGGGCCTGATCTAATGTCCCTAGAAGTCAATAGAAAGATGACTCCCATTGACTTCAGCTGACTTTGGACCAGTACCTAAGTGCACAAAATAAGACAATGTGAGGACATTTGTTTAAAAAAATATTTGTTTTCTCACCATTTTAGCTAAAACCATGAAAGGACCAGCATAATCAAAACTAAGTACAAAGATTGTTTGCTTTCCTGTTTTACGGTGAAATAGTCAACACTCTCCTTATCAGTTCAAAACCATCGCCTACAATATTTATCAAAGTCATCTCAAGAGCTTACAAATTTTAGCCCACATAATGCAGGAGGTCAGATTGGTGACCCTTTGGGCCTTAAAATCAATGAGTCAATGAAAGTTTCCACTAGTTTTTCCTCCTTAACAATCTGAATGCAATTAGACCTGGTAATATGAAAGTCCTACTTTTGGGTCTGATCCATTATCTATTGCAGTTTATGGAAAGACAATCAATGACACTAGGAATTGAATTAGGCCTTTATCACCCTTCTCACAACCATTTTGATATCTGCTATAGCTTTGTTAAGGTGTGAGGGCTAAAACCCACCACAATACTGCAGATGAAGTTCCACTATGATCTAATACCGTATATTAATAATAATTTTGATTCCCAATTAGAGATAGAATCCATTTATTTTGATGTGATAACCTACATGCCCATATTCCATGTTTCTAAAATCTTTCCAGTTAGTGAATTTGGTGTCTGTGTATATTTACATATATTTAATCCTATAGACAACTAAAATATAGCATTGCCTCTATTTTATCTTAAAATCAAACATTCTAATATCCTGCATGGAATGAAGGAGATTTCTTCTTAGCAATTTATCTGAAGTGGAAGCGGTTTATCTGAGTTGGAAGGCAATCTGAGAGTAATAGGTAAAACTGTTACAACACCCAGCCCCCTGGCTTTTGGTTGCTTTTAAGTCATGCTAATTAAGTAACACTTTTAAGTAGTGCCACATTAAATTTGTGGTACCCTTATTACAGCTGAAATCAGAACACCTGTCTAGCTAATCAGCTTTTCCATGATTAAAAAGCCCAAAATAGCTGCAGTACTTAATGAAGAACAGAATGGCAGTTATCAACCACCTGGTAAATTTTGCTAAACAAATACTAGGTTAAGTCTTTTGATAACAGTATAAAAATTGCTTTGGTTACTGATATTAATATTTCTTCTTTATTCATCTATGTAAAAGCCTATGTAACCATGTATTCCTATCACTGATATCCTTATTCCCCCTCACACGTTCCCCATTTATTTTTTACACCCCCATGTGATTTGTCTCAAATAAAATTATAAGTTCTTCAAGGTAGGGACTCTCTCTTATTTGGTGTTATTACATCACATAGCACAATGAGAGACCTCACTTCTGGACATTACTGTAATACAAATAATAGTAATAATAGATACTGTTTGAAGAAAATCAATCTTGGTTCACAAATATAATTCATGACATCGTCACCAACATATGGAATAATAACAACTATAGATGAAAATATGTTGTGTAGCTTCAAACAGCATTGATCTGATATAACAAGATTTTTTTTCAGAGATAAATTATTGCCAACAGATTTCTGTCAACTATGCAACTTTTTCCATGCACATTTATGATATGGCAGTTGTTTCAGTCTGGTTTCCAGGGATACAAACTCACTCCCTTTTGACTGCTTTTTTTAATATATTTTCTCTGATCAGTTTTGCCTACCCACCTCCCTAGGTTTCAAAGCCTGAGCTTCAGACCAAGCCACAACTTCAAAGTGCTGTCTACACTGCTGTTTTTAGAGTGATAGTGTGAGCCCCCGATGGGCTCCAAAATGATGTGTTGACATACCCTCGATGTGCAGATCTCCTCAGTGTGTGGAAATGGCCTCTGAGGGACTTTCCCACTCAAAATTATTTAAAAACTAAATTCTTGTGGCAATGGGGAAATGGGGAGAGATACTGGCCTTTTTTCCTGAACATCAGTGTTCCACATAAACAAACTGAGGTAAAAGAGAAAATCTTTAAAATAACTATAATGTAATATTAAATAAATAATTGACTTTGGTGTGTGTTATATGTATGAGCCAGTGGTAGTAGATTTCAGAGGAGCATGGGATATATATAGTCTCCTCCCAAAGTCTTTTCCCCCAATGCATCACTAGATATCAGGGGACAGCCAGGGCCGCCCGGGGGGGGGGGGGGGGGCAAGTGGGGCAATTTGCCCCAGGCCCCGGGGCCCCACGAGAATATAGCATTCTATAGTATTGCAACTTTTTTTTATGGAAGGGGCCCCCGAAATTGCTTTGCCCCAGGCCCCCTGAATCCTCTGGGCGGCCCTGGGGACAGCTCATTCAGACCCTGCTTACATCATGGATGAATAAAGGAGTGCAGGAAGAGAAAGGATGGTCTCATGGTAGAAGCAGTTGAATATCACTCTACTTATGCTAAATGATCTGTTCGACCTTGCATTCTGCTGTGAGACTGGAAGTTCCTTTCCCAGAATTGAAGAAGAGCTCTGTGTGGCTCAAAAGCTTGTCTCTCTCAGCAACAGAAGTTGGTCCAATAAAAGACATTCCCTCACCCAGCTTGTCTCTATAATATCCTGGGACTGAGAGAGCTACAACTACATTGCCTTCCCCAAGAAATTGAAGTTTATGCTGCCTCTGCCACAGAGTTCCTGTGTGATGCTGGGTAAGTCACTTCAACCAAACTTTTCACAGATGGCCACTAAGGGTATGTCTACACTGCCGCGCTAGTTCGGCGGCTGGGGATCGAAGTTCCGGGTTCGATTTATCGCGTCTGGTGTGGACGCGATAAATCGAACCAGGAAGTGCTCGCCGTCGACTGCGGTACTCCAGCTAGATGAGAGGAGTACCGCGGAGTCGACGGGGAGCCTGCCTGCCGCGTGTGGACCGCGTCTGAACCGCGGTAAGTTCGAAGTAAGGTATGTCGAATTCAGCTACGTTATTCACGTAGCTGAATTTGCGTACCTTACTTCGACTTGGGGGGTAAGTGTAGACCAAGCCTAAGTAGTCCTCATTTCTGGATACCCAACTTGTGCCACTTGTGACTGGATTTGCAGAATGCTGAGCACTCACAACTGCAACTGAAGCCAATGAGAGGTCTTCTCTGAACAAATAAAGTGCTATAAATATGTTAAGTACTCTGACAAATCAGGTCCTGTGCATCTCAGATTGGGCACCCCAATTAGTAGATACTTGTGAGAGTTTTAACGTTTATCTCTCTGTGCCTTAGTTCTAGAGTTGTAAAATAGGAGTAATAATACCACTTTACCTTACAGGAGCCATCAGTGTTCCCTGATATATAAATATGTTATACTATATACAATGGTGTGTGGTTTTTCATTCCATGATTCATGGATGACTGCATTACTCACCTGGCAATACCACGTGTGAATTAGTCATGTCTTCTCAAAAGAGTGAAAACAAAACCTTTCTAATTTCCACCTATTTTGCAGTTTGTATACACCATTTATTTGGTTCAATTTTTTTGTCTGTACTCTTGTTCTTGTTTTACCCTCTCTTTGCAATATATTAGTTGCTAGTCTGGAAAGAGAAACATAATTGCTATGGGCTGATTTGGTTACAGCCACAAATTCTCGCATTATTAAGCATTCATGCCAGGATTCTGCAACCACTTACACACAAGTAAGCCAAGCCAATAAGACTATTCATCTGAGTAAAATTACTCATGTGAATGCATGTTTTCAGGATCAGGCCCTTGTATAGTAGCATTAATCTACACTGCACTTTCCAAAATGTATAAGACACATTTTGTGCCCTTTTAAGTGATGGATGCAACAGTTATCATGACAAAATAAGTACTATTCTACATTATAGACTGTTCATTAAACACATGGTTTTACTTGAAGCATTTAATTGATATAAGGAGGAAATCACTGCGGTAATCTAATATTGATATTGACCTACTGGCAGTAGATGCTAAAATACAGGTTTTAAACTTACATCTGCCAAATTTGTTGTCAACAGCTGGGGTTAATTTGGGTGACAACAACACCTGAAGAGCAACAGGTCTCATCCCTGTCACAATTGGAACATTGTAATGACATTATGATAGGACTTGAAAGAGAGCAACTTTAATCAAGATGGCCAAAAGCTCTGGTTTCTGCGCAGGGGGAAAAGTGGAAAATTTGGAATCCATATGTTCATCTTGCAGGTTTGTGATACTAAAAAGAAAGTCAGTCAAGCCAAACTAAACAATTTCCTAAAATATTTTTCTAAAATCTTTAAAAAAAAAAAAAAAAAAGCTATAACCAACTCAAGATTATACACTGGTTGGCAATCTAAATCTTTTAAAATTACTCTCTGAGGCATATAAAAACACCTTACCATATGCTATAAGCAAAGAGAGCAATCCTGTAAGTAAACAGTTTCAAAGAACTCCTTACAGGCCATATTATTCATTAGTATTACTGTGAAAAATTATATTTCATCACTAACAGGTAGGCACACCAGGGAGCTGCAATACAGCCCTTAAATAGCTGCTATTCCAGCTTGCAGACTGGAGTCATGGCTGCTGCCCCTCCACAGGGCTTTGAGAATAAGTGGCACTAATTAAAACTACATCAAGGAGTTCCTCGCTGGTCTGACCCCCTCTGACCCTCACTTCCTGCTTGACTCCAGACAAGAGCGATATAAACAGTCAGAAGTCACAGCATAAACATACCAGCAGGACAGACTGCGGGAATTTGTCCTCCCTTTGTGTATAAGCTTTGCAACTTGGGAAGAGGTGGTCTTCTTGGATGCCCAGCTGCTTCTGGATGTCCAAATAACTGCAGATGCCAAGAGTGCTTCCTATCATCTATGTCTGGAAAAAAATCTTTGCTGAAGCAACTGTAGTCCAATATGCAACTACTAAATACATTTTGGCTATTGGATCCATGTAGCTTCAGACCTACTGATATGTCTCCAATCGCCCAGTCTCCCTTTGAAGAAATTGCCATCACAGAGCTGTGCTCTATGGGGCACATTCTGTCTGTGCAAACTCTGTGTCTGTCCCCTTCATTGTACCTAGGATTTACCATGCCTGGGGCCTTCTCCAACAATTCTGTGGGCCAAATAATTTGCTTATTTGTCTTTTCACCCTTAGTCATTTACAAAATGTTATGATGTACCCTTTAGTCGCTACTTAGCCAAGCTGTACACATTTAACTCCTCTTTATATCATTCCCCCCGTCCCTTCCAGTGGGGTCCTCAGATGTCACTTGAAACCTGCATAAAACTCCAAAATGAACACAATTATATTTAACCTGCCAATAATCCAGAATATCCTGGATTAGGTGCCTTTTTTGGTTAGAAATCCAAATACATATATTTTTCCACCCATGACTGTAAAATGTCTACTACCTTCACCTTTTGAGCTGTTGTGTAAATTACACTGGCTTCAGCCCTTTAAAGCACTGAAAGAACTATGAGGGATTTTATTTACGCTTCAGATACCTCCTTAATCAGCTGTGACAAGTAAAAATGTACCAACTCTTTCAGAATGAGCTGTTTTCTATTTGCCTAGTTGGACAGCCCACTGATTTTATTTGGTCTTTTAGAACAGGAATCACCAGAATAGCATGTTGAATACTGAATAAATGTTTCCTGCTTTAAAAATAAACAGTGTAGCTTCACCTCTACATAGACAGAAAGCTAATGCATATGATAGAAAATCAGTTAGAGTAGCTTTAAGGTGGAGGTTTAATCACATAATAATTGGAAAGTTTAAAGTTATATTTCTCACAGCATTTAACCTCTGTCCCATTGTGCATATCCATTACTATATGGTCTTTGTAGTCCCAAAACAACAAGGCACTTAGGCCTGCTTAACTTTAAGCACTTAAGTCGCATTAGCTTTTGCTTAAATGCACCTACTTCCTATATGTTGTGTGAAATGTAATCAGGCCCAGATCTAGCAAAACACTTAAACGCCTGCGGGAATGCATAGTAGAACTACTATGTGCTTAACTTTAAGCTGGTGCTTAAATTCTTAGGCTGGGTCAGGGTCTAATTACATTATCGGAAAACCTATGGGCAGTAATAGAAGATGCTACCCTATGTGCATCTGAAGTAAAATTGAGGTTAAATTTACATTATTCAGTTTATTTATATATTATATTCTTACTGGAGGAACTGTATGAAAATTTAGCATGTGAGCACAAAGGGTCAAATGCCCTAATGTGAAGTTTGCTCAAATTCTAATGAAACCACATGAAACCCCATTGGGTAGAAATACAAAATGCTGCATACTGTGGGGCCAGTTTCTGCTCTCACTTGCCATTCAGGAATAGGGTTGTGCCAGTTTAGATGAGAGTAAAATTCTGCCGCTGGCCTACTGTATGATCTTGGGCAAGTCATTACACTTCTCACTGCCTGTTTCCACATCTGTAAAATTAGGATAATGATACTTACCTACCTTTGTAAATTGCTTTGAGATCTGGGTACAAGAGCTAAGTATTATTCTGAGCCAGATTCTGCCCCCTCTTACTCAAGAATAGTATTTAGTAAGAGAGAAGTCCTGTTGATTTCAATGGATTTACTTGCAGATAAGTTTCTTTGTAACATAAGTAAGAGTGGCAGAATCTACCTCTATATATGAACTACAGAAATAGAAAACAGTACTGTTCCTTAGTACTGTATTATATACTATTATTTGCTAAGTAGTCACATTGCTAGTGGTTTATGATATCACCAGAATCTTTTACAAAATAATCAGTAATAAACCTTACTTGCTATATTTGGGACTGATAAATCAGCTACTACAAGTCACAATGTTATTCAGTATTATTTAATAATAATGTTTATTGAAACGTATTAATGTGCTCCTCCTATTTCCAGTGATTCCTATCTGCTGTGCATACAAAGGGATAGTGTTATGCACTCCAGTTATTTGTTATGGTTGCTTTCCTAACCCTGGGAATGAAATCCTCTAGGAAAGGCACTTTACCAGTCCAGGCTTTTAATTCTATCAATGGAAATTTTAACATTTATAGGTTTCCTTTTTCTCCCTGTTTATACCACGCCCACAGAGTTAGATGTTTTGCAAATGTGGAAAGTCCCCTGATGTACTGGAAATAGCTCAAGTTAAAGCAAACTCAGACTAGCCCAGAGAGACTTCACCCACAATGTGGCAGAGTCCAATAAATTATTTAACTGTGTGGAAATACCTTAATGATGGGGAGAATTGTTTTTTTGAACCAAATAGTACATTTTAAGACCATATGGATGAAGGTATCAGGACCATGACCATGATTTTGAAGTTAATGTAATCCTTTTGCCAACTTCTGAATGCACAAAATCTTGTAGATACCATGACCAAATGTAGATCCTTTTGGCTCAATTTTTTCCAAATTGAATAACAGTTGTTGCCAGGAAGTTTAAGGCAGAACCAGATCCCAGCTAAGTAATTTACATACACTTGGGTCTATTCCCCACTTAATATAACCTCTCTATTAACATTAAGGGAAAGTGGTGTTAAACATATGGATGGAAAAATAGTCCATACCCAGTGAATATAAATATTCAAGGGCTATTGGCACCACTCATGAAAATAACAGCTAGAGATGTCCTGGAAATTCAGAATATTGGATTACATGCCAACCTGCAGACTAGTAAATAAGGATGGGCAAATTGCCTTTGTCTAATTTCAAAGCAATGCATTCACACCAAATTCAAACATCAATCTATGGGGCAGCACCATGTCACACTGCTATATCAACAATTGGGGTCCCTACATTAACCTCTAAAAAGCTGGTATAAAGCCGCACTGTGCATTGGAATAGGCAAATTTAGATAATTTCACCATGGCATAAACTCTGTTCTTGCCAGTTATTTTGTAAAAAACCCGTCTGTCTTCTCAAAGCAATAGCAGTCTCAGTACATTTGAGTGCTAAAGGTTTGTTCCAAAGTAATGGAATTCCATCATGACAGACTAGCATTTATATGAAAACATTATTCGTTTTCATCTTGTAACCCCAGGAATTAGGACATTAGGGATAGATGGGTATGTTATATCTATTGTTTTTCTGGCTGCTTCCCATTTCTTTGTTGGAAATTTTATACCTCCAGAACATTTCCCCCCTTAAATGATTATTTATTCAACATTATCTTAACCTGTGGTATCTCACTATCATCACTTTTGGAGGTGTTTCTTTCTGGCACAAACTTATTCATCATGGCACTGCACATCAGAGTAAAAATAGGTGACATAGCCACATTACTTGGCCTTGTCAAGGGCAATCCCTAGTGTTCAGAGGTACCTGCAACATGCATATTTCTATTCATTCTAGCCCTGCTGCATTTGAAAGTTTGCTAGCTACTTTTACAGACAAAAAGAGGGGTCACTGCTCTGACAATCAAAAGAGAACAGAGAGACAAAGGATGAGTAATGATACAATAGAAAGCTGTAACTGAACTGTGAGTTTAACACAAATGGTTAGTTTCATAATTTTTCCATTAGAATTTTTTTCCCTTTAACTTTGCTTTTGTCCGTCTACTAAATATTTCTTATATGGGCTGGCTAGGGTTTGTGGACCTTTGAAATTTCTTTCATTTTAAAGAAACAGCAAAAACTCTTTCGGATTCCTGAATTACATAATGCTGCAGTACTTATTCCTCCTGGGAGAGGTAGTGTTACTTACTGCTTAAGCATGATAGTGTTATCTGATTATTCCCAGCTGCTGGTTGTTTCTTTCTTTTTTTGAGCAGATTTCTTCATATTGAGTATTCCATTTGACAGTACAGTAAGTCTAAGTAATAACATACCTAGCAGACTGTAATTAAATAAGTCTGGTTTCAAGACCATCATTAATAATACTTAACTGATAAATCAAATTTTGATCTACGTAGGAGAAGAAAGAAAAAAGGGAGAAAAATGTTGAACTTTTTACCTTACAAAGCAGAGTGGAATAACTTATACATATTTAAAATGCATCTAGCCTAAACAAGAATAGTTTCATTTCATTCCATTCTCAAAATATAAAGCAAATCATGTGCTGCCTAAGATACCATCCACACTACAGCTTCTAGGTCTGGGAAGTGGTTTTCAAACATGTTCATGACCAAATATGGCTAGAACATGGTTTGTGTCTATACCCAACACAGCTGCAAACTGTACTCAGAAATCATGCTAGTGATGATCATCTAGGATTGTTTCTTCCACTATGGTCCTTAAAAAAAAAAAAAAAAAACACCTGTGTTCACGTAGGTCTATATGTGAACTAGCTAGCATGATTTTAATGCCTTTTTAGTAGCCTACACAGCATTTTGGAGCCAGTGGGAGCAAGCCTCCCACCCCGGGTCAACAAACTTGGACTAGCGGGGCTCATGCTACTGCTCTAAAAATGGCAGCATAGACAGCACTTTGCATTCCCAGCTCACTGCAGCTCGGGCTCTGAGAGCCAATGCCCTTCCAAGGTCCTGAGCTTAGCCCAAGCCACAGGTTCAAAGCACTGTCCATACAGTTACTTTTAGAGTGCTAGCACAACCACTGCTCCAAAATGCTGTGTAGACATACTCACACACTGAAACGGTGTTAAAACCAGGCTTGCCACTAGTTCATACTGCCCTTGAGGCTGTGAGGTGCAGAATATGACACTGACACTGAATTGAGTGGAGAGTGTCCTGTTCCTCTCAGGAAGCACCCTGTGTCCCAGAGCATCAGGCCCAGCAGAAATATGGGCTACAGGCCCAATCTTGTTCCCACTGAATAGTAACACCTTTCTCCTAAATAGTGCTTTTCTTCACTAGGTCTCAAGGTGGTTCACAAATAGAATTACATTAATCTGAATTAGGAACCATTTAGTTTTCACCCACAGTGTCCACACAGGGAGTTACAGTGCAGTACTGTAGGGCAGTGTAGCTATAGCCTTACCTTCAGACCTCAAAATAGCATAGAACACTTTAAAAATAACACTGCAATAACAAAAAGAACAGGAGTACTTGTGGCACCTTAGAGACTAACAAATGTATTTGAGCATAAGCTTTCGTGGGCTACAGCCCACTTCATCGGAAGTGCAGCCCATGAAAGCTTATGCTCAAATAAATTTGTTAGTCTCTAAGATGCCACAAGTACTCCTGTCCTTTTTGCAGATACAGACTAACACGGCTGCTACTCTGAAACATTGCAATAACACTGCATCCTCCCCCTTGCAACACACATGCACCTGAAATATCCATCCAGAGGTGGAAATAGTGCATTTCCTCCTCCCCTATTATTACAACAGACTCACTTCATCTGGGTATCAAAGAAGAGGAGGGGCTTATTGTAGGACTAAGAAAGAAGAGAATTGTGGTTTGGGTGAACTAGGCCTGGAAGGTCATTTCATACATAGGAGACAGCACAGAAAAATGCCCAGAACTGAGAATGGGAAAGGGAAGGAATGCGGTCAAGCAGTGTACTTTAATGCTGTATCTTAAGAGATACTGGAAGCAGAGATATTGAATAAGTCACTTATTTTTCCCCTGTCACTGAACCAAAATATAAGCAGGCAACAGTAAGAGAGAAAAAAATTAAATATTAGAAAATAATGGATCCCTTGGGCGTCTCAGGAGACTGAAAAGAAGTGATAGCAGAAAGGTAAGTGGACAGAAAGGTCAGGAGTGGGTTTGGGGGAGGCTTGAAGAAACAGAAGGAGAAGCTTTGCAAGCAGGAGTTAAGTTGGGAAAAGAAATCTTGGAACTTCCAAAGCCCTATTAACTTCAGCTGGAGTTACACATAGCTGGGGGGATGGGGGGGGAGGGTGAGGGGTGGAGAGGGGGAGAATAAAGCCCATAGAGAGTAAATAGAAAAGGCTTTTGAAGAGAGGGGGAGATATATGAAGTAAAAAGCTGCATTGAAAAGGGGGACTGCAAGTAGTCAAATGAGAAGGGAAGAGGCAGGAAAAGAGAAAACACCAAAATCAAGAAGAATTAATGAGGGTTTCTGAAGAGCTCTTGAAATTATAAGTCCTTCACCATCAAAATTATCTAAACTATTTTGATAAAAATATATTTTTTATTTTGTCCTTTCCCATGAAAAAAACAATTCCCCCCCTTCCTTAAAAGTGACGGTGCTTTTTTAAAGTTCTGAACCATTAAAACATACAACATCTAAGGAGTCTTTCATCCCTATTGCACAAGACAAACTCTGGCAGACTTTAGATCAGTACAAAATTCTAAAATTGGACATATATTTATGACCAGAGCTCATAGCATGATGGTAATAAAAATGAAACTTGTTTAAAAAATGACCATTGTGTCTTGGTACCATTGACATGTCATTCTCAATGGACTCTTGAACTAACAAGGTTTTTATTCCAAGTAAAGCTGTGTATGAAACAAAAGTATTAATATTTTCCTCATGCAGTATCCACAAAAGAACAGCGAGATACTAACTCTGACATTAGGCAGTAATGTGGAAATCAGGGCTGGCTTATTATCTTTTATGGCTTAGCAACTGGAGAGAACTGTCAGGTAAGGTTGAAAAATGTTACTGTGTAATTTATTGGAGAGGGAAAATATGAGACAAACATACCTACCATTATGTGAATGAAATAATATATTGGGATGATTTCTCCCATATTTTTCACTTAAACTTATTCATTTCCCATCAATAAAATGTGCACATAATAGGATTTTTCAAAAGGTTCTACAGGGGGAAAGTCTTCAACTCCCATTAAAGTCAGTGGAAGTTTTGGTGGGATCCATGAAGATACTTAGACATCTAAACCTCAGACCTAGGAGCCTAAATCTCAGGTTTAGGTACCTAAGTGCCAGTTTTGGTTCCCCCAGTGATCTACAAAACTTCTGCTGAGCCCTGTAGGCACCTACATTTGCTTGGCACCTACGTTTTTTAGAGTAAAAGTTCCCTACCCACGTATGTTTCTGCTTCCCACTAGAGGCCCAGACACCTATCTCCCACATAAGCCTCACAGCAATTCATGAATCCAGGAAGACAGACATTCAGCAGCCTAAATCATTTATGGGACCTGATTTGGTAGGTGTACTCAGAGGCCTACCATATCAAGTTCCATTCAAAATCCCACCAGAGGAGGTAGTGTTGCCACCTACCTTATAACTTTTAGACCAGTGGTTAGGGCACTTGTCTGGGATGTGGGTGGCCCAGATTCAAGTCCCCCTTGTCCACCAGAGGGGGGAAAAGGATTTAAACAGGGGTCTCCCGCTTCTCAGGAGAGTGCTCTAACCACTGAGCTATGAGATATTCCGATGACCCTCAATTTCTCCTGTTGAAGCTGTCACACAGTGTGGATAAATAATAAAGGAGCAATTGGAGCTCGGGGACTGGACTCAGGGTCTCACATCTCCCAACCATTGGACTACAGAGTCATTCCCATTCCCTCTCTCTCTGGGCCAACGTCCATTTGACTTTGTGGATTGCAGTGCTGTTCCGGTGATTTTTCCAGTGCCTAAATGTTAGTCATTGTGATGCTCAGCATTGCTACACCTAAGTCCCATCATGGATTCCAGCCTTAGATGGTGAATTCCCTAGAGCCCTTTTGAAAGTCAGTGGAAGTTGGGTGTCTAACTCTCCTAGGTTCCTTTAAAATTCCAGCCAGCATCTGCAACGGATGTAGTGTTGTCCCATAATGGAGCAAGCTTTTCTCTGTAATAAATCATATGTCTCCACTGCTAGTGCTGGAAAAAGCTGTGCATCTAGACCTAAAGCATTTGCTGCCTCACATTTGGTGACATAGGTCTTGTTCGGTATTTGACACCACAAATTACTAGTTTTTAACAGTCCTGGGCCATTAAACTTGATAAAAGTTGTAATATTTTGTGATGCATGGCATCTTCATGAGACAGGGGACTGATCTTTCTGAAGATAAATGACAGGCAAACACAAAATCTGGCACCCCCATCACAGACATACCACTGCGTGCCAGCTCCTCTCAAAAGGAATCAGTGCTACGCTTTTTGACCATTAGCATTTCAATAGCGAGAATACTGATTTTGAACTTGGGAGGCTGTTTAATTCATTAGCCTCTCACAGATTTTCAGTGCTAAATGTTTAGTTTTCAGATTTGGTATGTAACTGAATCAATGTATGGTTTGAATTATTCTCCTATGACCACATGAGCTATGAATAATAAAATAAAGGTTGACGCCTTCTTTGACTGCTTCAGTCTGCACTAAAGAGCAACCCGGCATGTTAAAATTGACTCATACAACAAGTATTAATCATACCATGGCAGTGAGTATTAGTCACATCATCATGTTAGAGCTCCTCATGTCTCTGCTGCTTCAGAAAGCCATGGCAACTGACATTTGGTGGTTACCCAATTTTGCAAGGCAGCACAGCTGGATAAACACAGAGATCAAGTGGTGGAATAATCAAAAGAAGGAAAAGCTTATTTCAGCTACAAACTATTTTTGTTGATATACAAATCTCAGGAACTATAATGGTGCAAGACTCAACTTCATTTTTCAGTAGGATCTCATTCTGTGAATGCTTATAGTAATTACAATATTTCTTTTATCTATCCATTTAAATCTGGCATACATTAAAAAAAAAGAAAATAAATTTTGCATACAATTGTCAAGGGGAGGAGTTGAAGTGTGTGTGTGTGTGGCGGGGGTGTGTGTGTGTGTGTGTGTGTGTGACTGAAGAACTTTACCTGGAAGCTGAACACTGATATTTGATACTCATTAGAAATTCAAGAATTATGTCTAAGTAGATTTCTTGAAGGTCATAAGCAAATGATAAGGCAGAAAATTTCAAAAACTATAAACTAGATCATGGAACTCTGTGAAGCCAGTTCCATTAGGTTTATTCAAGTTGCTTATGTTGATCCTCGCCAATGTGAATAAGAAGTGAACAATCTGGCACTGTCAAAGTATTTGTAGTATTCCCTCACCAGGGAAACAACATGATTTCCTAAAATATCAGTTTACCCTGTTGGTTAAGAAAACTAGATTTATTAGTGATATTTGGTTGACTGCATGAATATCTGGTAGAGCATTTGCCCTGGAAAACCTAAAGATTTAGGGTGAAATCCTAACCCCATTGAATTCAATGGACAAGCTCTCTAGTTTTCAGCTCTGGTTTCTAGTCACACTATTGGTGTCTCCTGATATTAACTGGCTTGTTTTCTTAAAGAATGGAATTTCACACAGGACAATATATGAATTTGTATGCCTACACACGCACAAACGAATTCACTTTGCCATTTTAAATTTTTTTATAGCTAATATTGTAGATAATTGTTTTATGTAGGAGTATTTCTCACAGAAACGTACTTTTCCTGAAGTGAAGTCATAATCCATTGTTATCCAGCTCTACAGGCTGTTGCCATGGACATTATTTTAATGTCACACATTCTCCATTATGGCACCACTGTGGAATCAGGAGGGAGCAATGGATTGCAAGAAAACCCTTTCTTTACAAAGCTTGCAGAAACAAACACATGAAAGATACTTATGTGTAAGTGAAATATGTTTGCCCCCGGGAAGAAGTCCTTCTTGAAGAGGTGTATGGTGGCCTCTAGTGGTTCATGTGTTCAGCGAAAAATATCATAGTGCCATATTTTTAAAACATACCTTGTTGTATGGCCTGGTATATTTAAAATGTAGTGTGTCACACTGAAGTAAGCTAATTGACATATTAGCTTTATTGATTTATGGATGTAGTTAATATGCTGTAATTTTTAATCTTCTGGTGATAATAACTATAAACTATTAACTATAAAAAACATAAATTAAATGATGGCCTGAACTAAAACCCTTGACTTGAACATCCTCAAAAATAGGCCAAGTTTGGATCCAGATCCAAAATTTGTGGCTCCAGCACATCTGTCATGCAAACGTCTCTGTAGCCAACCTTCATTTCAGCTTACTGTGACATGAAGAGCAGAAATTAAATGGGAAAACTGCTACAAGCCTGACACAAATCTCAAAGGCCCTCAAAGGTCTGCCTAGCTGCCTCAAGAGGCAGCTAACCTAAGTGCACTATTTAGGCACATTGACATTTCCATAACTGTTTCTCAGGGCCTCCTAATCCCAGAGGCACTTAAGTCCCTGCCAGCTGATATTTGCAAAGCTGCCTATGCCCTACCACTACCCCCTGCTAATGAGCAACTTGAGATCCCAATTCAAGATGAAGCCCCAGAGACCCTGCAGAGGGATTCTCAAACTAGGCAGGTTAATGTCCACCTCACCAGGGCCTGATCCTGTAAGTGTGCTCTGAGCATGCCTAAGACCAGATACCTGTAAGATCTCACAGCAGGAGGGCCAGATGCAGGCCAGAGATAGGTGGGGGACCAGCACAGCAGCCACACAAAAGACAGCTGTGGGTACAGGGAATCATAGGGTGAGCATGAAAGAGATATTGAGTGTGAGGAGATGAAAAAGAGAGAGAGAGAGACAGACAGACTGATTCAGCTGTTAGGGCTTGAGCTACTTAACAGGTTGATCTAACTGTAGGAGAGGGTTCGTGGATGAGGATCCTGATCTGAGGGTGAGCCTATCTCTGGCCCATCAGCCATGCACACCAGGTTTAAGTGCCTAGGCCCCTCACTTCTTCCCACTCCTCTCTGTGGTATTTCACTCCTGTTTAGCTTAGGTGACTCCCCACTCAGTTTACCAGCTTCTGAGGGTCCCTTTCTTCTGTCTCTAATGCTCCCCATGCAACGTATGACAAGACTAAATGCTAGCTCGACGATGAGGATCCCACCACTGAGGTTCTGGACCTAAGTGACTAAGATACATCTTGCTATTTCTAAGGCCCCACCTGCATTAAAACTAAGTTGGGCATCTCACTTATGGTTAGAATTTGCAGTGCTGGTAGGACCTAAATGTGTCCCTGTAAGTGGGCTAACACCTTGGACTGTCCAAGTCTGTGACACTTACCTTTTTATATTATTAATTATTATTATTATTATTAGAACTGGTTCAGACACTTTCTTAACTGCAACCATAGCATCTCACAGCAAAAAGATGTTCAAAGACAATCAGGAATGTTGATTAGTTTATCTGTCACCAAACTAATGAACAATTAGTGTGCTGCAAGACTTCATTCTCAAGAGTTCTGCCACCACATACCACACATTTGAAGATGACATCATTAGTGGCAGCTATTTCTGAATTGTTACAGAAACAGAGACCAGTAGAAAAGCTGCCTATCCGGGATAGCTCAGTGGTTTGAGCATTGGCCTGCTAACCCCAGGGTTGTAAGTTCAATCCTTGAGGAGGCCACTTAGGGATCTGGGGCAAAATCAGTACTTGGTTCTGCTAGTGAAGGCAGGGGGCTGGACTCAATGACCTTTCAAGGTCCCTTCCAGTTCTAGGAGATAGGATATCTCCATTATTTTTTTAAAAGCAATGTGTAAACATGGAACCAAAAAATGGAATACAGTATAACTAGGCGTTTTCTATGCCATAACCACAGCTGTTTTTATTAACAGTTTCAGCTAGCACAGATGGGCCACCAAAGGGTACAGCTTTGTTCAAAGTTTTTATCATCATTTGAGATTCCTCATAGTTTCAACTAACATGTGCCCCATTTACAATGGTGTCACCACCATGCTGGCTCCAAATGCCTGTCTTTGTAGTCCAGAAAGTCTTTAAATTGTTTTCTTCTAGAAATGGATACTTATACAGTACAGTCATTGGTAAATGTTTTAAGGGGTAAAGTGCTATAAAACATGAAATATTTTATTTTTATTAATGAGCATTCAAGTTGACAAGGGAATCTGGACTGATTGGAGAAATTATGGCAGTGTACAAAACCTAGGAAAGGACCCAATGCACAAAGAAATTCCAGGTGTATTACATCAATCTGCTTCTTATTGAAGGTTGGTGGTTATCCACTTCAAGGCAAAGAAGTGGAAAAATACTTCAATTAATAGTGTTTATGGCCACTTAATTGTGGTACATTAGTGCAAGTGTTTTATTCATTTGCTGTTTTTCAGCACTTTCCATAATTCACAAGAAAACAAGATTAGAAAACTCCTGAAATGTTACAGCAGTGGACAGTGGAGACAGTTAATTTATATCCTGCAGACACAACATTAATACATGATAAGGTGTTAACTGCATGCAGGTGACACTGTGGTACTTTGAAAGGTAATTCTTTACATCCTCATTAACACTTGATAATAGAATCTTAACAACCGGACTAATCAGAAACAGATGCTACCATCTGAAATAAGTGAGACAATTTGTTCCTTCATCCTGGGCTATGGATTATATTTCTTCTAATCTTGAAGATCCTGGCCCACAGTAAGTCTCCTTTACCCTTCTCTGTCAGGACAAGGGGGACTGAAAGCTGCCTTCAGTGGGCAGCTGAGGATTCTCTCAGTTTTAGGGAAACTTTGGGGGGGCACAGAACCAGAACATCTTGTTGAAGAGCCAGTTATATGCCACCCCTTCCTGGTCCCAAATATAAGCATGCCTGGGGCTGGCAATTCCTGGTGAAAGACTCATAGGGGGCTGTTACAAACTGGCAAAACTTACAAAAGCCTTAAGAATGCTCAAGTTGTGCTGTAGGCTACACCTGACTGTCCCCAAGATTGGGATGTGGGGAGTCTCAGAAAGAGACTCCCCACTTTGGTCCCCAGGTATGCCAAGCTGCCCAATCGGACGTGTTCAGTGACAGTGGCTCTATATATTTACGAGATCTCTTTTGGGGATGACTGGAAGCTGTTTTAATTAGTTAATGAATTTAATTGTTTTAATTCTTGAGAGACTCCCAAGATGATGACAAATAACATAGCTGAATAGTGTGATCACTATCCTTGTAAGTAAACAGGTGACCAAAGCTTACAAATAGAGCTGGTTGAAACATAGGGAAGTTTTCTGTGAAAAATGTATTCTTTGTTGTTGTTGGCGACATTTTGATGAAAAAAGTTTGTTGAAAAATCAATATTTGAAAAATTTTCACCAGCTCTGCTTACTAAAAATAATGTTACATGCCCTGCATGGATACAATCAGAAATATTTTACAAGTGGTCATTAATGCAGTGTATACAATACTTTAGGAGAGTACTATTGTCTTCGTAAAAGATTACATCACTGTAATTGGTAATAGTTAAAAGGTAACTGATGTGGGAAAGGTTCTCTCATTGAATATTTAACTGGAAAAAATTATCCATAAACATCTACAATTACCACTCTAGTCCCAGAGAACATTAACACAACTCAGAGTAATGGTATAGAAGCTTAAAATTTAATTACATGGTAGAATGATTTTAACATTATTTAAAAGATTCCAAATAATTGTGAAACAACAAACAGAAATTAGGTGGGTCCACTGGGAAAGCCTTACTCATACAGGTAGATGCAATGTTATGCTCCTTTCAGCACTTAAGTTAAACAGTACATCTTTATGTGTATTTTACACAGCTCTGTCTATTGGAAACTGTGAATCCTTCATTTTTCTGAAAACTGGGTGTTGTAAAGGGACAATTACCAATGGATTTCAATAGGGCATGAAGTCTAGTCAATAGGGCTAGCCTTAAAAGTCCAGACACTACAGATCCAAACTCTCTTCCCTCCCATTCTGGGTTCAGTACAGCACCACTTCACCTATACCTCAGCACTGGTTCCCATCTAAACCTTGCCAATCCCTTCTGCCTCAATGAAACCTTTGTCTCCCTCTTCTTCTCACTGCTCTCCATCTTTTATCAAGCTGCCCTCTATTCCTGCAGCTTCCTCTTCCTTCTAGTGTGCCAAGCAACCTCTCCCACCTCCTCCAAGTCTGTCCTTAAGAGAAAAAAAAATTCTACAGATGCCTCCACAGCAGCCAGGTACATAGGGAGAGCATTCACCTACAGTAGCCTATGTCCCTCAGAGTCCTAGTGCACCTGTGCTGGTCAGTGCACAGGGGTGCAGAGCCAGACCACTCCCTGTTCCTCAACTATTCCCACCCATATATACAGAGGTAGGGCATAGTGGTCCCAGAGACACTGTTCTCCCCCTCTGTGCTGCTACCCATGGCCTTACACTTCTTCACTACCTGCATGGGGTCACTTTAAGTTCTTGCCTTTAAAATGCTTAAAACGTTTCTGTGGTTTGCTTTACATGCACAATCAGTGTGCTTTGGAAAGCCTCAACAAATAAAACCCCCATGGAGAAATGTAGACATCTGTCATCTATATTTACCTGAATATCCCTCTCAGGAAATGCAAGCTTGAAAAGATGAACCGCTTTCTCCTTTCTTCAATAGCAGCTGTCAGATTTGAGAAACCACACAGACAATTAACCAGAGAAGATCCTTAGCCCAACATGATAGAAAACACAAGCAAAGATCATTTGGCCCACACAATGTGCAGATAAGAAGCCTGGGAAAAGATATAATGAGATGACTTCTACATGTCTGGTGAACCTTTCAGGCATCTTAGCTTTGACTGTTGGTGACTCTTCCATTGAGTATTATTTTAAAGTCATATCAGCATACATGCATAATCTCCCAACAGTCATTCCAAGCTACTGCTACTAGAAGAGCTTTGTGTGACTTGAAAGCTTGTCTCTCTGACCAACAGAAGTTGGTCCAATAAAAGATATTACTTCACCCACCTTGTCTCTCTACTGTCCTGGGCCCAACACTGCATTCACTATAATAATGTTCACTGCATATTGAGGAAAGTCAATAATTGATATGTCACCACTTCAAGAAAGCAGTGGTCTCACCAAGGTCTTCACGTTATTGCTACTAGTCATTATTTTTACAGAGACATGTTATTCTCCAAATATATATCAGCAAGTTAACGAGGTCTGCATCTCAAGGAGCTTACAGTAAATTTAAATGTATTTCAGTTTTACATCACCTTATTCTACATGCTTAATTCCTTCCAAATACAAGCTTGAATTTAGTGTGGTAAAAGTTCCATTTCCAGAGAAGTGAATGGAAAAGGTATTTCTATTCCAAACTGAAGCATATAATTGAAAATTTCTCTCCTGTGGTATTTTGGGAGACATGAACGTTTTTCTGGCATCCTTGAATAGAAATTCCATCATTTTGTAAAGTAAGCCTGCTCAAAATAGCTTGCTCAGATGTGTTAGTGGGTATGGGTGTTCATGCATAAATGCTGTACTTGCACTTGTCTATCTACATCAGGGGTGGGCAAACTTTTTGGCCCGAGGGCCACATCGGGGTTGCACAACTGTATGGAGGGCCGGGTAGGGAAGGCTGTGCCTCCCCAAACAGCCTAGCCCCCGCCCCCATCTGCCCCCTCCCACTTCCCGCCCCCTGACTGCTCCCCTCAGAACCCCCAACCCATCCAACCCCCCTGCTCCTTGTCCCCTGACCGCCTCCTCCTGGGACCCCCCCATCTAACCCCCCCCCCGCTCCCATCCCCTGACTGCCCTCCCGACCCCTATCCACATCCCCATCCCCTGACCGACCCCCCGAACCGCCGCCCCATTCAACCGCCCCCCCGACTGCCCCCCAGAACCCACCGGTCCCTTACCCAACCCCCCCACTCTCCACCCCCTTACCAGCAGCAGGAGCTCGCAGCCACGACACCTGGCCAGAGCCAGCTGTGATCCCCACGCTGCCCATCGGGAGCTGTGGGGGAGGGGAGACAGCGGGGGAGGGGTTGAGGACTAGGCTCCCCGGCCGGGAGCTCAGGGGCTGGGCAGGATGGTCCTGCAGGCCGGATGTGGCCCGCGGGCCATAGTTTGCCCACGTCTGAACTAGGCGCTGATGGCTAGTTGACCAGTCAAAGACCTTTAATCTTACCAAGTATTTATTCCTAGAAATCCTGTTTCAGTTTAAGGCTTAATTACTGCTATGAATAGCTACAATCATCAGACCTGATGCCCCACTGCCTTGCACCTTGTATAATCATTGACATCTGTGTAAAATGAATACACATGATAATTATAATATCATGTTCTCTAGTTACCACACAATGGATTATGAGTCTGCTCTCCCAATGAGTTTAGTTACTGAAGGGCTGCAAGGAGAAGGGGAGATTTTTCTTACTCTAAGTCAGTCATTCATGAGGAGGTGAGACTGGTACATCCTCTTTGTACCTTCCTCCACAAAAGACTCTTGTGGTATGGGGAGGCAGTAGCCCACAACTGGGTCCCTCCCTGAAAAGGTTTCTGAGGGAAGTAGCCATCCACTGCCTTCTGAAAACCTGGGAGAGGGGGACTATTTCTACCATGTCACTGATTGGGAGAAGCAAGAATGAGCCACAGGGCTGCTCTGAAGAGATGTAAAAGCACAGGTCATGTCCCAGGGCTTGTTGGTGATAGATATACAGCCCCTTGGGGAGTCAGTATGCTCTGCTACCCCAGGAGAGTTGGGTTCTTGAACCAACTAGCATCTCTTCTGCAACTGAAAATAAACCAAAAACCTGTCTCTGTCTCCATAGGTTTTTATACCAGTTAGTCAAAATATCTTCTGAAACATTTTCATGAAAAAATGTCAGCCAACTCTCTTTGCAGATTCTAGTTAACTCCATTGCTCCTGCTCATTAATGAGCTTTCTCATAGGACTTTACCCCAAAGTAGTCCATTTGAAGCAGGCGCCTCCAGACGTGCAGGGCCCCTTAACAACCTGATGAATATTGGTTCAGAATAACTCAGAAGACGCAGTGTCACTTTCCAAATAATCAGCATCTCCTGTAGCACCTTGGTTTTCCTTGGAGGTTTCTCATCCAAGTAGTGATCAGGCATACCTTACAAGATTTGACAATATCTATTTACTCAGGCTGTTTCTGAATAAGCAATTTAAAATGGGAGGATTTACCTTAGGTGGACGGTCTTAGTTGTGAGGTCCTGTTTTAATGTTGTAAAATTGTATGCCTTTTGATTGTTGTAGAAAGCTGCTGATAAACATAGTGTATAAAATGAAATGATAAATCTGTATCACAGGCTGAAGTGGAATAACTGCAGGCTTCCAAAGATCAGAGGCAGTAGAAATAAAGATAAAAATTAAGGAACTTTTCTGAACCACAAGAACGTTCAGACTTAATAGAGCTTTAGAGTGAAGATTTGAGTGAATACTTACTTTATCTAACCCAATTAATCTATCCATACCTGTGAACCAACTAAATGTGCACAGAAGCACTTCATTTTCAGTTGCAGTAGGGAAAGGAAGGCTTTTGATATGCTTATAAATGAAGAGGAGAAAGACCAAAAGAAAATACATGTGTGACTAACTTCTGCTCATATAATTTACTTCAGTCTAGAGATTTAATCCAAGCCTACCAGTTTGGAAAAGATATCAATGAGACAACAAGTCATTAAAAGAAAGTGAAGAAACACTATATTCAAGCTGCTTATTAGAAGGATTACTGAACTGCCTCAAACTCATAGTAGATGTAGCCCAGACTCCAAGTGTAGCCCACCTCTCTCTCTCCCCCCCCCCCCCGCCCCGCTGTTTACTGGCAGAAATCTGAAGAAATGTAGGTAATCTTCCCTGAAAAGTATGTTTACTCATCTCTTTCCCAAAGAGTAATGCTTGGATTCAGTCCCAAAACTGTAGTGAAGCACAGAAAGAGACAGTGTGATCCAATGATCATATGTCTCTGTTTGTTTTTTTGCTTTATTTTCTGCTATTTTCCTATTGTTGGATACGTCAGTGTTTCAAATTGTCTATATTTTTTGACACTGGGGTCTAGTCAGGGTCACAGCTGTGAGTGCCAATATTAGGTCAGACTGTCCAAACTGGGCAATCACTCCCAAGCTGGTGGCATATTCAATAGTTAGATTTAACCAAATCAGCAATATATGTGTGCTCCTGGGTCACTTTACTAGCTCACCATAAAGCCACTGATAGACCCTTTAGTGCTCCACTCAAACCAACTGGACTTCTGTGATGAAAGGTTATTAAAACCAAAAATCACCACACGTTAGGTTACACCCAATCCCAAAGGATCAGTCTCTCACCCCAGGTCACTAGATGCTCCGGATCTCACCAAAGACAACACTGCCAGCCAATTTAGTAACTAACTGAAGTTTATTAGCTAAGAAAGAAATGAAAGTTATTCAGATGTTTAAAGCAGGCAAGTTACATTACAGGTGAATTAAAGCTTGTAAATCTAAAATGTTAATAGGGATTTTTTATCTGCTAGTTTATCAGTCTCTCTGGATTTGCCCAAATAGTATTGGGGACCTCAGTCCTTTGTTCAAAATTTTCTTTGTCATAGTTCATCAGTCCAGAAATGATAGGAAAGAGGACAGAGGTAATCAGGAGCCTTTGTTCTTGCCTTTCATATTTTGACTCTTTTCTGGAAAAATCCTGTCTGTGCCATGGAGTCAGGCCTTCATCGCCTACATGCTGGGTTACCCCACTCCAAAGTCTATGTGCTCTTCCACCAGCCCTTCATTCGAATTGCAAATCTTTGCCTGTCTTTTCTGTGTGGAACCTGACGTACAAGGTGTCTCTGGGACTGAAAAACAGGAGTGTTTCTAGTTTGTTACTCCTGCACAGCTAACCTCTGCTAACCTGGGCATTTCCCAGACTCACAACAGGTTTGAGTTACAACCACATAGCAAAATGTCATAACTCCATACACAACGTTGATACACACATTATAACAAGATAATACTACACAGCAGGTTATAACTTTTCAAATGATACCTTACAAGGCATACTTTGTACAAGATTTATCACACTTTTGTACAAGTGGCAACCATATTAATGTAGATGGCCACCTTCCCCAGTATATAGCATCACAGCTTGTACCAGCTGTGTCTGAGAAGTCTCTGATCAGAATTTTACTCAAGAAATTGTGTAAGCTTAAGGGAAAATGAGCTAGATTCAGTCCTTGCAGCATCACAGTCCCCCCTCCCCCCCATAAAGACATACTAAGTCAAACAAGGCTATCTTTACTACCCTTTCCAATAAAAATAATCAATCAGTGTTTCCCTACTCTAACCCCAATCTTTTCAAAGGGAAACTCAAAACCTCATTACCTGCCAAAATCTGAAATCAGGGTTCTGTGTTTTTCCCGCTCAAGGACATGGCATTGCTATCTCATAGATATGGGACTGAGCTGCAAATCTGGACATAGATTCAAACTTGTTTGAAAGATTAAGTGTGTCCGGAACTGGAATTTTCATTTGAACATTATAGACACCGGGGCCTGATTGATATACAAACTTTAACACAAAGCTGGGTAGGTAATTCAACTCTTTGCTCTGTGTTAGTGGTGTCATTATTTACTTCTGCAGGAGAACCAGAGCTCAGGTCTTGGAAGATAAGTAAAAGAGGATATCACTATAAACAATTTTGTTTTAAAATGTACTTGTAGGTAATTTTTGAAATCTGTGTATAGATACTGTAATATTAATGGATTAGAATTGCTTAACTTTTCCTTCTTTTATGTTTAAACAACATTTCAGTTTAACTTTAACATTTCTGTAAAAGAAATTGAAAGTAAGATCTGGGGCAGAAAAAATTATGATCTGTTAAGCTATAGAACTACCACCCAAGCAAGTGGTAAGATACCCACTGCTTCTGCTTGGGTCATGTAAAGTTTTGTTTTTGAGGGTGGGGGGATGAGGGGGAGTGGCAGAAGCACTAGAAAATGTACTGAAGGAAATAGTATTCACTGGCCTAGGTTTGGATGACCTAAGACATAATTACATTATGGTCAACAGTAATTACAAAATGTCTATTTAACTAGTGTACCAGCTCTTTCTCACAACCCAAATAAATCCTAAATATTCCTGTGACGTGGCGGATCGGCCCCGCACTGGTACTGAGCGGGTTAACCCTTCCCTCTTAGCAGAGGAAGCCCCACCCCCTAAGGCTCTGCTGGGCATGCTCCAACTGGAAGTCAAGTATAAAAGTCTGCAGAGCTGCTCAGTCAGGGCTGGCTGCCGAGGAGGAAGGATGCTCGACAGAGGCTCCAGCCCAGGAGATGTTACAGCCCTTACCTATGAGAGCTGAAGAGCCAGAAACTTGGACAAGAGGCCTGACGCTATCAGAAGCCCAGGGAGTGTCAGGTGCTGAGGAACCTGGAGACGCTGATGCCATATGGCCTACTGCTGCCGGAGAACTGGTAGGAAGTGACCCAGGGAAGGCAAGGGAGTGGTACCTCCCACCATTAGGAGGTCAGCGTGTTTCGGTACGATTCCCCATTGACCCCGTGGCGCACCGCTACACCAATGGCAGGGCTCTGGGTCGGGGCCCGGTGGAGTTGGGTGGGCCCAGACCCCCCACCAGCGGCCACCACCCCCTTGCGATGGCCCCAGTTATCTGACCCCTGTTTTGCCTCCAAAGGGGGCAGCATGGACTCCGGCCGCTAGGCTGCACTATCCCACGAAGGGAGGGGAATTAGGCAGACTCCAGACATTGGGCCACACTGCCCTAGGGGCACATTGCATAGACTCTGGCTGCTAGGCCGCATTTCCCCACTCAGGGAGAGGCAGTGTATGGACCCTGGCCATTGGGCCACACTGTGCTGACTACCACGGGGGTAAAAACAGACATAGGCGTAGAGAGGCAGGGTTGCCACTTGCCCCACCCCCTGACTTAAGGGGTCGACGAGGTACAAAACCCACCACACGTGGTGGAGAATGCGGGCACTGACCAGGGCCTGATAGAAGGACCCATGCTTACAGGATAGAGACCAAGAAGCTCCTGAAATGGCTGCTGGAAAACCAGCAGCAGCAAGATGCACAACAACAGCAACAGCAGTCGCAGCTGCTACAGCAACTGGCTACCCAACAGCAACTGCAGGTGGCACAGCAACAAGAATCACAGCAACAGCTGATTCGGGAATTGGCTGCCCAGCAGCAAGTAAATCAAGATCGGCTCTTCCAAAAGGTGGCAGCTTTGTTGAAGACGTCCTCAAGTCCTTCTCACACCCCAGCTGGAGGGGGCCTGGGGATGGCCTTGGGAGACTACTGGTACTTCTTACAAATTTGGGGCCCAGGGACGACCCCGAGGCCTTCATAGTGACTTTTGAATGGGTAGCTACTGCCACTCAGTGGCCCCCCGAACACTGGGCCACTATTCTAGCCCCATATTTAATGGGGCCAGCTCAGGCTGCTTATCGCAATCTTGACCCACAGGAGGTGCTGCAATATGAGAAGGTTAAGGCCGGCATCCTAGACCAGATGGGCATCAACCCGGAGACGTACCGGCAGAGGCTCCGCTGAGAGAAATATCTGCCGGGGGCCAGACCATGGGTAGTAGCCCAGAGGGTCCGCAACCTCTGTTGGAGGTGACTAGAGCCAGAGCGCCGCACCAGTTGCCAAGTGGCTGAGACTGTGGTGCTGGAGCAGTTCCTTCAGATCCTGCCCACCGGGAGGTAGGAGTGGGTGCAGCAACACCAGCCAAAGACTCTTGCAGAGGCTACGTCCCTCGCCAAAGATTACATGGCAGCTGAGCAGGAGGAACGAGCGGGTCTTAGGACAAGGAGTTCAGGAGGAGGAGACCAACCCCGAGAGGGAACGATGCCTAAGACAGGAGGGGGAAGCCCCCGGTTGTATGCCAGGCAGACAGGGTTCCCGACGACCCTCAGGACACAGGGCCCTTCGGGGGCACACCTGTCTCAGGGCCAGGAGGAATCACCGGGGAAACCGAGCCTATCACAAAGTACCCCACCCATGGAGGGGAACTGGGACCGATGCTACTAGTGCGGACAAACAGGACACGTCAGGAGAGTGTGTCCCTACATGGACTGTAATTATGGGCAGGTCCTGGTGGCTGACCGACGAGCCCAGAAGGATGGGCCACCGAAGATCGTGATCCCGGTGAGAGTGGAGGGAACTCTAATCGTGGCATTGTTGGACTCGGGGTGCAGCCAGACTATCATCCACACGGGAGCATTCCCACCCCACCGGGGCATCAATACGGTTACAATATATACATCTGGGTGCGACTGGAGGCAGCTCAACAGGAAGTGCTTTGCCTAGATGGGGTGGCCCCTAGGTTAGCCTACCCCGTGGTTTTGGGGTGCTACTGGCCGGGATTCACTGACCTTATATGGGGGTGGAGCAGACGGCCTGAAAGAAGGGGAGAGTACACCATGGGAGGCAGAGTTTGTTAGGTCAAAAAGGGCCCCAGGACCCCTTGGAGGGGACGTCGAGAGGCTCTGAAGTAACCAAGGAAAGTCAAGCCCCAGCCGACAGTCCAACAGGGAAGAGCTGGAATGGCTGGATATTGATGGAGATTTTCTGGATGAACAAAGAGGGGACCCCAGCCTCAGCCGAGCCTGGGAGCAGGCGGCAAGCCAGGATGGAGAGGCCCACCTTCTGCAACACCGGTCCCCAAAGCCCCCATTTTGAGATCCACAAGGACTTGCTTTATCGGGTGGCCCAGGAGCCGGAGATGAGAGCCAAGTTATGCCAATTATTGGTCCCAAAGAGGTTCCAAAGAGGACTACTCCACCTGGCCCTCGCAGTCTCCTGGGCAGGGCATTTGGGGTGGCCCAACGGTTCTTCTGGCCAGACATACATCAAGACATCCTGAGTGCCAGAAGTCCAGTCCAAAGGGGATACCAAGGGCCCCCCAGGTACCTTTACCAGTGATTGGCACTCCTTTTGAGCGGATTGGCCTCGACCTGGTGGGACCCCTGGAAAAGAGCAGCTCAGGCTCTTGACGTCTGATTTGTGTCCAATCTCTACGCAAAAGAATAAATGAACACAAATCAGATGTCAAGAATTACAACATTCAAAAACCAGTCGGAGAACACTTCAACCTCCCTGATCACTCAATTACAGACCTAAAAGTCACAATTCTTCAACAAAAAAACTTCAAAAACAGACTCCGAGAAACTGAAGAACTGGAATTAATTTGCAAACTGGACACCATTAAATTAGGCTTGAATAAAGACTGGGAGTGGATGGTTCATTACACAAAGTAAAAACTATTTCCCCATGCTAATTTTCCCCCTACTGTTACTCACACTTTCTTGTCAACTGTTTGAAATGGGCCATCCTGATTATCACTACAAAAGTTTTTTTTCTCCTGCTGATAATAGCCCACATTAATTGATTAGTCTTGTTAGAGTTGGTATGGCAACCCCCATTTTTCATGTTGTCTGTGTATATATATCTTCCTACTATATTTTCCACTGCATATATCCAATGAAGTGGGTTTTAGCCCACTAAAACTTATGCCCAAATAAATTCGTTAGTCTCTAAGGTGCCACAAATACTCCAAGTTCTTTTTGCTGATACAGACTAACACGGCTACCACTCTGAAACCTGATATAGTGGATGTTACCATTCTTCCAAATTTAAGAAAACTTTCAATCTATATGTTGAAATGTTCAGAACTGTAAAAACATAGATGGCCTATATTTTATAAGGATCACTAACAATCTCTTTTTCCAGATAGTAAACTTGCCAGAAAACTTAATTGCTTCCAGGAAAATTTATACTGTTCAGATTTAATATCAAATTAGCCATCTTCAGTTTTTCCAGCAGCTACTGAACATGCTCCAAACGCTCTTTAACACCTTTTCAATAGATAATATGCCATCCTACCCACCATCCCAGTAAGGAGTCCTAACACAATTTCCAACAAACGCAACAAAACCCTCCAGCATTTATTAATAGAATCTGCAATGCATCAGTCTGAATTTAAATAAGCCTTTTTATGTTGCAAATGCTCTTTTTTTTGCTTCCTGGATTCATCTCAATCTTCCAGTGTACTGACCAGAGTTCCAAAGTTTACTAGCCAAGCAACACAATTCAAGTGTGTGACACACCCTTCTACTTAATCCATTTCATATAAATTGCTTTAGGCCAATATCTCAGATTCCCTTGTGAGACAGAATGTCAGCTGACTGTTTCATTACTGATTGTTTTTCCACTGTTCCTTCATAGAGGTCAGTATAAGTTTCTTCTTAGAAATTGAATTTTTCACTCATACATAGTCCAAAGGATTTACGGCAACCATTTTAAAATTTGTGTAAAAATTATTTATTTACTATTGTGGTTATTGACACTCTTATACATACAGATATTTGAAGTTAATTGTATTCCTTATACATCAACTACCCAGTGTATTGGGGGAATTCCTCTGGAATTTGCTAAGTAAATCTATTATCTACATATAATCTATTATTATATAAGTAAATCTATCATGTAAATCTATAAGTCTATAGATCTAAATCTATTATGTAAATCTATAAGTAAATCTATTATGAATGATAATATAATGATAATATAAAAGTTATTTTTGTCCAAAGTGCCTATTGGGTTCAGTGAGATATGGGAAGACATTAAGAGCATCTGAGCTTTGCACCATTATTCACCAAGGATATAACTGAAGCAGATAAAGTGTACAATAATACTGGAAAATAATGATGTAGATTCATAGATTTAAAGCCAGAAGAGACCTATGATCATTTAGTTTGTCCTCCTACATAACACATGCCAGTAAACCTAACCCAGTAGTTTGTGCATCATGTTTGTAATAGTTGTTTGAACCATAGCTTATATTTCAGAAAGATAGAGTCTTATGTAGTACCTATAGCCATTAACAACTTGGCATCAGTCTATTCTTGCTTCATCTTTACTGCTTAGAAAGCATCGTGGTTAAGAGTTCTTTCCCCCAGAGCTTTATAAAAGGACAGGAAAAAAGGGAGAAGACAGGAAAGACATTACAGTGTAACTGTAAGAATATATAATTCATTTATGCACATGCAAGATTAAAAGAATAAGGAGACAAAAGGTAGGCCCACATATGAGTCAGGAGAAGACTGAACCTATGATATATTAAACAAAAGCACTTAAAGCTATCTGGTTTATTTATTGTTAACGATGGCTTGTTTTGTTCAAATTCTAAAAAAACCCAAGTTGCATTGAAACCACTAGGATTCATATTTATGTTTCTTTGGGGACTGTGTCCCGGAGCCTTAAGCCAAATAATTGTGTCTGGAGCACTCTTATTATTGAAATATCTGTTGACTATGTCTATGCTAGAATTTCGAACATGTTAGTTAACATGTTAAAACATGGTGTACACAAGCCCTCAAACAGCTCCACCCAAAAAGAGATGGAAACAGAACCTTTTAATTGGTTAAAAATGCCTAAAATGTTTCTTTTATATCTCTAAATTCTCAGTAAAGGAAAATTACGGGAATGAAATTATATGCAACTGTTTACCTGGGATGAATGCCAAGCAATGGCTCTGGCCTAAGTCTGAGACTCTCCTATCTCCTCCTTTGACTCATTGAGCTTTGAATCTGGACTGTGAAATATTAACACAAGACTGAGTGTTATCAGCCTCTTGTTTTAATCTAGTCTTCCATTCATGCTCCCACAGAAGCCCCTGTGCTGCCTCTGAATTTTACGTGGTTTCTCACATCATGATGGTGATCTAATGCTGGTGGTAATAGGGATACATGCAGTATTCAGGACTGAGACCTTTGTTATCCCTTCACTTCAAAGTGCATGTCAGAAAGATTCTACCTCTTTACATAGAGAGAAACTATATAATCTACTTAGGAGATGTCTATACGTACAGCATTGCAGCTCTCCCATCGGCACCTCCTCACGGAGCATAAGCTATGCACCACAAACACTCGTGTCGGTGTAACTTATGTTACTCAGGGGGGTGGAATAGTCACACCCCGAGTGACATAAATTTTACTGACATATGCTGTAGTGTAGACATAGATTTAGACAAGAGCAATCCCAAGGAAAGTAAATGGTCACATCTGTACATTACATTAGGGTACATGTCAAGTGATATCACCAGCTATAACACCATGCCAAACCATCTATAATATGTTGAAAAATTTAACCCCTACAATCCCACAGCAGTACACCCATAAACACCTATAAAGTAGACATGTCATCAGACACAATATGGCCATAGCATAGAAGGTGTATTCAGATCAAGGGTTCTCCAACTACTTCATAGCATGGATCATATGTTAATGCAAATTGTCTTGTGGAACTCCTTTCCCACACATAATTATGTGTGGACTTCCCCTCCTATTCACAATTGCAAATTTATGTGGAAATTCTCTTTTAGTGTGATTTAGCAGCTGGAAGTGAGGAAAACCCACACCAAGGGGGACTCGTGAGTTCTCTGTGTGCCACTGCCAAAACAAAACCTATAATTTGGGAACCACTGATCTAAATTCAGCAGTGTGATGAAAAAAAGAGAAAACATGATGGAGAACAATGCAAAAAAACAGCCAAACAAAGCCATTGTTTCCCAGGAAATTAAGGATCTGATTTTCAAAAGCATTTAGAATGGCCTAACTCTGCTCCCATTGAAGTTAATGCTAGAAGTCCCATTGACTGCAATGGGAGCAGAGGTAGCCCCATGCTGAATACTTTTGAAAATTCTCTTGTAAAACTGTTGATTTGGGAGTACATCTCTTACTCTGGCTAGTCCTGTGAGATGGAATCATTGAAGAATGAGAAAATAATGTTTAAAACTTTGAAATATGTGCTGCTGTTTCCAGGGATCTGTCAAATCACTTCCTCAGCAACACCCTTGGAATTTTCACAGAATCATAAATATTGGAGATGGAAGCAAACAAGATAATCTAATCTATCCTTCTTTATCCAGCCGGGCTATAAATGATTCAAGCAATGCAGCTTCCATCATTTCCCTTGTAAGAATATTCTACAGTCTAATAGACCTTATATTCTGCCTAAATTATTCTTTATTCAATTCCACCTGCTCTATGAAGCCCATTTTGTACTGTCCTTCATTAAATGATCATCTGTGCATGACAGTTCTATAAAATTATATTTCAAGCTATCATTTTATTTTGACCAGTTTTCCATCCTCCTCAGTGATGAGTCAGAGAACCAAACCCACGAAAAAAATTCCTTAAAGAGGGACACCTTTTCTGAGATGAGAGAAGCTTTAATGAGGTTCATGTTGTTTTTAATGAGCTTCCTAGTCATTTTTTAAGAATCAATAAAGCACTTAGTCCACTGTAGTAAATCATTTAAAACCACAAATTTCCTCACAAGGTAAAAAAGCATTTGATGTAGTTCGGAATAATTTCTAATTTAGGAATGAAATATGGGATTACTTGTGGACAAATCCCCCAAAACATGCAATCTGTGATCCAAAATTTGGTTTCAGTTCAGAATCTTCCCCGAAGTTATGACTGGCACAACGAATATTTAAATTAAATTAAAAACAAATGACAAAGTCTGTACTCAATCTATTTTTCCATACCTAACCACTCTCTTTTTAACACAGAGGAGAGAATGACACCGCGTCTTTCCCTGAAGATTAATAAATCTATCAATAACATTTATTTTAATAAGAAATCAGTGCAGTTGGCTAAGAACAGCTACCACAATATGAATAATAGTTCCAACTCTGAAGACTAGGGCTGTATCTAAAAGCATCTAAATAAATATATTTTGCCACTTAAAATATTGGCTTGTACTATAGCAATATGCTGTATTTTAATAGAAATTATGCTAATTGTTGGACTCCACATGTACCCCCCCCCCCATCTTAGCAAACTGATGGGCTGTGATATACTATAGTTCTTTGATAAGGATAGCTTCTGGAAAGTCACAGAAAGATATCACAGTCAATCAGTGTTTTTGCTTTTATTTTATTTCTAAATGTATAGCTTTCAGGAAATAGAAATGATGAGCTAAATTCTCTGCTGATCTGATTGGGCACAGCACCAATGATTTAAGCTGGAGGAAAGAAAGCCCATTTACACTAACAAAGAATTTGACCCCGCATATGCAGGTCAATAAACATGGCTCAAGTGGCAAAACACCTGCACTAACAGTTTTTCCAGAGCATTGTGGTCCCTCTGTAATTCACAGCACAGCTGCTACTTAATTTCTCAGTTTTATCTATCATTCCTTCCTGAATATCTGGGGAAAGGCACTAACTGGCTGCTCCCTAAAGATTAGAGAGGTGCGGGGGTTAGAAGATCATTGTACTGTCTCCTACAAGATGGCTAAAAGTAAAGAAGGAAACTATAGTGGGAAGCAATATTTGCAGATAATGCAGGAATCCTGCTTGTAATGGCTTAAAATAAAACCGGGAACCTGGTAAAACACCCTGAGATCCATCAAAAAGTGTGTTAAACCTTGGGTGAGCCTTTTAAAGGTTACTGAAGTTCAGGCTCCTTTTTTTTAAAAGAAATTAGATTTCTAGCTTGACAAGCTCAGTGTTCTTTTCCCCCCCCCCCCCGGAATGTGTGGTAGTATCAGGGCCGGCTCCAGTGTTTTTGCCGCCCCAAGTGGCGAAAAAAAAAGAAAAAAGAAAAAAAGCCATGATCGGTGGCACTTCGGCAGCAGTTCTACCACCACCGCTTCATTCTTCGGCGGCAATTCTGCAGCAGGTCCTTCCCTCCGAGAGGGACTGAGGGACCCGCTGCCAAAGAGCCGGATGTGCCACCCCAAGCACCTGCTTGCTGCACTGGTGCCGGCGCTGGTACCTGGAGCCGGCCCTGGGTAGTATGCTGCACTCCACTAGAATACTGTATGTGATGCTCCCTGGGATACACAGGGCTGTGAGGCACATTACCACCACCTGCTCTTGGCATGAAACAGTTTTGTCTGTGCCTGTGGTAGATCAGCTCCCTGAAACCAACAGCTTCTGGCAGCACAAGCACTTCCTAACTTTCAGGTCCCGACAGGCTTCACACTCTCTGTTAAGATAGTGACAGGCACACATTAACTCCTGAGTCCTCCAAGTGTTCCTACAGTGTCCAGCCCCTTATCCACTGAACAGTCACAGAATTACCAGACCTCCTATTACCAAAGGAACAGTACACCCCAGCTTGTAAATTTCAACTCAAGATCATCCCTTTACTTAACATCACAGCACTTAGATATATTTATAGTGAAAACAAGAATGAGTTTATCATCAAAGATTAGAGATTCAAGTGGCAGTGAGTAAAAATACTGGAAACAAATGGTTCCATATAAAACAAAATCGTAACATGCTTTCTAGAAACTAAACTAAGAAATTACTCTCTTGTCTAAAGAAACTTATCTCACCCAAAGTTCTCTCCAGTGTTTTCAGCCAAGCCTGGTTGAGAACTCATTTTCATGAAGCAAAGACCATTTACTTCCTAGGTAAGGGATTCCAGGCTGTCTTCTTTGCCCCACCAAAATATAGTAGTGCAAACCTTTGAAGTGTACCTCAAGATAAGTTTCTCTCCCCTTCCCTGCTGTTTTTCTCTTTCTGTTAGTTTCTTCTTACAAGGCTTCATTTGCATTCGGTTCAGATTGGTGATAGGAGACCCTTTGTGAATGAGACAATGCTCAATTTACACATAAACAGATAGATGGATAAATATATCATCAGACAGAATATCTGTTTTTCACCTTTGCTGGTGAACAGTACCTAGGCACGGACATAAAAATAAAACATTTTCAGTATATATACATAACTTCCTACACCACACCTGTACATGTACTCTACAATGATATTAATGACCAGTGAAACACTGGATTTCATTTGAGACCTCTGGTGACTCAGAAGATTCCTGTAACCATGGGCGCCAACTCCATGGGTGCTCAGTGCACCCATGGAGAAAAAAATAGGGAGTGCTCAACACCCCGGGATTGGCCGTGGCTGCTGCTCTGGCGGCCCTGGGGCTGGCTGCCAATCAACTGTTTAGCAGCTTGCCCCGCACTGCCCCTATGCTGTTGAGAGGGGCTGCCCAGCCACTCGCTTCTCTCTGCCCCCTCCCCTCCTCACTGCCCTTAAGTCAGGAGGGGGCAGAAAAGAGCGAGTCATAGAGGGTGGGAGACACTCAGGCATGGGGATCTCGGGAGAGGGGGCGGGAAGAGGTGGAATGGGGGCGGGACCTCAAGGAGGGCCGGAGGCATTGTAGGGCACCCACCAGCAAAACTAAAAGTCAGTGCCTATGCCTGTAACCCCTTGGTACCCCCCCATGCCCCTCTGCCAAAAAACACTTACCCTTCCCATTTCCACAGCTTCTATCTCAAACCTAGTGGAGACGCAAAGCCTATTACATGCTCTTTATATTGGACACACAATATATTGGGCAAGATTCACTGGTACACTTGGCACCTTTGCGCTGTTCCAACAATCAAGCGTCATCAAGCTGTCTTAATCCAGCCAGTTATGCAGGGTTTATTTTGAGCTGTCAGAGCAATGTAAAGCAGTCAGGCCATACCAGTGAATATGGCTATAGTCTATCTACAAATTCTGACTGCTCGTATAAATTACTGATATATTTTGGATCATAGTTCGGCCCTTCCAAACCTGAATTTTAAGGTAAATGTGTCAATTTGGACCATTTCAAATAATTACACACACACACACACACACACACACACACACACCACAAAAGATATGCACAATAATACTTACTATTAGCTACATGTTCAAAGGAGAAAAGTTGCAGTGATTTGGTCTAGGAAATCTCACAGAAATACTGCATACAAAGGCAGGGTAATGTCATTGGGTTATTTGAGATCGTAATTAATCCAAAACCAAGAATGTGTGCAGTGTATTTAAGGGAAAAACTACCATTTAAATACTTCAGGTTGAATTTCTTTATAGCAGTGGTTCCCAAACTTGTTCTGCCGCTTGTGCAGGGAAAGCCCCTGGCGGGCCGGGCCGGGCCGGTTTGTTTACTTGCCGTGTCCGCAGGTTCGGCCGATCGCAGCTCCCAGTGGCCGTGGTTCACTGCTCCAGGCCATTGGGGGCTGCGGGAAGGGTGGCCAGTATGTCCCTCGGCCCACACCGCTTCCAGCAACTCCCATTGGCCTGAAGCAGCAAACCGCGGCCACTGGGAGCCATAATCGGCCGAACCTGCGGACACGGCAGGTAAACAAACCATTCGGTCCCGCCAGAGGCTTTTCCTGCACAAGCGACGGAACAAGTTTGGGAATCACTGCTTTATAGAAATGTTGTTTGAGATACAATATGAAACAAAAGTCAGCAACACATGCAAGAAGCTTAAATTAATTCAAGAGGAAACTCAGCAAAACATTTGGGGAAGAATGGAACAAAAGTTAGCTGTTACTAGCTCTTTGGGGGATACAGGTGGATTTGTATTCTCTAAGGCAGGGGTGCCCAATCTTGAAGACACTTAGCCCTGGACTACACTGGGGGAGGATCGATCTAAGTTACGCAACTTCAGCTACATGAATAACGTAGCTGAAGTCAACATACTTAGATCGACTTACAATGGTGTCTTCACCGCGGTGAGTTGACTGCTGCCACTCCCCTGTTGACTCCGCCTGCGCCTCTCACGGCGCTGAAGTACAGGAGTCAACGGGAGAGTGCTCGGGGGTTGATTTATCGTGTCTAGACTAGATGCAATAAATCAATCCCCACTGGATCGATCGCTGCCCACCGATCCGGCGGGTAGTGTAGACATACCCTTAGAAAGGCACAGTCTTTATGAGCTTACAGTCTAACACAATCATACTGAACATTTCATTCAAAGATCCCAACGCCTCTTACAAAGCTGGGTAAGTATCCCTCTTTTGCAGCTGGGGATACACACAGAAAGGATGAACTTCTGGAACCACTGAAATCAATGGCAAATGTCCCTTTGACTTCATTGGGTACAGAATTTCACCCAGAGAGCTTGAAGGAGTTACTTAAGGACACACAACTAGCTAGTGGAGATGTGGGGTAAGAGCCCTGCTTTCCTAATTTTGGGTCCCTTGGTCTAACCAACAGAGCAATCATGTATTAGAGCCTCCACTCACCAAAGACCAGAGATACAGCAGAAATCAAAAATGACCTGAACTAAAATTAGCAAAATATTAAATTTGATTGAAGGTCTATAATCCATTGATTGACTCAATCAATGATAAAGTGAAGGAAAACATGGAATAGTATCTGATACATACTCAGAATCTTCCTACTATGCAAACTGTGTTTGTTTTTCAGTTAGCTTGTCCTTGTGTACCCACTCCCATCCACTTGTCAGAAACCTTAGTTGTGAGCTACTATGGGCAAGTACTATCTTCTTATAGTTTGTTTATATATAGTACATAGAACAATAGGGCCCTAATCCTTGATTGGGACTTCTTAGCACAACTGTAATAGACAACCAATAAGAATGAGAGGTTTTAAGCTATTTTATCTACATAAAAATTTTTGATCAAACTCTCCAACTCTGAGTATTCAGCAAATACAATAGTAGGCAATATACTGTCATAGATTCCAAGACCAGAAGGCACCATTGTGATCATCTAGTCTGACCTCCAGTATAACACAGGCCATACAACTTCCCCAAAAATAATTTCTAGAGCATGACTTTTAGAAAATCATCCATTCTTGAATTAAAAATTGTCAGTGATGGAGAATCCACCACAACCCTTTGTAAAGTGTTCTAATGGTTAATTATCCTCACTGTCAAAAATGTGCACCTTATTTCCAGTCTGCAGGTTTAGGCTAAGACTTGGAACAATTTGTTTTTAATTGGTATATTTCACCACACACACATACACACACAAACTGATGAAAAAAATAGCTTGATTGATAATGATCAAAATTACATATAGGCAAAGTAAGAAAAGAGAAACTTATTAGAGTTTGATTTAAGGAAATCTACCTTTATATATTTTGACATGTGATGTAACAATTTGTGTTTTTATGGCTATAAAGCTTAACTTTTTGAATCTCAGTATCTGGTGTCATTAAATAATTATTGTCTAACCCCTCATTTGTCTGACCCCTCCATAATTTCCTGAAACTGTGAATATTTAAATCAATAAAAACTGGAAAAAAATGCTTAAAAACAAACTTCAATATTATCTGTGTAAAAGATAAAAAAAAATGAATTCTGCCAAGCCTAAATATACTCATGGGTGCTATTCTTTTTATTTATATGCAGCATAAATATTTATATGCCTTAACATTCCACCAGTGCTGCAGGAAGGGTGTGTGTTTGTACAACAATCCCCTGTTGTTTAATTTGATTCACCTGCAGAACTCTAGAATATTAGGAATATTGAGTTTTCAGGAGTGCGGCATCCTAGGTGTGTATGGTGCTTTACAGGGAAATAAAAGTCGCAATCACTGACCCTATGAGTTTGCAAGATGGGTAAGGGTTGCAGAATCTTGTCCTGGGTTAGACATGGCATGGGAGACAGATAAACCAACAGGCATGGAGGTGGGAATGAGAAGAAGAAGAAACTCAGAAGAGCAGCAGCAGAATCATATTATTTTACCATTCCAAGAAGTAACACCTCCAACAGGCAGTACTTACTGGATGGAATGTTCTGAGAGAGCAGCATCACCCTCAGAAGAACCATTTTTAGGTACGGATCTGTACTTCCAAAAGTAATGGGATAAGGAGAGAAGGGAAACCCATGGTAGCTGCCTAGGATATTTAAGTCACAGAGTATCAAAATACCCACCTAATGCATAGAGATTTCAGAATATCCTTTCTATTCAGAAGTAAGTAACCTTTTTGGAACTAGATTAATTTGCCTCTAGTGAATGGTTTTATCCTCTCAGCTGTACGTGGATTACATTGTTCAGAGGACTAGCACAGAACACTGTAGGAATGATATTGCAATTTACATTGCGTACATTTAACAGTAAAACATTACTTTGGATGAGATGGTGATGAAGAGCAGGACATAAGCTCTGTGGGGCAAGGATAGTCTTTTTGTTCTGTGTTTGCACAGCACCTAGAGCATTGGGGTTCTAGTCCATGACTGGGGCTCTGACACACTATGGTTATGAACAATAATAATAATAATTCTGCCTGGTAACCCTCCTTTCTCATGATATTTCTGTACTGTATCTGAATGCTCTTTGTCTGGGCCAGTGATATTGCTTCCCTATCCTTGAATAATTGTTTCCACCTACACATTTTTTTGACTTTTCATTAAGAGACATGATGTTAAATTGTTGAGCAGATCCAACATTATTTTGGTCAGCAAATTCAATTAAGTGCTTAATATTTCTTTGTAATACTTTGTTTTACAGAAGCTTCTAATCATCCAAGTGAAAATACTGTACAAAATTTTCCATTCACAGTCTAAAGCATGGCTTTCCTTTGAGTCATTTTCTTAATCATTAAGAAGCCATCCAAATGCAGTTGCCATAAAATTTATAACCAGAGCCTGCGTTTAATTAAAACCTTACTACAACAACAGAGAAACAGTGGGCTTTTCCAGGCAGCTAAATGGAATCTGCACATCCTGGTTTATAATTCAATTTTAACAGTGCCCTTTTTAGAGAAGAATCTTCTCTCTTTCACACACCCCTGCCCAGTCTTCCCCCGTCTGTCTTAGATTATTATTGGACTGGTGCCTTTACAGTGGTCTGCACTCCACAAGATCAAATCTGAACTTACATAACACAAAGAGCTGGCCCCAGTTTCTCAGCTGCATCTGACAGCATTCCTGAAGCACAGACCTTACACAAAGTGCTAGTAAAACTCAACGTTCCAAATTTTGTTCTCTTAAAAGCCACCATTGTTCTCATTCAGTCTTTGGTTTAAAGAGGAAAAAAAGAACCCTGGCTAGTATGAACAACTTCCAGACATTCCTTCCACCCCATTTTCTTAACAATGTTGTAAAGGTCTAGTATACCATACCCTTGGAATGGGCATGGTTATCATTAAGCCAAGATTCATTTATCTCTAAGATATGACACAAGCTAGAAAAACAAATGGGATTTCCAATTAAACATAAGCTCTAGCATGATATTCCTTTAATCTTTCAGAATAAAGTTTCCAGATTAGAACAGTTCATGGGTTTTGGAGAGCAGTGTATTCAAATAAAAAGCAAGACATGACCATATCTTTGATCTAGTAAGTGATTAACATTGGAGAAATTCCACCTTCTTCAGTAATGCGTCATTTTCTTTTGCAATCCCTCATCTGTTTTTCGAAGCATATAATGTGCCTTGAAATGAAACTGCTGAAAATGATATATTTCATTTTTTATTGTTACATAAAATAGTTAGATCCAAGGTCATGTCATGTATGCATGTATTTAGAATAAGGGGATTACTAGATTTTTCACATATCTCTTGACTATCCATCTTAATTTACCCCTTCTTTATTACTTACCATTGATTTCCAGTAGCATCCACAATGTCTTAAGCAAAAAAAAAAAAAAGAAAAAAAAGAAAGAAATTGTGGCCCCTGCTCCAAAGTGCTTATGATCTAAAAAAAACCCAGCATAAACAGATAGACAAATGAAGGGTAGAAAAACATTAAGAAATATTCATTGGGAAAATACTCTAGAGAAATATTCTCATAGAACTAATAACTGTCATTCGTCAAAATTCATAAAAATCTTAAAGCTGTGTTCTACTTGGAGCCAGACAATTTTTCAATGGATTATTTTTCTGCTGGAACATGCTGATTCGTTGAAACCAAAAATTTTCATGGAAATGTATCCGTTTTGATGAAACTTTCATCATGAAAGTTTTTCAGGTCCACAATGTAATTTCTGGTCTGAACCAGAGAAAGCGAGAAACTCTGGGATATGTTAGACTCACATTCAAGTCCCTTATCCAAATCAGGCTAAACAAGCATTTGAATGTGGGTCTGCCACATCCCAGATGACAGCCCTAACAACCGGGCTGTAAAGTCAGTCTCCCTCTCCCTCTGGAGCTATTCCACTGTGTATAAATAATTAAATATTCATCGAGTCAGAGAGAGAATCAGGCAGAACCGTGTGGGTACATAGGCCTATAGTAGTGTAGATGTGAAGTATAAAACTTTAATTGGTTTTATTTTTATTATGTCTATATTAATGGGATCTTAAAAGCAGCTTTGAATAGTTTTGTCTTTGGGCTTTATTAGAACAAAATGACCTTTCAATAAGACACAGGGTGACTGGTCTATAATTTGTTACTGTGGTCATGAAGCCCTAGCAGACCTTGAGGAAGTATGAGTATAAAACATGTGAATGAATAAGCAACAATGACAATTTTGTAAGGCAAAAGGCAAAACTCCATGAATCATGTCCAGGGAAGTGGCTAGGCCTTAACAGCCCAAGAAGCCATTAACCCAGATAAAGGACTGCCCTCGGGGGTTCAAACTGTGGAGTACAGCTCCCTGGGCCATATTGGTCATGGCCCATTCCAAGTCAGATGAGACTTCCATCAGAATCCCAAATCAGGAGGCCCCCCTCTGAACAAGCTCCCCTGACTGCTCCCCCTCCCATGGGTTTGGACCCTTTTGAGGACAGTGAGACACTGGAGGAACCCTGGACATCCCATCGCATATTTCTTCCTCATCTCCAGATAAGGGTAATTGAATCCACCACCCCACCTCCAGAAGACTTTAAGACCTTCCAGCACTTAATAAGAGTGGCCACTTCTTTAGGCGTACAGATGGAGCTCGTTCAAGAAAATCTGCACAGTCTCCTAGATATTTTACAAACTCCTGCTCTGGGTAGGGTCACTCTTCCCATTAATAAAGCCCTGCTGGAGCCAGAAAAACCCTGCTGGCAGACCACGGCATTTGTACCACCTACAGCCAAGAAACTGTACTGATGCTACTAAATCCCTCAAAATGACTTTGATTCTCTTTTCATACCTCTGATTCCTGACTCATTAGTGCTCATGGCTACCAGAGAGTGCACCTGCCATTCTCATCCCCAAGCCACTTCTAAAGAAAAGAAGCTTAAGAGACTGGATATGTACAGCAGGAAATCTTACTCCACAGCTATCCTGCAACTGAGGGTGGCTAACCTCTCCTGCCCAAATATAATTTTATTAGTGATACAGCTTTAGCCAAATTTGAAGGCAAACTATGGAGGAGTATAGGGAACAGTTTATGGCTCTTGTCTGCAAAGGGCACCTCACGGCAAAAACATTCTTCCAGGCAGCTGTTGATGAAGCTGATACTGCTTCACAATCCATGGACATTGCCGTCGCCATGAGACTAAAAACAGGCATCTGGAATTCCAAAGAAGCTGGAAAATACAATCAAGGACTTGCAGTTTGAGTGCATCTAAGCTTTTTCTCTCAAAATACTGATGACACCATGCATACCCTGAAAGAGTCGCAGGCACTTTGAGCTCTCCGGGGATATGTACCCCAGCCTCAAAGAGGAAACAGTTTAGACTTTAGCCATACTATACATCACATTTCCAGAAGATATTCCAGGGCTGTGATAAGAAACAACCTAGGAATTCTCGACATCACTAAGCAGCTTCATCTCAATCAGGCCCTTCTCAAAAGACATCAACAGCTTTTAAACAGCCATTTGGATTGCCCCCTTGAGGACAACATACCAGTCTCACTATCTACCTACCTTTTGGAAGACACCTATCGCTCTTTTATGGTGTTCAGAACAAAATAACATTGGACAAGTGGATGCTGAGCACTGTAAAGAAGGGATATGTTATCCAGTTCACCTCTTTCCCCAACCCACCTTTCCCATCCCTTTTCTGGGACCCATTTTATAAGACCATGTCACTTCCAGTAGTACGGTCTCTTCTGGAATTGAGAGTGATAGAAGAGGTTCTTTGTCATTGCAGAGGCAAAGTATTCTATTCCCGTTACTTCCTAATTCCCCAAAAGTCTGGTGGCCTATGTCCCATGTTTGACCTCAGGAAGTTGAACTGATTGATCAAGAAAATCAAGTTCAAGGTGGTTATCCTCACTTCCATTATCCCTTCCCTGGAGTGTGGAGATTGGTATGCTACTCTTGATTTGCAAGCTGCGTACTTCCATGTGGCAATACATCCTGGTTACACAAATGCCTTCTCTTTAAAGCAGGAGACACCCACTACCAATACACGGTGCTCCCTTTTGGCCTGTCATTGTCCTCAAGGGTCTTCACAAAATGCATGTCAGTAGTAGCAGCTACTCTGCACCACCTAGGTGTCCAAATTTTCCCTTACCTGAATTACTGGCTAGTGTATTAACCCCCAAGCATCCAAGTCCACAGCAGCATCCTCATTATCAGACAGATGTTCTCTTGTCTGGGCCTGAAACTGAATTTAGACAAATCTAGCTGACATGGTGTACAATAGTCATAGGAAAAAAACCTGGACTCCATAACCAAGATGGTCTCTCTTCTGATGGACAGATTTCAATCTATAGTTGCTTTGTCTGAAGGCCTAATATTCAAGCCAATGACAACAGTGCTTTTGTGTCTACAACTACTGAACCACATGGCCTCATGCACATATGTAACTCCGCGTGCCTGACTTCACCTTTGCTATCTACAGACCTGGCTCAGTTCAGTCTATTGGCCAGTGAGGCATCCTGTGGACAAGCTGGTTTGTGTACCTGCATGAGTGTTTCAGTCTCTGGATTGTGATTGGACTATTGCAATGTGGGCAAAGAGGTTCCTTTTCTGTCTCCAGAGCCAAATATGACTGTTTACAGATTCATCTACCAAAGGCTGGTGGGCCCTACCTTGGCCAGCTTTGTGAGCAAACTCTGGTCAGCCCAAGAAGTCTCTGCACAAATATGCTGGAGATTCATGTGATTTGTCAGGCCTGTGAGATATTTATGTCTCCCATCAGGAACCAGGTGGTGTAAGCCCTAACAGACAACACCACTACCATGTTTGATCTCAACAGGCAGAGAGGTAGCAGATCGACTCAGCTATTTGAGGAGTCTATCTACCTGTGGAACCTACACATAAGAAAGTTTCCCTGATAGCTTTCTATCTTCTGGGAATGAGAACACCATTGCAGACTCCCTCAGCAGGAATTTTGTAGACCACCACAAATGGTCAATCAGAAAGGACATCCTCCTCCAGATCATCCGTCAGTGGGGATACCCAGAAATAGACTTGTTCGCTACCCATCAAACAATAAATGCAAGACCTTTTGCTCCAGGGAGGGCACAGTCCCAGTTCCTTAAAGATGCATTTCTCCTCCCATGGACCAATCATCTGCTGTATTTCCTCAAGTTTGTCTCATCCCAAGGGTACTCAAGAAGCCATAAACAGAGAAAGCAACATTAATCTTAGTGGTACCAATCTGGCAAAGTCATTACTGGTTCATAGACCTACGCACCAGATTTTTATCTGTTCATCTATAACTTTGCCCCCTAGTCAGTGATTTCCTCTCTCAGAACCAGGTCAGGTCTCTGAATTCCAACCTCCAATCCCTCCACCTCACTACATGGATAATCTATGGTTAAATGCTCAGCAAAAAATATGCTCTAGAGATGTCCAAGCTGTCTTAGTGAGCAGCAGGAAGGATTCCACTAGAGCCACATACTCAGCTAAGTGGAAGAGATTTTCCATCTAGGCACAATCTCTGCATTTATCACCACATACCTCAGCCATTAGCCATATACTGGATTACGTACTACATTCGAAGTCATTTGGCCTTTCTGTGAGAGTTCACCTGGCTTCCATATCTGCACCAATAAAGGGTTTTTCTGTATTCTATGGCCCTCTGGTGTCCAGAGTTCTGAAAGTTCTAGTCAATTGCTGCCCTCTGGTATCTGATCCAGTGCTGTTATGAGACCTTAACCTACATCTGTCAAGATAAATGGGACCCCCTTTGAACACATAGCAACAATGTCATGGTCTCTGTTATCTATGACAGTTGGGTTTCTTGTGGCTATTGCTTCAGCAAAAACAACTTTGGAACAACAAGTTCTGCTAGCTGGCCCTCCTTATGTTTTTTTTTTGTTTTTTGTTTTTTTTTTATAAAGAAGGACAAGGCTTCTCTCAGATCACATCCCACATTCACGCCAAATGTGATGTTGTCTTTCTACCTGAATCAATCTATTCAGTCCCCCCCCCCCCCAAAGTCACTCTTCCAAAGCTGAAGAAAGACTTGACAGCTTGGATGTCTGCTGAACTCTGGCATTCAACTTCACCAAACTAAGTCATTCAGAGCTTCTCCCAGGTTCTTTGTAGTCTACGCTGAGAGAGTCAAATGCCAACCAGTGACAGCTCAATGTTTCTCACACTGGAACTCTGACTGTATCAAACTTTGTTACAATCTTGCAAAAGTCTCTCCTCCACCCACAGTGTCTCATTCCACCAGGGCTGTCCAGTTCAGGCCTTTTTGAGCAACATTCTCATAGCAGATATCTGCAAAGCACAAATGCTGTTGTCTGTACACAGCTTTTCCAGACATTATGACATCATTCAGGCCTCTTGGGACACTGCCAACTTTGGCAAGTCAGTATTTCAGTCTCTGTTCAGATAATTTGAAGTTTCTCCAACTGTAAGGGAACTGCTACATAGCCACCTGCAGCGGACTGTATATATGCACATAATCACTAGAATGAGAAATAGCTGTTAGTTACCTTAAGTAATGGTTATTCCTTGAGATGCATTGTGCACATATACATTCAATGCCCCTCCTACCTTCCCCGCTACTTCAGACAATAATTTCACAAGTGACAAGGAGAAGGAGGAAGGGGACTTTAGACACACCTCTTTTATGGCTTTGACTCACTGTTTGAGGAGAATAGGGGGCATGGCACACCTAGTGGTACTGCTGGCAAAAGTCTCCAACTCGGGTGCATTGGGCACACATGCACCTGCAGTGGAATGTACGGGTGTACAAAACATCTAGAAGAACAATTACTGTAGGTAAGTAAATACTTTTTTCATTCTGGTGTAGCATGAAAATAAATTCTGAAAGCTCACAATTTTTCACAATTTCCAACCAGCCCTAACTCGAACTCAGCTGTTTCTGACATTTAAAAAAAACATTTATACTAGGGAATGAAGAACTGTGGTCTCTTGAAACTTGATTTAAGGTCTGATTTTGTTCTTCTTTGATGTAAATCTGGAATTAACGCTACTGAAATCAGTCAAGTTCCACCTGTATCAGACTAGTTTAAGTGAGAAGAATCAGGCCCATGAATCAATATTTCAAAAGGCTCCAAGTTACTTAGGTGGCTAAGTCCCATTTTCTAAAGTCCAAAATGTCTAAGTCACTTTTTAAAATGGAACTTCTCCTAAGTCACTTAGACACTTTTGAAAATGTATCTAAAACTTTCATCCTGGGCTCTAGAGATAACTGATGGGGAGGCTTTCTGATCCTCTTCAAATATTGCAGTGCCAAAGGCAACTTAGCTCTTCCTAAGTATTTTATTTTTAGTTTCCTTCTGGTCCTCAGTGAAATCTCTACTCTATGGTTTACCATTGTCACCAGGACTTTTGTTCCAATGATTTCAGTTACATCATTTTCTTTCCTGTCCCTCCATCCTCTTCTATCTCACTTCTTCTTTCTCTAGTTTTATTTTCTGACTCTTCTTTTTTGTCCTCCAAAATCTCACTCAGTACCATAGATCTCTGTTTTTACTTCTCCAATCTCTCCTTCTCCATCCCCTTGCATACTATAGGGTGTGGACATTATACTTACTAGCCAAAGACCAATAAGGATAGGAGATGGGGGGAGGAATTATCTCCAGAGGCAGTGCCCAGGTGAGACTCCAACTCCTTGTCCCAGCTGTTTGGAAAGGAGAGACTGCTGGGATTCCTACTAAGGTTCTCTCCCCGAACCCTGTTCAGAGCTGTAATGCTGAATAGTAGTTATGTGATAAATTTTAACCCCACTTTTCCACACACTCTGGCTTCTGTGGAAAAGAAGGTACATTCTGTCTGTCTCTCTCTCTCTCTCTGTTCTCCCCTCCTAGCCAAGAGAATGAACTATGGTCTCTTGTCTGTCTCTCTATTTGTGCCTCATTCAGTGGTCCTTAGTAATGTTTCCAGTTCATTAGCAGAAATGGAGGATTGGCACCTTTCATAAAAATCTGGGGGCCAGTGGCAAGTCAGTCACGGTACTTCATACAAAGTTAGTCCAAAAACTTAGATGGACACTAATGTGTTCAACATCTGCAGCTTGACTAAGCTATGATGACAGGAGAATATAGCTATCTACAAATATTTGAAGACAGTAAATACTAATGCTGGAGAGAAGTGATTAAATATGGCATGAGGGAGGTTAATTAGGAATAATGAGGTGGAATTATGAAAGGGAATACGTGCATTGAATGTAAAAACTTCCTGACAAGGAGATCAAATTAGACTATGAAAGGGTACACTGCAAGAAGTGGTTGAAACCCAATTTAAAGCAACTTTTAACACTAGAAAATGTGCTATAAAAACACCACTGGCAGAGAAATAGACTGAGTGAGCTAATAAAGTCTCTCTCTTCTATCTACTAAGATTCTGTGATCTAAAAATGGGACCAATCCAAATAGGTTCAGACTTTGGGAAACTTCAGATCCAAATTTTGGGACTGCAGTCTAGGTCTACTAAGAACAGAAGAAAAATAATTACGTATTACCAGGGAAATTGGTGCTATTAAGGTTTCCTGAAGCATAGGTTAGATTCCTGTGTTCTTCAAATCAAAACTGACACCCAAAATAGGAGGTGTTTATTTTTCTCTGTTCCTTTTTAAAAGACAGATGAAACTGGGAGAATAATCCAAAGGCTTCCAAGTGAAATCCATTTGGGAAGCATCTGTCCTGTGCAAGGGGTTGAAACATTTAACTCTGTGATTCAGTAGAACTCCTCAAAATAACCCAAAGCGGGAGAGGGATAAGGGAACAGGAAAGTGAGGAGGGAAGAGGAAGGTGGGAGGCTGGGTCACTGAGTATTCTAACTCTTGAAAGGGGGAGAAGGAAATTAGAAAGGTCAAGTCATTTTTGCAATCCATCATACATAAAGCTAACAGGACCCACCAGGCAATATTATGATATTCATTCATTCATTTTCCAGACATCTACCAGCTGTGACTTAGCCTTCGGGGTTTATCACAAAGCATCCAGGCTGCAGCTATCAAAGTCAGTCATGAAACTCTGAAATCCTTACATTTCAAAAGCCATGTGATGCTGGAACATAAGCTGGACAGTGAATCTTTGACTCTCACATGATACTATGGTGGATATATGGCTCTGAAAAGGCTTGAATTACTTGTCAGACATTGCCTCAGGTCACAAAGATGCATAGTTTTTTCCATACACTTTTTCACAATTCTTCGCTTAATCCCACGCAGCAGTTTCCAATGCAAGACGATAGGTCACTGGTGGGCTACTGTGTACAATTCATGTTTTCTTCCTGTGCAGACAGTCTCAAATGTACCAGCTAATTCAGGTTCAAATGTCTGGCATGCAAAAACTGGAAATGAGGGAAAATGTCATCAAATGAGAAATGAGTTTTGAGCCAAGAGACTAATCACGTTATTCACTTTAATGGCATAGTAGCTCTCTTAAGGAGGTGGAAACTAAAGTGGCACTATTGCTGCAACTTCATTGCTTTATTTATTAATTGTGATTGAGAGATACTGCTTTAAATGGATTTTTAAATAAGTGTCCAGTCTTTATCTCTAGTTTATGGAATATGTCTGTTTTATATATCTCAGAAAATGAACCCCAGAAGGTGTCTTGGATCTCTTTATAACTTGTATAAATCCCAATCAAGACACACATCTATATGAGAAAAACTGAAGCATTTTTATTCCCAGCCACCTGGTCTATCTTAGGGGCTCTACAAAGCAATTATACATCTGAATACAATAGCTATGGACTTTGATGCTTTTTCATTATAAAATCTTGGCTAAGGAATTCTGGAAATTCTGAGTTTACGTTTATCATCATTACTTTTATGGGCTTTGGCAGCATTACACAAGGAAACAGAGGAGTTTCAGCTTCATTATTTCCCACAAATGATATACATTTTCATCAGGTGGTGCATAGAAAAAACGGAGGTTGAAGCATATGTGGGGAAATGAAGTCATTATTAATTTCTGTCCAGAAAACAAAGGAAGGTGCATGCTAGAAAGCGTTCAGAAAAGGGGCTTGGGAGGATTCAGTCACTGAAAGACAATAAAGCTTTTGAAAAAACAAAATCTGACAATTCTTCATAACAATTTCCAGCCAATTACTTAGGAACAGTAAATGAATTTAAAACAAATGTTTAGGGGTTGCTTGTTTTTCCTTAAACCAGGGAGAGGACAGCTGAAGTCAGAGGATGTTTGACCCAGGAGAGTATGTGTGATCCAGGAACTTCTTGGTGCCAACTGGCAGAGGGGGGTACATACAGAGTTTTACAGGGGCCAGAGGTATGCATATTAATTTTACCAAAAAGTGTAGGTATGAAGTCTCTATTAAAAGCCAATAGCCCACTAGTCATCATAGACATTGTGAAATGTATAGATGGATGGATAATATTTAGGAAGCTATGTCTATACTGGAATTTATGTTCTCAAAGCCTTGGAATTAAGGCGGATGATCAAGACTGGCATGTATTAAGCAGGTTCCTTTCAAGCAGAGATAGCAAACACTTATCTCCCTGTCTGATCCTTGTGTATTGTGTGTCTCACAATGTAAGCCTATCTGCATGCAGAGCTGGATGTGGATTAAAAAACTGCAAGGTCGACAATCAGCAGAGGGTGTCCTGTTTATGAAAAAGAACAAAAGACTGTCCTGATATATGTAAGTCTAACAGGAGACACCCTTCATCCTTCACCAAGGAGATTAACTGTCAGCATGCCCTATTTTATGAAAGGAGGGTCACAGCCAACCTGGCTGGAAAATGCTGCAAAGACTTTAGGTGAGCTACACTTCATTAGACAAGACAGTATCTTACTAATTAAGTCTAGACTGTAAAAGGCATCTCATGATTTTATTTTACATGTAACCATTGTTTACAATACTTTTACTTACTACTTCTCAAATCTTTATACATCGTTAAATAAACTTTTACTTGTTTTCGCTATAATATATCTATGTGTGAAGCGGAGCCGTGATCTAAGGTGTAACTGGTAAGTTGGGGGGTAGTGTTCCTTTGGGAACAGTGGATCTGTGAATTCTGTCAGTGTCCAGTGGAATATGTACTGGACACTCTAGGGGGACGCTCAGATGGATTGGAGCATGCCTATTATTAACCTGCAGAGGGACAGCGGAGCCTGCATAGTCTAAGAGGGCAGTGCTTCTTTTATCTGTGGCTGGGGGACTCAGGGAGCTGACACTTGGCAGACACACACAAGGCTTCCTCATGCTAAGGGCTGGTGGTAGCGAGGTGCCTGACCCCTGGGAAGCATCACAGTGTTTTAAATCAGTCTGTAAGTGAATCAAATTTGTCCTCTCACCCATGTAACCTGAATCCCATCTCCTCGTCTAGCTGTCAGAATTGGCATTTGAGCCAGATGAAAGAATATTACAAGAGGTGGTTCCTAAGCATTTTGGAATGAACTCCTAGTTATTAGACTGCCAACAAATATCTCCACTCTGAAACAGACTTTGGTGATACAGATACTGCATTGTGGTTCAGAATTTCACTGAGCTCCTGCCTTAATCCACCTTTCAAAGGGATCGATTAAAGAATAGAGAAAGCACAGTGACCTGTCAGAGTGAACCAAGACACTGACTCAGTTAGAACTGGAGATTTCCCCCTGTCCTCTAGTCTAGGAGTTAAACTACAAGATCTGGATGGTAGGCCCATTTTAAGCATTTATTCACAATATGGCTCTTAGCATCTCTTTGCATATCAGCGTCCCCATGTGTAAAATAGAGATACATCTTCCTTAGAGACAGGTTTCAGAGGGGTAGCCATGTTAGTTTGTATCAGCAAAAACAATGAGGAATCCTTGTGGCACCTTAGAGACTAACAAATTATTTGGGCATAAGCTTTTGTGGGCTAAAACCCACTTCATCAGATGCACGGAGTGGAAAATTCAGTAGGCAGGTATAAAAATACAGCACATGAAAAGATGGGAGTTGCCTTACCAAGTGGGGGGTCAGTGCTAACAAGACCAATTCAACTGAGAATGGGCCACTTCGACCCTGATTGAAATGGCCTTGTTAGCACTAGCTGTATTTTTATACCTGCCTACTGTATTTTCCACTCCTTGCATCTGATGAAGTGCGTTATAGCCCACAAAAGCTTATGCCCAAATAATTTGTTAGTCTCTGATGTGCCACAAGGGTTCCTCATTGTTCTTCCTTAGAGAGGTGTTCTCAGGCTTGTAGCTAATATTTGTGAAGCACATGGAGATGTCTGGATGGGAAGCATTATATAAAGGTTCATTGTTATTATTAGCGCTTTGCCATAATCCCCCACTGTAAAGTCCTGAAATCACCAGAGTTTCAAGAAAGATGACAGATAGATGAACCAGCTAATAAAAAATAAGATGGCTAGCAGCAGCCAGTTCCATGGCCAAATTTAGCAGCCTGATTGTCAGCACAGATTGTTGTGTGTTATGGATCTCTGTTCTGGATGAGAAATTGATGTTGTCTGGAATATTGGAGGCAGTATAGTCATTTTCAACTAAATTACAACAACAGGTACTGCTTGAAGTGTGTAAGGCGAGGACACATGGAAGAGCCATTTCCAGCATGATGTCATCATTAAACTAAAAAACATCTGAGCTTTGTTTTACTATATAAGGTTTTTTGTTTACTAAGCCAAATGTCCTCCTCAGATATCCTAATCCTTCCCACAGAAAGATTTTAGATGTCTAAGTTTACCGGTGTTCTTTTTCTGCCAGCAATGCATATATTTCCTTCCTTGTGCGGTATGCTAAAATGCTAATCTTTGTTCCTTATTCATCAGTTCAACAATTTGATGCTTAATATTTTATACACGGAGTTCTTAAAAAAAAACCCTGAACTGTCAGCATTCTGTAATAAAATTATCCCCAGTGGTCTTCAAAATGTTTTACAGCATCTCTTACTGCCACATAATTATAGCAAATTATAAGAAACCTTTCAAGTTCAATCAAGTCCTGTGAGTGATAACTGTGTGCTGCATTTCAGGGTTGTTGGGTTTTTTGGGGTTTTTTTTTTACGTCTTGATGGTAACTGTGAGAAAACAAATATGTTACCACAGTGGTTTAGAAAAATAACTTTAGCTTTATGCAAAGATTGAGCATGCAAATATGCAGCTCTACAAGTCTGTCAATTTCTTAGATACCTGAGTTCTCACTCTGTGATCTTTACACATCTATTTATACATTCAGGAAAAAAATCCATCCAACTGTTATTACACGTTGAGCAGAAATTAGAATGTCTTGCTACCATTCAATATTGCTATTCTAGATTGCAATGTTACAACTTTTTTTTTAATCTAAGCATTTAATGCTTTCTCTGTGGCTTAGTTATTATTCACCATATTTCCCGAAGACCTGTTCAGCACATATAGCCATAAATCAAAGACTTTTGGTGAGAAACACAAAAGCAAGCATGAGTGTCTACCTATGAGTCCCATAAAAATGCATGCCGTACCCAGATCTCATTCCAGAGACTCTTGCCTCTGAGAGGCAGGAATGTAAAAATTAGGGCTGTCGATTAATTGCAGTTAACTCACATGATTAACTCAAAAAAATGAATCGTGATTCAAAAAATTAATCATGATTAACTGCAGTTTTAATCACACTGTTAAACAATAGAATACCAATTGAAATGCATTAAGTATTTGTGGATGTTATTCTACATTTTCAAATATATTGATTTCAATTACAACACAGAATACAAAGTGCACAGTGCTCACTTTATATTACTTTTGATTACAAATATTTGCACTGTAAAAATGGCAAACAAAAGAAATATAGTATTTTTCAATTCACCTCATACAAGTACTGTAGTGCAATCTCTTTAGCATGAAAGTGCAACTTAGAAATGTAGGTTTTTTTGGTTACATAACTGCATTCAAAAACAAAACAATGTAAAACTTTAGAGCCTCCAAGTCCACTCAGTCCTACTTCTTATTCTGCCAATCGCTAAGACAAACTAGTTTGTTTACATTTACAGGAGATAATGCTGCCTGCTTCTTATTTACAATGTCACCTGAAAGTGAGAACAGGCATTCATATGTCACTTTTGTAGCTGGTGTTGTAGCCAGGTGTTGTACCAAGGAATTTACATGCCAGATATGCTAAACATTCATATGCCTCTTCATGCTTCAACCAGCATTCCAGAGGATGTGCTTCCATGCTGATGATGCTTGTTAAAAAAAAAAACGTGTTAATTAAATTTGTGACTTGGAGGAGAATTGTATGTCTCCTGCTCCATGGTTTTACCTGCATTCTGCCATATATTTTGCATTATGGTAATCTTGGATGACGACCCAGCATATGTTGTTTGATTTAAGAACACTTTCACTGCATATTTGACAAAATACAAAGAAGGTTCCAATATCAGGTTTCTAAAGATAGCTACAGCACTTGGCCCAATGTTTCAGAATCTGAAGTGCCTTCCAAAATCTGAGAGGGACGAGGTGTGGTGCATGCTTTCAGAAGTGTTAAAAGAGCAATACTCTAATGCGGAAACTACAGAACCCAAACCATCAAAAGAGAAAATCAACCTGCTGTTGGTGGCATCTGACTCAGATGATGAAAATGAACATGCGTCGGTCCACACTGCTTTGGATTGTTATCGAGCAGAATCCGTCATCAGCATGGACACATGTCCTCTGGATTGGTGGTTGAAGCATGAAGGAACATACGAATCTTTAGCACATCTGGCACGTAAATATCTTGCGACACCGGCTACAACAATGCCTTGCAAACACTTGTTCTCACTTTTTGGTGACATTGTCTGAGCGATTGGCTGAACAAGAAGTAGTACTGAGTGGACTTTCAGGCCTTAAAGTTTTACATTTTTTTTTTAATGCAGATATTTTTTTGTACATAATTCTACATTTGTAAGTTCAACTTTCATGATAAAGAGATTGCACTACAGGATTTGTATTAGGTGAATTGAAAAATACTATTTCTTTTGTTTTTTACACTGCAAATATTTGTAATCAAAAATAAATATAAAGTGAGCACTGTACACTTTGTGTTCTGTGTTGTAATTGAAATCAATATATTTGAAAATGTAGAAAACATCCAAAAATATTTAAATAAATGGCATTCTATTATTGTTTAACAACATGCTTAATTGTGATTAATTTTTTTAATTGCTTGACAGCCCTAGAAAATGTCACAGTATTGCCAGCCACAAGACATCAAAAATCATGAGTCAAACCCCAAAATATAGTGAGATTTTTTAAAAAGTCTATCTTGTGATTTTCTGGTCTACCTTTTGATTTCTAAACTCCCCCTGCCGATCTCCAGTGTGTGTGTGTGATAATTAGTTGTTGGTAAGGTGATTTTGGCTCCTTCTGAAGGAGCTCCACCCCCACATCTGCCTGTCCCTGCCCAACAATTAATCCTGTCCCTACCCCACCCCCAGTCCTCTCATCAGTTCAGGCTTCCTCAGCCCCTACTTCCCTAGTTCTGGTCCCAGACTCACTTCTGCTCATCCTGAGGTTCTTCACCCCTTTCTCCCAGGCCTGGGGCCTGAAGAGGTGTCCCCTTTCCACCCAGGCTTCACCCCATTCTGCCCCTGCCCAGGCTGGGTGCTGCAGGGGGGGAGCAGGTAGGAGCAGAGGCACTGTCCTATCCATCTTTCTCTTAGGAGCGGAGGGGAAATAATGGAGCAGAGCCTCTCTGAGCTGCTGGGTTCTTTAGCTCCCTCCTTCCATCCTGGAAGAATGGCTTTAGGTTGCAATGGGGAGGGGGATTGGCTGAAGCATCTCACATCATTATGAGACCGGTTCCAGCCCAGCCAAAATCATGTCACTCACAAAATTAAAAAAAAATCAGAAGAGTTGGCAATACTGATGACATATATCACAGACCTAGTTACAGTGAATAGCCATTTACCTATCTTTTCCAGAAGTATCTCAGGAGGGGAACCCTCCAAACTGAGGAGGTAAGACAATGAACTAAAAGAATCCAATTACCTCCTTACCTGACATTGGAGTTGGCCCACCATTCTCTTCTGCTTCAGTAGAGCCTGATTTCCAAACTTGGACATCTGTAGTTTGGATGCTCTTTTCTGAATTTGAGAGCTCAAATATCCATTTTGTGCATCTGAGTGCCAGTTCTTTTGTGCACTAATTTGTATTGAAAACTAAGCTCCTGGAATTATTTCATCTGTTTTTTTCCCTCATTTTTGATGGAATTTCATTATAATGGCACCTGGGGCAGTCAGACACCGCCCAATGCAGTAAACAAAAGGGATGATTAAAGATAACCATCAAAAGAGATTATTTTGTGATTCGCCAGCTCCTCTGCATCATTTCAGCTGGTGATCTGTTTCAAAAGGCCCTCATCAACTCCCTAATGGAATACAGAAGGGAACATGCACAACCAATTCACTAGTGAAGTGAAGCTGAGGTCCTAGAATTCCAAAGGGATTTCTCTCTGCTGCTGAGCTAAAGCAGCTGCTCTGCTGGTTCACCCCAGCAAAACTCTGTCAGACATAAATCTGATTTCCTTAAACTTTCCTGTTGATCGAAGTGTCACCTAGTGATAATGCAGAGCAGAAATGGGGGCTTCTTGGCTGCTGAATTCAGGCATCATGGCACTCAGCGTGAACAGATGTTTTTGCTTTATCAGAAAATGATCTTAGCTTTTTACACATTGCTTCCACCTACCTAAATCCCTTTTTCTACATTTTTTTTAATCAATGGCTCAGGCACAGCTGAGGAGCGTGGGCTGCAGGGAGAGAAAGATGGCCCTAAGCCACATTCCCACTCCTCTATTCCTGGGTCAGCCAGCAGTCTGAACAGCCTGGACATAATTTGGACTAGTCCAGCCCCGTCTTGCTCAGGCATTCCCCCTTCTCCCCATCCCTAGACAGAATGTGCATGTATGCAGGAAACAGCAGAGTGAGTGGCACAGAGCTCACTCTCCCCCACCCCCACCAGCTTTCTTCCAGTGTTTTTAGGGCAGCTTTCAAGTCTGCGGTGATGCGTCAGCAAGGCAGAGGACCTGGATCTGGGACTAAGACTCTGGCCCATTATCCAGAAATACAATTTTGATTTGGACTTGGTGATGGGTTAGGGTGACAGGGTCTAACTTCCCTGGAGAAGAAAGTAATGTAGCCAAAGCATTTGTGGTACGCATCAAGTGTGAGCCCCAGAGCTAGAAGGCTTAGAGGGATGGAATTCTCTACTCCTTCCATAGAGGAATGGCGAGCTCCTGTCAGCCTCATTTGCATTAATTATAATGTTGTATACCCATAATTCCACATACTGTGTTTTGTTGCTTTAGTTAGAATTTGGCTTGGTTATGATTATATAAACGGTAGTGGATTGTCACTGTGACCAAACTCTTGACAGGGCATAGGAATTTTGCAGGATGTGCCCTGGACAATAGGGGTCACCCTGACTGCACAGGTAGTGAATTCTGGTTTGGCAAGAACAGGTAGGAGTCTCTTTCAACCCCATGCTTTGAGTGGATGATAGGGGATTGATCACTTGAAGATTGCCCTGTTCTTCTCATTCTCTTGGAAGCATCTGGCAATTGGCCACTGTGGGAAGACAGGATATTGGGCTAGATGAACAGTTGATCTGACTGTTCTTATATTATGTTCTAGAGAGCAGGGACTCTGTCCAGTGACCCTGTTTTTGTTCTGGGTTCCCCACCTGGAAATTCTGTGGGAGTGGACCAGGGACAATACAGTGCTGACTTTGCAGAACTGGGAGATATAGCTGCACATTGGACCAGGACTGTATGGTGCAGACCTCTCTGGATTGCAACAGGCAGGAAGAAGAGAGATGGCCCCTGACTACTAATGAATCTAATTGGACTCATGATTGGGGTTTTAGGTGGCTGGGGACTATGATATTAAGATTTGCAGACCACTACACACCAGAAAATTTAAACTGGCAACTGTGCTGTCAGCCTCCTGATAGACTTACGAGATTTTGTTCATTTTATAGTATGTCGATATTTATATGGTTATCGTGGGGAGGGGAGTTGTTTCTCTTTACCCCCTAATAGAAAGTACTTGTGGTTCCTTATTCCCAAGAGCTTGTGAGTGGGGAAGAAGAATTAAAAAGATGACCAGGGAGAGTCTATTTTAATTTCCCAAAGCCAGAAGTGAGAAGATGGCTCTAGGTGCAGCTCAAACCATTGTTTTATGTATTTTATAAAAGAACCCCTAGACAGACTGAACCCAGCCCTTTTTGCTGCCATTGGCATCTCACAGAATGGTTACTCAAGTATTTGGTGCTGTCAGCTTGGTCAGTAATTTGTTAGTAAATTTAAACCCTGTGGACCACATTTTTGCTCACTTACATTGGTGCAACCCACTGTGTTTTGCAATTTTGTACATTTTGGAGTTCAGTGAGAAAAGAATTTAACTCACAAGGGCTTAAGTTTAGCATATATTGATTTCAATTACAACACAGAATACAAAGTGCACAGTGCTCACTTTATATTACTTTTGATTACAAATATTTGCACTGTAAAAATGGCAAACAAAAGAAATAGTATTTTTCAATTCACCTCATACAAGTACTGTAGTGCAATCTCTTTAGCATGAAAGTGCAACTTAGAAATGTAGGTTTTTTTGGTTACATAACTGCATTCAAAAACAAAACAATGTAAAACTTTAGAGCCTCCAAGTCCACTCAGTCCTACTTCTTATTCTGCCAATCGCTAAGACAAACTAGTTTGTTTACATTTACAGGAGATAATGCTGCCTGCTTCTTATTTACAATGTCACCTGAAAGTGAGAACAGGCATTCATATGTCACTTTTGTAGCTGGTGTTGTAGCCAGGTGTTGTACCAAGGAATTTACATGCCAGATATGCTAAACATTCATATGCCTCTTCATGCTTCAACCAGCATTCCAGAGGATGTGCTTCCATGCTGATGATGCTTGTTAAAAAAAAAAATGTGTTAATTAAATTTGTGACTTGGAGGAGAATTGTATGTTTCCTGCTCCATGGTTTTACCTGCATTCTGCCATATATTTTGCATTATGGTAATCTTGGATGACGACCCAGCATATGTTGTTTGATTTAAGAACACTTTCACTGCATATTTGACAAAATACAAAGAAGGTTCCAATATCAGGTTTCTAAAGATAGCTACAGCACTTGGCCCAATGTTTCAGAATCTGAAGTGCCTTCCAAAATCTGAGAGGGACGAGGTGTGGTGCATGCTTTCAGAAGTGTTAAAAGAGCAATACTCTAATGCGGAAACTACAGAACCCAAACCATCAAAAGAGAAAATCAACCTGCTGTTGGTGGCATCTGACTCAGATGATGAAAATGAACATGCGTCGGTCCACACTGCTTTGGATTGTTATCGAGCAGAATCCGTCATCAGCATGGACACATGTCCTCTGGATTGGTGGTTGAAGCATGAAGGAACATACGAATCTTTAGCACATCTGGCACGTAAATATCTTGCGACACCGGCTACAACAATGCCTTGCAAACACTTGTTCTCACTTTTTGGTGACATTGTCTGAGCGATTGGCTGAACAAGAAGTAGTACTGAGTGGACTTTCAGGCCTTAAAGTTTTACATTTTTTTTTTAATGCAGTTATTTTTTTGTACATAATTCTACATTTGTAAGTTCAACTTTCATGATAAAGAGATTGCACTACAGGATTTGTATTAGGTGAATTGAAAAATACTATTTCTTTTGTTTTTTACACTGCAAATATTTGTAATCAAAAATAAATATAAAGTGAGCACTGTACACTTTGTGTTCTGTGTTGTAATTGAAATCAATATATTTGAAAATGTAGAAAACATCCAAAAGGCACAGCTGAGGAGCGTGGGCTGCAGGGAGAGAAAGATGGCCCTAAGCCACATTCCCACTCCTCTATTCCTGGGTCAGCCAGCAGTCTGAACAGCCTGGACATAATTTGGACTAGTCCAGCCCCGTCTTGCTCAGGCATTCCCCCTTCTCCCCATCCCTAGACAGAATGTGCATGTATGCAGGAAACAGCAGAGTGAGTGGCACAGAGCTCACTCTCCCCCACCCCCACCAGCTTTCTTCCAGTGTTTTTAGGGCAGCTTTCAAGTCTGCGGTGATGCGTCAGCAAGGCAGAGGACCTGGATCTGGGACTAAGACTCTGGCCCATTATCCAGAAATACAATTTTGATTTGGACTTGGTGATGGGTTAGGGTGACAGGGTCTAACTTCCCTGGAGAAGAAAGTAATGTAGCCAAAGCATTTGTGGTACGCATCAAGTGTGAGCCCCAGAGCTAGAAGGCTTAGAGGGATGGAATTCTCTACTCCTTCCATAGAGGAATGGCGAGCTCCTGTCAGCCTCATTTGCATTAATTATAATGTTGTATACCCATAATTCCACATACTGTGTTTTGTTGCTTTAGTTAGAATTTGGCTTGGTTATGATTATATAAACGGTAGTGGATTGTCACTGTGACCAAACTCTTGACAGGGCATAGGAATTTTGCAGGATGTGCCCTGGACAATAGGGGTCACCCTGACTGCACAGGTAGTGAATTCTGGTTTGGCAAGAACAGGTAGGAGTCTCTTTCAACCCCATGCTTTGAGTGGATGATAGGGGATTGATCACTTGAAGATTGCCCTGTTCTTCTCATTCTCTTGGAAGCATCTGGCAATTGGCCACTGTGGGAAGACAGGATATTGGGCTAGATGAACAGTTGATCTGACTGTTCTTATATTATGTTCTAGAGAGCAGGGACTCTGTCCAGTGACCCTGTTTTTGTTCTGGGTTCCCCACCTGGAAATTCTGTGGGAGTGGACCAGGGACAATACAGTGCTGACTTTGCAGAACTGGGAGATATAGCTGCACATTGGACCAGGACTGTATGGTGCAGACCTCTCTGGATTGCAACAGGCAGGAAGAAGAGAGATGGCCCCTGACTACTAATGAATCTAATTGGACTCATGATTGGGGTTTTAGGTGGCTGGGGACTATGATATTAAGATTTGCAGACCACTACACACCAGAAAATTTAAACTGGCAACTGTGCTGTCAGCCTCCTGATAGACTTACGAGATTTTGTTCATTTTATAGTATGTCGATATTTATATGGTTATCGTGGGGAGGGGAGTTGTTTCTCTTTACCCCCTAATAGAAAGTACTTGTGGTTCCTTATTCCCAAGAGCTTGTGAGTGGGGAAGAAGAATTAAAAAGATGACCAGGGAGAGTCTATTTTAATTTCCCAAAGCCAGAAGTGAGAAGATGGCTCTAGGTGCAGCTCAAACCATTGTTTTATGTATTTTATAAAAGAACCCCTAGACAGACTGAACCCAGCCCTTTTTGCTGCCATTGGCATCTCACAGAATGGTTACTCAAGTATTTGGTGCTGTCAGCTTGGTCAGTAATTTGTTAGTAAATTTAAACCCTGTGGACCACATTTTTGCTCACTTACATTGGTGCAACCCACTGTGTTTTGCAATTTTGTACATTTTGGAGTTCAGTGAGAAAAGAATTTAACTCACAAGGGCTTAAGTTTAGCAATGAGCTATTGGATCAAGGATAGCACCAAATACTTGCATTATGGCACAATTAAGAACATAAGAACGGCCATACTGGGTCAGACCAAAGGTCCATCTAGCCCACTATCCTGTCTTCTGACAGTGGCCACTGCCAGGTGCCCCAGAGGGAATGAACAGAACACATAATCATCAAGTGATCCATCCCCTGTTGCCCATTCCCAGCTTCTGGCAAACAGAGGCTAGGGACACCATCCCTATCCATCCTGGCTAATAGCCATTGATGGACCTATGCTCCAGGAATTTATCTAGTTCTCTTTTTTTAACCCTTTGGCCAGATGCTTTGGCCAGACTATTTTCTTGCTGAAGGAATTGATACCAAGCCTCATCACCCACATCCACCAGCAATTCCATAGCAAAATCGTCCTCCTGATTTTCCAAACATTCCATGGAATTTTTTTGCACACTATCACTTTGGGTATGTCTACATTGGAGATGAAGGTGCAGTTTCCAACTTGGGTAGACATACCTGCTCTAGCTTTCATCAAGCTAGCATGCTAAAAAAGAAATGTAGCCACAGCAGCACAAATGGCAGGATGAAATAGCCACCCTGAGTATGTACCTAGGGTTTCAGAAGGGACTGTACTTGGGGTAGCTAGCTGGAAATTACACCTCTAGCTCCAGCATAGGCATACCTTTAGATCTCCTGTCCTCCTACTCCAACCTGGTCAAGCTATTCCTCTATACAGTCATATCCTCTGTCCTCTCCCTTATTTTCTGCACTTTTGATCAATCTACAATGTTTTCCATGCCTGTCATTTCACATCTTTCTAATTCACTTAGCCTATTCTTGACAGTAATCTCCACCTCACCTCCTTTTCTTCTTTCCATTCTTTTAACAGTGGGCCAAATCCTCACCCAAACAAAAAGCTCCCCCTATAATCTACAGGCAGTCTCCAGCACCGTCAATTTGGCACTCTTTCCAAATATTCCAGCTGCCTCTTTAAAGCCTGTTTTAAGTATTACAACACAATATCTCCTCCCCCTTCCCCGGCCCAATTGTATTCTTCAGATAAACTACCATGAAATTCTTTAGTGTGGCTAGGGAGAAAATGAATACACTATGGGCACAGCAGCTCTCCTACAGCGAGGAAGAGAATGACATATAGAAACAGAGCAGAGCAAGAGGCAAAGGAGCAGTGATATTAAGAGACTTCCAGACAGGGGTGAAAGTAAGCCAGTACAGGCCAGAACGGCTTACCGATAAAAAGTGGCCCGTACGCAGCTGACAGTGCTTTAACGTTGTTGCCCCTTTTGCCCTTCCCCCCGGACCGCCAAGGGGAGGGGGGGCAAAAGGGGCAGCTGCCCTGAGGCCAGTGATTTAAAAGGACCCAGGGCTCCCAACCCCGGGCCCTTTAAATCACCTCCGGAGCCCCAGGTGGCATGGGCCAGGCAGCGTGGATGGGCTAGCTGGAGGAGGTTGACCCTCCCAGCCCCGCCCCTTGCACCCAAGGCCCCGTACCGGTAAGTATTTAATGTTACTTTCACCCCCGCTCCCAGAGGACTTTTGTTTGAGTTAGAATAGCAAAATCTGGTCTCCTCAGTAATTAGTCTGCAAAAACACTTGCTTGCATCTTTACCTCCCAACATTACTGTTCTCTTGTCTACTCCCTCTCTAGCTGTAGAAAAGATGGTGTATCCCAGTGTTTCTCAAACTGGGGTCGCCGCTTGTGTAGGGAAAGCCCCGGTGGGCCGGGCCGGTTTGTTTACCTGCCCCGTCCGCAGGTCCGGCCAATCGCGGCTCCCAATGGCCGTGGTTTGCTGCTGCAGGCCAATGGGGGCTGTTGGAAGTGGCGCGGGCCGAGAGACATACTGGCTGCCACTTCCAGCAGCTCCCATTGGTCTACACAAGCGGCAACCCCAGTTTGAGAAACACTGGTGTATCCAGTGCTATAAATTATTCTCTCTCCTGCTACACTGAAGAATTTCAGGATCATTTGTTTGAAAGATACTATAGAAGAGTTGTTTCAGAGTAGCAGCCGTGTCAGTCTGTATCTGCAAAAAAACAGGAGTACTTGTGACACCTTCGGGTATGTCTACACTACGAGAGTAGTTCGATTTTACTTAAATCGAATATGTGGAATCGATATTACAAAGTCGAACGTGTGTGTCCACACTAAGGACAGTAATTCGACTTTGTGAGTCCACACTAACGGGGCAAGCGTCGACATTGGAAGCGGTGCACTGTGGGCAGCTATCCCACAGTTCCCGCAGTCCCCGCTGCCCATTGGAATTCTGGGTCGAGCCCCCAATGCCTTCTGGGTAAAAAAATGTGTCGAGGGTGGTTTTAGGTAACTGTCGTCATCCAACCGTCACTCCCGCCCTCCCTCCCTGAAAGCGCCGGCGGGAAATCAGTTTGCGCACTTTTCTGATCAGTGACAGCGCGGACGCCACAGCACTGCGAGCATGGAGCCCGCTGCGACCATCACTGCAGTTATGGCCGTTATCAACACCTCGCACGTTATCATCCACCTTTCCCAGAGGCAGATGCTGAGAAATCGGGCGAGGAGGCTACGGCAGCGCGGTGAGGACCTGAAGTCTGAGAGTGGCACAGACCTGTCACAAAGCACAGGACCCCGCGCCGAGGACATCATGGTGGCAATGGGTCATGTTGATGTTGTGGAACGGCGATTCTGGGCCCGGGAAACAAGCACGGACTGGTGGGACCGCATAGTGCTGCAGGTCTGGGATGAATCACAGTGGCTGCGAAACTTTCGCATGCGGAAGGGGACTTTCCTGGAACTTTGTGAGTTGCTGTCCCCTGCCCTGAAGCGCAAGGACACCCAGATGTGAGCAGCCCTGAGTGTCCAGAAGCGAGTGGCCATAGCCCTCTGGAAGCTTGCAACGCCGGACAGCTACCGGTCAGTCGCAATCCACTTTGGCGTGGGCAAATCTACCGTGGGGGTTGTTGTGATGCAAGTAGCCAACGCAATCGTTGAGCTACTGCTCTCAAAGGTAGTGACCCTGGGAAACGTGGAGGTCATCATAGATGGCTTCACCGCGATGGGATTCCCAAACTGCGGTGGGGCTATAGATGGAACTCACATCCCTATCCTGGGACCGGACCACCAGGCCAGCCAGTACATTAACCGAAAGGGCTACTTTTCAATGGTGCTGCAAGCACTGGTGCACCATAGGGGACGTTTTACAAACATCAACGTCGGATGGCCGGGCAAGGTTCATGACGCTCGTGTTTTCAGGAACTCTGGTCTGTTTAGACGGCTGCAGGAAGGTATTTACTTCCCGGACCACAAAATAACTCTTGGGGATGTGGAGATGCCTATAGTGATCCTCGGGGACCCAGCCTACCCGCTAATGCCCTGGCTCATGAAGCCCTATACAGGCGCCCTGGACAGTGAAAAAGAACTCTTCAACTACCGGCTGAGCAAGTGCAGAATGGTGGTGGAGTGTGCTTTTGGACGTCTCAAGGGGAGATGGAGAACCTTACTGACTCGCTCTGATCTCAGCGAAACCAATATCCCCATTGTTATTGCAGCTTGCTGTGTGCTCCACAATCTGTGTGAGAGCAAGGGGGAGACCTTTATGGCGGGGTGGGAGGTTGAGGCAAATAGCCTGGCTGCTGATTACACCCAGCCAGACAGCCGGGCGATTAGAAGAGCCCAGCGGGACGCGCTGTGCATCCAGGAGGCTTTGAAAGCTAGGTTCCTGAGTGAGCAGGGTAACCTGTGACTATTAAGTTTGTTTACAGAGAAGCTGAACCTGCCCCCGTTTCTTTACCCAGTAAATGTTCACTATCCTATCCAGTTACATACCCCGTTCACCCCGTTCCCCCCCTTCCAACACACGTTTAAAAATAAAATCAGTTGAAATTTGTTAATGAACACCGTTTTCTTTATTACTGTTTCCGCGGGTGTTGAACCTGGGACGCAGACTGTGGTGGGGAGCGGGTGTAGTGTAGTGATGCAAAGGACGCTTCTAAACTCCAGGAATGACAGGCTCCACACTGGTGGACTGGTTGTTTCAACGGAGCCTGCCACCCCTCCTGTTCGGGACTCTGTGTGTGGGGGCTATGTGACTTTGTGGCAGGGGGAGGATGGTTACAGATCCCCTGCTGCGTGGCTCTGTGATCCAGGATAAGGACCGCTGCATAAGATCTCTAACCGCCCTCCCCCGCCACAAAGTCACATAGCCCCCCACACACACAGAACATGAAAACCACCTCCCAGACTGACCAGGGTAACTAGTGACTGCAATGTGATCCTTCCCCTGATTCTGTGTCCGGGTTAACGCCTGGGGACGGTTGGTAGGGGATCTCTGTAAGGGTGACGAAGAGATCCTGGCTGTCGGGGAAATCAGCGTTGTAAGCGCTGTCGACTGCCTTGTCCTCCTCATCTCCTTCCTCATCTTCCCCGTCCACTAACATCTCCGAGGAACCGGCCGTCGACAATATCTCATCCTCAGAGTCCACGGTCAGTGGTGGAGTAGTGGTGGCGGCCGCACCTAGGATGGAATGCAGTGCCTCGTAGAAACGGGATGTCTGGGGCTGGGATCCGGAGCATCCATTTGCCTCTTTGGTCTTCTGGTAGCCTTCTCTCAGCTCCTTGATTTTCACGTGGCACTGCGTTGCATCCCGGCTGTATCCTATCTCTGCCATGGCTTTAGAGATCTTCTCGTAGATCTTTGCATTCCGTCTTTTCGATCGCAGCTCGGAAAGCACGGACTCATCGCCCCACACAGTGATCAGATCCAAGACTTCCCGATCAGTCCATGCTGGGGCCCTCTTTCTATTCTGAGATTGCATGGCCATCTCTGCTGGAGAGCTCTGCATCCTTGCCAGTGCTGCTGAGCTCGCCACGATGTCCAAACAGGAAATGAGATTCAAACTGCCCAGACAGGAAAAGGAATTCAAATTTTCCCGGGGCTTTTCCTGTGTGGCTGGTCAGAGCATCTGAGCTCGGACTGCTGTCCAGAGCGTCAACAGAGTGGTGCACTGTGGGATAGCTCCCGGAGCTATTACCGTCAATTTCCATCCACACCTAGCCTAATTCGACATGGCCATGTCGAATTTAGCGCTACTCCCCTCGTTGGGGAGGAGTACAGAAGTCGAATTTAAGAGACCTCTATGTCGAACTAAATAGCTTCGTGGTGTGGATGGGTGCAGAGTTAATCCGATGTAACGGTGCTAAATTCGACATAAACTCCTAGTGTAGACCAGGCCTTAGAGACTAACAAATTTATTTGAGCATAAGCTTTCGTGGGCTACAGCCCACTTCATCGGATGCATAGAATGGAATATATAGTGAGGAGATATATATACATACAGAGAACATGAAAAGGTGGGAGTTGCCCAACCCACTCTAAGAGGCTAATTAATTAAGATGAACTGTTGTCAGCAGGAGAAAAAAAACTTTTGTAGTGATAATCAAGATGGCCCATTTAAGACAGTTTGACAAAAAGCTGTGAGGATACTTAACATGGGGGAAATAGATTCAATGTGTGTAATGGCTCAGCCATTCCCAGTCTCTATTTAAGCCTAAGTTGATAGTATCCAGTTTGCATATCAATTCAAGTTCAGCAGTTTCTCGTTGGAGTCTGTTTTTGAAGCTTTTCTGTTGCAAAATTGCCACCTTTAAATCTGTTACTGAATGGCCAGAGAGGTTGAAGTGTTCTCCTACTGGTTTTTGAATGTTATGATTCCTGATGTCAGATTTGTGTCCATTTATTCTTTTGTGTAGCGACTGTCCAGTTTGGCCAATGTACATGGCAGAGGGGCATTGCTGGCACATGATGGCATATATCACATTGGTAGATGTGCAGGTGAGTGTTATTGTACTAGAATACTTAAGATAGGCTATTAAAAAGTTAGGAAATTTACTATTTGGTGGTGGTACCTAATTGGCAAGAACGAGTTTACTGTTTGTTTATCCACACAAGAGGTATTTCATAGGTAGCAATAGTATAAGTTTCCCACACTGACATGCCTATAGTGTAGATTGCCTCAGAGAATAGAAAACTGACCCCTGTGCTATTTTTCTTACTTACTGTAGAGTACAAATAATATTCTTCTTAAAACATCAGCCAAGAAGATAATAAATATTATTCATAAAAAGAAGGGGTTATTCACCTTGTAGTAACTTTAGTTCTTTGAGATGTGTAGTTCACTTCAGGTGGTACATGTGTTCCTTGTGCTCAGGACTGGAGGATTTCCTTTAGCAACATCTGTGTAGCTGCTCAGATGCCTCCACTCTCCTCTTGCTCCACCCTGAGGGAAGGAAGGGGGCTGTTGGACCACTGGAATCTTAGTTCCTTCTCTAACACTAGTCTGTAGGGGAGAGACCCCAATATTGATGCAAACATAATATTAATAAATTATAACTTTAAGTCATTACACACTTGGTTGCACCTTTACTGAATATTGAGATATAACCAGAAGAGTATTCTTGGAAATAAAACAATACACATATTTATGTTACAAAATGTTAAAATTAATAAAAAGAAATTCCAGAAAGTTTCTGCTCCTGTCTCCCAAGGACAAGCAAACATCAAGTAGACAAACCATGAAAACACTTTTAGGAAAATACTGATTGTGAAAGGAATGGGGGGGAGGTTGTGTTCTCAGAGCAATAACTCTGGAGGCAAAGTAGGCGTATATCTAAACCCTCCTCCTCTTCTTTTCAAAGAAAAACCTGAGTTTAAACCCACACAAAGAATTCTAGAAATATCCTTATTGAAATTATTTCTTTTGCAAACACACTGAAGTCTTCATTCTTTACCTTTGGAGAATGTTTATGGTGGGAAATGTTTTACAGAAGATACTGGTTTCTTCCAATTCATGTTTCCACTTAAAGGTGAAAATATTTGATGTTTCTCAATTGCTTAAGATGGTGTCAGGGATTGGCTGGGTACCCCGGACCAGCAGTATCACCTAATGGAGATACTCCAAGGCATAATCTATGATAATACCTACTGGTGAGAGTCCAAGAGGCCACTTTGCCTAGCAGCACTATCAGGGGTAGTCACCTAGCGGCAAGAGTGGGGAGGATAGGGGAACTAGGACCTGTCCTACTCCACCAGAGTCTGACCCAGGGCTCTTCAAAACAAGGTATCCCGACATAAGGTTCAGGTCTCACTACCCCCAAGTGCATTTCCTGGGTCACTTCCCACCCTTCTCTCAGTCACTCCAGCGTCATCCCCACAGTTGGATGCAGGGTGTCTCTTGTGTCCTTTCTGTTTAATTTCTGGTGGCTCCTCTGCTGGCAACAGCAAGCCACCCTCTCAGCTCCCGTGGTTGGCTGGCTTCCCAGGGTGCAGCTAGGAGTTCTCGACCCCGGTGGCTTGCGTCCCAGTGGCTTCCTGACAAGAGGCTGCTGCACACAATCTATCTCCTCTTCCATCAGCCCAGACTGAGCTGATCTGCTCCCTTTTGAATGCTCTCCACTGGAGCATGCCCATCAGGGTGAGAGGGCAGTCTTGGCCAAGAACTGTTCTTTAACATTTGCTTCGCCAGTGCAGGGTTGGTATACCCTATCACACACCCTCTCCCCCTCATGTTAGAACCCGACGGTTGTTCTTCTTCCTGTTCCTCCCCTCCTGCTCGTAAGAAGAAATCAGTGAATTCAGAATTAAATTGCAGTTAATTCCACATCCTCGAAGGTTCATATATCAGTGATGAGATGGCACAGGTGGTCCACCCAGCTGGTGCTGTAGACAACTATGTCATCAATGTAAGCAGCAACGTACTGGTCATGGAGTCATAGTAGTTGATCCATTAGACACTGGAAGGTGGCAGCCACTCCATGAAGGCCGAATGGCATGGTGACAAACTGATACAGGCTGTATGGTGTAGAAAAGGCTGTCTTCTCCCTGGACATCCTGATAAGGGGGATTTGCCAATAACCTTTTATTCAGGGTGGAAATGTATTTGGTGTTCCCTAGCTTCTCCAATAGTTTGTCCACCTGGGGCATGGAGTAGCCATCAAAGTGGGATTTGGCGTTAACCTTTCTGAAATCAATGTAAAACCTTGTGGACCCATCTGGTTTTGGTACTAAGACTATGGGGCTTTTCCATTTGCTCCGCTATTCTTCCATGACCCCTTGCACTAGCAAAGCCCCATGAGTCTCCTCACTTTCGGGTGTGGGTTAGTCTTCACTGGATGTTTGCTGCTCCACAGCTTCCGGACCTCCCCAACCACCTCCAGTCCCACCCCAAGACTGCCGGGTAGGCCAAGGTGTCTGCTAGGCCTACCTGGCATGTCACCATATCACCCTCCACTTTGAGGCAAATCTTGGTTGTCGGGTAGGGTCGCACATCCCCGTGGATACACTGGAGGTAGATGGTCGGTCGTGCCATGTCAAGGGATTCAAGGAAACTGATCCAGATAATAATCTGACTGCATTTAGAGTCCACCAGGCCCATTATCTGGGTATTGTTGACCCCCACTGGGAGTAGCAGCTTGGCTTGACCGCTCTTCCAAGCTTGGAGGCCTGTGGTCCAGGCCTGGCCATAACTATAATCCATAAAGGAGAACTCTCATCTGAAATGTCCTTCTTGTCTGCACTTGAAACACGGGCCCTTGGGGATCCCTGCCAGAGAGCTCTTTCCTGTAGTGACGGGGCCTCTGTGGGGCATGTACTCCTTTCCCCAGGGCTCTTGGACTCCCCTTCATCATGCGTCGGGACTGAAGTTCCTCCCTTTGGCCAGCGGCATTTCCCGCAGAGTTGGGTGGATCAGCGGTCCCGTATTGTCTCCTAGCCTGGCCAATGCTGGGATTCGGGGCTTTACTCCCAGGGTTTCCAGGTCTTGATGCTCGATGTGTCATTTTTTTGGTGGCCATGTAATCTTCCATAAGGGTGACCATCTTCGACAGCATTGATGGCCAATGGCACTTCACCCACTCCCTTCCCCCGGCCAGAAGAATCTGGGGCAATTGTTCTATCACAATCATCGCTGCCACTTGTGCCCCCGTCTGTTTCCCTGGGTTCAGCCAGCGCCAGCAGTAATCTTGTAGATGCTGGGCCATCCCCCGTGGCTGAACTCTAGGCGCGTACTAATGCTGTTGAAACCTCTGTCTGTACATCTTGGGGTTGATTACCAGCTGGTTGAGTATGGCCTCCTTCACTTTAGTGTAGTATGGAGCTTCCACGGGGATCAGGCTGCAGTATGCCACTTGAGCGGGGCCAATAATGTATGGGGCCAACAAGGTAGTCCAATGCTCTGCTGGACATTGCTCCACAGTGACTACCCCCTCAAAAGTAACTAGGAAGGCCTCAGGATCATCCCCGGGGTCCATCTTCATGAGCCTTATAGGTAGCCTTGCAGGGAAGTTGTTTCCTTCCAGCCCAGGCGCCGTGACATTAGATGCCCCGTGGGGATGTATTAGCACTCTCATCTGTTGGTCCAGATGCTCCTGTTGTACCTGGTGCTGGGCTGCCAGTTCTTGTATCAGCGGCTGCTGCTCTTGCTCCTGGGCCATCTATTGCTGCTGCTGGACTGTGATCACCTGCAGCATCTGCCCCTGTTGCTACTGGCTCTCCAACACCCACTGTAACATTTTTTCTGTATCCATGATTCTTTGTCTTTATAATCTTCTAAGCTCCCTGTTTGTCCTTTCAATAGGACCCAGTTGTTGCCCCCATTTTCCATCACATGTTGGGGGTTGGCTGGGTGCCCTGGGCTGACAGTATCACCTAATGGCAATACTCCAGGGTGTAATACCTACTAGCAAGAGTTCAAAGGGAAGCCACTTCGTCTTGCGGCAGTATCAGAGGTAGAGCTGCCTAGCGGCGAGAATCAAAGGAGCCGCTCCATCTAGCAGTGCTATCAGGAGAATTTAATTGGATTTAAGATTCTTAATATTGGTTAAATGGCCTGTTTCGGGACAACTTCTTAACTGTCTTCTTCTAAGTAACTGATTTAAATATTTTCTTTAGCTTTATAGAATGTAGCTAAGATTTTGTACTTTGCCAGCGATAAGCTGGCTGGTTATTTATTAATAACCAACAGGTCTACCCGCTCCGTAATAAAGTTATTTTGTCCATCTATAAACATACTTAGTTATCTAAGGATGGATTTGCAATAATTTTGGGAGGCAATGTACTTTGGTCTTAACTCACCAAAATGAAAGCACCCCCAAGATGAGTTTCTTTCTCATTATGGGTGTAACCTCTTAAAAGCTCTCTGGAGACAGACATACAGAAGAGATTTTAATGGAAATAACCAGTTTATTGTTTATGTTCGATCATTGTTGGATATTTTCTTTTCCTTTCTTTAATACAGAATAGCTGTGGTTAATAATTGTGATTGTTTTTGTTTGGTCTTGATCATGGTGTCCTCTAAGATATGTAAAAGAACCCAGGTGTCTAAACAATGGGAACCACACCCCAAGTTGTAAGAGAAATAATTAGTAAGAGCTTGTTTCTCTAAATTAAATATTTTAGTATTTTTTAAAACATTACTTGGCATCTGGCAATTTAAATCACTCATTTCAACCCCACAAGTCGCTGAGGGCGGGGGGGGGGAGGGGGGACCAGGCATCATGGGAGGAAGGTGGATAGTAAACTACACAGAGGTACAAAGCAGCTCAAAGAATTCAAGTTACAACAAGGTGAGTAACCTCTCCTTCTTCTTTGAGTGATTGTCCCTATATGTAGTGCACTTCAGATGATTCACAAGCAGTGTCTCTTTAAGGGAGGCAGGTGCCTGGAGTCCTATGACACAACAGACAGCATGAGACCTAGAGAGGCGTCAGAAGTGGTTGTTTGCACACATGCATAATGTTCAATTAAGATGCATACAGTGCAATGGAATACTAAACTGTATTATATTGTTCAGTCACTAGGTATCACTGTGTGTAAAATACCTTATTTAAGCTAACCTCAGCCATACCTGGCAAAGAATTAAAGGATCTTATGATGAACACATTTGTTGTGTACCTCACTAAGAAAGAAGCTCTGTAGCCTGTCCATATCTGGTACAGGAATATGACATGGTGTCAGAAGTAAACTAGAGTCAGAGGAGAACACAAACAAAAGGAAAACAGCAACAAAGGATGCAAACAGAAGGAACAAAGCAACAACGTTTTCAGAATCTCATCAACATGCCATTCTTCAATATCCCAGAGAACTTCAGCTTTGGCAAACCTTCACAATGGAAAGACTGGAAGCAGTATTTTGCAAGATTTCAATTTGCAAACATGCTCCACAAAGAAACTAGAGATATATGCATATCTTCCTTAATTTGTGCTATGGGGAAGCAGACAGTACATATCTTTAAATCCTTTGACTTTACTGAAGTCAATCACAATGATGACTATGAAAGGGTTTCTGGCTATGTTTGATGTATACTTTATACCTTAGGAAAATGTGGTTTATGAAAGAGAATGCTCCCAAAAAAAGAATTAAAGAATCAGGGGGAAATGTTGAATGTTTTATATGAGTTCTGCATACATTGGCTGAAAACTGCTCTTTTGTGACTGTAAAATATGAAAATATCAGAGACAGGCTGGGTTATTGGGTTAACAGATAAAAACCTTTCACAGCAGCTACAACTGAAGAGAGATTTAACCCTAGCCACAGCTATATAGAAAGTAAAAAAGTCTGAGCTGGTGAGACAGCAAAACCAAGAACTTGCCCAACTTGAAAAAACAAGAAACTAGCTTAGAAGCTGTTAACAGATGCAGCAAGAGTGCTAAAAGTCATTACCATAAAACCCCTTAGGGAAAGCGAGAGAACTCCCAGGCTCAGAGAGACTAATTCCAGCCTGCATGCACAAGCTATGAAAACGTCATATCCCAAGAGATGATGTATGTCCAGCCAGAGGTGTAATAAATACATGAAATATTGGCATTTTTCAGCTGTTTGCTGCACCAAACCAGTCAGGGAGTTGACTCATATTACAGACAATCAAAAGCCTTTGTTTCTGAGATCTATCACTTGTGATGACATATAACCTACTTGGAGAGTGAAACTGAATATTCATGGCAAGAATATTGACTTTAAAATTGACACAGGAGTAGACATCACAGTCCTTTCAAAAGGGAATTCCAATCACCTTCAATCTTCCCAGAGCTGAAGTCACCTGACATAGCTCTGACAAGCCCTAGAGGTATTCTGAACTGCATGGGACAGTTCACCTCAGAAACAATTTACATAGACAAAAGCTTTGCATTCAGAGTGAATGTGATCAATAGATTACTTACCGACAGCCTTCTCCGCCACGGTGTGGCAGCCGTGATGGACCTTGTGAGAAAGGTGGAAGAACTCAATGGAATATTTGGTGATACTGGACTTTTGAAAGGAGATCCAGCAAAAATAAACTTAAGAGACAATGCTGAACCCCATGGTGTTTATACACTTCTCAGGATCCCTATCCCATTACTTGATAAAGTGGAAACTGAGTTAAAGAGAAGGGAACAGATTGGCATAATTGAGTAAATCCCTAAGACAACAGCATGGTATGTCCCAATGGTATTAGTTATAAAGAAAAATAGGAAAATATGATTCTGTGTTGATCTTAAATGACTTAATGAAGCAATAGAGAGAAAAATATCTGGTACTAGCAGACTAGGACAAGTCATTTTATCATAGAAGTGTATGATTGTCATGGTGAACACATACATTGTGTCATATAATCAATGTGTGATAAATAGATATAAGTAGAATAGAACTATAGGAGTATAAGATTGACAAGTATTTAGGAGTGATGAGTGGGCATTAGGGATCAGCAAAACATGGCTTGTAATTCAAGGCCTAAAAGTTGAGGCCTGTAAGGTTTTGGTTTAGCCACAGTAGACTTCAGGCTTAACTATGCTTGACATAAGCGGGTGACCAAATAATAACGCTATGCCAGTAAAGTAAAAAGATTACTGGAAAGAATGGACCAATAATTGATGTTACAGGAAATATGTTGTAGTGTACCCACCTAGATCATAAGACACCTGATTGTAACATCACAAAAAATTCTGTTCTCACTGTAGGCTACCCTGGAAACAGGTTTACACAAATGTTAATGAGATGCTTATAAGACAAAGGGGAGCTAAGCACAACCTATGAAAAGTGGGGCACACCAAAAGGAACTAAGATGTGGAGCACAAAGGAGAATGGGGGTGCATGTGCAGACCACAGAGACATTGCTAAAGAAAAATTGCCAGTCCTGGGTGCATGCAGTGTTTGCACAACCTGAAATGCACTACACATAAGGACAATAACTCGAACTTCTTCATCTAGTGAAGTTGTGGTCTGGTTCAGACACTTCTGAGGTTTGTATTCTAAACTAAAGGACCTTGAAATTCGAGATAGAGGGCCAGCAAATCAGGAGTTAACACAAATACAAGAACTGTTATGTTGAAATTAATGGAATTACACCAGTATAAAGCTGGTAGAAATAAGGAGAATCAGGCCTAAAATGTCTGACAACAAATTCAACTTTTCAGTGAAACTCTCACAACTTTTTAGCAAACCATTATCCTTCCATGGGGTCCTAGGATCTGCCCCAGCAAACTGGTCTGTGCAAGCAAAGGGGTCTGGCCCATGTATACCAGCTTGGGAGATCAGGGCTTTATAATAGAATTATATTGTTCTTGCTAAATAGATTATTTATTTCTTCAACTCAGAAAAGGGAAAGTAAAGCTCAGGCTTCTAGCCCCTTCAACCACATTCGTTGCCAAGTCATTTTGGCCTGGGACAGTTTCCTCTCCTCCCCCCGTGAGACTTCAAACTCTTGCATGTTTCTTGTCTTCTCCCTATTAGCTGTCAGGCCCTTCCTTATCTTTCTCCGCACTAAGACATCTCTGTGCATCCCCCAGGCCTCAATCTCCATCCTCCAGGCCTTCCCCCCCTTTTCTTATCATGTGATTAAAGACTCTCATTCTATTAGCGTACAATGGGAAAGGACCCTCTCTATTTTGGCTTCCATAACCATGCTACTGGTAAAGAAATGATGGCCTGTTGAAAGACAGAGCAGACCGATGTTGTTTGTGTTTTGGACTGGAGAGGGGTACACTTCAGATTTCATTACAGTTGGATCTATTTAAAATTTTCTTCTCAGGTTCTAGGTGTATGTATGGTTAGCAGATTCTGACAGATCTAAGTAATTGTTCATATCTTTCAACAGTTTGTAGGCACACTTACTTATCTATCTGATTTTTTATATTCCCACCAACGCTATGGTATTGGAGGAGCACCTTCAATGGAGTTATACATCTCTAGTCCTAATTAGCCTACTTTCCCCAAATATTTTTCACATGTTAATACTTCAAAAAGCATATGGTCAGAAGAAACATCAAAGAGTGGGATTAGCTCACCAGACCTGCAACTGTACAACTTCAGTAATACTGACATGTGTGGTTTGCCAAGATAAAGTAATCAAAGGTTTCTAAATACCAGTTTAACTTCAGAACTGCATCTAACGGGAACAATCATGAAAGGTGCTGAACAGCTATTTGCAAGATACTAAGCACTTTACTCCCACTGAAATAAGGGCACTCAGTACCTCACAGAACAGACCCCTTTGTTAGTGGTGTGTTTGACAGCATGCAGTAAATAGATCATACTGTACACCTCAATCGTAATTTTACAGTGTACCATTTTGATGTAGTTTGGATATTGTGCTGGGAAAATCTGACTGCAAAAGGTTTACAGGAAATCTTTTTTTTTTTTTTTTTGAACACAAGACTAACATTACGCATGGGAATGATACATTGTCGGTTTGTTACATCTGACTTAAAAAAAAAAATGCTGACGTACAGGACCTGGATGTGAAAATAGCTAGTGGCTCAATCAAGGATTTTCTGGTCTGTGAGTTCATGTATTGAAGCAGCCATATGAATAATAACATCCTTAACATATCTCCCAGCTAATCCTTTGGGAGGGTGATGAAAGTGGAAAAAACAGAAAGTCTGATTCATTGACAAGTTGTGATTTTTTTTTAAGTGTACTGTTCCATGTATCATACTGTTCTTTAAAGTCCCTGAATTACTAACATATTCGAAGATTGTTTTATTTCGATTAATAAATGAACATTAGTATGTTCTCACCTTATCGCTGGCGATGAGACTAGCAATGGCTTTTAAGGGGAGATACCTTGTCTTCTTGTTTTAGTCTTTAAGCAGGCTGTAATGCTGTGTTCAAATATGAATCAAGTTTAAAGTGCAATTAATTTGATGGCCAGACTATTCTTTAGTGGATATTGGCCACATTAAACCACCAAGCAAACAAAATGAATCAGCAGAGTGCATCAAGATTAGCGACCTCTTCTCAAAGCAAGGTATGTCTATACTACTGCTGGAAGTGTGCTTCCCAGTGTGGATAGACAGAAAAGTGCTAGCTCTGCTCAGCCTACTGCACTAAAAATAGCAATGCAGCTTGGGACAAGATGGGCAGAGGCTTGAGCAAGTTGCCCAAATATGTACCCAAGGTGTCTGAGGAGGGGAAGGGGAGTATACTCAGGCTGCTAGCCCAAGTCACCGCCCATGCTACCCTTGGTTACACAGCTATTTTTAGTGTGCTAGCTCGAAGTATGCTCCCAGCTGCAGTGTAAACAGATTTAAGATTCGATCATGCAACTTCTACCCACTCAGATAATCAAGGAGACTGTAAGATTTACTCATGCAATCAGAGGCATGAACAAGATCCAGTCCTTGGATAACAGGGTTGTTGCAGATAAGAATGAGAGTTTATTGGAAAATTTCAGCAAAAACAAAATTGGGATGAAAACCAAAATGAAATGTTGCAAATATTTCCGTGGTTCTTCCCTAGCTTCATTGGCAACACTTTTTAGGGGACTTGTCCAGCACTCTCATTCACTAATCCTAATGGGATGCTATTTGCCACTTATTTTCAGCATCACTAATATTTACAAAATATAACTGTTCCAGAACTGTTGCCTGCATTTCTAAATTACTTAGCTTATTACAAAAGAAGAGGTTACTGACCTGTAACTGAAGTTCCTTCGAGATGTTTGGTCCCTATCTGTATTCCAATGTGGACTGCACATGTGCCCGGAACCAGAGAACTTGAAAGTAGCATCCATTGGTCCGTGCACATGCCCTAGCTCACTTTGTACCTCTGACTGAGGGGATAGAGGATGGGGCGGACTGGCTGCCTCTCTAGTTCCTTTTCTATCATGAATCAAATCTGATCCAAAGCAGAGGGGAAGGAGGGTGGATATTGGATTGCAGATAGGGACCACACACCTTGTAGAACGTCCAGTTACATGTAAGCTCCTCTTCTTCTTTGAGGATGGTCTCTATGGTATTCCACTGTGGATGATTGACAAGCAATACCTAAGTAGCAGGAAGGTGCTGAGAGGAATACAACTGTCCCAAAGGACATAAGCAGAAGGGTCCTGCACCAGACCATAATGTTTTGCAAATGTGTCATCGGAGCGCTATATGGCCACTTTACAGATGTCCGGGAGGAGTATCTCCTGAAGAGACACAATAGCTGTTGCTTGTGGTCTGTGGAATGAGCTCTTACCCTATGGAAGAAGGAGAGGTTCAAAAGCTGATAGAGTAGACTGCATCCAGAGATCCATTTGGAGATTTACTGGGTGGAGATGGCATGGCCTCTGACTCTATTTGCTATAGCAACGATAGTCTCCGGGATTTCCTGAGTGGTTTTGTCCTCTGTAGGTAGAAAGCTGAGGCCCGCCAAACATTGAGGGTAGAATCTTCATTTCACTGTGGAAGCATGTGGTTTGGAAAGAACACAGGTAACTGAATGGATTGGTTAAGGTGAAATTCCAAAACTACGTTAGGGGAGAATTTGGGGTGTAGACATAAAGAAACCTTATCCTTATTCAATATAGGATATGGAGAAACTGCCATCATCATTCCAAGTTTGATAACCCTTCTCACTGAGGTGGTGGCAACTGAAAAAGCGACCTTCATGGAAAGGAGGGATATGGAACAAGTAGCTAAAGGTTCAAAGGTGGTCAGCACTGAGAGAACAAGGATCAGGTCCCACTGGGGCACTGGCTTCTGAATAGGTGGGAAGGTTTTTATTAGGTCTTTCGAGAATCTATTAGTCAGCGAATGGGTGAAGTGAATAGCTCAGAGAAGGTGGATGGTATGCACGGATCGCTAACAAGTGTACTTGCCAGGAGCTGATTGATGGACAGATTTGGTGTCTTCAAAGAGAGGATATAGTCCAAGATGAGAGGAATATCTATAGTCTCTGACAGAGTGCTTCTTGGTTGTGCACAAGAAGAGAAGCATTTCCATTTAGCTAAGTTACATTTTCTAGTAGAGTCCTTTCCACTATTAGAGATGATGTCTCATACAGCTGTGGAGCATGAACATTCTAAGGATGATGCCCATCCAAATACCAAGCTCTGAGGTGGAGGGGACACAGATTGGGCTGCTTGAACTTGCTGTTCCACTCTGTCAGGAGCTCAGGGAATGTTGAGAGGATGATTGGTCATCAGGATGACATGCATTGTAGATTGGAAAACCAGAATTGTCTGGGCCAGAAGGGGTTAATCAGGATGATCCTTGCACTGCCCTGCTGGATTTTCTGTAGAACTTGTGGTAGGAGCGGTAGCGGAGGGAAGGCATAGTTAAACTTATCTGACGAAGTAAGAAGCACAGCATCACCCTGGGAGTTGTGACCTAAGGCTCTTCTGGAGCAATACATGAGGTATTTCCTGTTTGAGAGGCAAACGGATCCCTGGTTGGCGTCCCCCATAGAATGAAAATGTTGTGCAGTACTGAGTTGTAGAGCTCCCACTCATGGTTGATTGCAAAATGTCTGCTGATGGAATCTGTGAGCACATTTTGCTTCCCCGGAAGGTAGGCTGCTAATAGGGTGATTTGATTGCTGATACACCAGTTGCAGAAGCAGCTTCTGCACACAGGGAGGCAGATCTTGCTCCCCCTTGCTTGTTGACGTAGAAGACAGTTGTAACAGTCTCTGATATTATAAGGACATGGTGAGCATGGATGAATGGAAGAAAGGACTTGTACGCCTTCTGAACTGCTCATAACTCCAGGACATTGATGAGCATCCTGGCCTCTCAAGATATCCAGGCACCCTGTGCTGTGTGGCTGCTCATGCAGGCTCCCCCGCATAATGTGGATGTAGCTGTAAAGATGGTCCTGTCCAGAGAGGAAGTGAGAAAGGGTATACCTACTCATACCTGACGAGGATTTGTCCACCATGGTAGTGAAGACAGTACCTTGGCCAGAACTGTCACCATAAGGTGCAAGGAACGATGGCTCGGAGAGTATACTGACTGCAGCCAAGCTTGAAGGCAACGAAGGTGGAGTCTTGTGAATGGGGTGACATAAGTGCACAAGGCCATATGACTTAGGACAGACAGACATGTATTGACTGGTACTCAATGGTTGCTTGTGACCTGAGCTATGATACTGTTCATAATCTGGAATCTGTCCGGGGGCAGGTACGCTCTTGTGGTGATAGAATTTAAGGTTGCCCTGATGAAGTCCAGAGATTGTGTGGGGCTGAGAACAGATTTTTAGATGTTTACACTAACTCCCAGTGAAAAGAGGTGGTGTAGCATCATCAAAGTTGACAAACAGTCTACTGGGGAGGGAATTGGTAACAGGGAGCCAGTTGTCGAGGTAAACTGATGTCTGATGTGAGCTGCTACAACTGAGAATATCATGGTAAAGACTCTGGGGATGGTCACTATTCCAAAGGGGAGTAGTCTGTACTGAAAATGTTTGGCGCTTACCATGAATCTGAGAAAGCATCTGTGGGTGGGATGAATGTCTACGTGAAAGTTGGTGTCCTTCATATCAAGAGCCATGAACAACATGCCCTTCTCTAAAGATGGAATTATCACTGCCAATGTGAATGAATTGGTTGAGATGGAGGAGGTTGAAGACTGGTCTCCAACCATCCTTCTTTTTGGGTATCAGGAAGTAGGTCAAGTAAAACCCTCTCCCTTGGTATTGCAGTGGGGCACATTCTATTGTTCCTTGCTGCAGTAAGGAGTTCATGTCTTGTTTGAGAATACTCTCATGAAAGTGGCCCCCAAAAGGGGTGGGGAGCATTTTTTTTGGAGGAGGTAGGGATGCAAACTCCATCGTATAGCCAGAGATGATGACATTCAGCACCCACTTGTCCATTATCACACTCCAGTTGTTGAAAAAGAGTGCTAGATGACTCCAAATGGTGGGTGGGGGTTAGGAGGTGTAGGGCTTAGTGTTTCGTGGATCTTGATCTCCTGTAAAAAAATAACATCAAGCCAGAGGCTGAGAATGAGATGCCGAGCTTCTTGTAGAGGGTATAGGGAAGTGGGACTTTTGAAGCCTCTGTCTCTTACATGATAGTTCATAGGACCTCTGTGCTGTGTATCTAGATTTGGCAGATGGGTGGTGAAACTTCCTATTGGGGCAGGCACGTATACCCTCAGTGAGTGGAGGGTAGCCCTGGAATCCTTCAGGGTATGGAGGGACTTGTCCATCCTCTGGTTGAAGAGGTGTGATTCATTTAAGGCAAGGTACTCAATGGTATTCTGGATCTCCCTAGGGGAACCCTGATCCATGGAGCCATGACTCCCTGCACACAGGGATGGCAGTAGCCATAGCTCTAAAGGAGGCATCAGCAACATTGACTGAAGATTGGGGCCTCATGGCCTTCTCCATGAGGTATTTGTGGAGACAAAGTTCCTGCCCTTCTCAGATATGGCTGGAGAATGATCAACAGATACTGCACCTTGACACGATGTGAGCTTTCCCAAGGCAGTACAGATGATCATTGCTGACCGAGAAGGATCATGGGCAGGAAGCACAGAGTTTGAAGTCTGAAGTCCTGGGCATGGTCTAGTACCCGAATGGGGTCTTTAAAATAGAGACTTATAAAACAAAAACAACAAAGTTACATTCAAGAGGAGGACAGTCTGTATATCCCTTGACTAAGGGATTGCAAATGGGTATTAATACTAACCAAGTCACATTAAGAGAACCCTAAATCTCACCATTCCAAACAGGAAGCTGGTTACATATGGACTTTTGATGATGATGAGGACTTGGTTTTCCTGGACTCTTTTTGAAGATCAGACTCTTGAGCACCAAGGTAAAGAACAGTCAGGAATTAAATAATCCTGACTGAAACAGCTGAATGATTTACTACTTTATTTAAAAGCAAACAATACAGAAAACCTTGTTGGAACATACTTTTGTAGTACTTCCACTGTTTATTTTTTAAAATGTTTAATTTAGTGGGAGAACATTCTCCCCCCTCCCCCCCCCAATTGTCGAAGGCACAAAAATAATTCAGGTTCTGTTGTGTAACAGTGGCTGATCCCTTCTTGACATTGGCAAGCATCCTTTTCATTATCTGTATTTCAGACAAGGGAGGATGCAGGAGCAGATGTTATTACTGATATACATAAATTGCTGAGCAAACAAGAGGATTACTAGAGGAAGGAAAGTATTTGGAAACAACATCCGTCTCCCAATGTTTTCAGTTAAATATATTCTGGGTCAATTCCCAAGATCCAATTTTCAGCTAACCAGGAATGATATGCAAACTCAGTAATAATAAAGGCCAACATATGTAGGCTAGTGATTTGCAGGGGACAGGCAATTCAACCATTTCTTTAGGTCAGAGTTAATCAACCATTGCAACCCCAGGTGCAAGGTGGGACAAGCATCACAAAAAAACATTCAAAAGGGTTGTGAAGCATTGAAAATGTTATTACAATCTAAAAATAAATAAATAAATAAAAATCACTCTCCTCTCTCCTGACACACACTTGCCCTTCAATATAGTCTTATCATTATCACCGACACTCTTTTTTAGCGAATGTAAAGGGGTAATGAAAATTTCTGAATTCAAATAAGGGGTTGCCAACCAAAAAAGATTGAGAAAGATTGCTGTAGATGACTCATTGCGATGCTGCTGTCATCATTTCAGATACACATATTTGATATGAAAAATTTCATTTGGATTAGACAAATTTGGAGAAAAGCAGATGGATTCACTGATGGTGTTGGTGGTGGGGGGGGGGTTGTTTGTTTTTCCCAACCGTCACAGATTACATTCCAAGTTATTGACTTCCTCTGAGTCAAGCCTGAAAGATGAGGATCTGTGGGTACATCAAACAAAATACATCAATGGGACAAAATGACTTTATGTCCTCAGCCCCATGCTTTAAGAACTCTTACTGACTTAGTCATGGTTACTGGAAATCCATTAAAACCTGCCAGGCCTTTTTTCATTTTTGGTAGGCTTTGGTCTGTTTTCTGTTCATGGCACTTTTATATTGCTTTATGAATGTATTGTTTCAGTCTGTAATTTATTGATGCTCTTGCCAGAACACCCTGGAGAATGAGATGTATAGATCAAGGATTTCCTGATAAAATAAACTCCACTGAATGTAGCCTCCAGGGCAACAAAGAAACACACTATAACTTGAACATAAAATAAGTACTTCCAAACTGAAATAAGAAAATAAAGCTTGGGTTTCTTTAAAGTTGACCAGTTAAAAGGAGCCAGTAAATGTAATAACTTTCTGGCAACTATGTTTCTATATAGTGACTCAAGCATGGTTTCAAGGTGGTTTGCATTTTTTTCAGTAGATCACACGCTATAGTGCATTCTTATTACTAATAAAAATATGCAAGGGGAAAAAAACTTTTGGATAACACATGTTCTAAAACTCACTGATTGGTTCCATAATCCTGAAGCTTTTGTCTTTTTAGTTCCTCGAAGTACTGCCAACCTAAAATCAAGCAAGAAGATTTAGAGGGAAAAAAGCTATGAATGGGTTGAATTGTCCTAAATTTCAATGGGAGCGTTGGGAGGGGAACACTGTGTTAAAATGATCAGAAGGCTAATAAGTAGAGTTTCTCCCCCATTCAGATTTTAATGAATAAATAAATTTTCATTAACAGTTTGAAATCAGAAAAATAACAGTTCTGAATATTTATAATTATAGAAAACAGGCACATTTGGACTGAACAGCAAAATTCAACAATTACAAATGGAGTTGTTTATACAAACACTGTGCATGCGTTTGGTCCTAGGATAATACAAAATTTATTCATTACATTTCTACTTTTAACTGTTAATAACAATTTGTTAACATTAAAAAAACAAACGAAACACACTCTATTTGATGGACCTTCACATTTTGTATTCTAAAATTAGAATAGAATCCTGTAACTGGAGTGTCTATCACCTATAACCCTAAGGAAACTCCGTTTTCAAGGTGAGTATTATATCACTCATGTTAAACCGTTCTACTTCACCAATCTTGCCTGCTTTCCTATCTTTGTTACCTCAAAACTTATATAAACCTACCTATATAGGAAAAAGAGAGGTTACTCACCTCGTGCAGTAAGTGGGGTTCTTTGAGACGTGTACCACTATGGGAGCTCCACTTGTAGTCTATAGTGCTAGCCTGCTTGCTTGCCTAAATATCTTTTCTTATGGGTTTCTTATTTTCTGATGGGTTTGATTATTTGTTTTATTATAATAGGTTTATAGATTGATATTAGAGTCTGTTTTGGCTGTAATGCAAGGGACCTACAGACCACATCCTGTATGTTGAACTAAGGCAAAATTAGCCTACATATGTTTCGGACCTTTCACCTAGATAGCTGGTGATGAGCTAAAGCATCAGATCCATATATGGTTGCAACCTTTAACATAGATAGATAAAAGATATACTGACCTATTTCAATGTAGGGGTCTACCTAGGTTCATACCCCCTTTTAAACTTAACAGGTATGCCACAAAGAACTTGGAAAGAACCGAAATAACTGGGTAGGACAAAAATAACAAATGTGAGAATGAGCTAATGTCATTAATATGTATGTATATATCATCAATAGGTACAAACATGCCAGCCTAGAGTAAGAGTACCCCAACATTTCTGTGGGTGAGGAAACTAAGTTTCGACATAGAAGGAGGGCTCAAGTGTTCAAGCTCTATAAGAGGGGTGACCCACCATGCCAAGAAGGCTTCTTCAGCCTTAGTTCTTTGTTTATTATTCTTTTGTTTATTAGGCTATTAGTCTGTTAATTCTTAATTGTAAGCTTAAGTCAGTTAGTTAAGTAAAACTCTAAGTTAGCCTCTGTAGTCTTCTATACCTCTCAGCTCTTCAGCTTCTCCTAAGCTCTGCACCTCCCACTCAAGAATTGAGGAACCTGGACCTGAACTCTCTCGGCATGCCAGAGGCAAGGCTAGTCTTTTGTCTCTTACCCCCAGGTCGTGTCCCTGTGAGTACTCCACTTCAGGTGATTCCTGAGCAGTATCCCCACAAGAAGGAAGAAGCTTCAGAATAAAGTCTAATACCAAAGATAGAATTGCATTGCCAATTGTATCATCTGATTTTGAGGCATGCACTAAACATAGTGTTGGAGAAAGCATGTACTGAAGTCCAAGTTGCAGCTCTGCAAATTTCAGCAAAATTAAGATCCTTGAGTAAGGCCATAGAAATAGATTGAGATCTTGAGGAATGGGCTAACACACTCTAGAAAGAAGTTCATTATTGGCAGAGTCATAAGAAGAAATAGTACGCCAATAGCTACTTCTTGAATGTCTCTGGATGTAGGCTGCGAATCCCTTGGATTAGTCTGCAGTTGAAACAACCAGTCTGGGAGACTTTTAGAAAGATTTGGTTTTGTTCAAATAGAAGGCTAACACCCTTCTGACATACAGATTCAATGCAGTATGGAAAGCAGATTCCTGCCTAGTCTGATGCGGTTTTGGGGGAGGGGAGACTGGAAGGATGAATGGTCTGGCTAATATGAAATTCAGAAGAAACCTTAGGTAGAAACTTGGGATGTGATAGCAACAATATATTTTCCTTGAAAAACACTGTAAAAGAAGGGTCTACTATTAAAGCCCCCAGTTGTCTGACCCTCTGGGCAGAAGTGATGGCCACTAAGGAAGCTGTCGTCATGGAAGGAGCAGTGAACACCCTTCAAAGGGGTGTTTCATAAGGCAATTATGGACAAAATTGAAGTCCCATACTGGAGTAGATTCCCTAATCTGTGGGAAAGGATTCATTAGTCCCCTGAGGAATCTTGACATTGTTGGGTGAGCAAAAATTGAACAATCATCTGCAAATGAGTGAAAAGCTGTTATAGCCATCAAGTGAACCTTGACAGAATGCATAGCGAGACCTGTTCTTTAATTCCCATAGGTAGTCCAAGATGATGGAAAGAAAAGAATGAACAGGAAAGACTTGTTGATAGGTACACCAGATGTGAAATCTCTTCCATTTCTGAAGGTATTTCTGGTGTTTAACAATATTTGTCATACCTCTGTTGAACAGGAAGTGTCTATCCCTGAGAACCATCAAGAGCCAGACCTGGAGTTGCAGAATATCAAGATTTGGGTGAAAAATCTTATCGTCATTCTGAGATGACAGATGGCAACAGATTGGAAGTCTCAGTGATAGAAGAGAAGCAAGTCAAATGAGGCAAGAATACCAAACTTGGCTCAGCCAAGTCAGTGCAATTAAAATGACTTTGGCCCTGTCCTGTTTGATCTTGTTCAGTACTTTCAAAAGTAATGGTTTTGGTGTGTATACATAAAAAAGACCCCTTGTCATTAAATATGGAAGACATTCCCTGGTGGTGGACGATCTAATCCCCCCTTGACCAAAATGTCTTTCACTTTGTGTTGGCAGGGGTTGAAAAAGCTCCACTTCTGGAAAACCCAAGGATAGAAATATGCAGTTGAGGACTCATGAATCCAACTCCCATTTGTAATTTTGGGAGAAGTACCTGCTGAGGTCATCATCTGTGGTGTTCTGTATACCTGGGAGTTAAGAAGCTGAGATTACTATCTGGTTGCATATGTACCATTTTCAGAGTTTTATCGCTTTGGCACAAAGTAAGGGACGGGGCACATCCTGCCCTGAGAGTTGAGACAGAACATGTAGGTCATATTGTCTGTCAAGATATCTACAGATTTGGCTCTGATCAGGTGAAGGAAGTGAATGCAAGCATTTCTGACTGCTCTGAACTCTGAAAGGTTGGTAAGACACTCTTGGGACAACCATTTGCCCTGGATAGTGTGCAACTCTAAGAGAGATATGTCTCCTGTTATAACAATGGTAGGAAGAACTTGAACAAAAGGGACTCCTGCACAGACCTTGGACGGGTCCTTCCACCCGTTGAGTGAGTCCAGAATCCAATGGGTAACAGACATCTGCTTGTCCAGATTGTGCTTGTTCGGTAAATAAACTGTCCTGAGTCATCCCTGGAAGCATTAAAAATGTAATCTGGTATGTTGGATTATGAAGACATAAGCTTCCATATGATCTAATAGCTGGAGACAATTTCTTGCTGAGGTTTGGGGTCTTATCTAAATCCCTGAAATAAGATTTTTTTAGGATCACAAACCTGTCCATCAGTAGGCTTCATGGCTTCCAGAGACACTCCTATGAAATCTATCCACTTTACTGGTTTCAAGGCAGACTTTTTAATGTTGAGTTGGAGACCTAAAATGTGGAATAGAGACCTTGTCATTTGTACTGCCAATAGAACCTCTTGGTAAGATCAGCCACTAAATCAAGATATGGGAAGAGGATTATCCCTAGTTGGTGTAGGTGGGTGGCTACAACTGCCATGATCTTTGACAATACCCTTAGAGCAGAGGACAGGCCAAAGGTGTAGCACATGGTGCTGGAAGAGGTTGTGGTCAACTATGAATTGAAGAAACTTCTTGTGAGAGGGGTGAATTGTGACATGAAAATATGTGTCCTGCAGGTCAAGAGTTGCAAAGCACTCCCCATAATATAGAGAGGGAATTATAGCTGCCAGGGTCACAATCCTGAATTTCTGCTGTTTCAGGTATTTCTTTAGACACCTGAGAGCTAATATTGCTCTTCATCACCTGTTTTTTTTGGGGGGGACCAGAAAGTACTTGGAATAGGATTCCTTTCCTCACTGCTAGACTGGAACTGGTTTTATGGCCTCTGAACATAGAAAAGAGGTGACTTTCTGTCTCAGCAAATGATTGTGAGGTGAATCCCAGAAAAGGGATGGAGAAGGGGAGTGCGAAGGAGGGAGGGAGGGAGGTGAAATGGATGGGATAACTGTATGTTATGACCCCCAAATGGCAGAAAGTTATTCTCTACCATCCAGGCTGCAATTGGGAGAGACAGCATCCAAAGAGCAGGGGAGGCAGATGGGATAGTTCAGCAGTAGATTCCTGTTGAGCAGATTGCTTGCATTCCCAAACACGCTATCTGAACTGGCGTTCAGAGTATATGGCTAGCTGGGATGAGGTAGATGTGGCAGCAGCTGGCTTCTTTTTCGAATATTTTGGTCCCTTGGCTGGTGGTTCAGGCAGTTTATGAAAACTAGAGAAATAAGCTGGGTGAGCTCTCTGTGATGTTTGAGGCCTGCTAAATTTTCATTTATCACTCCCCTTGGGACCTGAGGTCTCTGGTGACTGAGACTTCTTGGAGAGCTGGCAGTCCCGCTCATCTTGTCAGTACCCATCGACTTAATATGAGAGGCTCTCAGAACCACAGACATGGATGCAGATGCTGCATCCCCTGAAGCTTTTGGTGACTGAGATCCAGAGATGGATGGGATAGCAACAGTCTTACCCTTTGAGGCTCTTAGCAATCAGGGTCTGGAGGTAGACAGGGCACTAAGTGTACTCTGAAGGTGGTGTACAGGGCGGTTCTTGGAGCCTGGGTCAGAAGCTGATCTTAGTGTTTGCCCATCATCAAGAACTTGAACTTTATTTCCCCGTTTTTTCAAGATTTGCTCTTGAAGGAGGACCAGATCTTACACTTTGCTGGTATATGGGTATCCTCCAAACACCAAAGACACCAAGAGTGTATATCACAAACCTGGAGAGTTTCCTGGCAGGAAAGACAACGTTTAAAGCCTGGAGATCTCGGCATATCCCAGATAAAGTCCAAAATAACCCCTGAAATGGGGAAACACAAACACAGAGGAAACAACAAAGTCCAAACTAAACTACAACCATCTAACAACTCTGAATTAAGCAAAGCAGGCATGCTGGACATTCCATCTCAGGCTAAAGGCAGTTGAGACAGAACTGAGGGCAACCCTATATATCCTCACTAAGATGCGCGAGGATGTGTAGAGTGCATGCGCAGGCTGAACAGGCATTGCTACTGAAAAGCTCCAATCTAAAGCTCAAGGGCACATCAGCATCTGCAGTGGAGCATCCATAGGGACATTACTTAAAGAATGAACAGTTCCTTAGCAACCAAAAAAAGACATCTAACAAAATGTGACACATGGTGGTATCCACAACAAACAAGTCATTAATATTCACTCTCATTAAGATCATCCTTATTTAGTGCAAACATGGGAATAAAAACCTATTAAACAGAACAAGTTAGAGGCACACAAGCCTTAATCAAGTAACTTAGTGTACTGCTGTAATATATCCTCTTCCTATAATTTTGACATGTTCACTTCTGGGCAGGGACCATATCTTTCATTTAAGTGCCTAGCACATTTTTGAGTGATGTAAAATATATAATAAATTATAACAAATCCTAACTCTACTCTTCCTTCCTCCCCAACCCTGTTACACTCTGCTTTTCTTGATTTGTTTTAGATTTGAAGTTCTTGTGGCAAAGACCCCTGTTTTGAAATTGTCTGAAAAGCACCATGCATATCTATGAAGCTATAGAAATAATTGAATTGCTTCCTGTAGATGTTTTATGCATACTCGCTAGACATTTTATGTCTGATACTTTCATGCTCCCCCCTTCAAGCTTAATTTTTTTATGGCATGTCTTCATTACTTTCACAGAAAAGTTTGAGATTGATTTGGGCTTCCTTTCTTAATATACCTTTCAGTCCATGTTTTTATGTTATTATTCAATTTAAATCTCCATGCACCAAAGAATGCCCAGCCACAGCTCTGGCCACGCTTGGCAAAGATTAGAAAGAGAGAGAAAAAACCAACAAGGTTATAGAACAAAGCCAATCAAAGTGGCACCACCCTCTTCTCCCCAGAATTTCTTATACAAATTGTGTTGTTCATTGTATCTTATATAGTAAAATATTTTACCTCAAAAGCTTCACTCATTTTTAAAATCTCATTCTTAAACTGAAATTACATATTTCCTTTGCTCTACTGCCAAGTCAGTTTATTAAAATAAGTAAGGTTTCAATGGATTAAATAACATACAATGTATTGTTTTAACATCCATCATCTTCCACAGGCAGATAAACATCAATAGTACAAATAATGGCTAAAGTGAAGAGGGATGTTTATTAACTACTGAAAATCTATGTAGATACTTGAAAATAGGCTTTAAAACAATTTTTCATATCTAAAACTCTATCAGATCAAATGTATGCGTCTGCAGGAAGATTTGACTGCATAGTAAAAAGCACATTTCAGTAAGAAAGACATACAGAAATAGCCTTTCTATGGATACATTTCATGCTCTTTAAGGAGAAGATAGTGACATTAAGGTATAGTTTCAAGCTCTAGCAAAATTCTGTTAAAATGATCTGTCACCAAACCTTGGGTCTTTGGCTGTGAGTGACAATTCATAGGAGCACTGGACAAGAACTTTAAAATGGGTTAAAAATTTGCTGCTCAAACTTCACTTTACCTAGCAATATATTGCGACAATTTTGCTCTCCAGTGGGTAGGTAGCTGTGCTGAGAACATATGCACTAGTACTATTGCCAGTTATACCTCTACCCCGATATAATGCTGTCCTTGTGAGCCAAAAAAATCTTACCGCGTTATAGGTGAAACCGCGTTATATTGAACTTGCTTTGATCCGCCGGAGTGCGCAGCCCCGCCCCCCTGGAGCACTGCTTTACCGCGTTATATCCGAATTCGTGTTATATCGGGTCGCGTTATATCGGGGTAGAGGTGTACTGGAAATGCTCTGACAGCTCAAGAAGTAGAGCTACTGCTTTTAATCCAATTTTCAGATTACAGCAGGGATGATGTTCTTGTGCTTTAAGGGACTGATTTAATACTGCCTTGTGGATCATAGTGGCACTGCAAAAAGAAACTTACAATATATGCTGAGGTGTGCTTGAAGTTCCAAGAAAAATAAAACCCCTGTGTTGGTGCACTAAGTCTCTAAAAGAGATAGGTCTGAAGCAAAACCCTGACAGTAACTGAGTTCTCATCTAGAACCAAACTTTCTTCTCTGTTGTTCTTTAAAATGCCCAGAGATGTGTTCCCACCCCAGTTTCATTAGCCTGAAAGGCACCTGAACTTATTTAGCATTATCCTCTTTGATTAAATAGACCCTGGGTGCTAATTTTTGAGCACCATTTGTTTTGGTGCCTACCTATTATGACGATGAGTAATTTATAAATGCATACATCTCTCAGAGACAAGTCAGCTTGGGATGTCTTTGAGGCTTTGTAATGCATCAGGGCCCCAGTCATGGACAATGCCCATTGCATTAGGCATTGATAAAAGTATACTGTCAAGGGCACTCCTGATTGGTGAAGCTTGCTGCCAGTTTTCATTCAAAGTTAAATAATGAATGGAAAAAAGATTGTATTTTAATAGAGTAATAATCAACTGCTACTTGTCATCACAGTGAATGGTTTGATAATGTATTTCAGTTTGCCTTAACCAGGATTTTGTTTTTTCTAGATAGGACCATTTCACCTGGTATAGAATAAATTTTCCTCTTCTGTTTATTTTTTGGTCTGCATTAATACCTTATTTTCAATCATGTTTAGTAACTCATTACAAAACCAGATTTCAGTCAACTTCAGATAGTTTTTATTGATCTGAAAATAGTCTACCTTTTGGGCCTCACTATATTGGTGTTATCCATGTGCACTAGGGAGACAAGGAGTTTGAGAAGATTTTTGTTTATAATCTATAACATAAAACGCAGTCCAAGCATGATGTCCAAAGCATGTATATGCTGTAGCAAGTTGTAGCCTTGAACTGGCTCTTCAGTTATACTTAATGAGGACCAGAATTCTCTGCTGAGCAGAGATCACACTTGCTGCAGCTGAGGAAAGGGGTCTTTCCTTTCTTGGGCTTGTAAAACCCCCCAGAATAACTTAAGGTAGTCTGAAAGCTGCTTTAAGTTATGCCAACTCCAGTAGTCTCCTGTTAACTGCAACTGCAGAAGATCCTCTGGAGTATTGTACACCATGGCCCTGGACCTTCCCATCCCTTATGGAGGAAGAATGGGTGTCACAGAGCTGGCTATGATGGCTGATTCATCTCAAGGATTCCATTTCATTATGTCAGTCTTCAGCTGCCCAGTGGGTAAGTTTCCTGGCCTTTTTGCACAGCTCAAGTAGCACAAAAACCAGAATAGAGGCAAACATGTGGCCCTAAACCCTCCCAATTGCTATAGCAATGGAGGGGTATGGAAGCGAATACATCCTTAGCAAGATATTTCTGGAAGGAATTGCCAGTTCTAAGCTGTTTCCTTTTTCAAGAATACAGTGTTTCCTTTATACCTTCATCTTTTGGAAACTACAAAGAGTGAACATCTTTATATAGGCAACATCCAGGAGATTAAAAAAAAGGGAGGGGGAATTACAAATAGATCAAAAATTAACATAGTCTAAAATTTGAAAAACAAACAGTGATGTGTTATGATACAGCTGCTATAAGAGTCAGGCGGTGGAGGGAGGGGGGAGGAACTGGGTCCTCACCTCTGCAGAAAGCTAGGTTTCTAAATGGAAGATTTCCAGAAAAGAGAACAGTGCAAGTGTGACAGAGTGACCTGAAGCAGACAGAGGTGTCCAAAAACAAGAAAAGCCCTTTACCTCCTGAAAGCAAAACAAAGAATAGTTAAATTATGTATTTAAAAAACTACAAAATCAATCCAATTGCTGCTGAAAGAAGTTTGTATAATACTTGGTATGTACAGCAGCAATTAACACAGAGATTACATGTGTCTTAAAAGGGTGGTTTGGGGAGGGGAGGGTAATCCAGATGGCATGTGAAGGCTCATTAAAAAACAATGGTACCAAGCCATGGTAATTTTTACAGAAAGATGAAAAAAAGAGAACTGGAACTATGGCAAAGTCAATTTTGCAAAGATGTGTGAGCATTATAGGAAAGTAAACAGTAGTAGGAGTACTTTGCCACAGTACATTAATAGCTCTTTTAAAAAACATATATTAACCCATATTTTAACAAGAAGGCATGAAGTAAGGAATTGGGATGGCACTTTTTAACTGTGTGGCACTATTGATAATGTAGGAAATGCCTCATCCAGGCGTGATAAAGGAGGATCAAATTATTATTATATTAAACTTTACATCTACTATGTGTTAAGCTGTTTCACTGTACAAAAACGGAAGCGTGAGCTGCAATACAGCACTGTCAATTCATTTAGAATTAAGGAATACATTTGCTCTAGTCCTAGGAAACACATTTTTACTGTAATACGGTACTGGGTCTAATGTGATGAGGAAAAAAAGGTTCTCAGATTGACACTACATTAGTTAAAGTAGTAATAGAGCTATTTTTAAAAAAACACTGAATACATTTGGGTCTTTATGTAAATTGGGATAATTTTTCCCATTTTAAAGAAAAATTACGAACTCTAGAGTCACTATTCACCAGAAAAGATCTATGAACTTCTGCATTGTTCTTCCTTATTTTAATACCTAACTGAATAGAGTACAAAGAGGAATATAAAAATAATGAATGGCATAGAGAAGACCAGTAAAACACTCCTTTCATATTTCTGCATATCACCTGTACAAGGAAACATCTCATGAAACTGAAAGGGAAAAAAAATTAAAACTGGAAAGAGACACTTCTTTGCATATAGCACACATAATTAATATGTAATAGGACATATAAGATAGAGGCTAATAATTTAGCAGTATTCAGAAAAAGATTAGCCCTTTACATGAATAGCAGGCTATAGAGTTACATTTGCTAGGACAAACCGTTATTATACAGTACAGCCACATGTGGCTAGCACACATCAGCTGACTCGGGCTCACAGGGCTCAGGCTGCAGGGTTAAAAATTGCTTTGTAGATGTTCAGGCTCAAGCTGGAACCTGAGTCCCTGAGCCTCCACTCTCGCAGGATCCCAGAACTCAGGCTTCAGCCCGAGCCTGAACATCTACACCATTTTTCAGCCCTAGAGTCTGAGCTCTGCAAGCCTGAGTTAGCTGACGCGGGTTAGATGCGGGTTTATCATCGCCATGTAGACATGCCCATAGGTGGTGCAGGTGGGGCCACCTAAAGTTGCCTGACACTTTCCATTTTAAGACCCTGATTTCAGTTACCTATAATGTGGTCACACTAACTGTTTGGGCTGAAATTTTCCATGCTGGGTGTATTCATCAGGCTGGTGTTTTCTTTTCTTTTTTATTTCAGGTACAGCAGTTCAACCACGTCTCAGAACAAGGTTAGAGAAACACATTGTTTCGCTCATGTTAAAAAATTCTTATAGCCAATATTCCCAGAATGAATTTTGTTATGTGTGGATGTGCACCACCAGTAGAAACAAAAAACCTAGATATTATATATATATTTAAAAAGTTACCATAGGGATAATTATTCCAGCTAGGACAGGTTAGGCATTTTAGAACTCGCTACTCAAAGAATTAAATTTAAGCATAAGAGAGAAATAAAAATTATGAAACGCACAGACCAGTCAAAAAACATTTTGAAAGAATAAAGTTACAGAGAATATGTGCATTACAGGAAGTATCAAGAAGTAACAACAATACAAGTATGTGCTCCATCCCACTCTTGAGCCCTGTTGTGTCCCCCTCAGTGGAGATGGGGTACAGGGGTTGGGTAGAGGAGGACACTGACATCAGAGCCTTCCCTCCCCCCCATTCAGCAAGGAGGCACCTGGGAGCTGCTGGCCAGGGGCTCCAAGGCAGAGGGCAGGAGCAGCGCAGCAGTGGTGGGGAGGGGCACCTGAAGTGTGCAGCACTTGATAGCCTGCTGGGCAGCTTAGAGAGAACTTAGGTTGTAGCTATAATTGAGAAGCTTCAGCACCTCAATGCTTTTTTGGCATTGATGTGAAATTTGGCCGGGGGAGGGGGGAAGTTAGGGCTACCATACGTCCGGATTTCCCCGGACATGTCCGGCTTTTCGGTCTATAAATAGCCGACCGGGGGGAAATCCCGGACATTTTTAGATTTTTAAAAATCCCCCCCGGACGGCTATTTATAGATAGAAAAGCAGCGGCCAAGCGCCGCTGGGCATCCAAAGCCCCTTCCCGGCTCCCCCCATCCCCTGCAGCCTTACCACGCTGTCCGGCCCCGCAGCTGTCTTCCCCCTCCTCCCCTCCCCTGAACGCTCCGCCCCCCTGCTCCTCCCCCTCCCCTGCTTCCCGCAAATCAGATCTTCGCGGGAAGTCTGAAAAGAAGCAGGGGCAAGCGGGGAGGCAGCAGCAGGTAAGCTGGCCCGGCCCGGGCCCCAGCAGCGCCGGCCCGGCTCGGGCCCCAGCAGCGCCGGCCCGGCTCGGGCCCCAGCAGCGCCGGCCCGGCTCAGGCCCCAGCAGCGCCGGCCGAGCACCTCCGGCCCGGCCCCAAGCCCCGCAACCCCGGCCGGAGCGCAGCCCGATTCCTGGGCTCTTTAAAGCCGGCCCTGGTCAGGGGACAGGGAGGGGGGGGGTTGGATGGGTCGGGAGTTTGGGGGGGCTGTCAGGGGGGCAAGGGTGTGGAGAGGGGTTGGGACAGTCAGGGACAGGGAGCGGGGGGGTTAGATGGGTCTGGGGGGGCTGTCAGGGGGGCAGGGGTGTGGAGAGGGGTTGGGACAGTCAGGGACAGGGAGCAGGGGGGGTTAGATGGGTCTGGGGTTCGGCGGGGGCTGTCAGGGGGCAGGGGTGTGGAGAGGGGTTGAGGCAGGCAGGTAGCAGAGGAGGTTGGATGGGTCAGGAGTTCTGGGGGTCCTGTCGGGGGCGGGGAGCAGTTGGATAGGGCATGGGAGTCCCCGGGGGTCTGTCTGGGGGCGGGGGTGTGAATATGGGGTGGGGGAGTGGATAAGGGTCGGGGCAGTCAGGGGACAGGTAGGGTCGTAGGACGTTCTCAGGAGGAGGCAGTCAGGGGACAAGAAGCAGGGCGGCTTAGATAAGCGGTGGGGTCCTAGGGGGCAGTTAGTGGCAGGGGTCCCAGGAGGGGGCAGTCAGGGGACAAGGAGCGGGGGGGGGTTGGGGGTTCTGAGGGGGGCAATCAGGGGGTGGGAAGTGGGAGGGAGTGGATGGGGGTGGGGCAGGGGCGGGGCTAGAGCGGGGCTCCTCCCCCCCCCAGTGTCCTCTTTTTTGCTTGTGGAAATATGGTAACCCTAGGGGAAGTGGCATTGTCCTGTTGTAAAGGATGTGTCTTTTGCCATTCCTGTGAAAACTTTGCCACATTTGAGCAGGTTAAGAGCCTCTGAAAATCTTTTTAGCACATGCTCAGTAGAGACAGTTTGGCAGCTAAGTTCTCCTAAGATACTGTTTGCACTTGGTACAGCCCAGGCCAGGAATGCAGAGGCTGAATAGGACTGACCTTGCAATTGCAACTCCTTGTAGGCAGCAGTCATTGTAGTGTCAGGGCTCTGGAGCGTAGGAGAACAAGAGCTGATGCAGGAAAACCAGGATTGGGACAGCCTGGAGAAGCCAGCAGTAAAAGTGTATAAGCACGAATATTCTCCCCTCAGAACTTGGATTAGAATCCAGGATTTCTGAGTCAACACTCATCCGCTGTCAACAAATGACTGTGAACCCACGGCCCACACAGAGGAGGACAATCTTCTATTGCTATTACTCCATTAGCTTGAGTGGCAGAGGTCCGTGCTTTGGATCTAAGGCTAGGTCTACACTACAGCGGGGGTCCGACCTAAGATACGCAACTTCAGCTACGTGAATACTGTAGCTGAAGTTGCGTATTTTAGGTCGGCTTACCTGGCGGTGAGGACGCGGGAAAGTCGACCGCTGCCGCGCTGCCGCCGACTCCGCTGCCGCCTCTTGCCGAGGTGGATTTCTGGAGTCGACGGCAGAGCGATCAGGGATCGATTTTACCGCGTCTTCAGTAGACGCGGTAAGTCGATCCCCGATAGACCGATTGCTACCCGCCGGATCGGCGGGTAGTGAAGACATAGCCTAAATGTTCCACTGGTGAACCATGTGGAAGTCAGTATGGTTCACTATGACAGAATTGGTTTTTTCAGTTTGCTTTTTTAAAACCTAGGAATTTACAGACAAAAAACTATGTTGAAAGACCATTACATTTGCAAAGTCAAATATGCAAAAGTTACAAAATGCCAGAACTAAGGTTGCATGTGCAAGCTTAATTCGCTCACCTTGTGTGTAGACATAAGTCTTTAATTGCATGCTCATATGCTACTTCCCCTGCTAGCATATGGACCGCGACATTTTTCAGTGCATAGGATGAACACTGGCCACTTAAGGAGCAGATATTCAAAATTTTATTTTTTTCTCATTGTTTCTATTTATGGCCCCAGGTCTTATTTACTGCAATCTATTCAAACCCTGCTCCGAAGAGACAATTAATTTCCCCATGTACTTTTCTATGGCACTCGTCCCTGCAGCAACTTAGTACTTCATAAGAAATGAGTAATCTTCACAACACCTATGTGAAACAAAGGGATGGTATTATTCCCATTTTACAGATGAGGAAATGAGGCACAGGTATCTTATGTCAAAAGTAAAAGGGAAAGTTGACAGGTGTGGAGGAGCATGTGGGTGAGACAGAGATATCCCTTAGAGGAAGATCTATTAATGGAGATTCTCTATGCCCTAGTAAGGAGGAGAGGATGGAAGATGATAAAATACAACTAGGATCTGATGAGAAACAGTAAAATGAAAAAAGTCCCATTCAATTACATCATGTAATGGCAGACAGCTTTAACGTTTTTAAAGTGCTTATATACTACTGCTAGACGTCTAAATAATAAGATGAGTGAACTAGAGTGCCTCATATTAAATGAGGATATTGATATAATAGGCATCACAGAAACTTGGTGTAATGAGGATAATCAATGGGACATTGATAATCCTCAAACTGACATTTGTACCCAGTAATACTAGGGTACAAAATATATCGGAAGGGCAAAACGGGTTGTGCTGGTGGGGGAGTGGCACTACATGTGAAAGAAAGTATAGAATCAAATGAAGTAAAAATCTTAAATGAAACAAACGGCACCATATAATCTCTATGGATAGTAATCCCATGCTCTAATAATAAGAATACAGCAGTAGGGATACATTACGAACCACCTGACCAGGATGGTGATAGTGGCTGTGAAATGTTCAGGGACATTAGAGAGGCTATTAAAATTAAAAACTCAATAATGGGGGATTTCAACTATCCCCATATTGATTGGATACATGTCTCCTCAGGACGGGATGCAGAGATAGTTTTTTGACACCTTAAATGGCTGCTTCTTGGAGCAGCTAGTCCGGGAACCCTCATGTGGAGAGGCAATTCTTGATTTAGTCCTAAGTGGAGCACAGGATCTGGTCCAAGAGGTGAATACAGCTGGACTGCTTGGTAATCGTGACCATAATATAATTAAATTTAACATCCCTGTGGTAGGGAAAACATCACAGCAGCCAAACACTGTAGCATTTAATTTCAGAAAGGGGGACTACACAAAAATGAGTAAATTAGTGAAACAAATTAAAAGGTACATGCCAAAAGTGAAATCCCTGCAAGCTGCATGGGAACTTTTTAAAGAAACCATAATAGAGGCTCAACTCAAATGTATACCCCAAATTAAAAAAAAACATAGTAAGAGAACCAAAAAGGTGCCACCGTGGCTAAACAACAAAGTAAAAGAAGCAGTGAGAGGCAAAAAGGCATCCTTTAAAAGGTGGAAATTAAATCCTAGTGAGGAAAATAGAAAGGAGCATAAACGCTGGCAAATGAAGTGTAAAGATATAATTAGAAAGACCAAAAAGAATTTGAAGAACAGCTAGCCAAAGACTCAAAAAGGAATAGCAAATTTTTAAGTGCATCAGAAGCAGGAAGCCTGCTAAACCCCAACTAGTGGGGTCACTGGATGATCGAGATGCTAAAGGAGCACTCAAGGATGATAAGGCCATTGCAGAGAAACTAAATGAATTCTTTGCATCAGTCTTCACGGCAGAGGATGTGAGGGAGATTCCCAAACCTGAGCCATCCTTTTTAGGTGATAAATCTGAGGAACTGTCCCAGATTTGAGGTGTCATTAGAGGTGGTTTTGGAACAAATTGATAAACTAAACAGTAACAAGTCACCAGGACCAGATGGTATTCACCCAAGAGTTCTGAAGGAACTCAAATGTGAAATTGCAGAACTACTACTAACTGTAGTCTATAACCTATCATTTAAATCAGCTTATGTGCCAAATGACTGGAGGATAGCTAATGTGACGCCAATTTTTAGAAAGGGCTCTAGAGGTGATCCTGGCAATTATAGGCCAGGCAAGCCTGACTTTAGTTTCAACCAGTTTGCTTGGTACTGTAGTAAAGAACAAAATTGTCAGACACATAGATGAATATAATTTGTTGGGGAAGAATCAACACGGTTTTTGTAAAGGGAAATCATGCCTCACCAATCTACTAGAATTATTTGAGGGGGTCAACAAGCACGTGGACAAGGGGGATCCAATGGATATAGTGTACTTAGATTTTCAGAAAGCCTTTGTCAAAGTCCCTAACCAAAGGCTCTTAAGCAAAGTAAGCTGTCATGGGATAAGAGGGAAGGTCCTCTAATGGATTGGTAACTAGTTAAAAGATAGGAAACAAAGGGTAGGAATAAATGGTCAGTGTTCAGAATGGAGAGAGGTAAATAGGGGTTCCCCTAGGGGTCTGTACTGAGACCAGTCCTATTCAACATTTTTCCAGATCATTTATGAATAAGAGGTAAACAGTGAGGTGGCAAAATTTGTGGATGATACAAAACTGTTCAAAATAGTTAAGTCCCAGGCAGACTGCGAAGAGCTACAAAAGGATCTCTCAAAACTAGGTGACCGGGCAACAAAATGACAGATGAAATTCAATGTTGATAGATGCAAAGTAATGCACATTGGAAAACATAATCCCAACTATACATATATAAAACAATGTGGTCTAAATTAGCTGTTACCACTCAAGAAAGATCTTGGCATCATTGTGAATAGTTTTCTGAAAACATCCACTCAATGTGCAGCAGCAGTCAAAAAAACAAATGGAATGTTAGGCATCATTAAGAAAGGGATAGATAAGACAGAAAACATCATATTGCCTCTATATAAATCCGTGGTACACCCACATCTTGAATACTGCATGTAGATGTGGTTGCCCCATATCAAAAAAGATGTATTGGAATTGGAAAAGGTTCAGAAAAGGGCAACAAAAATGATTAGGGGTATGGAACAGCTGCCATATGAGGAGAGATTAATAGGACTGGGACTTTTCAGCTTGGAAAAGAGATGACTGGGGGGGGGGGGGGAGGGATCTGATTGAGGTCTAAAATCATGAATAGTGTAGAGAAAGTAAATAAGGAAGTATTATTTACTCCTTCTCATAACAAGAACTAGGGGTCACCAAATGAAATTAATAGGCAGCAGGTTTAAAACAAACAAAAGGAAGTGTTCACACAATGCAGAGTCAAGCTGTGGGACTCTTTGTCAGAGGATGTTGTGAAGGCCAAGACTATAACAGAGTTCAAAAAAGATCTAGATAAATTCTTGGGAGGATATGTCTATCAATGGCTATTAGCCAGTATGGGCAGGAATGATGTCCCTAACCTCTGTTTGCCAGCTGGGAATCAGCAACAGGGAATGGATCACTTGATGATTACCTGTTCTGTTCATTCCCTCTGGGGCACCTGGCATTGGTCACTGTCGGAAGACAGGATACTGGGCTAGATGGACCTTTAGTCTGACCCAGTATAGCCATTCTTATGTTCTCTTCAGAGTATCCACTTATTTTTGATACTCAATTTGAGATATCTACAACCTGATTTTTCAGAATACTTACCATTATACAGCATATTATTTCTTCAGAGCACAGCCCTCATTGAGTTCAAGTGCAGCTGTGAGTGCTCATCATTGTGGAAATCAGATTCCAGGTGTCTTAAGTTGGGCACCCAGAAAACGAGGAACACAATTTAGTGACCACCTGTGAAATTTTTGGTTAAGTGACTTGTTGAGCATCACAACAGAACTTGGTAGCAAAGAAAGGGATAGAATCTCCAAGTGGCTGATCTAGAAGTATTTTGGTCGGTTCAGTTTTAAGTGACTTGCTAGGGAGACCATTCTAAAATAGAATTTTAATTTGGATTTCCCCTGCCATTGTATATTATGATCAATGCAAAACTAAAGAACTGTAGTCTACTCTAGCAGGAAGTCATCACAACCACAGAGAAGCAGTTTGATACCACACCTATATGAACATCTGTAAAACAGTATGTATTTTTTCTGAGGCTCCTGAACACAGGGAATATTTAGTTAAATGTACTTGATTCAATACATGTGTTTTCACACTTGATTAAATTAAAAACAGAATGAAATGAACTTGGGGAAACTATAGAGTATTAAATCATGAACACACTGAACTAGATCAGTATGAAAAGTGTTGACACAGTTTAATGAGAACTTTGCAGACTGTTTTTTACTATTGGAGATATCCCTGAACAAACAGGAATCAGAACATTTTTGTTCTCCAATATTTCCTGTTGACTCTTCATACTGAAGGCTACTGAAATATCCTTCCCCACCTGAGTCTTGTGCAGAGAAATCTTGACTTCTGCTTTAAAAAGGGACAGTTTTAAAAAAACCAAAACACTTACGCATTTTCATTTTGAAAGCTGGTGCAGAAGTTATACCCTCTTCCCAATATAAATAGAAGCAAACTAGATTTTAGACACTTACAAAGATAGAAAGGTTTATTAAACAAATCCAGAACTGACAGATATTACATAAATTAAACAGCAGTAAAATTTTACTAAAGTTTATGTACAGATCACAGTGATTTTAATTGTGCAATGAGGGCTGACTTATGACTTTGAACAGTACTTATACATTGGATTTAGGACAAGCAACCAACAACATGTAACATTTGTCTAAGTTAACCTTGAAAGTCTAGCAGTTCAAATTGGTTAAGTAGTACACTGATGCCTGCTGCAACTACCACTACTTACTATGCAAGTATTTATCAAGCAGTTAGGTTTGCCATAGAAAAGTGCAATACATAGAAATGTCTGTACACAGTACAGTACAAAAGGAATCATGCTACAGTTCTTGAAAGCTGAAAAATAATTGTATAGCATAGGAAGCACTGCATCACAAGTCTTCTGAATGGCAAGCAGAAGGGCTGAATAGTAGGCATATTTTAATTGCTTTCAAAATCCACAAAATCCCTGTTCATCCATTTAAACATAGTTTAGTACCTATATTTTGATCAATTAACAATGACTTTTCTACAGTGGAAGATCACGTTAGTTAAAGCTCAGTAGCACGAGTATTCATCAATTAAGCTAATTTACAGGAAAATCTACAGCATGTTCTCCATCTAAATCATGAAGCATTTTTATCATTTGGTTACAAGGCAATTTAGTTTACAATGCAAGTTCATTCACGTAAAAGCTCATATTGGGCAGTTTAAAAACAAATATATAAACACAAAAATAAAGATAATTTTAACATTTCTTTTGTAACGTTCTTGTTCATTGAAGCTGAAGAAATATAAAGGTCTTATTACTGTTGTGGGAAAACAGCACTAGTTTATATGCAAAATACTTGTTAACAAAAGCAACCATTATAAAAAAAGAACTTTAGAGAATATAACACTTGAGTCAAATAATAAATGAAAAAAATGTTTTAAATTACTGAAGAAATCAGAGTCCTTCATGGAGTGTCTGTTTGAGAACTCCTGGTTAAGCACTGATATATATTTGCAACAGTGTGGTGTGAAATCCCAATCAGCAAAGAGTTAAAATGAAACTGACCCAACCATGCAAATAAATAAAATGTATAGGCAGTGGTGCCTCTTAAATTCTATATTGTACAGGAAATAACTGCTCATAATTACAAAACAGTTTTCATTTAAATAATGTTATGAAAATGGTCTATGGTTAATAATCGTAAGTTACCAAAATGTGAAATAAGTTTTATACTAGAAAGCACATAAAGAGATTATTAGTCTGTAATAATTAGAGATCAGCAGTTGAGCTATATATGCACACACAATTCCAGAAAGAATGTAAAGTCAATCTATCAACTTAGTTTACCTGCCTGATTAGATTTCTCTACTCTCTGGCACAAAGCGTTTCAGTGCATCCATTGGCAACAATGGATATATTTCACGGACAAAAATCTAACCCCTGGTGTGAAAACATTCAAGATCAATTACCGCCGCTGTGATACATGTGTTCATATGTATTCCCCTCTTCTGGCTTTGAAGATGTAAATGAGGCCTTAGGCAGTTTTTTAAATCTGCAAACTGAGTTCTTGAAATTCAGCACACTCATTGCAATATGTACATTTTGTAATAAGAAACGGGTTTTGTAGTTCTCCATGAAATACTGTAAACTTACACATTAGAAAGAACTGTACTCTCTTTCGAAAGTACAAGCTCTGTGTGCTGTGTACTTAATTATTCTATCAAATCAGCAAGAGAAAGTTATCTCCCTGCATATAAATACATGCCAGATCAAACATTTTACAGAGATTGATATATTTTTACCAAGTAAAATGACTGTTCCTTATGCCAGTTCTGTGTCTTATTTTTATTTATTACCAGTTTCTACCCAGTATTTAATGGGAGTGGCACTTGGGGCCTATTAATAACCAGCGACATGTGGCACTTGCATCAAGTTATCAAGATGTCAATAGCAACACAGAATTTCCCCTTTGGTGTCTCAGTTTACTACCAGATAAACACTGTCTGCATTTCTGCAGAACACTTATGTAATCAGTCACACTCCTGTATTGTGTATAGGTCCAGAGAAATAGCCATTATTTTTTCAATATAAAGCAGAAATTGGAGTTTGACATAGGATTAATTATACAAAATGATGAACATATATCTGTCAGCTCACTGCACTTGTGCACTGATGAGAACTAGGTGGGTACAGATGTCAGCGGCTTTTTACTGCTTGAGACTCCTGGCTGAAATTTGACTGAAGTCAGAAGCAGAATTATTTTACTAGCTTGGGTTATGAGCCAAGTGACCATTTGAATATCACATACTATATTGCATTCAGCATGCAGTTCAGAACAATTACCCAACTTAGGCCTAGATTTCAACAATACCTAGGGCACTGCAGGTTACGATTGAGGTGCAGAGATCTGTGGAAAAGTGTCCACATCATCTGTTTTGGTATTCTTAAACTCTACTTAGAGCCATCAGTATAAGTAGTAAGACTCCAGTGCACAAATGTGCCTTTTAAAAAAATACTTTTGGCCTAACTACATTTATCTACAACACAATCATTGGAAGCATGTATTTTTTGTTTTGTTTTTAAACCCTGATACTTCAAAATCAATTCCTTATGTTAGCACAAATATCACAGTGTGAAACATGAAATCAAATATTCTTAAATTATATCTAAATCTACCTCTGCATTTATGTGTATACACACACACATCACCTGCTAGTATTTGGTGTTACTTAAAATGAAGCATTATTGCAAATATTCCTTAAATACAGTGCACTCCACTTATAAACTGATGTGGTCCACCTAGAAAACTGATCAGAGTAGATAAAAAACAGATTAGGTTTAAACCTGAAGTCCAGTCCTGCGTGTGTTAAACTCCTAATGGTGAGGACCTATAGGACAAGACCCTAATAAGTTTAGCCCTGGATTTTCAAACATAGGAACACAAAGTTAGGCATCTAAACCCATATTTAGGCACCTGTCTGATTTTCAAAAGTACTGAGCATCCAACAGCTCCTACTTAGGTCAATAACAAAAAGAATTTCAACTATAATCAAAGTATGCCTGACACTGTTAGTTCTCAACTTGGGGGAAAAGAGCTGCTAGGAAGAGCCAGGAAGTTTTAAAAAATGGAGCTATTGTACAGATCATTTCCACAAAATTATTTAATTCCATGATTTTTAGGGAAAATATTCAAAGATAATTCCATATTTTGCAGCATAACTGAACAAGAACAATGTTTAATAGCTTTTGGTTGGTTTTTTAAAATCCAGATTTGTTGTTAGGGAGGATCGAGTAGTCTTCACTAACACATTCCACTGTTTATACTACTGTTCACATCTTTTAGATTACATATTTTTCATATTTTCTTTGAGTAACTCATTTCTCCTACTTAAATATCAGAAATTGGATAAAGTAGAACAACAGTGAGAGCAACAACAGATCTACCCCCCACCCCTCATTAGCAGTATGCACTGCTTTATATGCTCTACAGTGATTTCACATACAAGGGAAACCCACTATACACAGTGTGTAGTCACCAAATATCATATCATATATGTAAAAACACAATGCATTGTTTTAACCAAAGTTACTTATGAAGGCGTTAAGATGATGTTTTTTAAATGAACAACAAAACATGTCCTTTTTCTTTCTGCTTTCAAGTATTACGGTTGCAAATGTGAAGCACTGGAAGTTTTAGGTACAAATCTTTTTAAACTTAATTATTTTTATTTTTTTACAAAGAATTATAAAATGCATATAAGATGATGAAAAACTCATTTATCCTTTTACGATTTTCCCCCAGAGAACTTCTTGAAAAACATTATTTGAAAAATAAAAATCATAGACTCTGCAAAGTACAAAAATTTACATCTTTGCACAGTTCCTGTGCTTTAGTTGTATGTAATCATTATATACATATATACTAATTTGTGCTTTTAATTACACAAGTTTAGTATAAACTTATAAAATTAAGTCTATGCGTTAACTATGCAAAAAGGATCTGAGCATAGCAGGAAACTAACACTAAAACAAGTTAAAAAACTACAAGATAGAATTTTTCATGAATCTACTAGAGTAGACTTTCAGTATCACAATTTGCTAAACTAATGCCAATTCTATACAGTTAAAATGAGTCTCACTTGCCTGCCAATTGTTTAAATATTTATCTACTAATGTGCACATATGAATGTGATAACACTCTCCTACATGTCAAAGAATGTCTTCATGTATGAACTCAGTTCTTCTTTGCAAACTTGCGAATACCACTTCAAACATCTTCCAGTTTCCAACATAAAACTAAAAGAAAAAAAAAAGTTTAAAAGAATGCCAAGTTCCGGACAAGTATAGTTAAGATTACAATGCTGTGAAAATAGGGACATACAAATACTTGGACCACCTCATCTATAAACTTATCTAGTATCTCTTCATCTACTATACTTCGTATTATTTATATATTTACTATACATTAGTCCAGCTATTCTTTAACAGCAATTCTCCTTACCCGTCTCCATTTTTCTCACCCTAACTGAATCTTAAAAAGAGCCAGGTGAATTTTATAGCTATGTGATTAAATAATCAGAAGCTGTTGTTACCTGTCAGCTCTGTGTTCTTGGGGAACCAGAGTGCAGTATCCAGCCTGTCTGACTCATGAAAGACCTTCCCCCCACCCAGCCTCTGCTTGAACCAAAGCCGATCAGAAGAAAGACTTACAACAAGCAATGAAAAGGTGGTGGGAGACACACCTAAACCCCTGGGACAAGGGTGACAGGATTAAGGAAACTCCCCTCGCCTCATTTGCATCAAGGATGGGACAGGGAGGCATCCCCATTAGCAGACTGAATGGAGAACAGAGATTCCAAGGCAAGAAACGCACTGAACCCAGGGACCAGAAAAGCTGGGAATCACTGCATGATCTCTGCTCTAGAGGCTAATGAACCCACGCCTGCACACACCCAGCTCAGTAGTGATCAGACCTATTCTAGTAATAAATCCTTTATTGGTATCCAAAATACTGAAGCTGCCTAATTGCATTGTGACCTCCCTCAAAGGAACACCACCCATAGCCAGGAATGATCAGTTCCTATTGTCTAGCCTGAATACAATACAATTTTGGTATACTCCCTTGAGCCATCAGTTTACCCATAAACAAATCCAGTGTTCTCCCTTGAACGATTGTTCTGTCCCTACAAATATCCCACCCATGCTCAAGTATGTGTTCTGATGCTTGGATCGAAAATCTGCATCAGTTCCACTGGGACTTCATCTTCTCCTGACTGATCATGCTGGGGGCTCTGCCTGTCTCCAGCACTCTGGACCCTCAGCTACCACTACCACCTTGGACGCCCGATTGATTCAAGCTTCATATAGTGGTGAGAACCCAGCTCACTCTCCCTCTCCCTCTCTCTCTAGGTATAGCCTTCTGACCCTGACTTGTGTGATCAGTTATAGTTTTCTAAACCTGACTTTTATAATCAATTTAAGTTCGATTTAATATTATAACTGTTTTGTTTGTTTGGCTCCCCTATGGTTATTACATGGCAATACATAATGTTCATGGTTAAGCTGGCTGCTTCCCTCTCTGCCCTGCCCTCCCCCCCATCGTGGGTGTTTTTTGGCTCTCTCATTCGCTCTGCAGCAATGCTCCTCGTACCTAAGCTAAAGATCCCTGCAGCACCCAAAAATCCTGTGGGGTTTGCTCATCAAGTGGGTTACTACCAGAACAATTGTAACATGAAAGTGGGGATAGGCACGTGCTGAACCTGGGACATATGAGGGTGGTAGCTTGAAAGTGCTGCTCAACCCAGTCTGCTGAGTCCAGGGACATATAAGGGGTCAGCTTGGGAGTGCTGATTAACCCGGTACTCTCAGACACGTGTGTGTGTGTGTTCGTCGGATTCTGGGGCTGGAAGAACCCAGCCCTGGTGAACCTAGGTCCTGCAAGATAGCTCCATTGGGAGGGAACTTGCAGAAGTAGAGCTCCATATGAGAACACAAGTGACACAGGCAGTACATTGATAGAATTACGAACCCCAACCCAGAAGAGTAACTATAATAAATGAGCATACCCCAAAGTAACGGGCAAATCTGGTAGCACTTTTTGTTCTGCATAAGGCTCTGTTGTACAAACCGACATTTCCTACTGAATTTCAACATACATACTACATGCTGCTATTTTACTAAGGTTACAGCTGACAAAGATGAAGGCCGAATACCTTGCCGAATTTGGTTGTCCGCCCTCAGAAGTTCTGGAAAATTTCTAGATCTTTAGGGGCTACAGGAGGGGTTTTGTTCCAGTCATCTTCAGGATAAGCTTCAAAATTAGATGTATCTCCATCATTGGATACCTTCGGCACTATTGGAGGCTGATGAGAAATAAATATACAAAAATGAAATAGATGTTTCATACCACAATAATTATCTCAATTAGTTATTCGTCATCGTCTTTTTGAACACATACTGTAGTAGTGCCTAGAGGCCAATCAGGTTGGTGCCCACATTGTAAATGTTGTACAAACAGCAAGTGACAGTCCCTGCTCAAAGGACTTGCAGTCTAAAATACCAGACAACAGGAGGAAAAGAGAAAAATGTGGGGGGTGGGGGATGAGGGGAACAGGATAACAAAATAAGATTGGCTAAGAATTACATAATCAGGGACACTATTTACAACTGCCACTTGCATACTGTTATCAGGGTGCAAGTTACTCAATACATTATGGAAGAAGTGATTTGTGAGTAGAGAATTGAAGGGTAAGATTTATGGATTTAACTAGGAGTTTTTCTCCCATTCATGAAGAGTTGGGATGGGAGTGGCTGAGGGAGAAGCAAGTGCTCTAGGTTGCTATCACTGGTAGAAGGAAGGCAGGAATCAATGGTTCAACAACCTAGTAGGCCTAATAGGTCCAGGCTAAATGCTGAAGGACCTTAAAGATGAAGACCAGAAGTTTGTCTAGGATAAAGGGACAGACGTGAGGGTGGAGGGGGGCTGATGTGGTCTGTGCAATGAGACAGGAAGAGGTTCCTGACAGCAGTACTTTGAATGATTTTAGAGGGGCATTCATATTTTCAGATATGATGCCGCTATTAAGAAAGAATAAATTTTCTGTGATTTAATTTTTGATAGAAGGATGAGCAGAGCTAAGAAAAATGCTCTGGAATAATGTTGACTCTGAATTAAACCCAAGAGAGTACAAAGATTACATAAAGGCTGAAGCTCCATCCTTAACTCATCTGTTTTCTCCTAGAGATTTGATCACCATCAATAGTCACATCTTAACTCTCTCTAAGGGTCAATGGGCATCTTAGCACTGACTCTATACCGGGCAATATCCATAAATAAAGTAGGCCAATTATTACATATGGCAAAAGGCTTGCTCCTGTGGTGGTATTCCTTAACATTAATGGGGTAACTGGGAAGGAAAAGCAGGAGACAAAAAGAAATGAACAAACATCATGAGAGAAAGGACAAGGTAAAGAAAGTAGTAAGAAAGGATAAAAACAAATAAATACTCTCCTGCACCCCTCTTAAAATAATTAGGAAAGAAGGGAGATGATTTTATAATCATTTGTAGGCATGCTCAAGGCTTCTCAATTGTTGCACAGTGCTTACATACTATGGTGAAGGGCACCTTAGTAATACAGTAAAGAGATTAGATTGTAACAGAACATTCTTGGAAGCTTTGACTAATTGCTTAGTGACTAAAATTTCAGAGAGTTAAATATAATATGACCTTTTCCTGCTGAGTATCAAGCAGTGATTTGGTCACATTAAATATTAATGTATTTTTAATATGTCCTTGCCATGATGACATCAGCAGGTCCTTTTGCTGGCAACAAATGTGTCTCTTTCCAACCACTCCTCAAGAGAGATTTGCATAATTTTTTTTTTGGCTTAGAAAACACCCCAAACCTATCAAACTGATTGCTTGTAAGTGCATTCAAATTTTTCACTCAGATACTTCACGTCATTCATATCCTATGCTTTTTCTAGTCTGGCAATAAACCCATGCAGGAGAAAAGCTTTCAGCACTTCAAATTACAGCAGTTCAAGTTACTTTTTATTTTAAGAAAAAGTAGCCACATCATAAAATGCTGATTTTACAATGTTTTATTAATAAAAGTATTTATTTCATCCCAGTAGAACTTTTAAAGCAAATGTGGAGATATTGTGAGGAACCATCTGTTCTTAGCTTCCCCTGAAGGTCCTTTGAATTTCTAATATTGGCCTGGGGATCCCCAGTCTCCATAGCCTTCCCTGTCTTACATCTAGCACATAATCACCAGCCTACTCTCCTTCTGGGCCTGAAGTACAGAATGGGGCGCCCTTTATCTCTCTCTTTCATTAGCCAGAAGGGTTTTTGTACAGCAAACAGATGTTGCCTTCTCTCACACAACCCCCATCCTCTACTACCTAGGGAGCAAATTTAGCATTGTGAATCAAACCTGCATCTTCTGCTTGGCATTGCAAAGGCACTGGACTGTCAAACCGCCTAATATAAAGCTTTATTCATATAATTTGTTATAAGCCATTAACAGATCAGAACATTATTATTAATTCCTTCAGGAAATGTTATGAAAACATTCTGAAATTAAGATTATTCCTGTTAGATATGGGATATAGATGGTTTTCCTTAATTATTTCAATGTTACATCCAAAGTCATGTGATCAATATGGAACTGGGGGGGGGGGGGAAACGGTGGTACTCATATAAGTAAGGCTACATTTTAGTCACGGGTATTTTTAGTATTCATAGACAGGTCATGGGTAGGGTGACCAGGTGTCAGGTTTTCAACTGGAACATTGAGTCAAAAAGAGATCCTGGCAGCTTCAGTCAGCACTGCTGACCGCGCCATTGACTGTCTGTGTGGTGGCACTGTGAGGTGGGGCTGGCAGGCTCCCTGCTAGCCTCCGCACTATGCAGCTGGCAGGAAGCAGCCGGCAAGTCCCCCCTCCGGCTCCTACACATAAGGGCAGCCAGGTGGCACTGCATACTGCCCCTGCCCCAAGGCCACCCCCGCAGCTCCCATTGGTTGGAAACTGCGGCCAATGGGAGCGGAGGGGGCGGTGCCTGCAGACAGAGCAGCACGCAGAGCCACCTGGCTGCACCTCCGCGTAGGAGCCAGAGGGGTGTGTGTTGAGTTCGGTCACAGAGAGCCCCTTGGGACTGTCACCTGATGTGCTGAATTTGCCTCTGAGCCTGTTTTCCCTGCCAGCTTGGGACTCCAGAAGCCTGCCTTGTTGAGCCAGACATGCTAGCCAGCTGAAAACACACACCCAGGTCTGGTCCACACCCCCAAAGCTGCAGACTAACTGAAAACAGCTCAGCAAGTACTTCTGTCTCCAGCACTCAGACACCCAGTTCCCAATGAGATCCAAACCCCAAATATATCTGTTTTACTCTGTATAAAGCTATTACAGGGTAAACTAATAAATTGTGCACCCTCTATAACACTGATAGAGAGATATGCACAGCTGTTTGCTCCCCCCAGTATTAATCACTTACTTTGGGTTAATTAATAAACAAAAGTGATTTTATTAAGTATAAAAAGTAGGATTTAAGTGGTTTCAAATAATAACAGACAGAACAAAGTAAGTTACCAAGCAAAATAAAACAAAACACACAAGTCTAAGCCTAATACATTAAGAAACTCATTACAGATAAATCTCACCCTCAGAGATGTTCCAATAAGCTTCTTTTACAGACTAGACTTCTTCCTAGTCTGGGCCCAATCCTTTCCCCGGTACAATCCTTGCTAATTCCAGCTCAGGCGGTAACTAGGGGATTTCTCATGACTGGCAGCCCCCTTTGTTCTGTTCCACCCCTTTTATAGCTTTGGCACAAGGTGGGAATCCTTTGTCTCTCTGGGTCCCCACCCCTCCTTCTAAATGGAAAAGCACCAGGTTTAAGATGGATTCCAGTTCAGGGGACAGGATCACATGTCACTGTAAGACTTCATTACCCACTCGTGGCACACAGGTATACAGGAAGGCTTACAAGTAAACAGAGCCATCTACAACCAATTGTCCTAGTTAATGGGAGCCATCAAGATTCCAAACCACCATTAATGGCCCACACTTTGCATAATTACAATAGGACCTCAGAGTTATATTTCATATTTCTAGTTTTAGATACAAGAATGATACATTCATACAAATAGGATGACCACACTTTGTAGATTATAAGCTTTGTAATGATACCTTACAAGAGATCTTTTGCATAAAGCATATTCCAGTTACATCATATCAACACTTATAAACATATTTTTATAAAACATACGGAGTGCAACGTGACAGTGGGACATGCTGCTGCTTCCGGAACCCGACTCAGCCTGAACCCCTCACCCCCTCCCGTGCCCCAACCCCCTGGCCCAGCTCTGATCCCCCCTGCCACCCTCCAACCCCTCAAGTCCCAGCCCGGAGCACCCTCCTGAACCCCAAACCCCTCATCCCCAGCCACATATCAAAGCCCACCCCCCACCCCAGAGCCTGTACCTCCTCCTACACCCCAACCCCCTGCCTCAGCCCAGAGCCCCTCCCATATGCCAAGCCCCTCAGCTCCACCGCCCCAGCCCTGAACTTCCTCCGGCACCCCAAACCCCTCATCCCATGCCCCACCCCAGAGCCCGCATCCCCAGTTGGAGCCTTCACTGCCTCCTGCAAGTAGAAAGTTGGCAACCCTAATGATGGGCAGTAAACAAAAATTCATGGCCCGCGACCTGTCCAGGTCAAAAACTTGGGTGGCGGGGGAGCGGCTGAGGGATGCCGGGGGGATGCACCCACGGCCGGGGGGATGCCGTGGGTGCGGCCGGGGGGGGACGCTGCATGTATCGGGGGAAGAGGGGGAGATGGGCGGCCCAGTATGCTCGGTACTGCTCCTCCCCTTTGGCTTTTTAGCTCCACTGGTCAGATTGGCAGGAAAAATGTAGTAGTCCTCTCCCAGGTGGCATCAGAATGAGATGCTTTTCATAATACATTATGCAGATCTGTGAATCTACTGTGTATTATTAACATAGCTGAAACCAATAACTTCCAGTCCCAGAATCAAGATAGGATGAAGAAACCTTCTCCCACGAGTCCCACCCCACAGATTTAATTTTATGGGTTTTTCGGAAGAAGCATGAATGGATTTCATATAAGAGGTTCACAGACAAGAGCTTAGCATTTTGATTAAAGGCATAATGAACTACAAAATCCATTCGCCTCCCCTTCAACTTTTTTTTTTTTTCCTTTGTGATGATGGATGAAGGTGAGGAAGGAGTTGCTTGGATTCAGTTTTAGGTTGGGATTCTAAAAGGATCTTAAAAAAGTGTTATGGGAAAAGAGGAAACAGGATGATAAATACAGAAAAGGGAATTAATTGAGGCTGGGGATTTTTAAGGGGCCTAAGGGATTTAGGCACTCAACTCCCATTGTATTTCAATGGGTTATAGATGCCTAACTCCTTTAAGATCCTTTTAAAATCCTAGCCTCAATTTACTTTTCTATATTTATTATCCTGTTCCCTCTTCCCCAAACTACACATTTATAATTGATTTTCTTAGTAAAAGAACAACCCATACCAACAAAGCTTATATACCATGAGAAAATAATTCTCTGTATTCAGATTCTCAAATCAAAAATATTCAAGTGTAAGGTCTTACAAATTTTTATAGACTTTCCTTTGTCTCCAGAAGAACAGCTATGCATACGTTAACCCATCAAAAACACTGACGGCAGCTCTACATTAGAAACTTTTGCCAGTATATTAACATCAGTTAGGGAGTGTGATTTTTGGTGGCATTTTCATACTAGCAAGAGTCCTGGGGTAGACAGAGTTATATTGGTTTTTTTCAGTTAAGGATTAACAGAGAACTGGTACAAGCTATACTGACAAAAGTACTTTTTTGCAAACATAAGCCGTGTCTACAGTAGGAGTGTTTGTGATATGGTTGCATCTTTTCTAGTGACAATAAGGTGTAGTGTCGAAGTTCACAGGAACTAATCATGCCTTATTTAGAACACCACAAACTTGGGATTCAGTATTTGAATAGCCCAAACGATGGGCTATTCGAAGAATATCAAGGCTGTTTGGACTTGAGGCTTTCCTCTCTAACATTCAGTGCGCTCATATATCTTTTATCTGGGTATTAATTGGCTTAATATAATAGGCAAGTAAATGTGTCCTTCTGTTAAAAGTATCTCAGTAGTACAGTTCTCATGCAGATATGTTCAATTCTAAGTACTATATACTTTTTAAAACATATTCTCTTTCTGAATTGTGTCCCCAAATTCACAGTTTTGCTTGCCCAAATGTTCTAAAGCAGAGAATTTGAAAAATATGAGATGAATGCATATGGATAAAACATCTTAAGTTAAGCTTTAAGGGTTCTAACATAAAACAGCCACATATGGTTTCTCTTTAAACAACATCCACATGAAACAGAGCAAAAAATCGATAATCTCTTTGCTCTAAAGAAGTTTCAATGATTCCATCCAGAAATTCTATCTAGAAGTTTACTGCTTCACATACATACATACATACATATATACATAAGCAAGCAAGCAGAAATGTATCTGAGTAGCACTTGACTGACATTATGTGGTGGAATAAATCACATTACTAATAATTAAGTGGAATTGTACCACCTGGAACTTTTTTCTTTTTTAAAAGGAAAAGGAAGACGTTTCACCTGCAAAATAACTTAAATTAGCATCTTCAAATATTGGTATCTTTTACATACATTTGCTCCTCTATACTGGCTGAATTTAGTGCTGCTGTATCTGTTAGAATTTTAATAAATTCATTTTCCCCCTAGATGCTTTACATTTTATTTAAAGATTTCTCTGCACTGAAACTTAGCAGCGAGACTCAAACCCAGAATAAAATACATCTCTACCCCAATATAACGCTGTCCTCGGGCGCCAAAAAATCTTACTGCATTATAGGTGAAACCGTGTTATATCGAACTTGCTTTGATCCGCTGGAGTGCACAGCCTCGCCCCCCTAGAGTGCTGCTTTACCGCTTTATATCTGAATTCATGTTATATCGGGTCGCGTTATATCGGGGTAGAGGTGGTTTTCTAATTATTTTTGAAAAACAGCTATTAACTAGTTCTTGTGAAATGAGACATATGTATGTAATACAGGACATAATTTTCGGATTATTTAAGGGATTTTGTAATGTAAACCCACACCAATTTGGCATATGTTAAATATGGACTAGTGAAAAGCATATCTTTTTAAAGAATCAATATGCATCATATGACTATATATTTCAAATTATTCTGTAATAGATCTTAACTGAATACACATGCAACATTATACACCTATATAGTATCAGAAGAAATTTTGCATGGATGATTTTTGATTACCATAGCCTACATATGATTTTTGTACAAAATACCTTTAGTTTTCTTTGAGGTACAGCATCCCAGTCTATAGACCTGAACCACCGATGCCTTTTCACATCATCTGCTCCATTCTTTAAATAAAACCAAAAAACAAACAAAAGATTATAAGATAATGTGTATGCCATAAAACCTTAACCTATGTATTTCATTATAGCTGTTCTCTCGCCCCCCTCAAGTTCAAACTTTATATTAAAAAATTCACAGAAGCCCAGAAGTCATCCATAACCCTATAATATGAAGGGAAATATGAAAAACATTTCAAAGCTTTCACAAGGGCATTAAATAACCAGTGAGCATAAAAAATTAGATACTACACAAATTCACTCATTTATAATATAAGCAGCTATTTTATTTCTGAAAAGCTTTTAACTCTAGTTATACACCTTGGACAAGATTTCTCAGTGGCATGAAGGGCCAGTGCAAAGCCCTGTGGACCACATAAGCCCCCAGCTTGGGCTGCAAAGGAAGGTGGTGAGGAATAGATGGAGTGGTGTCTGTACCCACAGCAAGGGTCCTGGCCTGGCTCTGCATAGGGTATTAAGGTAGTCCAGAAAAGGGATGAGGGGATCTGCATTGACACAGATCCAGTGGCACCCAAGATCTCAAACACGTTGTACAAGGACATGAGAGTGTGTGGAGCATCCCCATACCCAGGTTCGGGTTGAGGGGGTATATTCTCTCCAATATCCTCTCCCTCCTGGCACTTTACCACTTGTGAAAGGTGAACAGAGAAAAGTAAAGTAATGCTGCTAAAAAAATCAGGGTGGATAAAAATCAATTGGATTTTTTTTTTTTTTTTTTTTTTTTGCTAAAATGCTTTTTGAGGAAAAAAAAACCTATCTAAAGATAGTTTTAATTAAGATACCTTTGAGCTATAATGTATCTCATCATGGAATAGGGATTATAAATTCTAATTCTATAGTATGAGACAGTATATTCATGTAATGTTTAAGAAAAGTTTTGTAAATGAATTCCAATAGTTCATGGATTAGGGACCCAATTTTAAGGGGTTCCACAGCCTACTGTATAGATGATTTAGATTATTTTTTCTATCTACCCAATGGGAGTCAGTGCTCTGTCTAGAAGATACCATCAGAGATGCTTAGTTTTGCAGTTCTCAAACTGTGGATTTTTGTCTCCAGAGGTAACATGCTTGTTAACAGCAAACATGTTTTTAAATAAATAAATAAATATATAGAGGCGAGAAATAACAGACCTCAACTCTATTGTCCCTCTGCAAATTTGTGTACACAGAGTCAATCCCTTACCTCTCTCTAAAAGTGCAAAGTTTCAAAAAGTTCAATGAATAGAAGATTGTTGGGGGTGGAATAGAGCTGGACAGGAGAAGTCTGGAGATAAATGTGAGAAGCGAGGGACATACGCTTGTTTTGTTAAATTATTGTATGTTTGCTGTTGAAGAAAAAAAATCCAGAATACTTAATGTTGTTGTTTTAGTTAAATAAAACAATGTAAATGTCTGTCTGGTGACGTTCTCCTCCTAATACAACATGGCAAGAAAATCCTCCAAATATTAATGATCAACCTGTTGAACTGGAGATATTTATGAAGTCATTGGGAGGTGAACTATCTGCTTCAATGACCATTGGTAAATGAAATAACCAAACATTCATTCATTTTCGGATATAGCTGTAAAGCTAATCTGAAAAGTTTTCAAAATAAATCACCTGTTTAAAAATGTATAGTGTGTACCTTCTAAAAATGTAACCTACATCTATCTCTGACTTGTGAAAAACATGTATTAAGGTTATAACAACCAACAAGAATGCACTTTTATGTAGAAAACCAGGATTAAATCGAGTCTTCCCGATTACTGATTTAAATCAAAACCACCCGGAAAAAAAAATAAGAAACCAATATTAAGAACTTTGAAAATATTTTTTTCAGATATACAGTATAGAGATAGCTATGCAAATGATTTTAATGAGGGGTATGTACTTCATCAACCAGCAATCCTAAAACTGTGGCCTGCTAATCCACTGGTGGTCTAATGATCTGATGGTCTATGGAGAGCTGTCTGGTCACATAGTGCCAGCTCTCATTTCCAGTTGCTAAACTGAAATAACGGCAGGTAAAAACACATTAAATACTGTCCTAATATGACTCTTCCCTACAGGCAATTGCAACATATGTTTTGTGACTGTGACCCAAAGGGGATATAATCCACAAGAAAATTATTCTAATAAATGCCTCACTATGGAAAAGTCAAAAACTAATTGCTGTGGGCATTAGTCTTCTTTATATTAGCACCTTGAGTTTCATGTAACTAGGGCAATTTCATTAGAGAGAGGTAAGAAAAAATAAAGTTAGCATATACCAAGACAGAATTGTAGAAGAAAAGACAACAGGCTCACTAATGTGCAAGAGTACTAAATGAATATTTAAAAGTGTTGATTTTCCACTTTTTTAAAAAAAAAATCCTTTAAGGTTTACACAGGAAGATGAGTTATTAGTGGAGCACAACCCTTAACACTTCTCTGTTTTTAGGTTTTGTCTCTAGCCATCTTCCTTTAACAGTAGTTTGCCCTAAACCCTGCAAAAGAAACACACACACCATTTTAAGGATAATGGTGAAATTAGTCCTAACTTAATTAACATACAGAACTAGAAAATAATCCTCAGTTCGGGCATTTCTTGCAAGCTAGGATTTGAGGGAACCATAAGAATCCACTCAACCAGACATGGAATCAAACCAGCGTGGGAGTGGCCCATCTCTTGAATGAAAGATCATTGTCACATGAAAGAAGCTCCATCATTCTCCAAATGTTGTATTTTTTTCTAAACTACATGGAAGAATCTTTGCTTGGCTCCTAACTGCACCAGAATTTGGACACCACAAGACCTCACACACTGTTGGTCTAAATTTCAATCCGTTTATCTAAACTTCTTCCAAGAATTACCCACCACAGCAGGTTGCTTCTTTGACACTGCTGACCTTATACCAGTGACTCAACCTTTCCCGACTACTGTACCCCTTTCAAGAGTCTGATTTGTCTTGTGTACCCGCAAGTTTCACCTCACTTAAAAACTTACAAAATAAGACACAAATATTTTTTAAAAGTGTCACAGAACACTATTACTGAAAAATTGCTTACTTTCTCATTTTTACCATATAATTATAAATCAATTGGAATATAAATATTGTACTTAAATTTCAGTGTATAGTATATACAGCAGTATAAACAAATAATTGTCTATGAACTTTTAGTTTGTACTGACTTTGCTAGTGCTTTTTATGTAGCCTGTTGTAAAACTAGGCAAATACCTAGATGAGTTGACATACCCCTTGGAAGACCTCTACGTACCCCTAGGGGTAAATGTACCCCTGGTTGAGAACCACTACCTTATACCACTAACCAAACAATTCAAGCTGAAAGTGCATTTCCAAGACAAATATTCAAACATCAAAAGGAGCAAGTTATCCAGCCACAATTACACTGGGCAGTCATAACAAGCTTCATGCTTTCTCCAGTGAAAACCTTGTTGAATCCATGAGGTCTCTTCCCATTGGACCATTAACCTATATTGCATCTAATCACAGGAACTGGGGGCTAGAGATCTGGGGAGGTACTTTGATTCCTGAGAAAGAAGGCTGGGGACCTGCGGTAGGGGGGATCTGCAAATCAGGTCCATCTTGGCCACAGAGGAGGCATGAGGATAGACCCAAGTCTCTCTCTTTTGGGGGGGAGGGGGGAGAGTTCAGGGGAGGATATATACAGCTGCATGAGACCTGTGATCATAGGACTGAAAGGCATCTTGAGACAAGTCAGATGTGTTAAATAGCTGGTGCAAAGTCTTCAAGGTACATCATAGATGTAAAGCCTTAGGTAAGATAAGGGTTAAAAAAAATCCCTGGTGTTCATTAGAGAAGTAAAGATATCCATGGTTGGAAGCTGCATCTGGATATCAGAAAAACATCAGATGCCATACTCTGTGGAGTACCATGTTGTATGTCTGGAAGAGACTGACCTGCCTTACCTTTCCCAGAACTGAAGAGCTGTGTAGCCTGAAAGCTTCTCTCTTTCACTAAAAGAAGCTGGTCCAAAAAAATACTTTATCTCACCCACCTTGTCTCGCTAATATCCTGGGACCAACACAGCTACAACAACACTGCAATTAACACCCCAGGTAAGGCAAACAGGGTCTTTCCAACAGCTCTTGCCTTTAGGTGAGAGCACTACCCTGATCTCTTCTGCTCTCTACAGGGACTTCAATAAACCAGACAATTATTGTCACAACATACTTCATATCAGACAGAGACATCCCCTTAATGACAATTGAGCGCTGAGCCCATGACATGAAGGATACCGGGAGGGGGGGCAGTGGAAGGGAGGAGAGGATAATTATCAGTGAAGTTCCAGGTTTGATCAGCTCCAATGTGCATGAAAAGCAGCTAGGGGCTCTGTACTAGAAAAGGAGCTCAGGAATTCACCTCAAGGGGAAAAAAGACAAAAAGTAATGAGCCTGAAACAACTGGACTGATTACTTACACCTTTACTTAGAGGAAGGCTCTCCCAAGGTCAGTAGAGAAACAGACAGATTAATGAAGCTCTGTATGCGGTCAGCAAGCATTTGACTCAGTTAACAGTTAGTTCTAGGTTCTGAAACAAGTCTAAGATCCACAAGCTGCACAATAGTATTGGGAAGGGAAATTTAATGAACTAAACAGGTGTAAAAGTAAGGAATGACTGATCTCCTGGTTCCAGAGAGGGCTGAGATTTGCCCTCTTTGTATTTTTCCTCTGGCCATCTGGTACAGAGGCAGATTTAAACGATAAGTTACATACGACAGTTAGCAGTTCTACAGTTTCATAGCTAAGTTCCTTCAGAACTCTTGGGTGAACATCTGGTCCTCATGACTTATTTCTCTTTAATTTATCAAATTGCTCCAAAACCTCATCTATGACACCTCAATCTGGGACCATTCTTCATATCTAGAAAGAATGACTCAGGTATGGGAATCTCCCTCACATCCTCTTCTTTGCAATGGCCTTGTCTTCCTTGAGTGCTCCTTTAGCAATTTGTTCATCCAGAGGACCACTGATTGTTTGGCAGGCTTCCTGCTTCTGATGTACTTTTTTTTTTTGCACTTCTGTGTTTTTTTGCTAGTTGCTCTTCAATTTCTTTTTTAGTCTGTCAAAAGGAGACAAAACTAAAATCTTCCACTGCTTAACTTTCCCTATGAACACCCAAAGAGTCATCCAGTTTCTGTAGCTAGAATTTGACACATCTGTAATGGAAACTGGTTGGTGTACATCCATGTGACCTGATACTGCAATAACCGTTTCTGAAAAGTGAAACTACAGAATTTTGCAGTAAGGAGCATTAGTGAGGTTTCCATCATACTGTGCAAAAAAATGGAACATTTCTCTTTCCCCAGTTACTATAGCAATTCTACCACACTTGATCTTCACTGCTAGCACTGAGAAACTGTGGTAACCTAATACTATATCCAAAGCTTCTCAATTTCACAGTGCAGTACTGTTCGAACAGTAATTTGTGACGTTTATGAAAATGCACTGAACTTCAGATGTACTTTATATCCTAATAAATAAAATGATTGTAATTGTCTTGCCCATGACTAATTTTACTTGGCCCAATCTCAGTACTCATTCACATGCTTATGCCCAACAATGGCTAAAGCAGAGATTTAGTGCTGACAGCAACAAACTGTTAGTTGTAAGTGTCTGGCCTTATAAATGTATACATTTTAAATCAATTAAGCTAGAATTCTAATAGATCTTTGCATCTGCGGTTTCAAACCTTCATACTTTCTCCATCACTGATAAATTATACTTAAATGCAAATATATGGCATTATTTCTTACACGTACACATTGGCACCAAAGAGATTTTTAGCCTACTTCATATGCTGGACATGAAAACTAAGCCTATAAATATATAGTACATAATGGACTTAACAGTTGTCTTCATTCCTCCCTGAAGGCTAAAAGGAATGAAATGTTCCAAAATGTTTTTAGCACTAACTACTTCCATCTTCTGCTATGAAAACAAAATCTTATTTTAGGTTTTCAAGACATCTTATATTGGATATGCTTACTTCCCTAAGTATTACCTTCCACTTGGCCATTCCCACTGCTACCCTCAGCTCAAGTGCTCTATCAGATCAGTCCCTCAGGTCTCAATAGATGTCCTGATTTGTTTCTATGTACAGCTTTTTCTTGCAGATATGTCTCTATTTTTATTTTTTCTGTATAACTTTCTTAATTGATCACATTGCTAAATAATTTACTTCTTGGGAAATATGGTGCCAAACAAGGCTTGAACTATAGTTAACTTACAAGCACTACTTCAGTTTTGAAACCCTAGCATACTGCTCTTTATTAGTCTTACTTGAGGTCATGCTAGGCCTCTGTGGCCTTTTACGCTAAAAGATTGTACTGTGCATAAAAGGCAATACGTGCCATGTACAACAGTGTTGTTTTGTTAATACACTTGCACAGATGTCCATCATTTCCCATCAACAGTTGGAAACCAGGTGGTCGATTTTCTAATGTAAATTGGAGACTTTTGATTTAGAAAATAATTGCTCTTAAAATGACCTTTTAAAATGTTTTTAGAGCTGCATTTCTCAAGCTTTCAATGTATGTTATATTCTAGATACATAAATTATTACTCTTTCCTGTAAATAGACTTTTTATTACAGATTAACTCTTTTGGTTGTGTGTCACTTTCTCTCTTTAGAACAGTAGTTTGTTTTTGCACAGATTTAATTTTCTTTTTAAGTAAATGTCATGAGCAATAAGTATGGGGAAAAAAAACTAGCTTCTCTCTATCTTGGAGCTGATCCAGCAAAACATGGATCTGTATGCTTAACTTTAAGCTTCTGAGTAGTCCCACAAATGTGGATTTGGGATTGGTACTGTGAGCTGATAAAATTATTTAAATGGGACTATTTACACATAAGAACTTAAGCACAGGCTTAAGTGCTTTTCTGGATCAGAGCCTTTTACAAAAGAACAGTTATTTACCCTAAAGTAACTGTGGTTCTTTGAGACGTTCTAGTCAGTGTGGATTCCACTGTAGGTGATTGATAACTAGCATCCTCCCTGGACAAGGTCAGTGAGGAATTGCAGCTGGATTAGTCAATTGACTATTGAAGTCCTGCTGTCCTGACCTTGGCATCAGATCTAGCGCGCACATCAAGCGCATAAAATTTGACAAGTGTCTGTGGGTTTGTTCCACATTGCTACTTTGCAAATCTTAGACAGTGGCACATTTCTGAAGCAGGTCAAAGATGGTGCCTGTGCCCTACTAGAGTATGCTTTCATGTTCAGAAGAAGATGCTTATCATCTAATTGATAACAAGTGAAGATACATTAATTGATCCCCCTAGAAATTAGCTTCAATGAGCTTGCTTCATAGAGCCACATGTAGCCACAAAACGGCTGGGGAAAAGGTTTAAAAGGTTTGGTCCTGTCAAGATAATAGATAAAGGCTCTAGAAATATTCAAAATATGTAGCTTCTTCTCTCCTGCCATCAAACATGGTTCAGGAAGAAAACTGGTAGGTTAATAAACTGATGTAGGTGAAACTCCAGGACCACCTTTAGAATGAACTTAGAACTCAGAACCACCTTGCTCTTGGGAGTAACTCTCACTCAGATGTTCTCGTATATAGCTGACATGACTAAGGAGCCTAGGTTACAGTGAATACAGAAGTACTCAAATCCCATTGGTGGTACTTGGTACCTTTTCTCAAGCTGTTGTACAGTAGGCGTTATCATGGCTGGAGTCTACCATAGGACCTTAGCTGGGTTCCTGACTTATGGGAGTGATCCTGGCTGAACCCGAAGCTGACCAAATATCAAACAACTTGTGGGATTTTTCAAGATATAACTGATGTCTCTCTCTCCACAGACTCAGCAATCCTCACAAGGAGCTCCTGGAATGATTTAAAGCCATCAGGTGCCAGTGAAGGTGCCAAGCTTTTTGCTTCACCAAGAAACAAAGACCAGAGGTCCTCTGGTTATGTTACAGGGTGCTCGCATTGCCTGGCCTCTGGTTCTGGATCCTCTTGGTAGTCTAGCATAGGTGGTTTAGCCAGTGACCTTGAGGAGAAGATTTTCTATTCAAAGATTGATGCTCTCGTGACATTAAGAAGAGGAGGTTACTTACCTGTAACTGGAGACTTGAGATGTGTGGTTCCTATCTGTATTCCACTAAGGGTTTATGCATGGTCACCATGCATCCAGAGCTGGAGATTTTGAAAGTAGTAGCGCCCTTGCTTAGATTAATGGTTTTGTCTGAGGTGATAAAGGGCTGGGTGAACTGGCTGTGTCTCCAATTCCTTGACCACAAATCCAACAGACCTACAGCAGAGGGGAGGGAGGACAGAAAGTCGAATATAGATAGGGACCATACAGCTCGAAGAACCTGCAGTTACAGGTAAGTAACTTCCTCCTCTTCTTTGAGCGACGGTCCCCATGGTATTCCACTGAGGGTGATTAACAAACAGTACCTAAACCGGAGGAGGGTGCGAGGATGAAGACGGAATGGTTGAGTGGAGGACAGCTCCGCTGCCTACTCCTGCACCAAGGCGTAATGCATAGCAAAGGGATGTGCTCAACTCCATGTGGCCACTCTACATATGTCCCAGAAAGGCACATAATGGTTAAAGTCAGGGCTCTTGTAGAGGGTGGAGGCAGTCCCGATAGCACTGGTCTACAATTTTTGAGAAGTCGTCTGCTTCAGAGATAAAATGTGCTATTTATTATGTATTTTGATGTGCTGAATTCAAATATGACAATTAAAACAACTGATTAGCTACTGTTTCTAAGATATTTAAGTTTTTACATTTTATGTCTATGTATATGGTGTAGATAGTAGAGTTTTAATAATAAATTGTAAACCTAGGTGTTTCATGTGTTTATGGTTGCTTTACATGATAATATTTCACCTGTCCTGTTTATGTAACACTTTAAAAATCAGCAAAAGGGTTATATAAATAAAATTTATTATGAAACAAAAGGCAAAAAACTATTATGTACATAGTTTAGTCCTATTCAGTGTCTACTCGGCGCTTCTTGGCTTGTCGCTTGTATTCATTAAATGGAGCATCTCTTGTCACTGTCCAGCAATAGTCTGCAAGCATTGATGGGCTCCATTTGCCCTGATAGCATTTCTCCATTGTTGCAATGTCCTGGTGAAATCGCTCGCCGGGCTCGTCGCTCACTGCTCCGCAGTTCGGTGGAAAAAAATCTAGATGAGAATGCAAAAAATGTATCTTTAGTGACATGTTGCAACCAAGGCTTTTGTATGCCTTGAGGAGGTTTTCCACCAACAACCTGTAGTTGTCTGCCTTGTTGTTTCCGAGAAAATTTATTGCCACTAACTGGAAGGTTTTCCATGCCGTCTTTTCCTTGCCACGCAGTGCATGGTCAAATGCATCATCTCGAAGAAGTTCACGAATCTGAGGACCAACAAAGACACCTTCCTTTATCTTAGCTTCACTTAACCTTGGAAATTTTCCACGGAGGTACTGGAAAGCTGCTTGTGTTTTGTCAATGGCCTTGACAAAGTTCTTCGTCAGACCCAGCTTGATGTGTAAGGGTGGTAACAAAATCTTCCTTGATTCAACAAGTGGTGGATGCTGAACACTTTTCCTCCCAGGCTCCAATGACTGTCGGAGTGGCCAATCTTTCTTGATGTAGTGGGAATCTCTTGCACGACTATCCCATTCGCAGAGAAAACAGCAGTACTTTGTGTATCCAGTCTGCAGACCAAGCAAGAGAGCAACAACCTTCAAATCGCCACAAAGCTGCCACTGATGTTGGTCATAGTTTTTGCACCTCAAAAGTTGTTTCATGTTGTCATAGGTTTCCTTCATAGGGACTGCATGACCAACTGGAATTGATGGCAAAACATTGCCATTATGCAGTAAAACAGCTTTAAGATTCGTCCTCGATGAATCCAATGAACAGTCTCCACTCATCTGGATCGTGAACGATGTTGAGGGCTGCCATCACACCATCGATGTTGTTGCAGGCTACAAGATCACCTTCCATGAAGAAGAATGGGACAAGATCCTTTTGACGGTCACGGAACATGGAAACCCTAACATCACCTGCCAGGAGATTCCACTGCTGTAGTCTGGAGCCCAACAGCTCTTCCTTACTCTTGGGTAGTTCCAAATCCCTGACAAGGTCATTCAGTTCACCTTGTGTTATGAGGTGTGGTTCAGAGGAGGAGGATGGGAGAAAATGTGGGTCCTGTGACATTGATGGTGCAGGACCAGAAGTTTCATCCTCGTCTGACTCAAGTGAGAATGATTCTGGTGCATCAGGAACCGGCAGTCCTTCTCCGTGGGGTACTGGGCGTATAGCTGATGGAATGTTTGGATAATGCACAGTCCACCTTTTTCTTCTTTGACACACCTTTCCCAACTGGAGGCACCATGCAGAAGTAACAATTGCTGGTATGATCTGTTGGCTCTCTTCAAATCATTGGCACTGCAAAAGGCATAGATTTCCTTTTCCTGTTCAACCACTGGCGAAGATTTGTTGCACAAGTGTTGCAGCATATGGGTGGGGCCCACCTCTTGTCCTGATCTCCAATTTTGCAGCCAAAAGAAAGGTGATAGGCTTTCTTAACCATAGTGGTTATACTGCGCTTTTGTGATGCAAAAGTCACTTCACCACAAACATAGCAGAAGTTATCTGCACTGTTCACACAAGTACGAGGCATCTCTGCTCACTTTGGCTAAACAGAAATGTGTCCCTTTGCAAAATCCAACACTGACAAATAAGAGAGCACGACACTGTATGATTTCTAGAGCTGATATAGGGCAATTTGTTCAGCAGAGTGATGTAAGCTTCGTTATGATTGCATCATCCATGACTTCTAGGAATAACATGATGCAATTCATATCATGTATGACGCAATACCAGCTTCAGATTGCATCATTCATTGTTTTGCCTAAAAAGCAAGTACTGTCCAAACCCAGTCATAGATTTATTCATAGATCCAGTCAAAGATGTATTTTAGTCATTTCTGGTTTAAATTGAGATCCCTTCCCTTTATAACTCACTTATCCTCCGCCATTCCTAAGTCAAGTGTTGTATATACTGACCTAATAGCATATCTTGAAAACTAGAGCCAATCAACAATTTTAAGCATCATTTTCGTTCTCAGTGACCCAGAATTAGTAAAGTTTGACTACATTTATTTCAGAAGCATTTTGGCTGTAGAGCAGTGTAGCCAATAGAGTGTAATGCACCCTGAAATCCACTTGGAGATTATCTGTGTAGAGACTGCCTGACCTCTAATTTTTTCAGCTATTGCAACAGTCTAGGAGATTTACTGGTCTTTCCTTGGTCTAGAAGGCCAAGGCCCAACCGACATTGAGAGAATAGAGTCGTTATTCCTCTTCTGAGGCATGCGGCTTCAGAAAGAAAGCAGGTAAGTGAATGGGCTGATTGAGAAGACTGGAAGACGACCTTTGGCAAAAATTTCAGATGCAGGTGCAGAGAGACTATCTTTATGGAAAGTGGTGAAAGGAGGGTTAGCCATCATGGTCCCAAGTTCACCTACCCTTCTCGACGAAGTAATAGCCACAAGGAAGGCAACTTTCATGGAAAGGAGAAACATGGAGCATGAAGCCAGTCGATTGAATGGCAGTTTCGTTAGTACTAGGAGAATTAGGTTGAGGTTCCACCAGGGCACAGTGCGTTGAATGGGTGGGAAGGTTCTGATGAGGCCTTTCAAAACCCAGCAGTCAGTGGTGTCTAAAGACAGAATGTCCTTCCACTGGGGGGAAGGAGAGGAAGGAGAGTGGGGAAGGCGCTAATCGCTGCCAGGTGTACTTTGAGAGAGTTGAGGGCAAGACCCGATGCCCTCAAAGACAGGAGGGAGTCTAAAAGGAGGGGAATCTCCACTGCTTCTGGGGAAAGCCCCTTCTGTTAGGCCCAGGAAGCGAAGCATTTTCACTTGTCCCAGTAGGAATGCCCTAGTGGACTCTTTCTTGCTGCTCAAAAGGATGTTTTGCACGTCTGACGAACATGCCCATTCTAGAGAGGATGCCTCTGTGCACAGAGTGGTGAACTTTGTGCCCCCATTTATTGATGCAATAAACAGTGATGGTGTTGTCCAACATAAGGACGTGATGGGGCCTGATGGATGGAAGAAATGCTTGGCATGTCCTCCTTATCACACTCTGAGTTCCAGAATGTTGACGTGTATCCTGGATTCCCGAGTAGTCAGTGGTCCCTGTGTCATGTGGTCTCCAATGCATGGTCCCCTCCTATGAGGGACGTGTCAGTGATGATAGTCCTGTTCAAGGAGGAAGAGAAAAAGGACTCCCACACAAAGCCACTGTAGGTTTGTCCACCACTGGAGGGAAGATAGTACCATGAGGGAACTGTCAGCATAAGATCCATGGTGTGGCGCCTGGGTAAGTAAACTCTCTGAAGCCACATCTGGAGGTGAGTGGAGGCAGTGACGTATGTACATGAGTCCACATGACCAAGGAGGGATAGGCAGGTCTTGGCCAAGACAGAAGGACTGTTGACTATGCAGGCTATGATTTCCTGCAAAGTCTGGAACCTGACTCAGAGGGAAGAAAGGAGTCCAAGCAACTTGGGGGCTAAAAGCTGAGCTTCGTCTCGGACCGCACCGCTAGGAGCCAGTCATCAAGCTAGGGGAATACAAGGATCCCATAATCCTTGAGGTAGGCTGCTACGATGGAGAAAGCCTTGGTAAAGACCCTGGGAGCAGTGGTGAGTCCAAACAGCAGGAATCTGTACTGAAAATGCTACGGGCCAATTGTGTACCACAGGAACCATCTGTGGGCCAGATTGATATCTATGTGAAAATAAGCTTCCTGAATATCAGGAGCTGTAAACTACATGCCTTCTTCTAATGATAGGATGTTCGCGGCTAACATCACCATACAAAAATCGGATTTACAGATGAAGCAACTTAGATGGAGGTCCAGAATTGGTCTCCATCCGCCTTTCTTTTTCGGTATCAGGAATTAAGTTGAATAAAACCCCATCCCTCGATATTCCAGAGGAACCCACTGTGACAGTTCCTCCCATAAGGCTCTATGGAAATATGCTTAGAATGTGTTTTATGTTACATATGCCATGTAACATATCTCCGTAAAGGTTATGATCTACTGAATGTATTAATCCTATTTGCATGCATGTATCATTTTTGTATTCAACTTTATGAATGTTGGCTGTGTACTGGCTTGATTTCAAAATAACCTTAGTAGAGCATTTGGTCAGTTCCTGGAGAAAGGAATGTTGAAATTAAGTACCTAATCAAGAAACACTTAAAGGACAATGGATCTTGGAATGCTCCAATCCACATAAGAAGTCTACTTGAGGATGTTCAAGGTGAACAATGAATGCTACCTGTAAAAACTGAGTCATGCATGGACATGTGACTTGCCCAGGTGACTGCTAAACTCCAACTTGGAGCTGGACTTTGCATAGGAGTGAGGAGGGGAGTTTCCACCCACAAGAGAGAGTCTATTTAAACCCATGGGAGTCCCCTCCATTTGGTCTTCAGCTGGCTAAAAAGGGAGCCTCTCCACCCCCCACCCCCCCAGGATACTTGGAAGAAACTGGAACAAAGGGATGTGAGTGATTGCTGGATCCAGGCTAAAAGGAGATTAGTCTGTAAAAGGGAGCATTCTGGAACTGGTGAGGATCTTATCTGTATTCAGTTTGATTAGACATAGATGTGCGCATTTTATTTTATTTTGCTTGGTGACTTACTTGGTTCTGTCTGTTACTACTTGGAACCACTTAAATTCTACTTTCTGTATTTAATAACATCACTTTTTACTTCTTAATTAACTCAGAGTATGTATTAATACCTGGGGGAGCAAACAATTGTGCATATCTCTCTATCAGTGTTATAGAGGGCGAACAATTTATGAGTTTACCCTGCATAAGCTTTATACAGGGTAAAACGGATTTATTTGGGTTTAGACCCCTTTGGGAGTTGGGCATCTGAGTGCTAAAGACAAGCACACTTCTGTGAGCTGCTTTCAGGTAAATCTGCAGCTTTGGGGCAAGTAATTCAAACCCTGGGTCTTTGTTGGAGCAGACGGGAGTGTCTGGCTCAGCAAGACAGGGTGCTGGAGTCCTGAGCTGGCAGGGAAAACAGGAGCAGAGGTAGTCTTGGCACATCAGGTGGCAGCTCCCAGGGGGTTTCTGTGATCCAGCCCGTCACACCCACTCTGTTGCCCCTTTTTGTAGTAAAGAGTCCACCTCTATGGCAAGCATGCTGTCATGAGACTGGTCCTTGAGGAGAGATTGGGCTCTGGATGAGGCAGAGTGATGAACTAGATCATATAGCTATAGTGGATAACATTTAGTAACCACTTGTTCATTATTATTGCACTCTAAGCTGGTATGAAGAGTGTCAGATGACCCCCCCCAAAGGAGGTGAGGTGGTTGTATGGTTGCAGCTCAGGTGGTTGACAGAAATCTCTCTTCTGTGGGGGGTTGTAACTGGAAGGAGGAAGGTTGCGAGGACGGGCCCCACAGACGAAATCTTTGAGTCTTTTGATGCTTCCTTGATGGCTCGTAAGGCCTCTGATGGAAAAATTGGGAAGTTGTTTAATGCTGTGGGGGCAGTGGGTGGTGGAATTTACGCTTTGGCGCAGGTGTGCCCAAGGAACAAAGTATAGCTCAAATCCTTGATGGCATGGAAGGAGTCATACATCTTCTGGTTGAAAAGATGTGATGCAACGAAAGAGAGGTCTTTGATAGCGTTTTGTACCTCCCTGGGAAAACCAGAAGAATGGAGCCACAAGTCCCTCATCATGACTATGCCTGTGGCCATAGGACGCGATGAAGTATCTGTTGTGTCCACCGCTGAATTAAGCAATGTTCTTGCTACTAACTTCCCCTCCTGTATTATTGCTTAAAAGCAGGCCCGGTCTTATTGTGGCAGTTTTTCAGCAACGTCCTCCAATTGGCTGTAAGAGGAAATCGTATTTGGCAAATAATGCCTGATAATTCAAGATCCTGAATTTAAGGCTGCCTGAGAAGACCTTGTGGCCCAAAAGGTCCAACCGCTTACCTTCCCTGTCAGATGGGGTGGAGCATGGATGCTTCTGCCTAGCCCGTTCAGTCACTGCCTGGACCACAAGTGTATTGGGGGGATGGGGAGGGTGAAAAAAGAAACTCAGACCCCTTGGCCAGTACTTAGAAGCATTTCTCTGCCTCTGCGTACATGTGGCCGGCATATGCCAAACAGTTCTATCTGGCTCAAATATGGCATCATTGATTGGTAGAGCAACTCTACTTGGCACAAATCAGTGAAATATATCCAGCAGCTTATGTTGAGCGTCTTAGATCTCCTCCAGCAGAATGTGTAGCTCTTCCCGCAACTCTGCCCAGAAGATACTGGAATTGGCGGTAATCATCAGGAGATGGGGGGAGATGCTGAAGCCACTGCTATCAGGTGAGGACAATTGGAATCTCTCCTGCTACAGTGGCACCATTGGAACTGGACTGACCTCATCTCCTTCCACCATTGGTTCCGAGCATCTACTCGAAGGTGCTGAGGCATTGAAATAGGTGATATTTCTTTTATGGAACGGATGGGTTCTGAGGGTGGATATTGGGGCAAGGATACCCAATAGGGCCAGCATGATGGATCCAGAAGGTGTTGTGGTGGGTCCCACAGTTGAGGAAACCAGTGACTCCCTGGTGGCAGGAGTGGAGGATACTGGATGATATAGAAGGTCTTTGTTGGTACTCATTGTGGCGGGAAGGGATGGATGGCTCCTGTCCCTTGTCAGATTTAGCCGAAGGCAAAAATTCAGAGCTCAGTTCCATCAGCGGTACCATTGGAAGCGTGTCTGCGGCTGGAGCAGGGGGCGAGGGGTGCCTCAGCTGTGGCACACCCTGTGCAGGAGATAACGTTTTCCTGGAAGTAGAGGGTCTCAGAAGGTGTGGACACCTCAACTCTCCCAGAGTAAACACTTCCTGGGGCTCTGGCCTTTTTCTCGACCTCTCTGGAGCCAAAGGTACCCTCTCCTCAGCAGTGGTCTTCCTCAAAACAGATGGCTCTCAAGCTCAGACAGATGCCAGTGTTGACGGTGCATGTGGGTCAGTATCCAGTACCAACAGATCCGTGGTTTCTGTGGTCTCTTTTCATGCTTGTGTGCTTTAGGGCATGCTGGCTCCCCATGACTGGAACTTGTGGAAGAAGCCTCTCCTTTGTTAAGTCTTGGAAGAAACGTACTGCCATACTTATGTGCATGTTTCCTTGCCTCTCGACTAGGTCCTGGTGCAGGGTCCATAGTGATAGTACTGCCCGTGCTGGACTCTGTAGCTGGAGGCATACTCCTGGCTGCTGCAAGCCGATGTAAGGGGCTGGAGGGAGGGTTGCCTGGCCTGGGTCCAAATGAAGTGTCATGGCAACTTCCATGAGATACTTCCAGAGGCAGAGAGCTTGGCCTTCTTGGATACAGCTGGGGAAGGACTGGCAGATACTGCACCTGGATGAAATGTGGGCTTCTCCCAAGCAGTAGAGGCAGTGTTGATGTTTGTCGCTGACCAAGAAGGAACGCGGGAAGGAGGTGCAGATTTAGAGCTTGGGATTTTGGCACAGTCCAATATCCGCATGTGAGTATGGGGGCGTGTTTACATGGAAGACACCCCCCACCCCAAGGAACTCAATTCTATTCCTAAAACTAGTAAACTACAAAACTACTATATAAACAGTAAAATCAGTAAAATACTCTAAGCTAATTAAGTACAACTCTATATTTAAAAGTGCGTCACACACGAGAGGACACTAATAATTCCGACCTAGACCATGCAGTGATGAGAAGGAACTGGTGCCGCAGTCTGTCTTCTCTGCCCTTTATCACTTCGTATGAAACCATGAGGCGAGCCAAGGGCACTTGCACTGACCAACAGACACTATTACTTTCAAGATCTCCGGTTCTGGACGCACGGTGCGCATGCGTAAACCCTCAGTGGAATACAATAGGGACCATCGTTTGAAGAAGCAGACTTCATATGCAGAAGGATATGGCTCTCTTGGTACTGGGGGGGTCTATTGTGGAATCAGAAGGTTGTTCTGCATTGATGACAGCCCCAGTTCTCCCTTGGATTCATCTTCCATGACAGGCGTCAATGTTAAGGGGCACATCACCAGAATTGGGCTAGCTGCTGGAAAGGTCCTTTCTGCTGCAGGCTGATCCTTCTCTCAGTCCTTAATATTGTCAAGGGCCTGGTGGATTTATCTACAGAGACTTTAGGTAGTTTTTCCTTATAGGAAGACACTTAGCTCCTCCCAGAATCTCTGGCACTGCGTTCAGAGTGGCCTCTCTTAATGCTGGACTTCGACACCAGAGGTGTTGGTATGGCTTTGATAGCAAAGATGTTGGGGTTGGCTTTGGTACCAAGAGCCTCTGGGTTAGGTATTAATACAACCACCATCTTCTTGGTACTGAACTTCAGTGTTTTTTTTCTGCTAGATGGGGCATGGATGATTTTGGCTTGTCCAGTAGCAGAACTCTAGAGCTTGTCTCATCAAGATTTGATGAGACCTTCATGAATTGTTGCAAAAGACAGAACTTCCACCTCATATATCATGACTTACTTTTCTAAGCAGAGAACAATAGGCACACTGAATTTCTGCTTGGTATATGCGACTTCTAGGTAGAAGAGACACCTGTTGTGTTAATCTTAAAGGGATTTACTCATCACAGGATGGATAAAGATTCAAGCCCACAGGCTTTGAGTCTGCAACTCTAAGGTACCCTGTGCAGAGAGGGAGGTATTGGTCACTACTCAGTCCAGATGGGCAGAGACTATGACTGCAATTGTAAGTCAAGATAATTGAAGTTCTGAAGGTTTTTAAAAGACCTGTAGAAGGTTTAGCCAAAGCTAAACGGCAGCAGATTAGACATTCACTAGGTTCTGCCTCACTGCCATGTGAGGTAAGGGGAACTGAGACCACCCTGCCCTTTACACACCCTCATATAGGCCCACAGGGTGCAAGTGCGACCCCAGATACTGCTACTTAAAATAATTCCATCTTGTGCCCGAGGACAATGTGCACCTACAGTAGCATGCAGACTGGCACATACTAGAAAAGCCTTTTATACTGATGCCTAAGAAACATAATGCAAAGTTAAACAGTACTAGTAATCAGAATTCCAAACAATTTTAATGTCTAATTTTCCAATTTCTAACCCAGTTTCTTCACATCCATCATTTTCAATGTTACACTTTTATTTCTCTTCAGTTACTCTCCCACATTAACATTTTATAAATGCCTTAAAAACAAACACAAAAATGCTAGATTGCTATGGCAATCTCTTACATTTCCAGTAAAATGCTTAACTATAAACTTAATACTGCTTCAGAATAAGCAAGTACCACACAGACATGGCAATGATTGGAGAGAAAAAGCTGCTGCACCATTGTTTAAATCCCTCAATTACACCTTAATTTGTAAGCCAAGTCTAAAGTTTTTTGTGACTATATAGCCACAAAATAGATTTAGGTGGGATCCATATGCTGCTAGCTTCTATATTACAATCTAGATGGAAGATATGGCTGAATGTGTTCATATGGTTAGGGGAAATTACTCTAACATTTTAAATGAGACTGATTTTTGTATACAACAGTATACTTATTCCTTATTATTTCTTTCTGGGACATTGTCTGCTCTGTGCTATACAAGTGATAAGCAAAATGTGGATACTAATATTACCCTTTTCTGTAAAATTGATATAATGTAATGTGACAGAATCTGACCTTTATGTTGACTGATATTTAAACTGAAATCAATGGGAACACATGTCACATGGTGAATAAGGGTAAACATAAGAATGACCATACTGGGTCAGACTAGAGGTACATCTAGCCCAGTAGCCTGTCTTCCAATAGTGGCCAATGCAAGGTGCTTCAGAGGGAATGAACAGAACAGGTAATTGTCAAGTGATTCATCCCTCGTTGCCCATGCCCGGCTTCTGGCAAACGGAGGCTAGGGACACCATCCCTGCCCATCCTGGCTAATAGCCATTGATGGACCTATCCTCCATGAATCTTTAAAAAAAAAACCCTGTTGTAGTCTTGGCCTTCACTATATCCCTGGCAAAGAGTTCCACAGGTTGACTGTGCGTGTATGAAGAAATACTTTATTTTGTTTGTTTTAAACCTGCTGCCTATTAATTTCATTTGGTGACCCCTAGTTCTTGTGTTATGAGAAAGAGTAAATAACACTTTATTTACTTTCTCCACACCAGTCATAATTTTAGAGACCTCTATTATATCCCCACTTAGTCATCTCTTTTCCAAGTTGATACGTCCCAGTCCTATTAATCTCTCCTCATATAGAAGCTGTTCCATGCCCCTAATATTTTGATTGCCCTTTTCTGAACCTTTTCCAATTCTAGTATATGTTTTTTGAGATGGGACGGCCACATCTGCACGCAGTATTCAAAATGTGGGCATACCACGGATTTATATAGAGGCAATATGAAGAAAATGGGCAGAAGAATCTTTCCTTTTGAAAAGAGGGATCCACACCCATGATGAGATTTAGAATAGTAGAAAAATGGTAACAAAGGACATTTTATTGGACATCTATATGCTTGAATGTTGCTGGTTACCTAGGGGGGCAGCTGACAGTACACATTTAAATCTACAGGAATTTCTAGGATGCTCACATCTCAATATCTGATTTTTATTCCACTTAAACATGAAACAGGATATGAAGTTATTAGGATCACACCTTGATGTTATTTTCTATCCTTGTTCTATATTTAGAGGGTATGCTGTACAACGTGTACATAAACATACACACACACACCTCTCTTCTTCAGAAAAGCTGAACATTTACCTCCTTATGGACATGGTATTACATTAATTCCACAACAGAATGGTGACAAGTAGGGGATCTGGGATCTACTGCTTGTGAATTATCACTGTAACAAGAATGCTGATACCATTTCCTTTGGCTGTGGGGGTGCCACAACATTACAGGAGAATCCATTTAAACTGAAAAAACAAAACAAAAAAAACCCACTTTCCAAATGAAGCCAATTTAGTATTTGGTACCTTCGCCTGCAAAGAAAACATATTTTTAACATGTAATAGTTGTAGTAATTTTCCAAATTTTAGTAACATTAAAACAAAACAGCTTGAAAATATTTAAAATATTTTAACACTCAGTCATTTGCACGCTTACACATACAGTTGCAAGATGAGGTTGTTCCGCGGGGGGGGGAGGTGGGGGATGGGGTGGGAAATCATTAAAACTGGCCAAGGAAATAGAATTTCAGAGGAAAGGAGTGCATCTGGACAAAGTGCTAGATAGCAGCCCATTGCAGTAGATCACCCCATCACATACATACACCTCCCCCCCTTCTTTCTCACTAATATTTTCTCTTTTGCTTACATTAAACTGAAAGTATGGTGCAATTATATATTCAACACCAGTAACAGCAATTAAATGTAACAGAGGTACTCTTGTAAAGTTTAAGACAAAAATCAATTAGAGCATTCATCCAACATTCAGAACACAAAAACGTAACTTAATATTTTTCATATGCTAATTCAGATGTTCAGTCCTAAGTAACACAACAGAAGCACAAGTGGATCTCAAAATTCACGTGTACATTTAAAAACATATTTAACACTAACCTTCATATTTCCCAATCGCCTTGTCCTGTCAACCACTAGAAGCTTCTTAATAAGGTCCCTGTAACAGAGGAAACATTTGTCATTGTTTTATTTCATTAGGATATGCATACTACAGACCACTGAAAGCACTTTTATTTTACCAGCATAAACACTGTGTGTGTTAACAATTCACGTTTTCCCTATTTCAGAACGTCTTACATTCAAAGGGTTCAAGACTGGTATGAAAACAGGTAACCTGTCTCAGAGGAACAGAGGTGAATCTCTCTATAGAGTGTAGTTTCTTAAGAAAAGATTTGGGATACAAGTTTCTTGCCTGAAATGTCTAACCTTCCCCTTTGCATTTTGTTAGGCATTCCAAATCTCAAGTCAACACTGAACTTCCTTCAGAGCATGGTTTTAGACTAGACCTTATAGCAAATTAAAAAAGAGATATATTTTTAAATCGTTCGGTTTTAGCCAAGAATATATTGAATTCTACCTCAGTTAAAAATAGAGAAAATGTGGAACAGCAACTTCTCTGTTTAAAATATAGTGGGGACTAGCTTGCATTCAGAAGTCCTCTGTAGAAAATGAAATGTATACTTTGAGACTAACGTTGTTTTATGAGCTTTGCATAAAGCTAAATTCAACTTTTTAAAAGCTGAGACAACACTTAGAAAAATCAAAAGTATTATGTAAATACATTTGTAAGTACTATGTTAACAACAAAATCAAGGATCACATTTTGTTTTGTTATTCCAGTGTAAATCCAGAATAACTCCATTAAGGCCTGGTCTACACAAATCATCTTACGTTGACCTAACTACAACTTTGTCCTGCCAATATAAGTGCCCTACTACACCAACATAACTATTCCACCTCCATGAGAGGTGCATGGCTTATGTTGGCGTAGCTAGGGAGATGCCATCTTACATCTTCTGTTGGCTGTCTTAATTTCAAGGCTCCGTGCTGGAGCTGTGAAATTGACAAGAAAGCCAGGCATCTAAAGTCCGGCTGTCCCTAGGTAACTGCTCCCAGCCAGGCTGCTGCCCGGAGGTTCCTCTCTTTGGGAGGTGAGGAGCTCAGAAGGCTGCCCCCCACTCCCAGCCAGTAGCGGGGCACCAAGAGCTGGGGGTGGGGCGGAAGGGAGCTGTGCTCCCAGCAGGGAGCGGCATGGAGTGCTCAGCACCTCAGACAGTGGAAGCGCTCCTGGTGAGCACGTGCACTACCAACAGAAGGTGGGTAGTAATTACTGCGGTGGCTGTAAGTCGACCTAACATAGGTTGACTTAGGGCATGTCTACACTGGAGCCCTAAGGCAGTGAAATTACCCTGGATATACACAGTTATTACAGAGAAATTCAGCAATGAATTTCTACAGTGAATTACATGTTCTCTCAATGGCTATATTCTTAATTATCTACAACTTATCCTCTTCAATGAAAGCAAAGTAGCAGTTTTGTATATTCCACAATAATCAATGTCTAAGACAAAACATACAGCTTAGCCATCTTCGCTGTTTTGCAGCCTAAAGAAGAAAGAGGTGCTACTGCAATCTTCCTTGTATGAAGGGACTTCAAAACAGGAGTTCCTCAGAGAAAGATTGTGAAAAAAATCAGATCCATATTTATCTAACCCAGCAAATAAATATAGTTTTTTTCCTTTGAGAAACCTAGAAATCTTAGTTTGGGGCATATTGAAAATGGTGAACTGAATATTAAATTTGCTAAACAGCTTGAAAACTGTCATATATGGCAGAGCAAATATTTCTGAAACTCAGTGGAAAAAAACCCCACTCAGCTGCCAGCTATACGGGAATACGAACGTGACATTGGAAGGAGATTTCCTAATCTCCCATAAACATTTCAGCCAGTAAATGGCTGGATTTAGATTCAGTCCTGTGATTCAGTCATTTGTAGTCATTCCTGAAGGAATTTCTTCTCCTCCCAGGGCATCCCAGAAGACACTTAAGGATGGGTGAGGGAGGAGGAGAAATCTAACCATTATTGTTCTAAACAAATAGACACCCTTTCAAATAGAAGAGTGAAAAGTAATTCAAATTAGAAATGAAGGGCCAGATCTATTGCTAGATCCCACTGGGTTAGAAACAAGTTTGTGTAGTCGCTTACTGTGTCATTTAAATCAGCATTGTGTTATTTAATTGATGACTCTTAGCAGAGTAAGTTGTAGAGCTCTTCTTTTGACTGCTCCTCAAACAAGCCTTGGAAATGCAGAAAATACACAGCTGAGACAGGAACTGACTCAATGATGTTGAGTTGTCACTGAAGCTGTGAATGTACGTTGGATTCAAAGAGAAGGAGTATCCAAATTAACATCTGCATCAAGAAACAGTGTAGTGCTTCCTTAATGTCCTACTTTATATACAGGATTAAAAAGTCAAGTGTTCTAACAGTTCATTACATATAGTGTTGAATTCAAGTAGGTGCCGACATCCTAGATCAGACCTGCTCAATAATAATTATTTAGACTGCAATGGCACCCCCATTGTTATGCATTTCCAAAACACAAGAGATGACATCTTCGCCCTGAAGAGTTTACCCAAAAAACCAAAACCACACACACCACACACTTTTCAAAACAGAGTGGTCAGGGAGGTGGCTGACACACCTATTAGTAGTTCTGTTTTTCAATGGGGAACAGGGTGGGCAGGGGACAGCTACAGACAAATACCTTCAAACCAAGGGATTATTAGATGGCTAAATTCTTGTAATTTGGCTCAGAAGTGGTTCTTGAATACAGATTTGAACTAGAAAAGGATAATGGTCAGGGCATGAAAGTTCAGGAGAGGCATTTCACATGTAGGGGATGGGAAGGAATAAAGCACAGACTGTTGCGGGAAGTCAGATAAACTGGCAACAAGGATGACATCAGAGGCAGAGTGAAGAGCGATGTGAAAAAAGACTAGGTTAGAAGTAAAAAAGGCAGAGAGTTATGCAGGGCCTTACTGGCAGTAACAAGAAACTTGAACTTGAAACAGTGGAAGAGGAGAAAGTGGTGTGGCATAGTCAGATCAACAGTCTACAAAAGCAGCTGTTTTCTCTAAGGATTATAGGGAATGGTATGGGCATCAAGTGGGAAAGATAAAAAGAGGCTGCAGTATCAAAGGTGACAGATCAAAGCCTTGTCAAGAGTCTTTAATGGCTAGACATTATGGAAATGTTGTGGAGAAAGAATTATTTGGGCACAACCTGGATGGGGGGGGGGGGGGAGGGAGAGGAAGGGATGTGTCAAAAATGAAAGAATAGGGGTTGAGTTCATAATAAAAAAAAATAGGGAGTTCTGTTTAAGTTGATGGTGAGAAGTCAAGGAAGAGATGTCAAAGAGGTAGGATGAAATACAGAATTGGATAGTGGGAAACAGGTTAGGAGTGAAGTGATAGATTGGTGAGTCAACAGTATAAAGAAATACTAGATGAGCTCATCCAAAAAGATGTAAAAGGAAAGAACTGAGGGGTGAAGAACAGAGCCATGTGCGACCCCCTCTCCCCTGAAGGTGGGGAGGAAGGAGGAAGATTACCCATCAAGAAAGACACTACAAAAATACCTAAAGAAGTAGGAGGAGAACCAGGAAAAGAGAGTATTCAAAGGGTATGATACCTAAAGTAGCCTAACTGCTCATTAATGGCCATCTTTCTCAACTTACAATGGAACTTGGATACACTTGGTGAGTGCGGTGACTAGAATGTCTTTCATGGCATCAGAATTTACCGGATGATACAAGTCAGTGATTACGAGTCAGTGTGATTGAGAAATACAAACAGATGCTGACAGTACCCTATGTTTAATTGCTTTTCATCACGATGGCCTAGTTATCAATGACAAAGAAACCAACTTTGTACTGTTCACCTTCTGGCCATGTATCCAGAAATTACTGCAGACAGCACATGCGGAGATGTGTACTCTTTGTTGAGAAGGATTGTATTAAAACACAATGGACGAGAAGAGGAATCTGCAGGAAACTGGTAGCAGCAGCAGCAGCATTTCGAGGGCAGCCACTGTTCAGAATATGTACAAGTATGGGATACTAGGATCAGTCAGCATAAGCACATATAATAAGCTGATGCATGCTCATGAAATCTGCTGATACAGCTTTAATAATGGTCTTGTGAGAAGCCTTGTGCTTGAAGAGGCATTCACAGGAGATGGGAAAGAGAAACATTTAAATTATATTAAATATGTTTTCAGGACTAACTTTAGTCCAAAATATTTTGCAACAAAGTGTTTTAAAATACTGCAAGAAGGTATCCTCCTATGCAGACCCTTTCAAACTATGCTAAAGAGATAATTAAAAATAAACATTTCAGTGATGAAAGCCAGTATACTTACTTCACATACAAATCCAAATGTCTGGGGAAATCTATTTTGCCAGCAAGAATCTTCTGATATATACCAAATGGGTTGTCATCAAAAAATGGAGGAAACCTATTTGAATTAAACAACCAAAACACAGCTTTCTTTAGTTATCTGCAAAAATGTATAATGGTATTATGTTGAAGTAATTTATCTGCTGACCAGATTGTTAGGTACATAGTTATTCTATATGCACTGAGGCATTGCGTATTGAAGTCAGGGTTAACCACACCTCTGTAACCCAATTAAGATCGCTATTCTGCAAAACATAGAATGTACAGAAAATATTCAGAATATATGAAAATTTAAATACTGAGAACTATTTTTAATATTACAACAGAAAGGTCAGTCACATATAGTGAGGGAAGATTTCCCTTAGAAAGTCTGGGCTTTGGCTTCTTCCCTATTGGTGAAATTTGAGAGCACTCACCAAAACCAGTTCTTCCCTTCTAGTCTGAACACTACTGACTTTCCCTTCACCTCGGCTGCCAATTCCAGAATTAATTAAGAAACTGTAGTTCCTTACCTTTAAAAGACAATATAAAAATAAGGAGCCAGTTGCCTCTCTCTCTTTTTTTGTTTTTTGTTTGTTTGTTTGTTTGTTTGCTGCACCTCTTGCAACAACTAAGAATTTGTATCCTCTCTTGGGCTTCTCTTTCTATAGGCTGACCTATTTGCTCACCAGAAAGTATACATGTATCACTGTGGAAATACATCACTTCAGTAGGTTTAATAAATTGAATTCTGGACTCCATACATTTCCTGGAATTCTGGACATCCACCTTCCTAAAAGTTACCCAGGGGAATCTTTTTTATCAAAAGAAGCTACTGTGTAACTACTGCTCTTACAGCCACCACCCATACATGGAATGTGGTGTCACTGTTAGCAATGCTTATGCTTCTAAAATTGAAAAGGGTTGCAGCTCCTCATCTTCACTGGTGTCAAGGCTGTAGGGGGAAAAAACACCACCACTATTTTTTACTTTACATCGAGTCTTTAGTAGTGTAATGCCTTGTGTAGACTAGGAAGAAGGCTGGTGTTTTTAATGTATTAGCTAAAATGTTTTAAAGAAGTGCTGAATAAAACCATGTTAAATCCTATCTACATTAGGTTCTAACACCTTTAAAAGTTACAGTTAGTTTCGTCCCTACTGTGTTAACACGCTTAGCTCCTTTTTTTAAATGTGTACATTAGGTGCTAATACTTTGCAAACACTTGGTAGTCTAGACAAGACCTTAGTGCCAGAACAATAAACATTTTCCTCCTACATGACTTTTTTTCTGAAGCCTTGTGTTTTTGTTTTTTTAATTTAGTCTCTTGTTCCATAATTACTGTATGTCAGGTAGATACTAACTGGACAATTGTTTCAATTTTATACCAGATTGTAACTTCATGTAACAAGTACAGTAACTGGATTAACATTCCTCATACACTGTAGTTACCAAACCACAGTCACAGGCAACAACCAAGTTCAGAGTTTCCCTAGATGCTGTTTGAGTGTCCAAGAAAAACAACAACAACAAAAAACGGCCATACCTTCACCAAAGAAAATAACTAAAATATTTTTGGTAAGAACACACAAGAGGGTGGAACTTTTCCCCCCCCCCATAAAAGGAAAAGTAACAATACACCTTGTTTGGATGATCTCACCATGAAATAGTGGAGCTAGTTGTCCAGGAAACTTCAGAACATACAATCACAAGTTTTTCTGAAGTCTAAGGCCCAGATTTGTAAAGGTATTTAGGCTCAGCTATACTCATTGATTTAGGAACCTAAGTCTCATTTTCAAAAGTAATTTAAGTACTTCAGTGCCCAGATGTCAGTGGGATTTAGGCTTCAAAGTGCCAAACTGTCTTTTAAAAATGTGCCTAAATATCTTTAAAAATCTGGGCCTAAATTCCTATCTCAGACAACTACAAGAAAGAACAAGGTAGCAAGAGAGGGTATCAAATTTTGGATGTGCTCAGTTTATTCCCCCTTATATAGCAGAGAGATTGAATGGATGCCCTGTTTCTTATTTAGGACAGCCTATAGAATTGTGTTGCATCTGTGTAATATTTTTATTCATCCAAATGATACTAATCTCTAAACTTTCAATTTTGTATTTATGACTAAGATTCATAATCCTATTTTTGACTTGGTGCATGCATTACAAAAAATGAATTTTATGCAAGAAGATTTTTTTGATGGAAGTTATTTCCATCTTATTTCTCTCAAAAACATTTTTTTTTAAATGATTGGATTCTCTCCCATGGAAAAGCCCAGGTGAGACATTGAGAAATATGATAGGGAATGAATGAGTCTAACCATCAGTACAAGTTATTACACTGCCACAAATTAAAAATGCAATTTCTTTCTGCAAAAGTATGCCATTCAAATCTAATTGTAACTGCTACCTAGGACAGATATGTACTCCATCAGTTGCTTAGAGAGCTTCTGGAGCAGAAAGCAATGCTGACATCTGGATTCCATTCAATAAAATGATAATGATATTGGAATGCAAGTTTGTGCTTCAATAATTCTCTACTGTTGACAATTGCAGACACATTTTATAAGCAGTACACTATTGTTGGAGTATACATTTGTTTTCTCTTCCAAAGACTTAATTGCTTAACACAGCTTTGACCTTTAACATTAATCTCAGAGAAAAACCAAGATGGCAGCATCTTGGAAGACTGGTCCTATTTATAAAATGCTAAATGTTCAGTTATGGTTAGAAAGCACTCCACTATATTGTGTTCATTTTATAGGATACTACTCTAATCAGACTTTCCCCTACTGACGTGAATAATCCCTATGACTAGCAGTGGAGCAGGGATTTTGTTTGTGACTATATATATCCACTTTTATTCAACTCCTACATATCAAATATATTCCCAGAGGCGGAGTTCTTCATCTATTCTTGAGAATACTGACATCTCAGGGCTATTCACATGGGGACTATTACATGCAACCATATTCTGCATGAAAGGAAAATCTGATAGCACCCAAGTGGAACTAGTAAAAGAAAACAAAAGAAAGACTAAGCAACATATGATAGGACATTCAGCAACTTTTAAGAAGGTTAGCATGTTTTCCTTGAAAAGCTTGTTAGCCTTTAAAAAAAGAACTGCAAAACAAAAAAGTCAACATTATAGTTATCTGATGAATGTCCCTAATAAGTTTAAAGGAGCACAGACAGCAAAGTTAAATAGGATACCACACCAACTTGAAATTAGTCATTAAAAAAAAGATGCAGAAATCCCACCTGCCCTTGAGTGTCCATCAAATTTGTAATTTTACAAACATCTCCCCCCTTCATTTTTAAGTTTCTCTCCCCTGTTGCTGTGTTAAAGACTCATACAAACATAAGAAAAATCAGTGAAATTGATGAGTTATCAAATGTATAAAATGAAAAAAAAAAATCATCTCTATTCTTTTTCAACTACTGTAATCTACCTGTGACCTGTCACAATAATAGATTAAAAAAAATCCAGATTTTTTTTTTAAATTAATGTTGACCATGTCCCTTCACAGTGTAGGCCTGGCTAGAATTTGAACCCACTGCAGATCACTGTTCACCTGGAGTTCTCATTGCTTCTGGATACCCCAACAGCCACAGACATGGTAGGCACCCTTTTCCATCTACAGCTGACAAGCAGGCTGTGTCCCTTCTGTCATGTTCAGACTTTGTTATGGTGATTCACATCTTCGTGATCTCCAGGCTTGACCACTGTAATAATTCTCTAACTATTAATGAAGCTGCCAATCTTCAATCAAAAAAAAAAAAAAAAAAAAAGCGACAGTTGACTTAGAACACAGTAGTACTGTCTGCTTAGGAACGAAGGCTGACAAAAGTACATCCCCTGGAGTGCTCTCCTCACTGCCTCCCTATGGAATACCATGTCAAATTCAATGTTTCAGTCTTAAACTTCAAAGTCACATAAGGGGTAGGTCAAATTTCCTGGGGACTGCCTGACTGACCCTGCATCATTATGACTTCCCATGGCTTCTGTGTTCCACTATGTGCAGGAGTCAGAACTTTCTGCACAACTGCTTCACAAATCTGGAGTTAAGTCCCAGAAGATATTAAAACGACTACAAATCGCACTGATTTCAGATGAAAATTCCAAGTCCACTTTAAATCACCACTTCATCATGGATATTTTTAGTAAAAGTCATGGACAGGTCACGGGCAATAAAGAAAAATTCAAAGAAGCTGTCCCTGACTTACTAAAAATATCCATGACAAAATATTAGCCTTAATCATAGGCGTGTTGTGGTGCTGAAAATTTCTGTAGAAAGACAGTTGTAAACCACTCTCTATGTTGACTGATCCATGGAATGGCACTGAAATCAATCTCAGAGGATTAAATATGGATTTTGTCACTAAAAAGGTACAATAGAAGCATCTGCCCCTCCTCCCCATAAAAAAAAAGGATAACAAATCCAAGTGCTGACAGCTGTAGGAAAAAAGAACGGTAGATAACTTACTGCCCTGTCTATTTAGGTAAGCTCCAGAATCATGTAGAGCTACACTATAAAAACAACCCATAATTCATGCCAATATCCCTTCATTAAAAGAAAATTTTCGTTTGGCAACATTCTGATGACATGACTACAGATCGACACATCTAACTTGTTAAATAACCAATATTTGACATTAGGCAGAAGAGGTATCACCTACGTCTGTTCTTGAAGGATAGGCAGGGTTTGAATCCTGACATTTTAGATTCCACCATGAAGACACGGCAGTTGGTGTGACGTGCCTTGCCCTACTATACCAGGTTGTGTATAGGAGGGTCCTAGACCAATGTCTTAGTTTGGATTTTCTTCAATGTTTTTTCATGGGGGGGGCGGGGGCTGGAGGAGGACATCTTTGGAATGGAAGTATAAGATAAGATTTTGTCTCCTAAAAAGTTGAAAAACAACCTGTTTAAAGCCTCGGAAGAGAGTGGTGGGTCAGATACTCGGTGGGTTCTGTCTTGCTGCCACAGGCAGTAAATGGGAAATGAGGGAGGGTTATAGCCATTCTACTCTTCATACCCTTGTACAGGAGCACAAAGAGGCACAAGACACATGTGCGGCCCAAAGAGATACCCTTTTATACTGCTGTATGGCAGTATTAGTGATAAAATTCCATCAGTCCTCTTTTTTTATTCCAGTACACTTTCAGCAGACATGCAGTGCACATGCAAAGAAAGGTATAGTTTTTAAAAACATTTTTGAAGTCTTTATATATAATATACAAGTAAATACTCAATTGGGCTTTTATTTTCAGTATAATCAAATAGCTGAAACAGGAAGAACTATATTAATTTTCCTTTTTTATTTTTCATTTTAAAAATTACATGGATTAAAAACCTTACAACATACGAGTTTCAATTTTTCTCCTTAATATTTAACTCAAATACTTAAATGAATGTATTTGTAATGTCAAGAAATCTCTCTTTAGTGGCAAAGATTTTAAGTTTGTCTTCTGAGAACACTGCCATCTAGTGAATCCCAAAATATTGCTGGAAATAAAGTTTATAAGCATATGAACTCAAGAAAGAATCCCTAGATAGCTTTTGCTTTTTTACCCCTCTCCTCCTTCTCCTGCACCTTTTTGGAATTTACTGTACTAGTAATAAACTTTTCATCCAAAGAAATAAAGCACCATAACAGAGTGCACAAAATGAAATAATGCAGAATCTGTTTTCCAATTGCCATGTTCCAACTTCCATAAGATAGGAGAGGTTTTTGATATAGTTGTTAAAGTCTCAGCCTTAAAGTTATACCAGGCTCTTTAGAGCAAACTAGTAGCCTCTCTCTGCACAAGAACAGTCCATGCACAAAATCTAAACTTCTGTAAAAAAAACCTAAGCCTCCAACTGAAATATAAGTTAGAGTGAGAGGGTAGAAAATAATGAAGTTTGATCATACCGCTTTTTTTTTGTTTTTTTTAAGGAAAAAGAGAAATGTGTTTAAATATATAAATATATTTTCTTAATTCTTGAACTGTAAATCAGGTGAGCTACCCTTTATGAAGCTTGCTCACTTCTCTTCAAAGAATTGCCAAACAGACAAGTTACAGTGCTAGTTTGCAGTTCACTCAACCTTTGAGAAAAGTATAATTGATTATTAAATAAATACTTTACGGAGGTTCAAACTGAACTCCATGATGGGAGAATATAGAATTGCAGAATTTTGAGCAGAATATTTTCAACTGTAAACTGGTATTTTGCTTCAGAATCTCCAGTCAGGTTACTGGGAGTTGTATGGCTAAATTATTTTGCATTCTTAATTGGGTACATCTTTGCAGTCTCTCTCATAGGCTCTTAATTCTTTTCTTCACAGTAAGACAAGATAATCTAATTAGTAATAGACTTAACATATACCCAAAATATTTCAAACTTGTTATTCGGAATACTGAAATACAGTGAATGTTATGTACTTAGTATCACCAGAGAAACACTTACCCCGACAGCATCTCAAATATCAAAATTCCTAGAGCCCACCAGTCCACGGCTCTTCCATGACCTTTACTCTGTATCACTTCTGGCGCAAGGTATTCTGGTGTGCCACACAGCGTCCATGTTCTAAGAGAAACGAACCAACAAAAACAACATCTAAACTTTCACTTACTGTTTTAAAGGGCTGGATTGAAACTATAAATAAAATTAATACTATAGGCACACTAATGTTTGTAACAGTCAAGTTCACAAAGCTCTAAATGTATATTACAAGTGGCAAGTCAAGAATATTGCTGTTTTTAATCATTTCATACAAAGTCAGGAAAGGGCCATTGTAATTATCTACTCTGAACTCCTATAACAGAGGTATAGGGAAGTGAAATGACTTGCTCAGGGTCACATAGGAGGTTAGTGATAAAGATAGGAATAGAAACCAGGTTTCCTGATTCCCAGTACAGTGCTCTATTCACTAGACCAGTGGTCACCAACCCATTGATTGCAATCGACTGGTCGATCCTGAAGCCTTGGCCAGTCGATTGTGATCTCTGGGGCTAGAAGTCCGGTGGTGCAGGGGGCTCAGGCAGGCTCCCTGCCTGCTGTGGCCCCATGCTGCTCCCGGAAGTGGCTGGCTGCTGGGACATCTCTGCGGCCCACCCATGTAGCTCCCATTGATTGGTTCCCGGGCAACGTAAGCAGTGGGGGCAACGCTTGCAGGCACAGGCAGCGCAGAGATACCCGCTCCCCCCCGCTCTCCCCAGGGGCCGCAGGCAGAGATGTGCCAGCAGCCAGCTGCTTCTGGGAGCGGCATGGGGCCACGGCAGGCAGGCAGCCTGCCTGAGCCCTCTGCGCCGCTGATCGGGAGCCGTCTGTGGTAAACGCCTCCCAGCTGGAGCCTGCACCTTGCACCCCCGCCTGCACCCAAACCCCAGCTGAAGATTTTTAGAATCCTGTTGTTCATTCTATTTATCCATTCATATTCCTATGTTTGCATCTTATTTTCATGTTACGAAATTTCCAATATTTATCATTAGAATTTAACATTGAGTATAAACATTATATTTTGTAAGAAAAAAGGCAGAGAAATAGGCAAAATAAATAAATAAATAAAAAATCAGTAAGTACACAGCTTTCATCTAATCCTGGACACTGCATCCACCCTGCCAGTTTAACCCACAAAGCTTGCAGCTCATATGGAAATGAAACTTTTGTTGTCTTCTCAAAAGCTGAAGTCCTCCAAACTAGCTTAAATATGCAGTGAATAAATAACTTTTTAGACAATTTAAAATTACATTCCTTATAGTGCATTGTAGTCCTGGGTCTAAGTCACCTGTACGATGAGGGCACTTTTGATCAGTCAAGAATATTATTAGTAATACTAAGAATAGTAATAGTAGTAACTTCAGCATCATGCAAGGAGGCATTTATGTAATGCTGCTAAAACCTCCAGTAAGCTCCTGCCATTGAGAAAACCCACCTTGAATCTGCTGATTCAGTGTTTAACTTTGTACTCTGATCTCTGCTAGTCATCAGTGCACTACAACCCTACCCCTGTGGCTATTTAAGGCTCCCTGCATGTGTCTGGAAATGACAACTTTCAGAAGAATCCCAGCCCTCCCCTTTAATAGGGTTACCATACGTCCAGATTTTCCCAGACATGTCCGGCTTTTTGGTCCTCAAATCCCCGTCTGGGAGGAACTGCCAAAAACCCGAACATGTCCGGGAAAATACTCCCAGCTTTGTTTTGCCGGCAGCCCTGCCCCAGTCCCCTGCTTACCTTAGAGCGGCTCCAGCAGGCTGCGAGCTGCAGGCAGATTCCCCCGCAGCGACGGCGGCTGCTGCTGCTCCCCCCAGACACCTCAGCTTCGTGTAGCTGAAGAGCCGAGCTGCCCGAGCGCTACAGGTTTCACGGTTTGCCGGGCAGCCCCCAGACCTCCAGACCCTGCGCCCCCGGCCGGGCGCTTCTCCTCCCGGGCTCCGGCTGCGTTGGGGAAGCGCCTGGCCGGGTGCGCAGGGTCTGGAGGCTGCGCCCGGCAAACTGTGAAGCCGGTAGTGCTCGGGCAGCTGTTTTGCGTGGCTGGGAGGGAAGAGGGGGAATGCGGGGCGCTCAGGGGAGGGGGCGGAGACTTTGGGGAAGGGTCGCAGTTGGGGCGGGGAAGGGGTAGGGCCAGAGCCCCGTGGAGGGTCCTCTTTTTTTAATGTTTAAATATGGTAACCCTACCTTTAAACACATCTGAAGGACTCATGCCAGAACTCCCACCCATACCCCGCATCCTGTCCCACACCACAACCCCACTGCCACAGCCCAGAGCCCCCTCCTGCATGCAAACTCCCTCCCAGAGCCCTCACCCCCTCCCGCATCCCAATCCCCTGCATCAGCCCAGAGCCCGCTCCTGCACCCAAACTCCCTTTCAGAGCCTACAGCTCTCATCCTCTCCTGCACCCCAACACTCTGCACAAGCCTGGAGCCCCCTCCCGCATCCAAACTCCCTCCCAGGGCTTGCACCCCTCACTCCTGCACCCCAACCCTCTCCCCCAGGCTCAGCCATGCACACCCCACAGTTGAGAATGCTACACTGATTTGCAACGATCCTGGAAGGATTTTGGATCTATAAACCACAAATGACACTAATAAAAAGTAAAACTCATGAAATGTCCAGTGGATTCTATGAGATTGGGTGCAGGGGTCATATGGTCACACTGTACCTAAACTCCCTCCCAGAGCTTGCACCCCTCACTCCTGCACCCCAACCCCCTGCCCCAGCCCAGAGCCCCCTCCCACACTCCGAACCCCTCGGCCCTAGCGCAGAGCCTGCACCTCCTTCCGCACCCCAACCCCTTGCCCCAGCCTAGTGAAAGTGAGTGAGAGTGGGGGAGAGCAAGCAACCGAGAGAGGGGGGAATGGAGTGAGCCTCGGGGAAGGGGCCGGGTAGATCCTGGGTTGATCTTAAGTTCAAAAAGTGATCTTGTGCGTAAAAAGATTGGAGACTAGACTGCACTAGACTATACGGCTTTGAACTTTGTTCCAATCTAAAAATCAATAGGGATCCATCAAACTTGTGTTTGATTACTTTTTAAAGCTCAGTTTGCTTAGAAATATTTATTGTTGCATATCTTCTCTCCACAGATACACAGGTCCGCTAAAATTTAAACTCTCTGTAATGTAATTCAAGCAAACACTTGTATTATACTATATTACATATACGCACACATTTAACTATCTGCTTTGACTCAGGGCTCATTTATTGTTTTGTCAGGATACATTTCTAGCTATTCAAAATTTATCTTTACTATCCAAAGTTAAGCACTGTTATTAAGGAATGTTAAGTGGTAATTCAGCTGTCTATGCTATATACAATAGATAACTAATTGTTGTAATGAACTAGAATCTGAACTGTTCTCTGTGAAACATCTGTGGTGCATCTCTTTCAGAGTTTCATTGGCTTCACTATCTTGAGATTCTTTTTAAGTGTGAAAATAAAAATCCTGTTTTCATTTTTGAAGACCTGCACTTCCCTGAAATCAAGTAGTCAAAAGATAAAGCATTAAAGAATATTCTTGAGTTGAAATGGGAAAGGGGGGCATCTCCATCACAGAAGAGGTATATAGAGTCTTACTCCTTGTCAAATTTTGACAAAAGTACTCCTAGAATGAATGAAAAAAATCATTTCAAAGCTTTGTATCCCACCACTATAACGGCATTTGAAATAAAAAAAAAAAACAACAACAAAAAAACAACAACAACCCCCCCCCACACACACATAAATTGGCTATATCTCAGGGAGGGGGGAAACAGTATTTTAAGAGTCAGGCCTGAGATTTTAAATTGGGTGTTTATTAGAAATAAAAAGGCTGTTGAGGCAATCCTTTAAAAGAGGGCTCCTACTGTAGGAGTTTAAGTTTGTTAATGTTTTAAATGTGACAAAAGTTAAATATGTTTTGCTCCAACAGAACTGTCAGAATACATTTTCAAATACACTCCTCTACATGCCCAGCATTTCTTGAAACTGTTCATTAGCCTGAAGACACTCCTTCAGTTTTTACCATAAGAAGCTTGGGGTATTATTTTTAAAATTTAGAAAATGTCTGATTATTAGAAAATACAATCTCACATACACAAATACCCAGACACAGCACTGCTTTACACACTAGTGCCATCTAGCAGTAGCCTGATAGATGACTATAATGCATTACAAGGTATGCAATCAGTCTTAAAAAATGAAAATTTCAAAACAAATAAAAAATAGAACCATATCATTTTAGGGTTTGATTTTTCATTCACATTAATTAGTCAAGTGCTACAAACTGATCCAGATTCCAGCCTCTGACTATGGACTTTACGACAGAAAACAGTGCACATAGGAGAGCTGGAATCTTCTTGGATTCTGACCTTCACAACTTATTTGTGGCCAGATTTTTCAGATAGAAAAGTCCTTATGAAATATTAGAGCATTGCTTCCAGTGCACAAAAGATTACGTATCTTACTGTTAACAATAAGATTAAAATGAGCTGTTTCCTTAACTACTTAACAGTTTAGTAATGGATAAAATTACTCAACTTGCAAAAGGAAAATTACAAGTATAGGGAAATATAATTAGAGAGTAGCTGGTCAAACACGACCATCGGGTTTTACTACTACCCAACAGGCCACCTGTTTTTACTGCTAATTTTATCACAAACTACTTATGTTAACTGATTGCCCACACACATTTGAAGGCGAATGTGTTAACTCTTCATCATGCTGGAATCATTAGCATATCTATTTTTCTCACACAGCATTCTTCTGTATATACTTGTGCTTTTACCTTTTTATTTTTCTAGAATTATAAAATACATTCCACATTTCAGGAACGTAAATAATTTTTTAATGTTCTCGAAAAAAATCAAGTTGCTCTGCTGAGATCAATAATAAAGTTCACCAATTTCATAAATGGCAAGTCCCTCCCCCATAAAAAGTTCTGGGAAAAGTGACCAGCCTTACAGAATATTTATTGGCTGCATGCTTCTGTTTTCTCTGAAAATAAAACTGAAGCAGAAAGAGGCAATTAATCTTTAATAGAGTAGACAAATTATTTTAAAACATTACAAGATTTTTCATATCTTGGGTTCACAAGGTAGGAATTAAAATAAAGCAGAAAACTGAAGGAAATTGTCTGTATAGGACTGCAGCCTAAGTTTCCCCTAAGCTGCGTGGCCACGCAGCAGGCTATTAGGGGCCACGCAGGCATGCAGAGGGGAGAGGTGCCTCTCTCCCTGGCCCCAGCCCCAGAGCTGCCATGACTGGGGGGGAAAGAGATGCCTGTCCCCCAGCCCCGGGCTACTGCGGTGAGAGAGGGCTGGGGGGAATCCTCTCTCCCTGCCACAGTTCCAGGGCAACCTGTGCCCCAAACCCCTCATCCCGGCCCCACCCCAGAGCCTGTACCCGCAGCCAAAGCACCTCCCGCTCCGGCCCTCGCACTGCAACCGTCTGGCCCAGCCCTGAGCCCCCTCCTGCATCCCAACTCCCTAATCCCCAGCCCCATCTCAGAGCCCGCACACCCAGTCAGAGCCCTCAACACCCCCACACACACCGCAACCCTCTGCCCCAGTCCTGAGCCCCCTCCCACACTCCAAATATATTAAATATATTGATTTCAATTATAACACAGAATACAAAGTATACAGTGCTCACTTTATATTTATTTTTTTATTACAAATATTTGCACTGTAAAAAACAAAAGAAATAGTATTTTTCAATTCACTGAACACAAGTACTGTAGTGCAACCTCTATCATGAAAGTTGAACTTACAAACGTAGAATTATGTACAAAAAGTAACTGCATTCAAAAATAAAATAATGTAAAACTTTAGAGCCTACAAGTCCATTCAGTCCTATTTGTTGTTCAGCCAATCGTTCAGACAAATAAGTTTGTTTACGTTTGCAGGAGATAATGCTGCCCGGTTCTTGTTCACGTCACCTAAAAGCGAGAACTGGTTTTCGCATGGCACTGTTGTAGCCGGCAATGCAAGATATTTACATGCCAGATGTGCTAACATTTGTATGTCCCTTCATGCATCAACCACCATTTCGGAGGACATACGTCCATGTTTCTGATGGGTTCTGCTCAATAACAATCCAAAGCAGTGCAGATCGAGGCATATTCATTTTCATCCTCTGAGTCAGATGCCACCAGCAGAAGGTTGATTTTCTTTTTTCGTGGTTCGGATTCTGTAGTTTCTGCACCAGTGTGTTACTCTTTTAAGACTTCTAAAAGCATGCTCCACACCTCATCCCGCTCAGATTTTGGAAGGCACTTCAGATTCTTAAAACTTGGGTCAAATGCCGTTGCTAGCTTTAGAAATCTCACATTGGTACCTTCTTTGCGTTTTGTCAAATCTGCAGCAGAAGTGTTCTTAAAATGAACAACATGTGCTGAGACATCATCCGAGACTACTATAACATGAAATATATGGCAGAATGTGGGTAAAACAGAGCCGGAGACATACAATTCTCCCCCAAGGAGTTCAGTCAAAAAATTAATTAACACATTTTTTTAACGAGCATCATCAGCTTGGAAAAATGTCCTCTGGAATGGTGGCCGAAGCATGAAGGGACATACAAATGTTTAGCATATCTAGCACATAAATACCTTGCAATGCCGGCTACAAAAGTCCCATGTGAATGCCTGTTCTCACTTTCTGGTGACATCGTAAACAACAAGTGGGCAGTACTATCTCCCATAAATGTAAATAAACTTGTTTGTCTTAGCAACTGTCTGTATAAGAAGTAGCACTGAATGGACTTGTGGGCTCTGAAGTTTTACATTTTTGAATGCAGTTATTTAACCAAAGGAAAAAAAAAAATCTACATTTGTAAGTTGTACAATCTCTTTATCGTGAAAGTGCTAGAGTACTTGTACGAGGTGAATTGAAAAATATCTCTTGTTTTTTACAGTGCAAATATTTGTAATAAAAAATAATATAAAGTGAGCAGTGTACACTTTGTATTCTGTGTTGTAATCAAAATGAATATATTTGAAAATGTAGAAAAACATCAAAATATTTAATACATTTCAATTGGTATTCTATTGTTTAACAGTGCGAATAAAACTGCAATTAATTTTTTGAGTTAATTGCGTGAGTTAACTGCGATTAATCAAACCCCCTAACTATAACTAAACAAGTCAAAATATTAGATAATTATGATTGTAGGGTTTTATGCTGGCTCTCATCACCATAGTATCCGAATGTCTTTATTGAAAGTCAACAGAGCAATAGCCAAGTACTCAGTGGACTTTAAGGAGTCTATCTCCTCACTCTCCAGTGGAAAAAACTAAAAGCTTTTACTTGGGTGGGACCGTATAGGAGGAAGGGTTTGGTTTATTTGGGGGGAGAGGGGTATTTTTGACTAGATGGGGGTATCTATATTGTGGGTATCATTCTTGCTACAGCGTAAAATATTTTTCAAACCCTTCAAAAAGAATTTAATAGTGTTTCCTGAAGATGGTCCGATACTAGATTTACCGAATGTCCTTTGCAAGTTCACTCCATAGCCAGATTTCCTCAACTGACAACGCTTTATCCCCAGCTCTTACATACTTTGCCCTATAAGACACTCATTTCTACAGTGAGAGAGCAAGAGCATTTTACAGATGGGTTAGGGACTAGTATTCTACCTAATACATTTAGAATTCAATTAATTTCATGATGAAGTCAACGGGAATCTATCCATTGATTTAAATGGAAGTTTGATTGGGTCCTTTAGAGGACTGGTGTCCTGGGTTATAACTGTTCTGCACAGGCAAACCATGTCCATGCAGAATTCCATTGGGCTGTATTTGTAGCAGGATCAAGGCATGTGCAAGCAATAATGATTGAGATAGTAGATAATGTTTTTAAACATATCCTTCACCTCAACTCAGGCAGATACATTATTCTTATTGTGGTGCTTCCTCCAACTGAGAAACAAATTGCTAATTGTAATCTACAAAAAAATAACAATTTTGCACAGAAGTATTGTGTGGGTATCTCCAAAAACATCTAAGTAGTATTAATATTATTTTCACCTGTTTCAAACAGTATTGGAAATTAAAGTTATTACAAAAGGTCTGCTCAAATAAATCACATTCTATGGGCCAGTTGTGGCTTAGGACAATTAAACATCTTTTGTGCTGGAGCAAGAATACTCCAAAAACTTTAATGATGCTGACTTTACCACAGTAACTGAAGTACCTTGACTTCCCTGAAAGGTTTCCTCACCTTTAACTTAGGTTAAAATACTAGAAGGAAAGAAATAGTTCAATTATCTAAAATTTCAACCATGTAAAACATTTCCCTACACCTTGAAACATTGTGATGGCTTGTCCCAAAGCCATTTTCTATAATCTTGAGTGAAACCCTGCATTGGATGGAGTACTAGCAGTCTTTTCCAAAACGTAAGGTCATTTTCTCCATGTTTTCAGTGAAGGCATCTGAGGGAGAGCAATACAGAAAGGAGTGAGACAGCAAGAGAAATAGGAAAATGGTGTATAGAAGTAATAGCTTAAAATAGGTGTTGTGTCCACTAAAAACCACAAATGAATGAAATGTAAAACCAATATAGTACTTTTATATGCTCATTCTCTTCTTCAGGCTATTGCTGATGCTTCTCTTTTCTCCTTTTATCTCCTCCCATTTTCCCACTCTTCCAATTACCTCAAATGCAATATATATTCCTAATCGCATGCCTCTTGATGTTTAGGCACTTGGGCTCAAAAGTATGTTTAGTCCTGGCTGAGAGAACAAGAGTGAAAAGATAGAAAATCAGGAAGTGAAGTGAGGACACACTACTTTGGAGGAAGCCACCGACATGAAGTGGAAAACTGGAAGAAAACAGCTGAGTGACAGAGAAGGAAGAAAAGGGGACAAGTCAACATAAGAGAAGCAGAGAAGAGATAGCTTCTTGTTTTCTAAGAAGGGTTGGAGAAAAGAGGCAGGAGAGAAGAGATAACTAAAGAAAAACTTACCTGCCAGAAACCACCACCTTCCTTATCATTCACAGACTGAAAAATTGCTGTCTTAGGGCGAAAGTGTAGCATGGAGCTGCCTCGCTCCATGGAAAGCTCAGGTAGACCCGAGAAGCTATGCATACAGGAAGGACTGTGCAGATTGCACAATCACGGAGAACGGAGAAACTTGCTCCTTTAAACATTGTGACCAGACAATCAGTGAAAGGATTTGGGAGGGTTTAACCTGGCCCATGTCTTCTTGCCTGGGATGACATTCTCCACCTTTTGGGTTTATCAAAGCAGCACCTCTTGGGCTCATTTGAATACAGCAACTGCAACTGTTTAGACCAAGGCAGGGTGGGGAACTCTGTGTGGGCTCACTCATCTTCTGTATGCTGCACTTGTATCTGGCCTGTGACAGCCAACTAAATCGGCCAAAGGTAGGAATGATGAAATAAAATAAAATAACCCATAAACTAAAGGGAACAGAAAAGTGAGAAATCAGGCACATTTCACGTTAAAACGATACCCTCCTGAACCATTATTTTGAATTACTCCTTCTTTAGAATACTTTGACAACAATTTACTTCAGGCATTTAAGAGGAAATGTCAATAAATTGACAATTTTGCCATTTTTGAAAGGGAATAATTCCTTACATGCAAAAATTATGAAGTGTGAACCACTTATACACAAGCTTGTCATGTTTTATAGGGCATTCTAATCCTTAGGAAGATGTCAATTTAAGTAATAGAATAATCTAAAGGCCAGGTTACAAGCACTAGGAATAGTATAATTCTATTTAATTCCTTTTTGAGGGAGGAGAGAAACAACACAGATAATCTTGGGGTACTTCTGCTTTGATGTATAACCTGGCCTGGGCAGTTTCTTTGTAGCACTGTGTTAGTTTTCAGAGTTTTGATTTGTTGTATTTATATTTTTGTACAGCTCCTACCTTGAGGTAAGTGCTCTATAAATTTAAAACATAATTATAGATATATAGCCACTACTTCTCTGTAATAATTGTATTAGGAGAGCTCTCCCTTTTTATAGATGCACAATAATACATAGTACATTATAGCTATAAAGCCACTACTTCTCTGCAATCAATTGTGTTACGATCGCTCTGTTTTTATAGATGCACAATAATATATAGCAGGGGTGGGCAAACTTTTTGGTCCGAGGGCCACATCTGGGTGAGGAAATTGCAAGGATGGCCATGAATATAGGGCTGGGGCAGGGGGATGAGGTGCAGCAGGGGGCTCAGGGCAGGGGGTTGGGGTGCAGGAAGGAGTGGGGCTGTGGGAGGGGTGCGGTGTGCAGGAAGGGACTCAGGGCAAGAGGTTGGGGTGCGGTGTGCAGGAGGGGGCTCAGGGCAGGAGGTTGGGGGCAGGAGGTGGCTCAGGGCAGGGGTTTGGGGGGCTGAAGAGGTTCGGGGTGCGGACTCCAGCCCCGTGCCGCTTACCTTGAGCAGCTCTGGGGTGGCAGTGGCGCGCAGCATGGCTAAGGTAGGCTCCCTGCCTGCCCGGGCCCCGCGCCGCTCCTGGAAGCGGCCTGCACCACGTCCCTGTGGCTCAGGTGGGGGTGGGGGGCAGAGGGCTCCACATGCTGCCCTTGCCTGCGGGTACTTCCCCCGAAGCTCCCATTGTCCGCAGTTCCCTGTTCCCAGCTAATGGGAGCTGCGCGGGGCGGTGCCTGCAGGCGAGGGCAGCCGCAGTGCCGGCCGCTTCCGGGAGCGGCGCAGGGCTGGCAATCCTGCAGCCGGATCCATAGCCCTGACAGCCTGAGTCCAGCCTGCGGGCTGTAGTTGGCTTACCCAGATATATAGTAAAAAAAAAATAAAAAAAAAAATAGTAATTTTAAATTCACAATAATATGAAGGGAGAATAATGTTTAACCACTAGAAAAGATTAAAACTAGCAGCATGGGTTTGATAAACTACCATTTATGGCTGGTAAATACCACCCCCATTGCTGAACAGCATACTTTGTATTACTCTCCTTATCTCTTTTACAGTTGGAGTAGCTATAAATTACACACCACTCTACCATACTCAAGTCAAACCTAATGCAAAGTGCCAGACTATAATCTTATCAACTACTTTTCTGAAATAGGAGAGAAAATGTAAACAGTATACAAAATACAGGAGAGGTATTACAGTATAATATTACAGAATATATTCAAATTAACTCACTTTCCCTTTGTTCTGGATTTTAAATTGCTAAAATCGAAGTATATTGTTCAGTCACACTGTTGATGCTGAGTTATACCCATTATACTTAACCACACCAAACACCAAATTTAGATCAGCCACTAAGTGGCAGTATCTAAATTTAAAAACAAAATCATGGGAATTAGTGCAAATACAATACAATTCATAATGAGACCCACTAATTTACTACATGCAATAAAGGTTTGTTTCTTGTTAGTCGGCAGAATTCAGTGAATTGGAGTTTTATGAATTTCTGAAGTAAGAACTGCCACTGGGTTATAATCACTTGTGTAAATCAGGAACTGTCTCCATAATTGTCTATTAAGACTGCCATTAAAGACAAGAAAGATCTTTCATTCAAAACAATGAATAAGTTAAATTTATTCAGGCAGGGGAGGAGCAATCATTTCTATATTATTAATGTAAAGCAAATCCAGACAATCCAGTTAAATGTGGTGCTCAGAAATTAAAATTAACCTCACTTTATCACAAACCTGACCTCCAATGTTCAAGAACCTTTACTATTACAGGACAACCTCAAAACATGAGATTCATTCATATTTTAAAAACAAGAGCTACTAGATTCCATATATGCCCAGCATTAACTGAATTAGGACAGAATCAAATACATATTTGATCGTTGCGTTTTTCAACTGATCTTTAGCCTCAATGTGTTTCAGGTGTTCACAAGAGTTGGAAGAATCTTTTATAAATAACCTAAATTGGCTGGTGCTTTGTTATGCCCAACCAGCATCATCTTTAGCCAGCACAGGACTGGAAAGATGCAAGCAAAAGTTTGTTTCCCAAGTGACCTTGCTGTTATGATTCAGCCTGCCATGTTCTGTTTTTGTCACTTTAAGGTGTATGTTAGGGTAGCTACAGCTGAGCCACATCCATTTGGGTCCCCTTTGTAAAATTCCCACATATGATAAAGTAGAACAAAAGTGATCAAAGAGATCAGCATAATCTCTCATCAAGTTTGTGTCTGTCAATGAAATATTGTTAGCTTTAGTATATGATCCAGTCTAGTTTTTAGCATCCCAATCAAATGGGGTTCCCCTTACCCTGCAGGCCAGAGTCCTCATTGTCAGGGATTTTTCTCTAATATTCAGCTTAAGTTGTTCCTTCTTAAATTCATCCTCACATGGCTAATAGCAACCCTTCCCTTTCCTCCCAAATACCACCTAAATATATTCTCTTACACTGTGCCTATTAGCATGTTTCCAATGTTTATGGATAGGCCAAGAGATACAAGTTACACTATTCAGACTTCACCCTTAAATGATCAGCAAACTGATACCCCTTTCTACCAGAGAAAGGCAATAGATGTGTTTCACATAAAATATATACAGCAGCATATCTACAGGGGAGATGGTATGGGCCATAAGGTTTTTCAATGAAAATGTCCTTATGTCTTCAGTCTAGTTTTTTTGTAATTGTATTTCAATAATTACTAAATTTTCTTTAATCCAAATTGAAATGCCCTCTCTCCCCTCCACTTTCAAAAAGTCCCTCAAAATGTAAGGGTAACAAGAAAATAAAGTCAATTATAATGCATTCAAAAGTTAAACAACTTTTACTTCTAAGTCTGAAAGGTTAATATCACATTTTAACACTGATGTTCACAGATTGTTTGCTCATTTCACATGAGTCACTTGGTATTTTGCAGTGCATGTACTGAAATATCAAGTGCACAAGAACATCCCCAATGTTTTGTAGAAAGCGATTCCTTAGCCACAGTGGAACTATTTGCTATAAATGTTGCTGAATACTATCTACTGTACAGTAGTTTGTTTCAGTATTACTTTCCTCCTGGTAGTAAGGGTGTAAATGTGGTTCTCTCAGATGTCAACAACACTAAGAGTGAATGAAAAATTGAGCACTGAAAATAAACATTACTTCTCACCCAAACTTAATTATGTTTTACTTTTTAAGTATGATTTTAAAAAGTCTTACCTATCCACCAGCTTTTTAGCAAATCCAAAATCTGTAAGCTTGATATGCCCTTCTTTATCTAATAATATATTTTCAGGCTTTAAGTCTCTGTAAACGATTTCTTTGGAGTGCAAATATTCTATTGCACAAATAATCTCCGCAGAGTAAAACAGTCCTGTGCTGTTGTTGAAACGCCCCATGTTGCGCAAATAACTAAAAAGTTCTCCTCCAGGTACATATTCCATTAACATGTATAAAAAGCGTTCATCATGGTAGGTCCAAAATCTGTAACAAAAAAGTCTTTATTAAATATTGAGCCAATAAATCATTTGTAAAACAAAGAAGATATTCTGTAAACTGGTGTTGTTCCATTGTCTCAAGGAAAGAAGTATTCTAAAATAATGCATAGCTATCTTGTGCAGTGAAATCCGCAAGTTATCTCCAAGACCAAGAGCTCAGTAGGATTTTTAGGTATATTTGATGGATATATGGATAAGATTTCCCAGAGTTAAATTAGGTAGGGGAGAGACACCCACCCCTGCCTTAGACAAGATATAAACTTTCACTCTTCACGGAACAAGCCAACAACTAACTGGCCAAGCTTAGAAATAAAGCTTCCCTTTGTACATATTGGGTTCCGGGAAGGATCCCCCCCCAGCCTAAAGGATCCTCCCCCAGCCTAAAGGATCCTCCCCCAGCCTAAAGGGAGGACCCACAGGGCCTAAAACCCAAATGATTACGGGGGACAACTAATGTAAAAACAGGGACAGGAGTGCGGTCAAAGGGTCAAAAGAAGGGAACCTGACGGGGACACCGAGCAGAGAACCCCGGACAGCGCCCACTGAATAAATTAATTAATTGAGATATCCTATCTCCTAGAACTGGAAGGGACCTTGAAAGGTCATCAAGTCCAGCCCCCTGCCTTCACTAGCAGGACCAAGTACTGATTTTGTCCCAGATCCCTAAGTGGCCCCCTTGAGGATTGAACTCACAACCCTGGGTTTAGCAGGCCAATGCTCAAACCACTCCCCCCTTCCCTTTGTAGGTAGGTTTTCCCCATAATTGTCTGTCATAGGGTTTCTTGCACATTCCTCTGAAGCATCTTATAGAGGCCACTATTACAGACACAATGAGCCACTGTTCTTTATCTATTAAGACAATTGCTGTGTTCCTATATTGTACTCAACATAGTGAAGCCCAAATGAAAAATAAACAGTGATCTCAATTTGGAAAACTGCTTATGACAAGGTGTCTAAATGGAGAAAAATACACTATAGCCAAACCATTTTTTTTATTATTATTTAAGTCATGTCTTAATAGAAGTTTCATATCTCAGCATCTTGCACTTCTATAGTGTCTTCCATTCAAGGTTCTCAAAAGGATATTTCACAAACAGAAATGTGAGCTAGTAAAGGATTATCGTCCTCATTTTAAACTTTAGGGAAATTTGGGAAGAGAAGTTTAGTGGCTTGCCAGAAGTTTGTGGCATAGCCAGAAACAGAACCCCCATCTTTTCACACCCCGTATTATGACTTAACCATTAGACCATCTTGACTTAACAACATCCACATCATAGTTTTGATGTGCAACTGCTGCACCAATGACAACAAAGGGATTAGCTTTAACAAAATCCTCAGTCTTGACTAGGGCCTCTAAGCACTACTATAAAGAAACATCTGCACCCAGATATTAAGTTGATAATAAGTACCCCCATCCTACAGATTCTCTTTCCTCTTTCAATTGAGAAATACTGCCTTTTCAGTAGTACTACTACACCCAGCAGTGAAAAGCAAGCTATGCAACATTAAGGAAATACATTCCAGCTCATTTAAGTCAGAAGGAAGAGAGAGGTTGATCAAAACATGCTGGCTACTATTAAGTACATGTCAACAACTAATAGTGAAGGCCGAAGGAGAGTGTGTGCGTGTGTGTGTGTGCGTGCGTGTGCGTCACACACTCATTACATAAGCATGCTTAGCACAATGGGGCCACACTCCTCAATCATGGGCTCATGGCATTAGACTAAAAGAATTAATAAAATAGCAAGTATAAATTAGAACTGCTGTCTCACAAAAAGTTTTGTACTGAACACAAGATCATTATCTAGCATATGCTTGAAAGGGAAGATAGATTTTTTTCCACCCATAGCGAACAGACCAAATGTTACACTTGTATCCAACCTGTCGGCCTAAAGAGCAAATCTGTTAAGAAGAAAGTCTGTATTGGAGTATCAACTGAACAGGTGTTCTGAGACACATCCTGCAATTTCTAAACTGAATTGTCCCCTTACTGCTTCTGCTGCATCAGCAACACCCCACCCCCTGCCCACTGCATTGTAGGGAAAGGAGGAGAAAAGCAGAGTTGGCTGGAAAATTGAGATCTCTACCCATAAAAAAAATTCAGAGAGAGCTCTGCCTCTCAGTCTCCACACCCTACCTCTGGGGCCAGAGAGGCAGAGAGCTTGGGCACTCAGCCTCACTGGCCTTAAAACTGGATGGAGGACGAGGAGTGTAGGGCTAAGAGGCAGAACCAGGGTGCACCACCACAGCAGCGCTACCAAGATAAAAAGCTTTTGTCAATTTCACAGGCAGAAAGTAAAATTGACAAATGCCTTCTAGACAGGCAGCAAAGAAGCCCTCATTTAATTATTCCCTATGCGGAAAAAACTTTTCAGTTGTGTGAAAAGGGTATTTTCCCGCCAAAAATATTCCAAATTTTGAACTCTAAAAAATAGCTTTTGCTGCACCATTACCTGCTTCCCAGACAGGCTGTGGGAGCCCCAGGAAGAGCAGGATAGTAGCTCAACTGGTTCTTCCTAAGTCTGTGGGAGTCTTGACAAAAGTAAGGCTTCATTCCCTGATACAGGAACCTGAGAAAGCCTAGCAAAAGGCAAAATTGAGACAATGAGAACTAAACCAGTACAGCTCCCAATTCTCAGCCCCAGCACAGGTTAGCCTGGGGGAACAGGGTACAGAACTCTGGGCCATGCTTGATGTTGTTAATGATGTTAATATCTTTTTCTAACAAGGATGTGAAGGGCTATCATTGACATCTTTTTCCTAAATAAAGTAAAATCCTAATTACATTGTTCTGCCAATAAAAATCCCTGATAAACTCTTCCCACACCCAGTCACAGAAGAATTGCACTATGGAACATGCTGAATAACTCAAACATGCATACTCTGAGTTGAGAAATGCATTTTAAGTAGGGCTGTCGATTAATCACAGTTAACTCATGTGATAAACTCAAAAAAATTAATCACGATTAATCGCACTGTTAAACAATAGAATACCAATTTAATTTTATTAAATATTTTGGATTTTTTTTCTACAATTTCAAATATATTGATTTCAATTACAACACAGAATACAACATGTACAGTGGTCACATCATATTTTTATTACAAATATATGCACTGTAAAAATGATAAAAGAAATAGTATTTTTCAATTCCCCTCATACAAGTACTGTAGTGCAATTTCTTTATCATGGAAGTGCAATTTACAAATTAGGATTTTTTGGTTACATAACCACTCAAAAACAAAACAACATAAAACTTTGGAGCCTACAAGTCCACTCAGTTCTATTTCTTTTTCAGCCAATCGCTAAGAGAAACAAGTTTGTTTACATTTACGGGAGATAATGCTGCCCATAAAAGAATGACGCTCATTAAAAAAAATAATGCATTAAATTTGTGACTGAACTCCTTGGGGGAGAATTGTATGTCTCCTGCTCTGTTTTACCCACATTCTGCCATATATTTCATGTTATAGCAGTCTCAGATGATGACCCAGCACATGTTGTTCGTTTTAAGAACACTTTCACTGCAGATTTGACAAAATGCTAAGATACCAATGTGAAATTTCTAAAGACAGCTACAGCACTTGACCCAAGATTTAAGAATCTGAAGTGCCTTCCAAAATCTGAGAGGAACGAGGTGTGGAGCATGTTTTCAGAAGTCTTAAAAGAGCAACACTCCGATACAGAAAGTACAGAACCCGAACCACCAAAAAAGAAAATCAATCTTCTGCTTGTGGCATCTGACTCCGATGATTAAAACGAACATGCATCGGTCCACATTGCTTTGGATCGTTATCGAGCAGAACCCGTCATCAGCATGGACGCATGTCCTCTGGAACGGTGGTTAAGCATGAAGGGACATATGAATCTTTAAAGCATCTGGCATGTAAATATCTTGTGATACAACAGTGCCATGCGAACTCCTGTTCTCACTTTCAGATGACATTGTAAACAAGAAGCAGGCAGCATTATCTTCTGCAAATGTAAACAAACTTGTTTGTCTGAGTGATTGGCTGAACAAGAAGTAGGACTGATTGGACTTGTAGGGTCTAAAGTTTTATATTGTTTTATTTTGGAATACAGGGGTTTTTGTACATAATTCTACATTTGTAAGTTCAACTTTCATGATAAAGAGATTGCATTACAGTATTTGTATTAGATGAATTGGAAAATACTACTTTTGTCTTTTACAGTGCAAATATTTGTAATCAAAAATAAATATAAAGTGAGCACTGTACACTTTGTATTCTGTGTGTTTTAATTGAAATCAATATATTTGAATATGTAGAAAACATCCACAATATTTAAATAAATGGTATTCTATTATTGTTTAATCACACAATTAATCGTGATTTTTTTTAATCACTTGACAGCCCTAATTTTAAGAAATCAAGCAGAACAGCTGTATAGACCAGAAAAGTAGCTCAGAGCAGTAGAAAATCTTAAAACCAGACAACTCGTCTTTTAAAAAAAGTACTGTGACGTGAGGCAAAATGTGGCCCAAAATGGAAGACCTGGATGTGAACACCAGTTTATTGTTTTTTGTAGGCATCTCTTAAATCATTTAGCAAAAATTAAAATAAGTGCCAACAGCTAATCCATAATCTAGTAAGGCTGGGAGTATTCTTAATAGTTTTTAAATTAAGATGTCACTGACAATGAAAAAACAGTACATACTGTAAGACTTAAAGGAGTTTATTTTCACTTAAAAAGTTACACCTCTACCTCGACATAACACTACCCTATATAACACGAATTTGGATAGAACGCGGTAAAGCAGTGTTCTGGGGGGGCGGGTCTGCACACTCCGGTTGATCAAAGAAAGTTCAATATAACGCGGTTTCACCTATAACGCGGTAAGATTTTTTGGCTCCTGAGGACAGCGTTATATCGAGGTAGAGGTGTATTTTTCCTTTAAATGAATGCAGCATTAATAACTCAATTTGCTTACAAAATCTGAGGCGAAGCCAACATGCATTATTTTAATATGAAGTTAGCACTTGGATCTTATGTTTACAGGGCCAACTTAAGACTCCTATTCTGCATTCTTATAACCAAGCAACTAGTTGATATTAATGGGACGATCAAACATAGGGCTCAATTTTATTCCTAATTATTATTTTTCTGAAAGCCATAAACACACAAAGTTACAGTTGAATTCACTTAGGACACATCCTTGTTTCTGTAAAACTGGTTTTTACCTTAATATGCCCACTGAAGATAGCATACAAGATTACACTGCCTGGCTGTTGCAACAGTATAAAACAAGCATTTCCTAAACAAATGTCACATTTGAGCATGTAAATGGAGACTCAGAAGCACAAATTGTTAATTGTGCAATCAAGCACATATCCAGGTGAAATTTTAGAGAGACACTTGTACAAGTTGAGTTCAGGTACAAGAAGGAACAACAAAAGTAGGTGTGTGTTGAATGGAAAAGAGTATCACCTCACTGCTACTCTTTCATCCATCAAGTAAACATCTTGCACGTGCACAGACACACACCCACAGACCCCTCCATTCTTCTTTCCATAATGAAATTGGCTACTAAAAATTATTTTGCCTCTGAGCACGATTATTCAAGAAGCATATTTAAATGTATATCCACACCAAGTTCCGTTACATTTCAGATCTGAGAGATGGTACAGCCAGTCATCACTGTACAGTATGTATTTTGTGTAAATAACTAATATTCATATCCCATTCCACCATATTATGAAAGTGAGGGCTGCAAGTTTTACCTTTTTCTTTTGTTTTAAGAGAAGACCAAATTCTGCTCTCTCCCTAGGTTAAATACATTTGCTTACATCCATTTCCTTGTACAAGGATCGCTGTATCCTCACTCCAAACTACCATGGGATATTTCTACTAACTTTATATATTGCAGGAACAGTCAGAGATCCCAATCAAGATTAGGTCCCTATTGTGCTAGACACTGTGCAAACAGACTACTGCTGGGGGAATTCTGTGCCAAAACATTAAAAATTCTGCACACAGTGTTTTAAAATTCTGCAAAATTCAGCATATTTTATCAAAACAACAATATAATCAACCCAGGACTGCCTGCAGGAGTCCCAGCTGACGATGCTAGGCCTGGGTGGGAGTGGGGGAGAAAAGGGAATACCAAATTCTGTGTGGAAAAATAAAATTCTGCAGGGAACATGAATTCTGCATTGCGCAATGGTGCAGAATTCCAACAGAAAGAACATACAAAATTGCTGTCCTCACCCCCTAGTGTACATTTTAAGACAAGTGACGTACAAAGAGGGGAGAGAGACAGGGACACATTTTAATGTACAAATTGCTTTTTTAATTATTAAAAAAATGTCACCTATCCTCATCTGCTCCTCAAACTCCAGTCACCATTAGCATTTCTAGTCTCACTTTAAAACTTTAGCTCCCGCAACCTCTCTAAAAGCAAAAAAGAGAATAATTCACCTGCTAACAGAAGCACAAGTTTGATTTCACCCCAGAGAGACCAGATGCATTAGCTCGGCCACACTTATTTTCCATCTGATGCAAAAAGTCCTGGCATCTCACCATGCTAATGAGCCAGCTGTAACACTTTAATGAATCATTTTTTCCCTGTTTGAAAAATTTCTCTAGAGCAAACAGTATTGGTGTAAAAGCAAGAGACACTTATTTCAGCTGCAACCATCCATGATCAATTAGCGGTTGAATGTTTAAATTATGCTCTTTGACCTCAAATGTCTAATGCTTTTAAAGTAAATATATGAGCCCATATGTCACTAGCAGACCTGGTTTCTGGAAAACCACATTTTGGTTCTTCTTATGGATTCAAGGAATTCCAGTCAGCCCCTGCACCTGATTTGGATTCATTGCTTTGCTCGCATCATATATATCAAAGGAAGCCAAGAAGTGGTCTAGTTTGATTGGAAGTGGGTAGAATTAGTACAGCAATGCTGAATTCTATTATGCTTTCAGAAAGAGGCAGATATGGATGGCAAACAAGTATAGATTAATGCTGACTTCAGCTGCATTCATGTGTGTACTTATTGGGAGCAGCCTGGCTATACATGTGATTTTACAAATCTGCAGCTAAAACAAAAATCCATCATTCAGAAATTATGTATTTGCACTATTCCTGGAGGACTTGAGGTCCATAAATCAATTTAAAATAACAGTGAGAATCATTATGCTATGAAAGGTAGCATGTTAGTCTCCCATATGTGCTTTATCCACAGTAAAGGTATATTAAAGGCAGTAATGCAATTTTTTCCCTATCTCACGTCTGTTCTGAGGAAGTTACTACTGGATGTGTGAACATTTAGGGCTTGTCTACATATTGTGGCAATGTAAACTGAAGGGGCATAAATTGTAGAGTGCTCTAAAGAGCTGCGCTGTAACAGCCCCGGGTGGATCCTGCGGACGTGCTCCAGAAGGTAGAATCATCTAATTTCACAGATAAGGGAAATGCAATACAATGGGAACAGCTTGTAAACTTCATACTTTAAAGCAGAGGTGGGCAAAATACGGCCCACGGGCTGGATCCAGTACAACTAACGTTTCTGTCCGGCCCACCAGGCTCTGTGGCTGCCCCCTCGTGTTCTCTCGGCCACTAAAAGTCCCATGGCGCTGCAGGCCACTCAGGCAGGCTGCCTGCCTGCCGTGGCCCCACGCCACTCCCGGAAACAGCTGGCTGCTGCTGGCATGGCTCTGCGCGCGCCTGGCAGTGGGGGGAGGCAGCTCTGCATGCGCTGCCCCTTCCCCCAGCACCATTTTCACAGCTCCCATTGGCCAGAAACCAGCCAATGGGAGCTGAGGGTACAGGCATCACTCGGAGACCCGCTCCTCCCCCCAAGGAGCATGCAGATACGCATCAGCAGCAGGTGGCCGCAGCCAGCTCTGGGAGTGGCACGAGGCCACGGCATGCAGGCAGCCTGCCTGAACCCTGCTGCGCTGCTGGCTGGGAGCCACCTGTGGTAACTACCTCCCGGCCAGAGCCTGCACCTCGCACCCCCTCCAGCATCCCAGCCCGGAGCCCCCTTCCTGCACTCAAACTCCCTCCCAGACCCCGCACTCCCTCCATTAATAGAGTAAAAATGTGCGGCCCGAAACCCCAACCGGGCAGAAACCTTGAGCCCATGAGCAGAGTTGAGGGGGCACAAAGGTGTTGGGCCCCCGAACTGCAGTGTCTTACCCAGAGTGGGGCCGTCCTGGGGGCAGCTCCACCCTCCCACACACCTCCTCCTCTCCCCCAGTCCCCCCGCTCTCACCCCACCCCATCGGCCAGGTCCTAGACAGGAAGTTAGAGCCAGGTGGTGCGGAGCAGCTGCTCCTCTGGCTGGTGGTGCCATGTAGTGGGCAGCCGTGGCATTCCCCCATCTGCTGCTGGTACCCAGTGTTGTGGCTGCTCCTCAGCTCCCAGCCCCCTTTGACTGCTCACGCAGCCGGTCAGAGGTGCCAGCAGAGCCCTCGGGGAGCAGCCACCAGCACACAGCCCCAGACATGTGGGTGGCCTGCTGAGGTGAGTCGGGCGTGGAGGTGGCGCTCCCTCCCTGGACCCTGCTGTGCAGAGCTGGCCACAGCCCTGCCAGCCCTTGCTGCTCCTCCCCCCTCCCCAATAGAAGTCAAACTACACCTATGCCCAACAGTTTCCACCCCTGGTCAGGAGCCCCTCCTCCCCACTGCACCCTGGAGATTTTCTAGCATGTTGAGGGGGGCTTCAGAAAGAAAAAGGTTGAGAACTCCTGACTTAAAGGACACTATTTAAGCAAATTTAAAGTTCGTTGTTACTGAATATCTGGTCCAAAAAATAACCACACCAAAGAAAAAGTGAAGGCAGAAGGAAGACTTACAATCTGATCAGAAATGGGTGATTGACCTCTTTCAAGACTGACTTCTCATTGTGTACATGTTGTTCTTGTTTTAGCCGAATGACATCTGGAATGCTCATTACTTTCAGGGCAAAGTAACGTTTGGCCATTTTTTCTTTCACCAGATGAACCCGCCCAAAAGTACCTGTGCCTGAAAATTAAAGAACAAAAGGTCAAATGAACCAACCTTTTCTATAATTGTACATATAAGAAATGCACAAATGCAGTAAGTTTGTCAAAGTAACAGTTCCTGCCCACTGAAGCGGGGTAACTGAATTCCAACTTCTCATCAGTATTTTTTACTTCTCCCCCCCCACCCCACACATGCAGATTTAATGACATCTTCACAGCAATTCCTTATCAATATTTTGTTGCAAAATCCTATTGAGGTCCCTTCCAGACCTACACTTCTATGATTCTACAAAAATTATAAATGTTTTTAGATAAATGTCATCAAGTAAAGGTGAATAAGACAGTCCATATTTTTCTTGGTTTCTCCCTTTCAGCACATTACATTTTAGCACATTAGAAAAGTATACACAATGAAATATGTTTTACACAAACAAAATGGGGGGGGAGGAGAAAATGAAGATGCCAATCTTGCAAACCTCTCTCCATAACTCCAATCTCCCTTTGACAAATTATAGTTACGGGAGAAATTGAGAGAGAACAAGGCAAAATGACCAAAGTTAACACTTCAAACTAGAGTACTAAAATTAGTAATGACAAAATTCATTTTCCCCAAAGCTGCCTCAAACCAAAGAAAGTTCATACTACCTGTCAAATATACTAATTTTTTATTAATGTTTATACACTGTACCAAATTTGAAAAGGCCATGCTTTTGCATGGACACACCTTTAGATAAGACTATAGTTAGAATTCAAGGATTTGATTTTTGTTGACAAGCATCCATTATACCATATATGCACAAATTGATGATTAAATATCTCCATCGATAACTGAAATGCAGAGATGGAGAAAGTAAGAAAGACACTGCTTGAAAACTTATTAGAATTTGATTTAAGGCTATTTACTTTTGGGAAAGTAGGAACCTATACAAGAACGATGGACTCCACCTAAACCAAAATGGAAACAGATGGCTTGTATGTAAAATTTAAAAGGTTGCAGAGGATCTAAGGGCTTGTGGAAAGCAGAAAGGTGAGTAGGAAGCACACGATTTGGGAGAAGACATCCCTTAGGGAAGAGTTAATTATATAGACTAGTAAAGAAGTTAGGAAAGACGTTCATAAACTACAGGTAGGAGCTAGTGAGAAACAGTCAAACGTAAAAGAGTCCCATTTAAATAGTACATATAAAGGCAAGCAACTGAACATTGACAAAATACAACTGCCACAAGTCTAAATACTAAGAGGGTAAACTAGAGTGCCTGGCATTAAATGAGGATATTGATATAACAGGCATCAAGGAAACTTGGTAGAATGAGGATAATCAATGGACGCACTAATACCAGAGTACAAAATATACAGGAATTAGAGGAGGTTGTGCTGGTGGGGTGAGCGACACTACATGTGAAAGAAGGCAGAGTCAAAGTAAAAATCTTAAATGAATCAAACTGTACCATAGAATCTATGGATGGAAATTCCATGCTTCAACAATAAGAGTATAGCAGTAGAAATATATTACCAAGCACCTGACCGGGATGGTGATTGTGAAATGCTCAGGGAGACTAGAGAGACTACAAAGGCTGAAAATGCAATAATAATGGGGAATTTCAACTATCCTCATAGTGACTTGGTATGTGTCACCTCAAGAACGGATGCAGAGATAAAGTTTCTAGTCTGCTTCTTAGAGCAGCTTGTCCTGGAACTCAGAAGGGCAGAGGCAATTCTTGATTAAGTCCTAATGGAATGCAGGATCTGGTACGTTTACATCTTGTAAGTGAACTGTTCAGTAATAGACATCATAACATAATAAATTTAACATCCTTGTTGTGACGTTGTGCAGTCTACATGGTTTTATAAAAACATGATAATAAGTGAATATAATGTAACTGGGATAGTTTTATAAAAAAATTAATAATAAGTGACTATAATGCAAATGGGATATGCTTTGTGCAAAAGGTCTCTTGTAAGGTATCATTACAAAGCTCATAATCTACTGAGTGTGATCATCCTATTTGTAGAAATGTACCACTCTTGTATCTAAAACTAGAAATATAAAATGTAACTCTGAGGGCCTATTGTAATTATGTAAAGTATGGGCCATTAATGATGGTTTGGAATCTTGATGACTCCCATTGTCTGCAGATGGCTGTTTACCTCTGAGTCTCCCTGTACATGTGTGTGCTGGCAAGTGAGTAATGAAGTCTTGCAGTGACATGTGATCATGTCACCTGAACTGGAATCCATCTTTAACCTGGTGCTTTTCCAGTGAGGGGGGGTGGAAACCCAGAGGGACAAAGGGTTCCCGCCTTATGCAAAAGATATATAAAGGGGTGGAAGAGAAGAGAGAGGGAGAGGAGCCATCATGGAGAAACCCCTAGCTAACACCTAAGCTGGAACAAGAGCTGTACCAGGGGAAAGAATTGTGCCCAGGCCTGGAAGGTGTCCAGTCTGAGAAAAACTTACTGAAGCATCTCTGAGGGTGAGATTATCTGTATTTAGTTTGATTAGGCATAGATTTGCGCATTTTATTTTATTTTGCTTGTGACTTACTTTGTTCTGTCTGTTACTACTTTGAACCACTTAAATCCTACTGTCTGTATTTAATAAAATCACTTTTTATTTAGTAATTTACTCAGAGTATGTATTAATACCTGGGGGAGCAAACAACTGTGCATATCTCTCTATCAGTGTTATAGAGGGCGAACAATTTATGAGTTTGCCCTGCATAAACTTTATGCAGGGTAAAACGGATTTATCTGGGTTTAGACCCCATTGGGAGTTGGGCATCTGAGTGCTAAAGACAAGCACACTCCTGTGAGCTGGTTTTCAGGTAAACTTGCAGCTTTGGGACAAGTGATTCAGACCCTGAGTCTTTGTTAGAGCAGACTGGAGTGTCTGGCTCAGCGAGACGGGGTGCTGGAATCCTGAGCTGGCAGGGAAAACAGAAGCAGGGGTAGTCTTTGCACATTGGGTGGCAGCTCCCAAGGGGGTTTCTGTGATCCAACCCGTCACAGTGGCGTAGTCGGCAGGATCTGTGCACAGCTGATTGCTTTGAGATACTGGTAGTGATTTTAAGTGAGTTTTAAGTGTGGTGGCTGGAGAACAGACAAAGTGGTTACTGGTTTGTTATTTTCTGTTTGCTTATTTCGGGAAAGGGAAGTAGGGACAGAAAAGGAAGCAAAATAAGTAAGAATGAAGATCAAAAGAAGCTAAAACTACACAAGGTGGAAATTGCCCAGAAAGACTGAACAATGGGCGCTGGGAATGTCTCTGTTAACTAAGAAGCCCCTAAGCTAAGTGCATCTCAGTTTCAGTGAACTGCAGATGGGTGTGGCCCAACCTCTGTCTGTGCTGAAGCTGACTGGAGTGTCTAACCTAGCAAGACAGGAGGGGAGGGGTGCCTGTTCTGGCAGGAGGGTGTTCTCTGTGGTATTCCAGCTCATCAAGTGATGGTCTCAAGGGAAGACAAATGGAAATTGATATACAATTTGCCTGGGAAAAGGCTGACCTGGAAAAAGAAAAGGCTGCCCACCAATCTGGATTTAAGAGACAAAGCAATTAAGACCCAGAAGCATGACCTGGCTGTAATGGAGTGGAAGAGGCGCACAGAGACATGTATCCTGGAGTTGGAAGTTGGGGTCCTGGTGACTGCTGCGGTGGGAACAAACCCCAAGGACTCTAGCTGGAAGCAAACCCAACCTGAGTGAAAGGGGGGGGATTTTGCTGGCCAGCGAAAGGTCCCTCATAGCTGGTAGCTGTGAGCCTACAGCTGGATCAGGGTCTCTTTCCCTTTTGGGGGACACAGGAGTGTCTGCCCCATAGGGGAGCCCAAAAACAAATTTTAGGTATACTGCCTCCGCCATGGTCAGTGTCCAAGTCTCTGGCAGTAAGTTCAGGAGGAGGGTGTGACGTTGTGCAGTCTACATGGTTTTATAAAAACATGATAATAAGTGAATATAATGTAACTGGGATAGTTTTATAAAAAAATTAATAATAAGTGACTATAATGCAAATGGGATATGCTTTGTGCAAAAGGTCTCTTGTAAGGTATCATTACAAAGCTCATAATCTACTGAGTGTGATCATCCTATTTGTAGAAATGTACCACTCTTGTATCTAAAACTAGAAATATAAAATGTAACTCTGAGGGCCTATTGTAATTATGTAAAGTGTGGGCCATTAATGATGGTTTGGAATCTTGATGACTCCCATCATAGTAGCACTTAACTTCAAAAGGGGAACTAGGCAAAAGTGAGAAAGCTAATTAAACAGACATTAAAAGGAACAGTCACAGAGGTGAAAAGCCTGCAAACTGCCTAGAGACTATTTTAAAACACCATAATACAGACTCAAACTAAATGTAACCTCCCAACCAAAAACAGTAGAAAGACCAAAATACCTTACCACGGCTAAACAGCAGAGTAAAAAGGTGGTTAGAGGCAAAAAGGCATTCTTTTAAAAACAGAAATCAGATCCTAGTGAGGAAAATAGAAAGGAGCATAAACTCTGGCAAGTCAAGTGTAAAAGCATACTAAGGCAGGCCAAGGGAGAATCTGAATAGCAACTAGCTAAGGACACTAAAACTAAGAGCGCAAAAAACAACCCACGGGGATTGATCACTCAAAATTGATGTGCTCTGTTCATTTCCTCTGAAGCCTCACTAGTCACTGCCAGAAGACAGGATACTGAGATAGATGGACCTTTGATATGACCCAGTATGACCGTTCTTATGTTCATGTGATGTTGACAACGTTTTGTAACTGTTCAAACTTTCGAATCTCACTGTCACTAAATAATTATTGTCCAACTCTCCCCATTGTCTGCATGACATCCCCACCATAATTTCTTGCAACCTAGCCTAGCTACAGTTAATAGACACAGAGCCTAGCTACAGTTAATAGACACAAATTCCAAGACCAGAAGGGACCATTGATCATTTAGTCTGATCTCCTGTGTAACACAGGCCATAAATCTTCCTTGATATAATTCTTAGAGCATGTCTTTTAGAAAAAAATTCAAGCTTTATTTTAAAATTGTCTGTGATGGAGAATCCACAATGACCCTTGGTAAATTGTTCCAATGGTTAATTATTCTCACCATTAAAAAGTTGCACCTTATCTCCAGTCTGAATTTGTCTAACATCAACTTCAAGCCACTGGATCATGTTTACCTATCTCGGTTAGACTGAAGACCCCATTATTAAATATTTGTTCCCCATGAAGATATTTATACACTAATCAAGACACACCTTAGCCTTCTCTTTGTTAAGCTAAATAGACTGAACTCTATCATTATACTGAATGTTTTCTAATCATTTACTCATTCTTTCACAAGTTGATAGAAAATGGCTAATTGTGTGATGAACTAAATGCATGTTTTGTGCATGCACCAAAAGGAAGCTCATTTATATATGTCAGTACTATCAGCAAGTTGAGCTGAACTCGCACTACACTGATCTCTCATGAATGGCCCACACTTGAAGACAGTTGCCTACAAATGCCAAGGAGCCTTTATGGGGTAAGAACTGAGTTGTCTGGGCAGCTTACCAGCAACAAATGGTAAAATAAAATGCAGAATCCTTTGGCCTTTTGTTTGAGCTAGAAGCTCCAGTTTACCTTCCACACTACAGATGCAAGTAATTTTTACAAATAATTAAGTTTTTCTGTGTGTTTACATGCTTAACATATTTTCCTGTTTCATTTAGCTATTTTTTCAAGTGTTTCTAACTGAGAACAATAGAGACAAGGCATTTGCTAAAACAAGCAACAATCTGTAAAGTAGTCAGTTTGTTTTTAAAATTATCTTCAAGAACATGAAGTGCAAATCACTAACCCAGTTTATAGGAGCACCATATGGGAGTTCAGCTGTACTCAGATACAAGTTTCAGAAATATGCAGACAAATTTTGTAGCAGAGTAAACCCATGAAAGGCTTTTGTGTCCAAACACAAAAGATTTTAACAAAACAATTTGTGGTCACACCTAGCCTGAGTTACAGTGCTTTCATTTAACCACCAAAACTGTAAACAGAGCTCAGAGAAGGCTTAGTAACATATTACAGTATGTCACTAACTTACCCTGGGAAATTTATCATGTGATTAAATCCCTTAATGCGGTCACATTACATGACTATACCTGTAAACAACCTTGTTTTCAGGTGGGCTTATGCAGTAAAATATGATTCTAATCAAAGCACCATCATCCCCAACATATTTGAAATATTAATGATCTGTGTAGTATTAGATACCTTAGACAAATCTAAAAGCAATGTTATTTTTTTTTTAAATGTAGCAGCATGTAGTTTTAAATAGATGCATTGGGAGCTAAAAGAGACACCAAAACTAAAGTTACAAATGCTCAGTGAACTGTTGACCAAAAGTTGTCATATTATGATTCTAAATTAGGTCAGTGACAACTAGAAAAAGCTATTAGAAATTAATCTGAGACAGACATTTACATTTCCAAATATGAACTCAGTATAAATAAATAAAAAATGGCATCAACACAATACAAGTGAAAGCTATTGTGTGTGTTTTAAGTTACCAAATGAACACACATTTTTCTAAGAGAAGGGAAGGAAACTTGTTTCTAGGACCTGGTGGCATTTCTGATCTCATGTTTCACAAAATTGTCATAGTTACTGTGTTGAATATTTTATTTTGGATTGTATGATTTTCCATACTCCTGATAGTTTAACTTTACATATGACGGGACTCTCAAAACAAATCAATCAGTTTCAAGACATGGTCTCATGGACTCATTTAGTAATAATCTCACCTCAGGTAGCGTTGCCTCAGTTGTAAAGACTGGCAGGTTATTCCAGACCTGTGGCAAATATCTAATCTACAGTGCCCCAGGGGGAAAAAAAAAAAGAGAGGCACCCACGGACAGGCAAGAAGTTACAACCTCCCTAACCAGTTTTATTGTTCGACAAATTATCTCAATCAAGGTCTTCTTTGTGTAAACTAATACATAAGCTTTTGCAAGAAAGAAGTTATGATCCAATCAATGATCCTTCTTCTCTTCTCAATCAGGGAAACATCTAATGTTTGTTTTGCAAAGCAGAAGTCTTTTTTTTTTTTACGGTATTTTCTTCTATTAGAATTTCACCAATTATGTTCAAGGCTTCTCTCTCAGAAAATACCAAAGAAAGTAAGACTGCCTAAGGCAACTGCCAATGACAAATGGAAGCACACAAACCTTCCAGGACTTGTGATGGATATGCTGTTCTGGATACCCCAAACAAAAATATTCACTGTTTTGAATTTGAACTGAAGTTTTAGTTGCACATTTTAGATTATCCAACATTCCTTAAATTAGTTTGCTTTCTTCTAATCATTTTGCAGTCAAGAGCAATGATCTTGGTGAAATTTCATGTAATAAGCAGTAAATATTTAGTATTCAGCAAATACATTGCTATACATAGTACAGTGTGCATGTACAAAGTGAATGCATACTTGCATGATATAGCTTAAAAGCATTGCTCAAGTCCTGTGCTTTCAATTTTAGTTCATATGTTGGCCTCTCCACTATAGGGTACTGAATGTCTTCCCCTCTAATTATCGAGACTTTTTGTAAGCATTAATTTCTCCATAACATGGTATTAAACATGAGAATTAATGCTGATTTTTAAAATAGTCCTCATGCAAATTGCACTCAACGCGGACATATGAAACACTCTGGCTTGACTGCGGATTGCCAGGCCACCCTGTCAACCCTCTCCAGGCCATCAAGGACTAGAAGACTCCCACCCCAACTGTAGAGATGTACTGTAAAGAAAGTCTCCTTCAGGCCTATTCAGCCAAGGAAGATTAATGTAATATCAAGACTGAGGGGAAAAACAACTGAGGAGAGTTGGCAGTTTTTCAAAGGGACACTATTAAGGGCCCAAAAGCAAGCTATTCCGCTGGTTAGGAAAGATAGAAAATGTGGCAAAAGACCACCTTGGCTTAACCACGAGATCTTGCATGATCTAAAAAATAAAAAGGAGTCATACAAAAAATGGAAACTAGGACAGATTACAAAGGATGAATATAGGCAAACAACACAGGAATGCAGGGGCAAGATTAGAAAGGCAAAGGCACAAAATGAGCTCAAACTAGCTACGGGAATAAAGGGGAACAAGAAGACTTTTTATCAATACATTAGAAGCAAGAGCAAAGACAGGATAGGCCCACTGCTCAGTGAGGAGGGAGAAACAGTAACAGGAAAATTGGAAATGGCAGAGATGCTTAATGACTTCTTTGTTTCGGTCTTCACCGAGAAGTCTGAAGGAATGCCTAACATAGTGAATGCTAATGGGAAGGGGGTAGGTTTAGCAGATAAAATAAAAAAAGAACAAGTTAAAAATCACTTAGAAAAGTTAGATGCCTGCAAGTCACCAGGGCCTGATGAAATGCATCCTAGAATACTCAAGGAGCTAATAGAGGAGGTATCTGAGCCTCTAGCTATTATCTTTGGAAAATCATGGGAGACGGGAGAGATTCCAGAAGACTGGAAAAAGGCAAATATAGTGCCCATCTATAAAAAGGGAAATAAAAACAACCCAGGAAACTACAGACCAGTTAGTTTAACTTCTGTGCCAGGGAAGATAATGGAGCAAGTAATTAAGGAAATCATCTACAAACACTTGGAAGGTGGTAAGGTGATAGGGAACAGCCAGCATGGATTTGTAAAGAACAAATCATGTCAAACCAATCTGATAGCTTTCTTTGATAGGATAATGAGTCTTGTGGATAAGGGAGAAGCTGTGGATGTGGTATACCTAGACTTTAGTAAGGCATTTGATACGGTCTCGCATGATATTCTTATCGACAAACTAGGCAAATACAATTTAGATGGGGCTACTATAAGGTGGGTGCATAACTGGCTGGATAACCGTACTCAGAGAGTTGTTATTAATGGTTCCCAATCCTGCTGGAAAGGCATAACGAGTGGGGTTCCGCAGGGGTCTGTTTTGGGACCGGCTCTGTTCAATATCTTCATTAACGACTTAGATATTGGCATAGAAAGTACGCTTATTAAGTTTGCGGATGATACCAAACTGGGAGGGATTGCAACTGCTTTGGAGGACAGGGTCATAATTCAAAATGATCTGGACAAATTGGAGAAATGGTCTGAGTTAAACAGGATGAAGTTTAACAAAGACAAATGCAAAGTGCTCCACTTAGGAAGAAAAAATAAGTTTCACACATACAGAATGGGAAGAGACTGTCTAGGAAGGAGTACGGCAGAAAGGGATCTAGGGGTTATAGTGGACCACAAGCTAAATATGAGTCAACAGTGTGATGCTGTTGCAAAAAAAGCAAACATGATTCTGGGATGTATTAACAGGTGTGTTGTGAGCAAGACACGAGAAGTCATTCTTCCGCTCTACTCTGCTCTGGTTAGGCCTCAGCTGGAGTATTGTGTCCAGTTCTGGGCACCGCATTTCAAGAAAGATGTGGAGAAATTGGAAAGGGTCCAGAGAAGAGCAACAAGAATGATTACAGGTCTTGAGAACATGACCTATGAAGGAAGGCTGAAAGAATTGGGTTTGTTTAGTTTGGAAAAGAGAAGACTGAGAGGGGACATGATAGCAGTTTTCAGGTATCTAAAAGGGTGTCATAAGGAGGAGGGAGAAAACTTGTTCACCTTAGCCTCTGAGGATAGGACAAGAAGCAATGGGCTTAAACTGCAGCAAGGGAGGTCTAGGTTGGACATTAGGAAAAAGTTCCTAACTGTCAGGGTGGTTAAACACTGGAATAAATTGCCTAGGGAGGTTGTGGAATCTCCATCTCTGGAGATATTTAAGAGTAGGTTAGATAAATGTCTATCAGGGATGGTCTAGACAGTATTTGGTCCTGCCATGCGGGCAGGGGACTGGACTCTATGACCTCTCGAGGTCCCTTCCAGTCCTAGAATCTATGAATCTATGAATATGCGGGAGGGAAGGAAAGTGCTGTCACCACTGATAATTTTTTAAACGATTGTTAGTCTCTTGTGCATGTGTTATTGAGAAAGACTATTGTTTAATTGGTGCATGTGCACATGCATTTTATTCTATAGTTTCCTACTTACAGCATTCTTCAGGAGACATGACAAAGTGTATACACAAGGATGATATACAAGTATTTGTTATTAAAGCTCAAACTTTTCATACTGTTCGCCTTGTTAACTCTTTTCACTCCTGTATTGACTGCACCAGGGGTGGCCAACCTGTGGATTTGGAGCCACATGTGGCTCTTCAGAAGTTAATATGTGGCTCCTTGTATAGGCACCAACTCTGGGGCTGGAGCTACAGGTGCCAACTTTCCAGTGTGCGGGGGGTGCTCACTGCTCAACCCCTGGCTCTGCCACAGGCCCTGCCCCCACTCCACCCCTTCCCACTCCCTCCTCTGAGCCTGCAGTGTCCTTGCTCTCCACCCCCCTCCCCCAGCCTCCTGCACGCCACAAAACAGCTGATCGGGAGGTGCGGGGAGGGAGGGGGAGGCGCTGATCAGCAAGGCTGCCAGTGGGTGGGAGGCGCTGGGAGGGGGGAGCTGATGAGGGGCTGCTGACTTATTACTGTGGCTCTTTGGCAATGTACATTAGTAAATTCTGGCTCAGGTTGGCCACCCCTGGACTACACAGTTAAATCTGATCACACTCCTAACTCGTTCTTCCAAAGTCAAGTGTCATTTAGTTGTTGCTTAGCATAAGCTAAACAGGAGAGAGAAAATTATGGTTGCAAATAATTCTCTTGTAAGTACATTTTGGCATTGTAATATTTACTTGGAGAGAAATTCTGGCAGTAGCTTCATGGGTGCCGAGAATCCCAAGAGCTGAAACACCCAGGCTGAGCTGCACAGAAGAGAGGTAGTGGGTGGGATCGAGAGGGGACTGTGCATGTTATGCTTATACCCCATGCATCAGGGAGAAACTGCACAGGCTCTCACTGCAGCAGAACACAGGAGTTGGGACCAGACTGCCAACACATTGACTGGCTCTTGCTCTCCAGTAGATTCTTGGAAGCTACTGGAGTGTGTCTCTTGCTTCCATGGGAAGGATTATTCACCCCTTTCCGTTATCACCTCGGTGTCCAGCTACCCGGGCTGGTCACAGGTAAGTAGACTTGTCCCTTGGCAATGTGTGCTTTACGTACTACTTTGATAAATACATAGTTAGGATTGCTTTAAAACAATGGACACTGGTCCTGTCCATGGTAAGTGCATTCACTTAGATTATACAAGCAGCAAAGAGTCCTGTGGCACCTTATAGACTAACAGACGTATAGGAGCATGAGCTTTCGTGGGTGAATACCCACTTCACCCACGAAAGCTCATGCTCCTATACGTCTGTTAGTCTATAAGGTGCCACAGGACTCTTTGCTGCTTTTACAGATCCAGACTAACACGGCTACCCCTTTGATACTTAGATTATACAGTATCTGGAGATCTGTAGCCAATATCATTAAAATACTATATTTAGTTTGTACAGGACAACTTTACTAGTCCCAAGTACTGTTCTGGATGAATCTTGGGAATGTTACAATGAGGCAATAATGTTGCTTCAGCAGGGTAGTGACTATGCATGTACGTTGCTTGGTTACTGCAACTAAGTGTTGCATTTTTAGAATAAACAAAGGAGTTTATATATCATAAAAATGGTACTTAACTGAACAGTTTTTCTTAGAAGTTCCCCTCCTTTTTGAACAAAAACACACACTCATCAAAATAACGTATGGTAAATGAAGATTCATGTAAGCAGTGAAGTGTGTTCCTTCAGGGAGTAAAGAGAATTTCTGCTGTTTGGGAAGTCGGGCAAGACAATTCCAGACTTTCAGAGCTGAAAGGGCAAATATGTGTATTCCAAGTACAGAAAATGCTAACCATTAATCCATTATCATCTGTTTCCATGAGAAGAACACACTCCTGGAGCCTTCTGCAAATTTAGTTAGATTGCAGAACTCAGAAGAATCTCAACTATTTCCTTGATCAGATAACCTTACTATATTAGAATCCACAGTACGAGTGAGTCCACAGGAAGGAGTCTAGAAATACTAGACCAGCTTGGCTGAAGTGTCATTGAAATTGAGGATAGAAAAGGATTATGCGTACCCAATTGTACAAACTTCAAACCAGACTGCCTTGGCCCAGGCCAGAATTACCACATCGGGCTTCCGAATTTTGCCATCCTCAAAGCCTTGCTAAGAGAAAACAGTAAAGGAAGTGGGATTATTTGTTTCTTCGTGCAATTTTATATAATTGTAGTGTAAAAAGTCTATATTACAGCTGTTGATCAGCCAAGATATTTGAGTGAACAGTTTCCTACATTAATAGTGAGGAAGCAGGAGATATGGTATTTCCAGGCAGCGATCGTTGCCAGTAGTCTTTGCGTCCTCTTTCTGTTCAGAGTCAGTATTCGTTGGCATTCAGATCATGCTTTAAAAGTCTGGGAGCAGGAGGTTGTGGTGTTTAGATGCTGCATGTGATTATTAGAACTGGGAGCACTGGCTGTTGGGAGTCTGAAAGGACAGGAAACAGGAAGGAGGGGGGAGGAGTTGAGGAGGCTGAGTGAGAGTTACAGAGTGTGCAGCTACAGCTTGGTAAAGAGATTTCCACTGTAAATAAAGTTCTGTTGAAGTTTGTTAATACCTTGCCTGGGTGATACAACATTTTGGCGACGAGGATGGGATCTTCTGCCTCTGAACCCACCTGCACCCTTTCTGCAAAGCCCAGGTGAGCCTCCAATTGCTTTTACTGTCTGGATCCATATGTTTGAGACTTATCTGCTTGCAATCAGTGCTACAAAGATTTCTGAAGTAAGAAAGCGTGCTCTGCTAATCCACTGCCTTGGAGCAGAAGGGCAGCGTATATTTTACACTTTTCCCCTTGCAGATGATAAATATGAGACTGCACTCACTGCATTAAAGAACTTTTTTGTGCCAAAAGTGAATGTAGTAGCTAATCACTACAGATTTCGCCAGCATGAGCAGAAACCAGGGGAGACTATAATGCAGTATATGGCTTCCCTGAGGAGTCTGATTGTAACTTGTGACTTTGGGAATATGGCAGATGAGATGATTAGAGACCAGCTCATTGAGAAAACAACCATGCTTCGTGTAAGAGAACACTTACTTCTAGAACCACAACTTACACTAGAAAAAGCAATAACCATTGCTACTCAGATTGAGTCAGCTACAGCTGAAGCCAAAATAATGAGCAAGGGTACGGGAGGCCCAGTCCAGGCTGTGACTCCTTTGCAGAAAAGTCCACTATCACTGCAAACAATTGCAAAAGGAAAACTAATGAAAAGCCACTGAATCAGCAAATGCAAAGTACAGTAAAAGCATGCTTTCGCTGTGGATCCCCACAACATCTTGCAAGCTACACAGGATGTCCAGCAAAAGTAGCTCAGTGCAATCATTGCAAAAAGATGGGGCATTTTGCTAAAGTATGTCGCAGTAGCCAGTTCAATCAACAGGTGCATGCAGTTACAATACCAGATGTTACTGTGCTGAGTGTAGACAAAATCACTACTGCACATATTCCAGAACAGATAAAGTGCACTGTAAATGTTTCTGCCATACCCTCAGGCAAATCACACTCTATTCAGCTAATGTTGGACACTGGCTCAGCAGTATCTAGACTACCTGATTCCATCTATTTGCATTACTTTAAAGATGTGCCTCTTACTGAATCCAAACTTCACTTATTGTGCTATTTGAAAAACCATATTCCAGTACATGGCTGCCTGCCAGCAATAGTTACTTTTGGTGATTGCTGTGTAACTGCGGAGTTCTACATTGTCCACAAAGGCACTCTTATCTTTGGCAGAGATGTATTAGCTGCTTTAAATCTCAGGGTAGTTAATGGACGAATTGATCTTCCTCAGCAAAGCACTCTTGCAGTACACACACCAGTTTCAGCTGGGACCCAACTCCAGGTTGAGGAGAAACTCGGCTGTGCTTATGGGTTTCTGCATAAAGTTAAAATGCGGAATAATGTGATGCCTGTACGACAAATTACGGCGCTTACCATTTTCAGTCAGGGAAGCTGTTTCAGAGGAACTTAGAAAACTTGTTCAAAAGGACATTATTGAAGAGATTAATTCCTTGGAATGGGTTTCACCTATAGTAGTGACGCAGAAGAAGGGTGGAGACATTCACCTTTGTGTGGACTTAAGGGAGCCAAATAAAGCTATTGTGATTGACAGCCATCCTCTTCCTCACAGAGAAGTAATATTTGCAGAACTCCATGGAGCAAAGATGTTTTCTACTCTTGATTTGCAGAGTGCATACCACCAGGTTATGTTGCATGAAGATGGCAGAGACCTCACAGCATTTATTACACGAGGGACTATTTCGTTTTAAACGTGTTCCATATGGTCTCACATCAGCCCCAAGTGCCTTCCAAAAAATGATTTCATTGATTCTGAAGAATCAACATGGAGTTCAGTGCTATTTGGATGATTTTATCGTTTTTATTGAAATGCTACTGAGGAGCATGACAATAACCTGCAGTCTGTACTAAATTGCATCAGCAAAGCAGGCCTCAAGCTCAATAGGTCCAAATGCAAATTTTGACAAACTGAACTCTCCTTTATCGGCCATACAATTTCACAGGCTGCACTAAAACCTGATCCAGATCATATCCTGGCAATTTCAAATGCTCCTCCTCCAACAGATTTGCAAACCTTACGTTCCTTCTTGGGTCTTACCTCCTGGTATGCAAAATTCATTCCCAATTATGCTTCTGTCATTGAACCGTTACGAGAATTACTACGGAGAAGTTCAACCTTAGTGTGGACAACGGATGCACAAGCTAGTTTCGAAAGGGTGAAAGACTTGATTGTCCATAGTCCAGTACTTGCACTATTCAGTCCCGCATTGCCCACAATTGTAACTACTGATGCTTCTGATTATGGACTTGGGGCTGTCCTCACACAACTTCATGAGGACAACACTGAGAGGACTGTTGCATTTGCTTCAAGGACACTAAGTAATGCTGAGAGAAAATATTCTACAGTCGAAAAAGAAGCACTTGCTTGTGTCTGGGCTACTGAAAAATGGAGAACTTACCAGTGGGACCGCACATTCAAGTTGTGCACAGACCACAGCCCTTTGACGACGTTGCTCACCACGAAAGGACTGGGAAGAGCAGGATATCGTATTGGTCTGCAGATGGTCTGCAAGACTACTCTCTTTCAATTATGAACTGGAATATAAGCCTGGAAACGAAAATGTGGTAGCTGATTGCCTTTCTTGCCTGCCTTTGCCTTCACCAGATGGTCCACCGGAGGATGAGGATGTTGTAGTTGCGCTTATTACAAGCGCTCTTACTGCAGTTACAAGAGAACAATTTCAAGCTGCTTGTTCAGCGTGTCCAATTCAACAAAAATTACGGGAATTTCTGACAAAGAGATGGCCCAGTAACCCTAAAAACCTTGACCCAGTTTTGCTGCCTTATTTTAGAGTTTGGGATGAAAATTCTTTGCTCGATGGCTGTGTGCTACGAGGTACACACTGGCTACTTGTGCCAGAAGAATTACAGTCAAAACTCATACACCTGGCACACGATACTCATCAAGGAATTGTCAGAACCAAACAACGACTACGGGATCTGTATTGGTGGCCAGGGATGGACTCTCAAACTGAAGCACTCAAAATCCTGTGTCACTTGCCAAATGCACGATAAGACAGCAGTGACATGTACCCCTCCATTACAGCCTGTTCCTCTTCCTGAATCTGCATGGGAAAAAGTGGTGACTGACATTGTAGGACCCTTTGATACTGCTCCAATTGACTGTCATTATGCCATCACTTTAATAGACTATTTCAGCAAATGGCCTGAGGCAACGTTTACATCGCAAATTTCTTCTGCTACAGTAATTAAGTTCCTCTCTTCAGTTTTTAGCCGGGAAGGTAACCCCAAAGAACTGGTTTCAGATCATGGTAGTCAATTTACTTCCCTGGAGTTTGAAACTTTTCTAGCAGAGAGGAACATTTTACACAGAAGGTCATCCCTATATTACCCTCAAGCCAATGGGGAAATCGAACAGTTTAACAGAAGTTTGAAAGAGAGTTTGCAAACAGCTAAACTGGAAGGGCGATTGTGGATACCCTTCACTACTGATTTCTTGCAAGCATACCGGGCTACACGACATGCCACAACGCAAAGATCACCCGCAGAGTTACTGCATAGGAAACAGCTGAATACTAAACTGAACATTGCTGGATTCTTAAAGGCACGACCTGATGCCCCAAACAAGGATGATGTGAGAAAGACAGTTGAACAGAACCAAGCAAAGTCTAAGGCTTTCACAGACAAACGGCGGGGTGCTAAGGAACCAAAGTTTGAGTGTGGTTCCTTTGTTAGAATATGAAAACCTGGAATCTTACACAAAGGGGACCATAAATTCACAGCTCCTCTTAAAATCATAGAGAAGAAGGGACCTTACACCTTTCGACTTTCTGATGGGCGGATATGGAATGCTTCTTATCTTGCACCTGCCTATGCACCAAGAGGAGATTATGCCAACACCCAGTCTGCATTGGATGACTTCACAGTAGAACCAACACAACAAGACATTGCACTGGAACCGGGGCTTGGGAGACAGCCTGTCAGACTCAGACGACCACCTGCCTGGACTAAAGACTATGTTATGTAGTATCTACAGTGTTTTCAGTGTAATATTCCTGCCAACAGTATAGTGTCTTGTTTCATATTTGTTCTGTGGTTAGAACAACAATGTTTATTTTAATTTGGAAAGTTTCTTAAGAGAGGAGGGAATGTGGTATTTAGATGCTGCATGTGATTATTAGAACTGGGAGCACTGGCTGTTGGGAGTCTGAAAGGACAGGAAACAGGAAGGAGGGGGGAGGAGCTGAGGAGGCTGAGTGAGAGTTACAGAGTGTGCAGCGACAGCTTGGTAAAGGGATTTCCACTGTAAATAAAGTTCTGTTGAAGTTTGTTAATATCTTGCCTGGGTGATACAACAGAGGTTGAGCGTGGGTAAAAAAGAGCCATATTTTTGAACTGCAAGGATTTGGGAGGTTCCATTTTTTGTACAAAAAAACTGACAAGAAAAATTTTAGTTTTTGTGGTTGTAAATTTTTCACAAGAGTTCAATGTAATCAAAAAGCCATCTTCAGTCAAAGTTCCAATGGAAATTTTTTCACCATCTGTTATGTTAAAACTTTTACTTGGCTTAGCCAAAAGTCTCATGGAAGAACAAATGTTAACTACATTTGTGTTTTACATATGTATTTTTTTCACAGCAGCCCAAGCTTTGTTAGAATATAATGCAGACAAACTACTGAAACAAAAGCAAACACTCTACATATATAAATAAAACTTTGTCAGGGCAACTTCTGAGACATACAGAAAAATCAGGATTGTGGGCTTGTTTGTTTTAAGCCTCAAATCACTCCAATAGCTCCTCCTCCTCCACTATATCAAGTATGAACTTCTTGCAGCTATTCAGTGCCATGAAGATAGAGTATTACTCTAATCTTAGTTTACCTTGAGCTTTCTGATCTGACTCATACTGTACCAGGTTGACCCTAATCTAACATTGACTTTGGTGGAGATACTTCTGGTTTACTACAGTATGAGTATGATATTCAGACCCCCTGTGTCTTGCAAGTCCCTACCCCCTTTACTTCTCTAATGGCACCTCAGAGCCCCATCTGTCCACTCATCAAGTTACCATCAGTACTTTCTCTCCCCACAAATCTCACTATACACTTTTTCTAAGCTGGTCTACAAAGTCATACCTCTCAAGATGCACTTTGTCAAGATAGGACCAGTTCCAGAACCACATTCAAACACACCAAGAGATGATCTATTTACAGGACAATGAAAAACCTTCTTGGGGCAGCAGGGGGAAGAGAGGTCAGTTTAATAATAAGCAAATACCCAATAAAACCCTCCAAAAAAAGACCCTAAAAATTCACAGAGTTAAAAAACAAACTTTCCGGAAAGTGGAGAGATGTTTCTCTTTAGAGAAGCAGCCACCTACCTGTTCCGACTACCATGACTGGGTCCAGCCCCTTCGGCTTCCTATCCTCTCAATCCCTGAAGGAACTACTCTTCTGGATATCAAGCTCCCCCTACTCAGACAGACATTGACTGTTTTTAAATATGGGAAATGAGGACACGCAAGAGTCAGGACCGTGAGGGCTCCCATATCACAGAAGTCTACACAAAGCAAGTCAGAGACATGGGTTTTATTTATGGTTTTTAAAAAAGGTGTTCCCCACTGTGCTATGCACTAGGCTTTGCAGAATAGCCACATGCACTATTAGTGTAACTCCACTCTACTATTTGGTTAACCCATTTGGATCAGAGGCAATGTCTTCTCACTGTGAAGTGCTGTCAAATCAATACATACTTTAAAAGGATAATTCTCTATTTTTTAAGTTCTGTATGAAAATGTATGCACAATGTGTGACATTCTGCACCTTCGGGGAGCACCCTGTAACCCCCATATTCCTCATTTTTATATAATCATGATCTTACTTATAAAGCATGCCTTATAAGGTGTCAGGGGAGAGGTCATGATCTGCTGCAATTCATTTTTCTATCCATATATGTATATCATTAATGCATATGAAGTTATGAGAATTGTGTTGTATGGTGGTCACTAAAACGTGCTGTAAGTTGGGGAATCAGCCAGATATTAGCTCCACAGAGGCAACAGCAAGGAAAGTAGCCAACACCCAGGCAGGGTGTCAATCAACCCATCATCATCAACAACCACTGTCCAGCAAAGGAGATACAATGCAATGACTCATCTGCATGAGGCCACACCAGGGGAATTGCTCAACCTTGCCTAGAGACTCAGCAATGCACCCAGACATGCCTGGACTTGTGTTTTCTAAGCACATGGACTGAGGGTATAAAACTGAACATAAGGGGCCCATGCTGGGCCTTTCTTCTTCACCCACCTACACTGCAAGCAACAAGGACACTCTGAAGACTCCAACTGAGGGGCCTGGCCCAAATGTCAAGGGTGAGATCTGTATACTATGGAGTGCAATATCCAGTGGGGTGAGAAAAAAACTGCTTAATCTAGATGTTGCCCAGTCTAATAGGGTTGAGACTTTAGACTGCGTGGTTATATTTTCCTTTCTTTTGGTAACTGACTTTTTACATATCACTTGATATCACTTAAATTCTACCTTTTGTAGTCAAATTGGTTTAATCTTTTATCTCTATCAGTGAGTTTGTATGAAATGTGTGACAAATCTGCTCAGGTTTTGCAATGGCTGGTATATGTCCACTTTCCATTGATGAAGTGGTGAACCAATTAATAAATCTGCATTGCTCATCTTGAGCAGTACAAGACGGTATAATTCCTGAGGTACAGTGCTGGGAACTGGAGGGATTTAGCTCTGGTGCCTTTCTCTGTGTGATTCATGAGTGTCTCTGGGAGCATTCATGCAATCTAGCTGAGTGTTGGGTCTCCATATGCTGTTATCACTCAGCACAACCGCACCTGGAGGGGTTTGCTGCTGGTAACTAGCAAGGCATTGTGAGAGACAGCCCAGGCTGGAGAGAGTTCTGGGGGCACAGCAGTCCCACAGTCCCAGGTTGCACCCTGGGGATCCCGTCACACAGTAAATAAGCGTACACTGTCTCTCTCTCTTTGCCTAAGTATTATCTATCATTCCCAGTTAATACTGTAGGTATTTTGGTGCAAAAGTCATTTCATTTCTAGAAATGTAAAAGTGCAAAAAAGCATCTCATAGGGCGGGGACTTTGGGGAAGGGGCGAGTTGGGGCGGGGCCGGGGATCAGAAAGGGGCGGGGCCAGGGCCCCGTGGAGTGTCCTCTTTTTTTATTTTTTAAATATGGTAACCCTAACATAATCAATCTCACACCTTCACTGTAATGAAGCCTGACATTCACCTACATCAAAACATGTGCTGGCCTCACAAATATACCTCATTCAAAAGTTTCCTGAATCTATAGGAACTGTTATACAAAAGTGTACCACCACAGTACTCATACACTGTACACAAAATAAAGATGGCAATGTGTGGGCCGGAGGGGGGGGCAGGGGGAAGGGGGGAAGGAGGAAAAATGAGGGAAGTTAGTTTTCCACCCTAGTCTGGTTGTAATTAGTCCCCAATTTTAATGCCATTAAGTTATGTTTGGTTTTGGTATGCTGGATAATACTATGACAAAAAGCAGTGTCAGAATATGACCCAAAAAAAGGAAGGACTTTCCGTGATCTCCTTTGAAATCTCAAGTCTCTATCTGCTTTGGATTAACAGAATGGCCAATGGTTATAATTGCTGTTCAGGTTTCCCAGTGTATCCTTTGTAAATCAGAACTAGAATTTAGATTTGGATCTGGTAATGCACAAGGAACCAATTGCATCATTGTGCAACAATAAGTTATTTTGTTTGTTCCACTAAGGAAATGAGCTACAGAGGTTTATGTTTTTTTTCTCTCTAGGCTAACTGATCGGATATTGCTGTAATCTACTATAGAGGAAGCAAGTGGATGAACTGCCACGACTAGGGTCTGCATCCAAGTGGATGGTATAGCCTTCTTGCTTTGTTTGTTTTATATTTATAAAGTTATTTTGTTGATATTTGTATGGGATTTAAAGATTTGTACTTTTCTCCTCTTGTCCCCATTGACAGGAGACATGGATTACTACTTTTATGTAGTTTAAGCATAGAACTTTTCTTTATAGAAGTTAGCATTTTAATGATCACTAGGTAATTCCTTTATGAGACAATCTTAAAAATGCAATAAGTCACCCAGGATATTACTTGTTCCTATTTATAACAAGTGAAGTGAGTCATATGAACTTGCATATATGTACTATATATATTGTTCATATAAACAAACCTAGAATTCTTTATTTTAAAACAAATTCAGCACTTGGAAGATTTTTTTTTTTAGTTTTATTTTAAAAAGGACTACCTGATGTGAATCATTCCTACATTAGACGTTTACAAGGCAAGGAAAGTATTTGGCCTACCATCCCTGACTCCTTTTAAAAAGCAAAAAAAAAAAAAAGTCTTATTGAAGTACAAAGGTTTATTATCGCTCGCTGAGTGCAATAAAAGCTACATTGTTTGTACTTGACTGATTTTCTCCTTCACGACCGTTATACAGACGCCTTCAAGGGACTGGCACTTCTTGTAATACAGTGCCTTACAATTACCTCTCATTTCCTTCTTCATTTAATAACATACTGAAGGAGGAAGAAAATGGCAGTGGGAATACACTTAGTGCAAAAAGAGCATTTACTGAAAAGTTTAGACACAGATTACCTTTTAACTACTTGATTAAATCTGTAGCACTTAAATTGTCCTAAAGCACAAAATTGAACAACAAAATATGCTCAAGAGCATATAAACTACTGGATGAACACTCTTTGATGGTACGTAATGATCTAATTTTAGCTGTAGTTGAAACTTTCCTCATCCCCATCCAAATGTTTCACATACTTAAGAAACAGGCGTGGTTATATGAAAATGTTCAACAGTAACTCCTTCCCAAAGCACTAGGTGCTGCCTTAGAAATATGACTGTGAAAGGGACCAAGACCCCAATCCTACAAACACAGATGCACGTGTTTAAAGTTGAAGACATGAATTAAGTGTTAGCAGAATCGGGATGTAATTGAGCAAGACAAACCTAAATCCAATGCTTTTAATGCCCATAAAGAACAAAACCTATGAAAAAAAATTTACTGTAGTACTAAAAATAAACAAAAACTTTCAATAAAGCAAAACAAAGGACCATGAGAAATGATCCTGCAGGTTCTCAAATATTCAGATAAGTACATGGCAATATTTCTACTGATTTCCACCAGGAACAGAGTGAGGCCAACGCTGAGTACTTTTGAAAATCCCACCTTAAGGAAAAACAGTTCAGACTGCCAGACCAGACTTCTATTCTTCCATAGCATACAGCTCAATTTTTTACAGTTCACCAACATAGCCAGAGTTGATGGCCAAAAACAGATCTGAAGAATTTCAGGTATAACAAATTGGAGGACAGCAATAGTGTTCAGGATCAGCTTTGAACTTACTATAATTCACAAAATATAAGAGCCAATAATAAATAATTAAAAGACTACTTCAATAACATGAATTTAGGGTTGCACCTATGTATTTATACCAAGGGAAGAGAGATTAAAAAAAAACCAAACTAGAAAGTTGATATCCACTCTCCTGTATTAGGATGAAAAAGCTTTCAAATACACACATTCAGATACTTGAACTTCCTCTTGTATACTTCTGTATTGCAAATATAGACCATGGTTTCAAATTATATTGCATAAATTACACAATAAAAGAAACTGAGCAGCTTTATACCAGTCACGATAATATAAAGCGGAAAAAAGGTTACCAAAAGTACTACTGTAACATGCAAGCCTCTTTCAGTGAATACAATCGCACATCTGGAGCAGTGAATTGTACTGCAAAGAAAATATTTTCAAAATTGATTAATTGGGAAGGTAAGAACAATACACCAACAAATTCAGTTAATCTCTTAAAACACATTTTAGACAATCATAACCCCAGTACAGCTCTGAAAAGCAATGAGGGGCTTTTGGGAGGAGATTTTCACGTTGTCCTTGTTGATGAAATAGTAATTCCTAGGAAGTTTTTCCACAGTTTAATCTTTAGCCTTAAAAATTTTGGCATCAACTAACAAACAAACATTATGAACTTGTATTGTTTTTTTTTCCTATAGCAAGTTAATCTGTAATTAAAAATATAAATCAGAAGTCTCCAATCTTAATTCACAGACCAAGCAAACATAATCGAATGCTAACAAAAGCCACAGAGAAAGAAGTAAGCTAGAAATGGAAGAGGTTAACAGCTCACTGTAAGGGAGTACAGTCAGTGAGTTGAAGGAAGTGACCTCAGAGAAGCAGTCTGGGGCTGGGAAAGAAGCCCATTCTGCAGACTGTGGCTTTGGGGGCCCAATGACCTTTTGGAAAAGGTTGAACTGATCTCCCTCTTCCCACAGTGGTGCAAAGGCTGTATATGTTAAATTCATGGTAGCTTCCAACCATCTTTGTATGGCTGCATGTAGAAAGGCCTGGTGGGAAGTTCAGTGGGTACATTTGTGGTCCTGTTGCAAGGCATAATTAGAAGCTTTATAAAAATCAATCCCCCTTTCACAATACCAAGGAAGAGAGTGGGGGGCGGGGGAGAGAGAGGAGAGAGAAGAGGTTGCAGGCAAAATTTATGGGAACAGTAAGAGTGGGGTTCTCAAAAATCCATTTCTGTTCTTCTATTGCAGCTCCACTCTGTAACTGTACAGAATGTGGTATGGATACAAAGAAAACAATCAGAAGATTATAGTCCTTCTAAGGCCTGGTCTACACTGAAAATTTAAGTCAACATAGCTACAGTGCTCAGGGGTGTGAAATATCCATACCCCTGAGCGGCATAACTATGCCAAGCTAACCCGCAGTGTAGATGCAACTAGGTCAACAGAAGAATGCTTCCATCTACCTAGTTACCATCACTCAGGGGGTGGTGTTTCTACAGCAGGGGGATGGGGGGGAGTCGCGGTAGGCTGCATCTACATGATAGGAATATAGCGGCATAGCTATGGTGTGTTAGCTATGTCACTCCTGTCCCTATAGTTTAGACATGCTAGAACTTTCAGATGACATTAATAAGCCGTGCCAGTAGTCACTCTGAATACCGTTTCTTGTACATCATTACTCCATCTTCTTTTTCCCCCATTTAGATTTTAATCTCTTTGGGTCAGGGATTGTCTCCTTCTATATATTTCTATAGTGCCTACCACATTTTGGGCACCAACACAATAATAAATAAAGTAGTGTTATATACTCTCATGTTTTGTCTAGCCTAGTTTTAGTGTCTCAAGCCACAATGTTTCCACCACTCCCATTTCTATTCTATGGCCTAAGATTCTCACTATAAGGAAGCTTTGTTTGGATGTGGGCTTCTCTTAATTTCATCCCAGTACTCTTAAAAAACCCAATGGTAAACCTCCATACTTAGTTCGTATCCTTCAAATATTTGTATCACTTTTCAGAACAGTGTAAGTTTGGCTAAGAGAGACACAAAACATGTCCCATTAGTCATCTACCGTATTTACTCGTTCATAAGCCAAATTTTTTTTAGTAAAAAAGGGAAGCACCAGAGAAGGGGGTCGGCTTATGAACGGGTATAGAGAGGGAGAGGTGGGACACAGCCCCTCCTCCCAACAGAGGGAGCAAGGAGAGGCAGCACAGCCAGCAGAGACAGAAGGGAAGAGGCGGGGCCAGAGTCTCTCTGCTTCTGGCCACGCTGCTCTCCCCCCAGCCTCAGGGCCGGCTTTAGGCCGATTTCTCCGAATCGGGCCCCGCGCCTAAGAGGGCCCCGCGCCTGCAAGAAGAGTGCCTAACTTAGGCGCCTTTTTAATTTTTTTTACTCACCCGGTGGGAGTCCGGGTCTTCGGCGACACGTCAGCGGCGGGTCCTTCACTCGCTCCGGGTCTTCGGCGGCGGGTCCTTCAGTGCTGCGGAAGACCCGGAGCGAGTGAAGGACCAGTCGCCGAAGACCCGGACCGCCGCCGGGTATTCGAATCGGGCCCAGCACTTCCTAAAGCCGGCCCTGCCCAGCCTCCAAAGCAGCTGCAGCTCCAGGGCTGGCAGGCTGCAGCCGTGCCGCTGGGGCCATGCCGCGGCTGTGCCGCCCGGTCTGGCCCACCGGAGCAGGCTGCAGCCACGATGCCCAGCCTGCCAGAGCAGCTCCAACCAGGTCAGAGACATCCTCCCCTGGCCCTCCCCAGATAAGGTGGGAAGGGATGGGATCATGTGGGGGATGGCCACAGGGGTTACTCCCTGACTCCCAGCTTCTCCCCCCCCCAAAAATTTCCCCACCATTTGCTGTCCCGGCCCATCAGGGAAAGCAGCTGGCGTGCCGGGACACTTTGTTTACTTAGGTTTACCTCTGTACCTGCAGACGCTCGAGGTAAACAAACCATCTCGGCCCACCAGCAGCTTATCCTGATGCCCCGGGAGCCAAAGTTTGCTGACCCCTGAATTATAGGGTCAGCTTATGAACGGGTTATAAAAAAAATTCCATTTACTTATCCATCTTGGGGGGATTGGCTTATAAATGAACCGGCTTATGATCAAGTATATACGGTATTTCCTTATCAAAAATGTTTGCAAGCTCTTTCCTAATTGCCAGCATGTCAAGCAGGGTTCTCTCCTTCTGGCACATCATCAGTGAAAGCTTCTGCAGGCAAAATGTTGTTGTCATTGATACCAGTGCAACTCTATACCTTCAATGGGGTCATGCAGACTTAACAGACTGAAACAGTTCTGTTAACGCACAAGAAAGAATTCAACTCACTCTCTGAGCAGGGCTAGAAAGAGTAAAACATAGGACAAACTGCCATCACTAATACAAGCAGACATACTGCACACAAGAAGATCTACACTTCAGAGTAGAAAACACTAATTTTATTTCCTGATACGCATTTCATTACGGCCTTAACGCTCCATACATCACCACAACTTTATATAACACAAAGAAGACTTAGAACGTACCCATGATTCTATATGTTTAATACCGGATGTACTATGTTTGTGTGACTGAAAGCTCAGTTGTAGGCAGCTAAAGAAAAGCCGTTAGAAAACAAGAAACTGGAAAACTACATGGTTGATCCTTACTTTCATAACTGAGCTCTTTTCCTTTAACTTTTATTTAGTTTGATCTGTGTTTTATTGTTATTAGGATGGAGCATATAGAGAACAATACAAAGCCCTAGTTGAAAATTTCTGCATGACTTTAATTGACTTCTCAATTAAAAAGCCCTTTATAACATGAAAAGTCTAAGTATATCATCGGCAAAGTGCACATGACCGTAAAAGATGACCACATGTAGAGAAAGATTCTTTAATCTTGTCTGCAAGTAGAATGGATGGATTTCCAGAAAGTCTAAATGGCCTGTCTTTATTTTATGTATTGTAAATTAAATTCTGCAAAACAAGGTGAACACATATCACAATCTTCTCCTAACAAGCTATTTTAATCTGAAACTCCAACTGCAAATGGGTTTATTTATTTTGGTTAACTGTTAACAAGACCACTGACAATTAGCCGATGGGACAAAGTATTCCTCAAAGGGAGGTTTTGTTTATGTTCATATGATAGTATTATCAGATATTCCTTTGAGAATTCTGAGAGATATCAAGTGTCTAAAATTTATTTCAGGTGGCCGTTGCATTTCCTAGATTCCTCTTTAACCCTGCCACACAGAAGGATGTGAAATATTCTCCCAAGGAAAGTGGTGGCAGCCACATTATTTGGAAGTTAAAATTAGAATTGACACAACATCAATAATTTGATGATGTATGGAACAAAACCTGCAGAGGCAGAAAAAGAAGAGATCTTTTTATTCTGTGTTTATACAGAGCCTAGACACAATGAGAACCTGGGGCTCCTAAGCAACATAGCAATACAAATAAATAATCCAAGTAATACAATTACATTCTCCATAGAACTGGAATAAGTGCATGAACAAAAATATAAAGTTTTCGAAACCTGGTACTTAAAGTCCCATTTTCAGAATGACAACTGTTAACTGACAGTAAACTTAGGAGAAAATGTGTCAGTGTGAATGTAAGCAAAATTAATGTTATTGACAAAATATCATAGGTAGAATATATTTTGTTACTTATCAAAGTCAAACATTATTAAAGACTTGTTATCTCAATATAGTAAAACAGTTGTAAGTACAGCATGTGCACTGTAAAACTGCAGCTGAAATAAAGCCACTTTACTGTAATGCCTAAGGCTATTCAGAATTGTATTGAACCATTTAACAAGTTCTCTACAGCACAGATAGGAAAACTTAAATTCATTAAAAATTCCACTAGTGCTTTATGATACTAGTCCCACCACAGTTTCTCTTAATATTGTGCTGAGCAGTAAATTATCCAGCTGAAGTAAAACCCTGAAGAAGATACAGTAAAAGCTTTTTTTTTTAAACCAGCATGCTGGGAATGGGGGTGCTGGTAAATTAAAAGGGAGGGGTTTGGAGCGCGAGTGGGGCAGGGGCTGCGGGGCAGAAGCTCTGGGAGGGAGTTGGGGTCTGGGAGGTGGCTTGGGCCAGGGGATGGGGGTGGGAGGGGGCTCGGGGTGCCAGATGAGGGGGGGCGCTCACCTCCAGCGGCTCCCCGTCCCTGCTGCTCCTGGCGGAGGCACAGCCAGGTGGCTCTGGAAGCCAGCACGCTGCCTCCATCTGCAGGTGCCACCCCCTGCAGCTCCCATTGGCCTCTGTTCCCGCCAATAGGCTGAGAGCCGCAGAGTCAGTGCTCGGGGTGGGGAGACGGAGGCAGTGTGCCTGCAGAGCCGCCTGGCCACGCCTCTGCCAGCAACTGCAGGGACAGGAAGTTGCTTGTGGGGAGCCACTGGCGGTGAGTGTCCCCCTCCCCCATCTGGCACCCTGATCCTCCTCCCATGCCCCAACCTCCTGCCCCAAGCCCCCTCCCGGAGCCCGTGCCCCACAGCCCCTCCAACGCCCCAGCACCAACTGCACTATAAACCAGACTTTCAGTGCAGATCAGAGGTGCCAGTTTATAGAGCTTGCCGGTTGGTGAAGTGCCGGCTAAAAGAGTTTTTCCTGTATAAAGAAACAACAATTAGAAAGAAACACTCATAATACTTGGCTTAAGGAGTCATTCCAAAAAGGTGCAATAAATATCTACTATAACACGACTAAATCGTTTTGAGACAAATGATCTGATAAACGCAAAGTCTTAGAAAAAAAGATGTATAGATTCCAAGGCCAGAAGGGACAACTGCCATCATCCAGTTTGATCTCCAATACAACACAGGCCATAAAACTTCCCCAAATGATCCCTAAAAGCGTACCTTTTAGAAAAAAACATCCAATCTTGATTTAAAATGGTCAGAGACTGAGAATCCACCATGAGCCTTGGTAAACTGCTTCAGTGGTTAATTATTCTTACCATTATAAATTTACGCCTTATTTCCAGTCTGAATTTGTCTAGCTTCAACTTCCAGACATGTACTTTTCTCTGCTAGATATAAAACAGCCCATTATAAAATATCTGCGCCTCATTTATACGTACAGGCTGTAGTCAAGTCACACTAAAACCTTTTCTTTGTTAAGCTAAATACACTGGGCTCTATCACTATAAGGCACATTTTCTAATCCTTTAATTAGTTCTTGTGGCTCTTCTCTGAGTCCTCTCCAATTTATCAACATCCTTCTTGAATTATGGGCACCAGAACTGGACAAAGAATTTCAGCAGCAGTCACACCAGTGCCTAATACAGAGCTAAAATAACCTCTCTGCTCCTATTTGAGATTCCTCCGTTTATGGATCCCAGGATCACATTAGCTCTTTTGGCCAGTGTTACATTGGGAGCTTATGTTCAGCTGATTATCCACCACAAACTCCCAATTTTTTCCAGAGTCACTCCTTCAGAATAGAGTCCTGCAACCAGTAAGTATCGCCTATGTTCTTTGTTCACAAATGTATACATTTACATTAAGCTGTATTAAAAAACATATTGTTTGTGCCCACTTTAGCAAGTGATCCAGATCGCTTTGAATCAGTGAACTGCCCTCTTCATCATTTACTTCCCCCAACTTGTGTGCCATCTGCAAACTATCAGTAATGTTAGTGTTTTCTTCCTATGTTTTCTTCCAGGTAATTGATAAAAATGTTAAATAGTGTAGCACCAAGAACCGATCTCTTCAAGACCACACTGGAACATATCTGCTCCATGATGATTCCCCGTTTACAAATTACGTTTTAAGACCTATCAGTTCGCCAGTTTTGGTAATCCATTTAATGTGTCCCAGGTTAATTTTACATCATTCTAGTTTAAGCAAAATGTTGTGCAGTACCAAGTCAAATGCCTTACAGAATTCTAAATACACTACATCAACAGACCTTTATCAATCAAACCTGTAATCTCATCCAAAAAGGGATATCAAGTTAGTCTAACAGGATCTATTTTCCATAAAGCAATATTGATTTGCATTAATTACATTACTCTCCTTGAGTTCTTTATTAATCAAGTCCTGTATCGGATGCTCTATCTTGCCCAGGATCAATGTCAGGCTGCCAGGCCTATAATTACCTGGGTCATCCTATTTACCCTTTTTAAGAAGTAGTGCATTAGCTGTCTTCCAATCTTCAGCACTGGGGAAGTTGCATCAAGACTTGTAGAGAGGGGGGAAAAATCCACACTAAAATTCCAGCAAGCTCCTCAGCCAGCTTTTAAAATTCTTGAATGCCAAATTATCTGAACCTGCTGATTTAAAAGTGTCTGACTTTAGCAGCTTCTGTTTAACATCCTCCTACGATACTAGTGGAATGTAGAGTTATCACCACATGATGAGACTATCTAGTCTTTTCTCCCCACAAATATGGAACAGAAATGTTTACTGAATGCTTCTGCTTTTTGATTATTGATAATTCTACCATTTCCATCTAGAAATGAACCAATGCATTTATCAAGATTCTTTGTGTTCCTAGTATACTTAAACTCCTCCTTACTGTCCCTAATTCTGCTGGCCAGAGTCCCTTGTCTTCCCTTATCAATTTTCTACAATTTCTAACTTGTGATTTATATCAGTACTTTCAGCTTACACTTTCTTTTATTTATTTATATAAATGCACATACATACAGCTGTCTTCTCTTCCCCTCTAAAGCAATTTTTTTTTTTTTTATAAACCAGTATGGCCACCTCTCTCAATTGTGGCTTTGGGGGCATGGATTAAGGGGTTCTTAAATGATTGCCAATTATGATTCACATTTTTCTGATCAAATTCTCTCCCCCAGCTGATCTGGCTCAGCATTGTTTTCAGCTTTGTAAAACTGGCCCTATGAGATCAAATTTCTGTGTTACTGGTCTAGATTTGATTCTGATTGCACATTACAGATGTGATTGAGACATAATCACTTGTACCAAAGCTACCGTTAATTTTTAATTCCATGATCATTTCTTCTTTATCTGTTAAAATAAGGTCCAGTAAAGAATTCCCTCATGTTGGCTGCAACACTTTGAGTTAGGAAATCATCTATAATGTTTAGAAATCCAAAGGATGTTTTAGTATTGGCAGCATGACACCTCCAGCACGTGTCACTCAAACTGAAGTTCCCCCAGGATCACAGAGCTTTTTTCCCTACGTATTATAGACAGATGTGTTAAGAGGCAGTCATCCTGTTCCCTAGTGTGATTTGGTGGTCTGTAGCAGACACCAACTAATACCTCATCTTGTGCTTTTTCTGTTAGGACATAGATGCTCTTGAATGCTTACGGATCATCTTCCAAGTTATCAGTGACTCAGAAACAGGTAATGCTATTTTTGACATAGTGCCACCTCCCTCCCCTTTTGACCACTTGATCCTTCCTAAATAGGTTATAACCATTGATTTTAACATTCCAGTAGTGTGACTCATCTCACCAGGTTTCAGTAATACCCATCAGATCAAGTTTATGTTCATAAATAAGCAATTACAATTCCTCTTGTTTGTTATCCAGGCTCCTAAGCACTGGTGTATGGGCAATATAGGATTTCTTCTCTGTGTGTCCAGTGGTTCCTCAACAGCTCAGTTTTGTGCTGAGTGTTCATATCTTCCCTCTTTTTACTTTCCCCTTTTGCCTTTCATCCTGACTACCCTAGCCAGACTGTCCCCATAGAGACTGGTCCCTCTTCTACTGAGGAGACGACCATCCAAACTATATAGCCCCATTTCCCCAAAGAGGGTGGACCAATGTTCTACAAAACCCTACACCTCTTACCTAGCCAGTGGTTCACTTCCAATATCTTCTGCCTCACTGCTTTTAGCAAGATACTGATCAAGGCTCCAAGGGCTGACTTAGGGACCCACAACCCAGTTATGCAGCCCATACAGAGAGAACAAATAAACCAACAGTCAAACAAAACTGAGACAGACCAAGAGCACTGCTCACCAATTCCTACTATGTCCAAGCACGGAGTCTGCAGCTGGAGCTTCTCCCTCCTAAACTTTCCTGTTAGCTGCATCTGTTTGTGGCTCTTGAGTTCACCTAGCAAATGACTTACACACCAAGTCTTCCCTGCTTAGCTCAGCACCGCCCCTCACCTCCAGGAATGGATTTACCGCTCAGAGATTTCAAACCCCTGAACTGATTAATGCTGCCAGGGCTAGAACCTAGGAGAAAGAGAGGGAGGAAAGGAGGGAACCACTTCTTGACAGTAGCAACTTCTTCAGAAGTTTCCTTGAGGATTATTTCCCATAAAGGCAATCTAGATACACAATAACTATACACAAATTTCCTTTTAAAAGAAGTAATCACATTCGCTTTTAAGGACCAGATTAAACTAAGGAGTATGTTTCAAATCTTAAGGAATACTGCACACCCACCAAATCAGTTTAGTTAGTGATTAGCCAATAGTGAGTGCAGAGGGTCTGACCCTATTCAAAATGATTCTCTGGAATCAAACTGTGCTTGAGGAAAGACAACTCAAAAGCTGAATAAGCCATCATGTTAATGTTAATATACATTTTAGAAACACGTGTATTTACTCTAATAGATACTCTGATTCCCAACTACACTGAATCCTTTCACAATAGTATTGAGATTCCGTAACCCTTCGCTCACATGGGACTGAGAGAGTATAGTATATTGTTTCTATATAGTTTCTTCATTATGGCTATATGCCAGTCAGTTTGGTTTTATACACAGTATTCTAGCACACAAATGGGCAAGAAACAAGTGTACATGATAAAGTCATTTTATCATTAGTGGCAGACAATTTATTTGGTTTCTGAAAGGAAACTTTATTTTACAAGGCAGATATTAGAAAAATATGCAGCTTTCATGTATGTAAGCAAAAGTCACAATATTGAATATTTGCAATGAAGATATTGTTTCAGTAAGCCTATAGCTAGATTTAAGCTCAATAAATTGCCAGTGTCAAGCTATTTTACAGTGGAATGAAACACGCTGTTAGAAGAAAGGCAACATTCTAGGTGAACCCACTCCCAACTCCAAATGGATTTCCTATAATAAATTATCCCTCCAGAACTCAAAGCAAACAAAAAAACCTTAATGCTAACACAAGAATGTGGTAACAAATCTCATTTTGGATAACTGAGCTGGTTTAAAATAACTAGACATCTTAAAAAACAAAAACTTTATTTAAAAATATATTCTAATCTATTAATTTAGCTGGTTGGAAAATATGGACAAAAGTCACAAATCAACATAAAGAACCTTGGACGCTGTGAAACAGAGAATTCCCCAGATTATTATGCAGTGGGGAGGAACAGAGGACCAGGCCTGGCACTAAATGCCAGAGAAATCCCATAGCCTTTAATCTTTCCACGAGTAGACCAAAACAGCTTTTAAGTCTTTAAAAAGGCAGTACTTATTGTGACAAATGAGCACAGTTTATCTTACCTAAGTTAAAAATAACCTTCAACATTGGAGAACCTCTGTACTCCAAGCTAGTATTGCGGAAGAGCTCATCTTTTGATTGTTCAGCTTTACCTAGGTAACTTACTTTTTAATAAATTTAAAATCCATGATTATGCTACTTGTTACTAGCTCCACAGATAATACAATCAGCTGTTCCTTCACCACAAAGATGCAGTGCTCTAAGTGAAAGGCATTAAATTGGATTTTGTCCTCAAGCTTGCGTCTCAGACTCTAACCCTGTACTGTAAACAAAGGATTACTAAAGAGGCACAGTAAATGCTCTTTGTCTCTTGTATAGTCCTCCAAAATAATACAGATCTCAGGAGTCACTGATGGAACATCTTGTCAAAAGTAGTCATTTCTAGATGCTATGAGTTCTGCTTTTGGACAATGTGGAATTGTTCAAGAAAATGTACTCTGTCACCTCCAAAGTCATAATATGAGATTTGGATAATACTATAGACATGCAGAGTCCTTCTTCTAGAAGAAGGCAAGTTGGCATTTTGATTAATCAAGACAAAAACACTGATTAATGCAATTTAAAAACAAACAAACAAAAAAAACCCTTCTGTGTTTCTAAACTCTGCCAAGGAAGTTATGGTTTAAGTTCCCAGATTTCTTAAGTATTTTTAAATGAAGATTCTAATTGTTTTGTAAGTGTGTTCACAGATGTTTAGGCTTACAAACTTTGAGACAACACAAGGGTAACTACCAAACCTCCTTTAATTTAATGGGAGTCACAGGAGGTTTAAACACTAGATTCTTGGGATCCTGGCCCAATGTTCAGACCTTCACTCATCTGATAGCCACTTATTGCTGCCCTCTGCTCTGTCACTATCTCAGGACAGACTATGTTTACTGCCTGATAAACACAGAGAAGAAAGGACAGCTGAAACACACTCCAATACCATCCCCTTAGGTCAAGTACATTTGTGATCCCCAGAGAAAGCAAATCAAAAGGAACAGCAAGCAAAGGGTCTACCAGACAACTGCCGACAACCAACTGCTACAGCTGCCACCAGGCTAAAAGGAATAGTGTATCACCATCATCCCCCCCACCAGCCACATGATATGATTTTATGACCTGCAAAGGACTGGGTGGTGGAGGGAGCAAAAGCTGACATGTGGCTTCTGTGTCAGCAGCTTAGCCTCATGATCAAGTTATCATACTGAACACACTGCTTTGATTGAGGGAGCATGGACTAGCTGACAGCTAAATAACCAGCACAAAGAATGACCATTCTACAAGCACCCAAGGACATGACTATCAAAGGCAATGTTTTTAAAATTCAGTTTCATGCTGAATAGTCAGAGAAGCAAGTTGAGACCAGCCTTGGGGACCTCAGGGTGGGATGGATAGGAGTAAGTGGCTGGGCTGAAAGGTTATGTCCAGGGTGTTTTTATGCAGGGAAAAGAAATATGCCTGTTGCAAGTGTCCGGGGTCCCCAAACTATTTTTACAGATCCAGGCCTTGATTAACTTAATCAGCCCCTGATTAGAGCTGTTTGGCTACAACTGCACAATTTTGTTTTATTTTTTTCAGATTTAGGGTTAGTGTTTTACATATGGGCAATTTACAAACAGATTCCATTGCAGTCAGTCAAATGTTAGAGACTGATCATTTACTCCATCCTTCTGGCCATGCAGGATTGTTCTCCACAGTGCTTTGTGTGATCTAGGTTTCATAGTGCCAAACAACAGGGTTTCCACAACTTCCTCTATTTGACAGCTTATTAGAGCTCATTGCCATGAATATCATTTTGATAGTCACCATCTTTCATATTTTGCATTGCTACTTTCACCCTATTACTTTTAATTATACCCCACAAGGCAACCATTTTCTCTCTCCTTTGTGTTGTCTACAGTATTTGAAGAGTGTGAAGTTCCACCTTAACATTCCAAGCTTGAGAAGAATGTACTACTTCTGCAAAGGCCCTAAAAATAAATATATATCTAGATATCTAGATAGATAGATAGATAAATAAAAAAGTGCTTTCAGCATTGTAATCACTTTTACTGCTCTCCTATGAATTCCTTCTAGTTTGACAACTTTCTTTCATGGAGGTGCTAGAACCAAAACACAGTGTTCCAGATTCTGGCTCACCAGAGCCATAAATAAGAACTAGTGCCCCCTCTGATGCCTGCAATGCTTCAAATATGCAGTTCAAAAGTTTTACACATCACCACCAGCTCACCTAGTTAGTTGTTCATTATCACTCAGATTTTCATAAATATTAGTTCTTCCCAAACAAAACACAATTATCTGGCTTTAGGTTTTTCATCCTGTTTAAAAAAAAAAAATGTCCAGAACGTGAAGTAAAATGAGGTCGGTGACCAATGTTTCCTCTATTTTTTCCCCCCCACAAATGTGCAGAAATAATTTTGTTATGTGCACCAATATTGAGGTAATGTGCGCCACAAGTAGAAACAAAAAACAATATATATTTTTTTAAAAGTTACCATAGGTATAATTACTCCAACCAGGACAGGTTAGGCATTTTAGAACTCACTACTCAAAGAATTAAATTTAAGCATAAGAGAAATAAAATTATGAAATGCATAGACTAGTCAAAAAACTAAAACAGCACTTTAAAAGAATAAAATTACAGAGAATATATGTGCATTGCAGGATGTACCAAGAAGTAACAAACAACAAGTATGTATTGGGAAGCACACAGTGTGTGCGTGCACACGTGTGAGAGAGAGAGAGAGAGAGACACAGACAGACAGACAGACACACACACTGTGTGCTGGCTGCTGGGGAAGTCTATGAGAGACCATGCATGGTCTCTTTAAGGCACCCACCAGAAAGCTCTGACCACAGCAGCTGCCAGCAGCTCTCCTGCTCCTGAACCCTGCCCCCTCCCCTGCTCTGCGGAGATGGGGTACATAGGAGAGGAAAGCAGAGGGAGGGGGACACCCTGACATCAGTACCCCCTCCACACACACTCTGCACAGCAAGTGGGAGGGTCCTAAAAGCAGGTGGCCAGGGGCTCCAAGGCAGAGAGCAAGAGCAATAGCTGCAGAGCAGCGTGGGGAGGGGCACCTGAACACACCCCGCCGTGTGCGGCTCTGCTAATCAAGTGCACAGCACTTGACTCCCTCATGGGCAGCCACACAGTTTAGAGGGAACACAGTTGCTGACTAGGAAATCAGATGCCACACTGATGGGTACTTGGGTAGATTAAATTACAGCTGGCTCCAACTCCTGAACTGCAACTCACATCATCTGGCACAATTTTGTGATTTGTTCTTGTGGACATTCATACATCAGAGACTGCATCATCATTTATTGATGGAAGGTGTGGTCACTGTATATTAAAGCTGATGTATTAATGCCTATAGCATTAGATTTGTTTAACAGCAAAACTACATGCAAAGATTAATATAACTGGTCTACAATTTTTGAGAAGTCGTCTGCTTCAGAGATAAAATGTGCTATTTATTATGTATTTTGATGTGCTGAATTCAAATATGACAATTAAAACAACTGATTGGCTACTGTTTCTAAGATATTTAAGTTTTTACATTTTATGTCTATGTATATTGTGTAGACAGTAGAGTTTTAATCATAAATTGTAAACCTAGGTCTTTTCATGCGTTTATGGTTGCTTTACATGATAATATTTCACCTGTCCTGTTTATGTAACACTTTAAAAATCAGCAAAAGGGTTATATAAATAAAATGTATTATGAAACAAAAGGCAAAAAACTATTATGTGCATAGTTTAGTCCTACTCAGTGTCTACTCGGCGCTTCTTGGCTTGTCGCTTGTATTCATTAAATGGAACATCTCTTGTCACTGTCCAGCAATAGTCTGCAAGCATTGATGGGCTCCATTTGCCCTGATAGCGTTTCTCCATTGTTGCAATGTCCTGGTGAAATCGCTCGCCGGGCTCGTCGCTCACTGCTCTGCAGTTCGGTGGAAAAAAATCTAGATGAGAGTGCAAAAAATGTATCTTTAGTGACATGTTGCAACCAAGGCTTTTGTATGCCTTGAGGAGGTTTTCCACCAACAACCTGTAGTTCTCTGCCTTGTTGTTTCCGAGAAAATTTATTGCCACTAACTGGAAGGCTTTCCATGCCGTCTTTTCCTTGCCATGCAGTGCATGGTCAAATGCATCATCTCGAAGAAGTTCACGAATCTGAGGACCAACAAAGACACCTTCCTTTATCTTAGCTTCACTTAACCTTGGAAATTTTCCACGGAGGTACTTGAAAGCTGCTTGTGTTTTGTCAATGGCCTTGACAAAGTTCTTCGTCAGACCCAGCTTGATGGGTAAGGGTGGTAACAAAATCTTCCTTGATTCAACAAGTGGTGGATGCTGAACACTTTTCCTCCCAGGCTCCAATGACTGTCAGAGTGGCCAATCTTTCTTGATGTAGTGGGAATCTCTTGCACGACTATCCCATTCGCAGAGAAAACAGCAGTACTTTGTGTATCCAGTCTGCAGACCAAGCAAGAGAGCAACAACCTTCAAATCGCCACAAAGCTGCCACTGATGTTGGTCATAGTTTATGCACCTCAAAAGTTGTTTCATGTTGTCATAGGTTTCCTTCATATGGACTGCATGACCAACTGGAATTGATGGCAAAACATTGCCATTATGCAGTAAAACAGCTTTAAGACTCGTCTTCGATGAATCAATGAATAGTCTCCACTCATCTGGATCGTGAACGATGTTGAGGGCTGCCATCACACCATCGATGTTGTTGCAGGCTACAAGATCACCTTCCATGAAGAAGAATGGGACAAGATCCTTTTGACGGTCACGGAACATGGAAAGCCTAACATCACCTGCCAGGAGATTCCACTGCTGTAGTCTGGAGCCCAACAGCTCTGCCTTACTCTTGGGTAGTTCCAAATCCCTGACAAGGTCATTCAGTTCACCTTGTGTTATGAGGTGTGGTTCAGAGGAGGAGGATGGGAGAAAATGTGGGTCCTGTGACATTGATGGTTCAGGACCAGAAGTTTCATCCTCTTCCTCGTCTGACTCAAGTGAGAATGCTTCTGGTGCATCAGGAACTGGCAGTCCTTCTCCGTGGGGTACTGGGCGTATAGCTGATGGAATGTTTGGATAAGGCACAGTCCACTTTTTCTTCTTTGACACACCTTTCCCAACTGGAGGCACCATGCAGAAGTAACAATTGCTGGTATGATCTGTTGGCTTTCTCCAAATCATTGGCACTGCAAAAGGCATAGATTTCCTTTTCCTGTTCAACCACTGGCGAAGATTTGTTGCACAAGTGTTGCAGCATATGTGTGGGGCCCACCTCTTGTCCTCATCTCCAATTTTGCAGCCAAAAGAAAGGTGATAGGCTTTCTTAACCATAGTGCTTATACTGCGCTTTTGTGATGCAAAAGTCACTTCACCACAACATAGCAGAAGTTATCTGCACTGTTCACACAAGTATGAGGCATCTCTGCTCACTTTGGCTAAGCAGAAATGTGTCCCTTTGCAAAATCAAACACTGACAAATAAGAGAGCACGACACTGTATGATTTCTAGAGCTGATATAGGGCAATTTGTTCAGCAGAGTGATGTAAGCTTCGTTATGATTGCATCATCCATGATTTCTAGGAATAACATGATGCAATTCATATCATGTATGATGCAATACCAGCTTCAGATTGCATCATTCATTGTTTTGCCTAAAAAGCAAGTACTGTCCAAACCCAGTCATAGATTTATTCATAGATCCAGTCAAGGATGTATTTTAGTCATTTCTGGTTTAAATTGAGATCCCTTCCCTTTATAACTCACTTATCCTCCGCCATTCCCAAGTCAAGGGTCGTATATACTGACCCAATAGCATATCTTGAAAACTAGAGCCAATCAACAATTTTAAGCATCATTTTCGTTCTCAGTGACCCAGAATTAGTAAAGTTTGACTACATTTATTTCAGAAGCATTTTGGCTGTAGAGCAGTGTATTATGTAGGTAAGTCTTAACATAAAATGAAATCCTTAAATTATAATGATGTACATTTTACAGCATGATTGTTTTACAAGTAAGCATAGTAGACTGGGAAAATAGTGGCTAAGAAGATAGGCAACGGAAGTTGGAGCCTATACTCCTTAGGACAGGTCACTGGTTCAAACTTAGCCCAGATCAGCAGTGATTGAAAGTGATTAATACTATTCTTATAGTAGTTGACATATGCTAAGTGTTCCACAGAATATATAAAAGACAGGGTTTCTGCCCTGAAGAGAGATAAAAGATGTGAGAAGAAGATACAACACAAGTCAAATAGGTGATGTGCTGTTAGGTACATAAGATACTTTCAAGTATATTAAGTGATTTTGTGTTCCGTTATAGTTCCTTGGAGACAGATGTCAATGAAGTACCCTCAGAAGACAGGACGGATTGAGACAGATCAGAATGTTGTTTCATCCCTAAAAGTTGTCCTTCAATTTCACACACAGATGAGGCAGCATGAGGAAGCTAATTCTGCCACTACCTGTGTGGTAAATCTTCTGTGGATATATGAAAATGAATTCAACAATGAAGCACTATAATCACTTACGTTCATTTTATTCTTTGGACAGAACTATTCAGATGTTATAAAGAAGTTACTTTTAAGTGAACTGAGTTCTCAATTTAGATGAAGGTCTGACTAGGGTGTTGTTTTTTGTTTTTGTTTTTTTGCTCGGTAAATAAGATGGACATTTAAGATTCCTTATGCCACAATCCTACCAGTATTGCTCCAGAAATTCAAGACTTGAATGAGAAGGGCTACTTAATCTTCACAACAAATGAAACAAAACCTGTACCCTGATTGGAAGATTGGACAAATGATCAGGGAGGAGTATAAAAATATTGCTCAGGCATGCAGGAGTGAAATCAGGAAGGCCAAATCACACTTGGAGTTGCAGCTAGCAAGGGATGTTAAGAATAACAAGAAGGGTTTCTTCAGGTATGTTAGCTACAAAAAGGTGGCCAAGCAAAGTGTGGACCCCTTACTGAATGAGGGAGGCAACCGAGTGACAGAGGATGTGGAAAAAGCTAATGTACTCAATGCTTTTTTTGCCTCAGTCTTTACGAACAAGGTCAGCTCCCAGACTGCTGCACTGGGTAGCACAGTAAGAGGAGGAAGTGACCAGCCCTTTATGGAGAAAGTAGTAGTTCAGAACTATTTAGAAAAGCTGGATGAGCACAAGTCCATGGGGCTGGATGCACTGAATCTGAGGTTGCTAAAGGAGTTGGCAGATGTGATTGGAGCCATTGGCCATTATCTTTGAAAACTCATGGCGATCGGGGGAGGTCCCGGATGACTGAAAAAAGGCTAATGTAGTGCCCATCTTTAAAAAAAAGGGAAGGAGAAGGATCCGGGGAACTACAGGCCAGTCAGCCTCACCTCAGTCCCTGGAAAAATCATGGAGCAGGTCCTCAAGGAATCAATTTTGAAGGACTTTGAGGAGAGGAAAGTGATCAGGAACAGTCAGCATGGATTCACCAAGGGCAAGTCATGCCTGACTAACCTAATTGCCTTCTATGATGAGATAACTGGCTCGGTGGATGATGGGAAAGCAGTGGACGTGTTATTCCTTGACTTTAGCAAAGTTTTTCATACGGTCCCCCACAGTATTCTTGCCAGCAAGTTAAAGTAGTATGGACTGGATGAATGGACTATAAGGTGGATAGAAAGCTGGCTAGATCATCGGGCTCAACGGGTAGTGAACAATGGCTCCTTGTCTAGTTGGCAGCTGGTATCAAGCAGAGTGCCCCAAGGGTCAGTCCTAGGGCTGGTTTTGTTCAATATTTTCATTAATGACCTGGAGGATGGCGTGGATTACATCCTCAGCAAGTTTGCAGGTGACACTAAACTGGAAGGAGTGGTAGATATGCTGGAGGATAGGGATAGGATACAGAGGGACCTAGACAAATTAGAGGATTGGGCTAAAAGAAATCTGATGAGGTTCAACGAGGACAAGTGCAGAGTCCTGCACTTAGGACAGAAGAATCCCATGCACTGCTACAGACTAGGGACCGAGTGGCTAGGCAGCAGTTCTGCAGAATAGGACCTAGGGATACAGCGGACGAGGAGTTGGATATGAGTCAACAGTGTGCCCTTGTTGCCAAGAAGGCTAACGGCATTTGGGGCTGTATAAGTAGGAGCATTGCCAGCAGATCGAGGGACGTGATCATTCCCCTCTATTCAACATTGGTGAGGCCTCATCTGGAGTACTGTGTCCAGTTTGGGGCCCCACACTACAAGGAGGATGTGGAAAAATTTGAAAGAGTCCAGCAGAGGGCAACAAAAATGATAGGTGACTGGAACACATGACTTATGAGGAGAGGCTGAGGGAACTGGGATTGTTTAGTCTGCAGAAGAGAAGAATGAGGGGGGAATTAATAGCTGTTTTCAACTACGTGAAAGGGGGTTCCAAAGAGGATGGATCTAGACTGTTCTCAGTGGTACCAGATGACAGAACAAGGAGTAACAGTCTCAAGTTGCAGTGGGGGAGGTTTAGGTTGGATATTAGGAAAAGCTTTTTCACTAGGAGGGTGGTGAAGCACTGGAATGGGTTACCTAGGGAGATGGTGGAATCTCCTTCCTTGGAGGTTTTTAAGGTCAGGCTTGACAAAGCTCTGGCTGGGATGATTTAGTTGGGGATTGGTCCTGCTTTGAGCAGGGGGTTGGACTAGATGACCTCCTGAGGTCCCGTTATTCTATGATTGTAAGCTCCCCAAGGGGAGAGACTATTTTTGTTGTTTGGACAACATCTAGCACTATAGGGCCCTGATCCTACTTGGGAGCCTATGGGCATTAAACCAATACCAATAATGTTTTCCATTTAAAAGCACTTTTGAAGCATGATGCTCAAAATTTGTATGTACGCAATAAAAGGGAGGGGAGTTAGCATTTCCAGACTTTTGCATTATTACATCAGTATCCAAATTAGCTTATGCCAGGAAATATATTTCAGAGAACCAAGGAAGCAGGTTAGCAATAAGTGAAATAACGTATACGTTCACAGACATCTCCCCCCCCCCCCCCCCCCCCCAATCCAGAAAAAGCAAGAAGTAGGAACAAATAATTTAGAAAAGACACTAACAGTCTGCTACAGGACCTAAGAGGTTTAGGTTACCTGGATTTCTGAATCTCTCCCCGAAGATACTAGCTAACTGCAACTAGGGACTTTAATTATTATTAGGGAGAAAAATGAATGCCCAAACACATGATGATCAGAGAGTTTTATCAATAGACTTCATTATGGCATAGAGATTGGCAACATTCCCTAGCTCACTGCCAAGCTTTCCGATTATCAGGGAACCAATAGCTGGCTTATTTCCAGATGAAGCATTAATGTAACGCACTGACCCAACTCCCAATTAATACTAGCTAGTGGTCAATACAGGTTTGAATATTCTTGTGAAAATGTGTGCCCTTTTGAAAAGAGACCTACAAACACCACCATCACACCCTGCTCCTTGCCCAGAACGCCATCTGCTACACTTTACTACCTCATTTCCCTCTGCCTATAGAACAGAAAATACCTAGAGGAGGAAGGTGGACTGAAGGTGAGAGTAAGTCTGGCTTTTTATTTATTTGTTTATTATTAAAACCCTCCACCTGCCTTGCCTTCCTTTAAAAAACACTTCTCTATGCAGGCTCATAGAACCTAACGTCTATTGCTTTTAATGTAAAAGATTTTTTGGGAAAATGTATTATGTTTCTTTTTAACTGCATTAGAATTTTCCTTATAGGGTGTATGACCTCTAACATTCCAGGTGCAGGCTCACTATCTAAGGCCAGGTCTACACTACCGCGGTAGTTCGACAGCTGGCAATCCAAGTTCCGGGTTTGATTTATCGCGTCTGGTCTGGACGCGATAAATCGATCCCGGAAGCACTCGCCGTCGACTGCGGTACTCCAGCTCGGCGAGAGGAGTACCGCGGAGTCGACGGGGAGCCTGCCTGCCGCGTGTGGACCGCGTCTGAACCGCGGTAAGTTCGAACTAAGGTATGTCGACTTCAGCTACGTTATTCACGTAGCTGAAGTTGCGTACCTTAGTTCAAATTTGGGGGTTAGTGTAGACCAGGCCTCAGTCAGGCATTTATCTATTTGTATCTGTGTTAGGCAATCTTTTTTTCCTCCCTATGAAAGGAGAAAAAGATTGTTCAAGCAAATTCACATTTCACTGAGAAGCCAATTCTTTTTTGCACACTTGTCATGTGTTTTTATTTTTAATGCAGTCAATAAAAAACAATCATTTAAAAATACATGTAGAACTCTTGCTCCTGAGTACATTCCTAGTAACATGTTGCGAGACTACAAACTTTAACTCAGTCCTTTGGATTTAAGGCAAACTACACCCTCCAGCGAGCTTTTATTATGGAGGCTTATACAGATCTCCATTAAAAAAGGAGCATCTAGCATATGTTCTAAGCACAGCCTGACAATTCTTAAAACTATATCATAGGACAGACCCCTCCTGGAGCTTTTGTTTAATTAAAGTATGGGGACAAACTCTAGCAAGGGCTTTAGATAAGCTGAGCTAACCTGTGGATTGCCAGAAGATTTTAGAGGGCTAAAGAATGAGAATCAGCTAAGAAGAGTAGCATAGACCATTATTTTCTGCCTTTGGCATTTCACAACTTTGTAACAGTCTCTTTACCCACCCCTCTTTACCTCTTTTCAGAAGATAAATATTTCCCCTATTCGGGGATTCGATGTAGAATGTACTACTATGGAATGTTTTTACCCAAAAACAAAACAAAATTGTGTAACAGGATTTTTGAGAGGCTTTTTGTTTCTCAATTCTTCTTGGCCTTGCGTCAGGCTTAGCTTCCAGAGAATTACATCTCAGTTCCTTATGTATTCTTAGACATTATTCCGACCCTCACTTTGTACGTGCAGAAAGACGGTATAGTGAACTTTTTTGGTTTCATGGCCCCAACCATAGGCATTACATTTCTTGGTCTTAGAACAAGAACAGTTTTTGAGGAGTAAGTGTCATCAAAATAGATTTTACAGCTGATATGAGCAAAAGAACTTGTGCAAATGCTGTTACTCTATAGACTGTAGCATGTAACCCATCAGATTTTAATTTCTCCCACTGCATCTTGAACTATAGATTACTTAAAATTCTTCAAAATATACTTCCTACAATCCAAAAATTTTTTATACTGCTACATTTTGTCGGCCCATTTCTTATACTGGTCAATAATGCCATTATTCTTTTATATTTACTCAGTTCTGCTGCATCAGCAAGGAGGTAATTCAGGATGCCTTAACCACTTCATCATAAAGTCCGCTTAACTTAGAAAATTCATCGGTACATATTTGGGCATGTGTTAACCATCCTACTCTAGGTAGCAAAAATGTCCCCTATAAACATGGTGTCCCGTGAACTCAAGTTTCTTGAGAACAGGTCCATTGATTTTTCATTCCCACTGTCATTCAGTCCAGGTGATCTGCAGCTGTCCAGAATATTTTTTCCTAAATTGTTTCTTTCATTCTTCATATCTCTACAGTGATATGTGGTGGTGAAATTCTTTGGGCATGCACTTTTGACATATTTCCATTTATCACTAAGCAGACTGTACCTTTCTACTGACATTCCATTTATAAGAATGATTCCACTAAGCCTTAATGGAAATTATGACCTACTAAGCATTACTTTCACTTTATGTCCTTTACTCCTTGTGTTTCATAAAAACTCTCTTATGTTTGTGTGTGTGTGCTGGAAGTACATCCACTTATTTGAGCCAAGAGAAAGATCCCTATCTCCAACCTTCCTGTTTTATGTAGAGCTTGCCTAACAAGTCTTACCAACACAGGTTTTCATCATTTTATCTAAAGAGGAGACCCATCTACTTCAAAATCTCCTAATCACAGGAGACATTTCCATTCTTAGCAATCCCCAAATCCTCCTCATTACACCACTAGAGCAACCATCAGTTAATTTGACATGTAAGTTTTTCACTCATGCTGGGAAACAGAAGAGACTCTGGGATCACTTTATGACTCCAGTCTTTTTTCAGTTTCCAGATCCCTGAAATCACAGCCTAAAACTCAAACTTCTCTTCACTCAGGTAATTTGTTCCAATGTAGAGAAGTATACTATTATATTCCATCTTTTCACCTGTTCATTCTGACACTCAAGAAGGCATACTATCCTGTTCTCTCCAGTTGAGTTCCAATGCTCCGGACAGGTTTTTCACTATGGAGATCAGGATTTCAGGAGTCTCCTTGTAGAGTAAATCTATGAGAAGCCTGGAATCATTAGCAGGGTAATTGTCCATTTTTGATGTGTTCTCAGCCTTATGAACAGCAAGATACACCTGTTCTGGGTAAACATTGAAATTGTGCACTATTATTTTGCTATGGAATAAGGTCAGCGAAAGTGTTGTTTCTGCTATAATCTGTAGCCTCCTACATGAAACTTGGAGGAAGGAGCATAGGCTGCAGGAGAGCAGAATTTGGAAGAGGCATCAGGAAGCCAGTCTGTGTTCATATGCACTTGCAGAACCTCTGCAAGTAGTTCATAATAAAGAGCCAGTTTCAAGATTTAGAAAAAACATGGAGTCCTCTCATGTAATTCCCCAGCATATGGTACATGAAACGTGTTCCAAATCAAACTGCTGCATATGGCTGATATGTATTTAGGTTTTAAAGCAGTAGAGTTTTTATATTATATAAAGTTACAATCTTCCACACAAATTCAAGCTACATGTAGCATGACATGCAAGATGCACCAGCCTTTGCATTTTACAGTCTGACAATGCATCACAAAGTAAAGGCATATGAGGCATGAGCTGAAACATTGTGCATGGCTATCTTTGTAGAAGCTTGGAAAGAACATGTGGGTAAAAAGCCATAGCTACTTATTCTGTGCCCAAAACAGATATAGTGGAAAATCCTACACAGTTAAGTTAAGTTTCACTTAAAATTTCATTTTCTGTCCAGTTTTAAGTGCTAGAAATGTTGATGTAATGAAACTTCATCCCATGTTCTGGCATTGTCCTGTGGTCTTTGTTTTTTGCAAGTACAGTAGAACCTCAGAGTTATGAACACCAGAGTTATAAACTGATTGGTCAACTACACACCTTATTTGGAACCAGAAGTATACAATCAGGAAGCAGAGACAAAAAAGCAAATAAACACAGTATGGTACTGTACAGTAACTGCTAAAAAAGGGAAGGTTTAAAAAAGATTTGACAAGGTAAGAAAACTGTTCCTGTGTTTGTTTCATTTAAATTAAAATGGTTAAAAGCAGCATTTTTCTTCTGCATAGTAAAGTTTCAAGGCTGTATTAAGTCACTGTTCAGTTGTAAACTTTTGAAAGATAACATTTTGTTCAGAGTTATGAACATTTCAGAGTTATGAACACCACCCCTGGTGTTTGTAACTGAGGTTCTACTGTACACTTAAAGAGTTCCCATTTTTAAAATCTTTGCGAAATCCTTCTCTCAAATGTCCTTTAAGTTTTGCTACTGTATACAGTGGTTCTACACAAAAAATATTTCTTTACTGCTTAAAATTTATAACTCGTAAAGGAAAATTCCTAATGCATATCCATTCAGGAAAGGATTGTATTAGCATTATAGGGCCATCAACAAAGTGCAATTTAGTCAATTTCAAAAACGGACTTGGAAATGGTAATGGTGCCTGAAACCACCTCCAAAATAATCCTGTTAATTTTATGGTTTTTGCAGTCATGTTTTGCTTTTAAACAAATAACCACATACAAACAAATGGAAACCAACTAAGGGTCTAAATCTGCACTCATTGAAGTTTGCAGTATCATTTCCAATAGGTGACTGCCATAACTGACAAAAATAAGTAGGAAACAAAAACAAAACAAACAAACAAAAAGGATCTTCTCCCTTCCATAATCAGACGTAAGGGTGTTTTAAGTGGAGAGTGTTCTTTTAAGATCGTTTAATATTTGCATATAAAAATTAATGCATGAGAAGTAGATAAATTCCCAAGCAAGAAAAAAAAGCTTTGCAAGTGGAAAAAGGTCTTTCAGTTAAAAGAAAAAAACCTTAATTACTTTGGTTCTCAAAGACCCTGGACTTTAACATTTGGGGGGAGGAGGGAACAGTTACATTTACACTTTAAATGGCAATGCACAAGAGCCTGCTTTAGCTTTCAGAGTGACATGTTGCACTGGCTCAGATCTGTCCCCAAAATGTGAGTTGTGCCCCCCCAGGAGGGTGTAGAGGAATATCCAGAGGGTGTGAGGGACCCAGGCCAGCCCCCATGTTTCTTAGCACTGAAGTAAGCTGGAATAAACTATTGATTCTTTCCTAGTGAACTGTGGGAGAGTTTGCCTGTCCTTTTGGGCACACAGTGGGTAGGAGCAATTGTGGGAAGACACTGGAAGACTAGCAGCACTCAAGTGGAGCTAGCCTGCATCCACACTGCACTGGTCATATGAACAGCTGACAATTTGTGCTCACTCAGCTGTAGCTTTATTCTCCTGACAGGCCAGCCAACTCAAGTTAAGAGCACCATCATGCACAATTGAAGGGACTCAAGTTAGGAGCGACAGTCGAATTATAGTTAGAGTAAACTTTGCAGAAAAAACAGTTCCTGGACTCCTTTCCTAACCAGATTGTTTCCCCGTGTAGTAGTTCTCTCTCATTGTCCCACATGGTTGGCCTTCCTGCCCCCCATGTAGCTTCTTGCCATCTGCTCCCCATCAGTGCCATGGGCACTTCAGTACACAAGCCCATAAAGTCTACATCAACTGTTTTCAGCAGCAAAATAATTCCACCAAAAATTGTCAAAGGGGTACGCACCTCCATTTGAAATTTTTTAGTTTTTTGATCCTATAGTAAGGAAGAAGTAGGTTAGAGATATTAGGAAGGGGGGGAAAGCGAACTATAATTAAGCTCCAGAATAGGCTTCCAAGGGAGGCTGTGGAATCCCCAGCACTGGATGTTTTTAAGAACTGGTTGGACAAATACTTGTGAGAGATGCTCTAGGTTTACTTTGTCCTGCCTCAGCTAAAGGGGCTGGACTTGATCTCTCAAGGTCCCATCCAACCCTACATTTCTAGGATTTGATAATGGTATCCAGACTCCCACAGCACTGGAATGTTATGTTTTTGTAGTAAGAAACCACCTCAACGCTCTGCAATCATTAGTCAGAAGGTATGTGTTTCATTTTAAGAGTGTGTATAAAAAAAAATATTTTTCGTTTATAGATTCTATTGAAAGATTTTGGATTTTGAATTCAGTGACATTTTCTATTTATTTTAAATTAAACTATTAACACGAAATTATTTCCTTACACACACTTTTAATACGTATCAGTTGTGCAAGATAAAAATACAGACTAAGTTACAGGTTACACTAAATATATTTACTTACAACTATGAACAGATTTATTCATTCCTCCAACCAGTTCCAATATCAGATTAAACTAGGCTACTCGAGTTGGAGGAAATAAGTTGTTCCATTTCTCTCATTCTTTGTCAGTTACAGTGTAGAATAGGGGTCAGCAACCTCTGGCACATGGCTCGCCCTGGCGGGCCGGGCCAGGCCAGGCCAGTTTGTTTACCTGCCGCATCTGCCGGTTCGGCCGATTGCAGCTCCCACTGGCCGCGGTTCGCTGCTCCAGGCCAATGGGGGCTGCGGGAAGCGGCGCGGGCCGAGGGATGTGCTGGCCGCGGCTTCCCTCCGCCCCCATTGGCCTGGAGCAGCGAACCGCAGCCAGTGGGAGTCACGATTGGCCGAACCTGCAGACGTGGCAGGTAAACAAATTGGCCCGGCCCACCAGTGTGCTTACCCTGGCGAGCCGCGTGCCAGAGGTTGCCGACCCCTAGTGTAGAATCTAAATACAGATTAGATATGTCCCTTATAAGCAAAGTGAGTTCCAACATTACCAAGAAATGGCCTACTTATTTCTGCAGCACACAGTGAACCAGTAATACCAATGATGAACCAGTAATTCCTTGTTTCTGCAAGCAAGTGTTCTAGATAATTAATTATGAAATCCTATAAATGATCTGATACATAAGAAGTCTTGTCATTATCTAATGCTTTTTACTTGACCTTCTTTTAACTTGCAGGACCCAAGAAGTTACATATAAATTTTTCCATAAAGCTCTGTGTTCCAGTACAGAAAGTTGTGATCTGTCATGATACTGCATAGTCAGATAGCAAGGCAAGAGCAGAGCAGGTCTTACAATAAAACTGGCTGAAAGCTAGAGCCATTGGCTTAAAAGTCCTATAAATATATATTTAGTGAGGAAAAAAGTAAACTCTTCCAGTGACCAAGTTTTCCTAATAAATAAATTAAAGCTCAGTTTCAAATTAACAAAAGAAACTCCAAGATTATAAATTTGAGTACTTTATACAGCATTAAATATTACCTACACCGAACAATGAAGCAATTGTAAACCAGAGAGCATATCAACCTGAACTGAAGTTTATGCAGTGTGCTGTAAGGGTGGGTAAGGGGCAGGAAGAATTCAATGACAATGCACAATACCACTACCAACCCCAAAAGGAATTCATCAGACAGCCTTGACCCTAACCCTCTACTTATCTATTATGATAGATATACCTATCAGCCAGTCCAGTTTCATGACAGTAATGCCTTATGAATTAACAGTGAGTTTCAGATTTAAAAGGACGTTTGTCACAAATTAGCTGAGGTCAAAGTGTTCCATAGAAGACAAACACAGACTCCATTGGAGCAGGTGACAGCTGTCTTGTTTAACTAGCACTTGTTTCCAAACCAATCCACAGAGCAGTCATCAACTACTCTACATGGGGATACGGGTAAAGAAAAAGAAGGCAGAAGAACGGAGAGCTCCTTAATAGGATAGCATAGTAAAGTCACAGCAGCTGCTTGTACAACATGAAAGCTGCCAAAAAGGGTCAGAATTCCCTGACTGCAAGTAGGTTTGGAAGGATTTGATTTTTATTGGTAAACGTCAATTTCTCCATATGCACACAGACTGACAAAAAACATTTCCATGGATAAAACTTTTACAGATAGGCAAAGTAAGAAAAATACTGCTGAGTCTTAGACTCCCACCTTAATGTATATAAAACATGTTGTAATGGATGCTACATAAAGCATGCATCTCCACTCTGCTAAAACTGCTGGCTCTGGTGTTAACATTCGTTACAGTGTGTGGGGGTCAAAGTTGAGGAACAGCATAAATGCAATTATATTTGTGGTCTGCAGCTCAGCTGCACATGTACAATAACAGAGGATAACGGTTTTATTTCTATTACAGGTTGCAGAAGAAAATCCCTAAAGGAATATTGCAGCAAATACGCTGACCTCAAATTCGAAACAGTGACAAAGCCTGGAAAGGGACAGAAGGACATTTTGTACTGCAAAGTTTATAAAACAGACATCTCATGACAGGCAAATTGTACTGCTGAACATGTGAATAGTAAGGTTCATGATATTAAAAAATGTCAAGAAAAAATAAACCAGGCTTTGACAGAAACCTGTTAGGGAAGAATGAGAGAAAAGATCCAAGAAGCTACAGATTTTCATGCAATCTGGTTCTCATGTTGTGCTTTGAGGCAATCTGAGGGTATGTCTACACTGCCGCGCTAGTTCGGCAGCTGGGGATCGAAGTTCCGGGTTCGATTTATCGCGTCTGGTGTGGACGCGATAAATCGAACCAGGAAGTGCTCGCCGTCGACTGCGGTACTCCAGCTAGACGAGAGGAGTACCGCGGAGTCGACGGGGAGCCTGCCTGCCGCGTGTGGACCGCGTCTGAACCGCGGTAAGTTCGAAGTAAGGTATGTCGAATTCAGCTACGTGAATTTGCGTACCTTACTTCGACTTGGGGGTAAGTGTAGACCAAGCCTAAGTGAATTCAGTCCATGGTTTGAGCTTTTTATTAACTATGCTTCACAGTGATCCACTGAGAGCACGCACTTGCCCAGAACATCATCATCAGCTGGAAAAAAAATACCTGCCTGAAGTTTTCACTCACCAAACTGCAACTAGGGATCTTTTGAGTGGTGGGAAATTCTCTTTAGTAACTGATGCAACTCCAGAGCTTGCTGGACACCCAGCAATTAACATCCTTGCAGTGTTCTTCAGTGACAAATATAAATCAATAAACACCATTTAAATCCTCTGTTACTTCTCAGCGCAGTGCAGGGGTCATTTCAATTTGGACATATTGGAGAGTATAGCCACACATAGGAAAACTGTCAATCAACGATGCTCCACGACACAAATGCAATGCTTAGTGAAAGACTTGAAAGAAATATATCCACATTTGCTGCACATTCCATGTATTGCTCATCTTCTCCATGTAGGCTTTGATAAGGCAATCAGAACTGATGAGTTCCACGACATCAATGAATTTGAAATACATTTTCCAGCAATATTTAAACATACCAACAGGCAAAGGTGAGCATTTTTTAAAGTCTGTCAACCAACATGAGCCCAACAGCGAGCAGCGGCACCCAGGAGCCGGCAAACAGGGCTGCTAACAGGGGAGTTTAAGTGGGAGTTTACAGGGGGAGGCGGAAGGGGAGGCAGGAGGGCGCAGTGTCCGGTGTGCTCTGTTTCCCCAGAAGCGGTGGGCAGAGACCATAGCAGCCATGAGCTTAGCAGCGGGGGACACAATGCAGATGATTGCATGTGGCAGCTGCGGTATGTACATGGTTCTAGCAGGAGCGCCTGAACAGAGGTATGTCTGTATGAAATGCCGCCTAATAGACCTGCTAGAAGAAAAGATCCGAGGGTTGGAGACGCAGGTAGAGACCCTGGTAGAGTTTAGAAGGGGATTCGAGCAGCTACTGGAGCAAAGGCAGGGAGTGGCGGAAGGGGAATGCTCAGGGGCGCAGGTGGAAGCAGGGGCTATGGTCTGTGAGGGGGGAATGTCGGGGGGAGAACAAGAGCAGTGGAAGCATGTGACCGTGAGAAGCAGGTCAAGGAAAAGGAGGGCTAGCGAGGGGGAAATAGAACTCAGGAACAGGTTTGGGTGTTTGGATAACGAGGAGGGGAGGCAGCAGTCGGTAACTGATGGTGGGAGGCAGAGGAAGAAGAGAAGAGCGGCTAGTCCAATAGAGAGAGGGGAGGAGTTGATGGAGACAGCATCAATACTTAGCCCGGGGAGGATACAGGATGGCACTAGGGGGACTATAAGGGAAAATAGAAACAGACAGGAGTTATGACTACAGGGAACAGGGGATAGATTAGTAGATCGCACTGTCACCAGGCAAAGGCAGGTTTATGTGATTGGAGACTCCTTACTGAGGAGGTTAGACAGGCCTGTGACCAGGGCGGACCCAGAAAACAGAAGGGTGTGCTGTCTACCGGGCGCTAAGATACGGGATGTGGACCTGCGTTTGAAAAGGATCCTAAAAGGAGCAGGTAAGAACCCCTTGATCATCCTTCACGTAGGAACGAATGACACGGCTAGGTTCTCGCTAGAGAGAATCAAGGGAGATTATGCCAGGCTGGGGAAGACGCTTAAGGAAGTCGAGGCTCAGATTATCTTCAGTGGGATTCTGCCTGTTCCTAGAGAAGGACAGCAAAGGGCTGACAGAATTGTGAGGATAAATAGCTGGCTAAGGGAGTGGTGCTATAAGGAGGGCTTTGGGATGTATGGCCACTGGGAGACTTTCGGGGACAGACAGCTGTTCTCACGGGATGGACTTCACCTGAGTAGGGAAGGAAATAGACTTCTGGGAGGGAGGCTGGCTCATCTCATCAAAAGGGCTTTAAACTAGGAATTTGGGGGAGACGGTTGGGAGATGTCCAGTTAATCTCCACGCCAGATTCCAACACTGAAAAGGAGGGTGAAGAGATAAGCACAGATATAGGTAGGGGAAAGGGATTGGACATAAGAAGGAGGGGGCGGATGGACAGTACGGGGTCCGTACCAAATTGCATAACTAATGGGAGAAAGGATAAACAGCATACAGTAAGATGTTTATACACCAATGCAAGAAGCCTAGGTAACAAAATGGAGGAATTGGAGCTCCTGGTCCAAGAAATGAAACCGGATATCGTAGGAATAACCGAAACATGGTGGAACGGTAGTCATGATTGGAGTACAGGTATGGAAGGATATGTGCTGTTTAGGAATGACCGGAAAAAAGGTAAAGGTGGGGGAGTGGCATTGTATGTCAATAATGAGGTAAACTGTAAAGAAATAGTAACTGATGGAATGGATAAGACAGAGTCTGTCTGGGCAATAATTACACTGGGTAAAAGAACTACTAGAGCCTCCCCTGGGATAGTGCTTGGGGTGTGCTATAGACCGCCAGGATCTAGCCTGGATGCGGACAGAGAACTATTTAATGTTTTTAGGGAAGTAAAAACTAATAAGAGCTGTGTAATCATGGGGGACTTTAACTTCCCAGATATAGATTGAGGAACAAATGCTAGTAACAATAATAGGGCTCAGATGTTCCTAGACGTGCTAGCAGATGAATTCCTTCATCAAGTAGTAACTGAACCGACGAGGGGGGATGCCATTTTAGATTTGGTGCTGGTGAGTAGTGAGGACCTCGTTGAGGAAATGGTTGTAGGGGACAACCTTGGCTCGAGTGACCATGAGCTAATTCAGTTTAAACTAAATGGAAGGATTAACAGAATTAAAACTGTGACTAAGGTTTACGATTTCAAAAAGGCCAACTTTAATAAATTAAGGCAACTACTTAGGGAAGTGGATTGGGCTAACATACTTAGGGATCTAAAAGCAGATGGCGCCTGGGATTATTTCAAATTGAAGTTGCACGAGCTGTCCGAGGCCTGTATCCCGAGAAAGGGAAAACAGTTAGTAGGCAGGAAATTTAGACCTAGCTGGATGAGCGAGCGTCTCAAAGGGGCGATTAAGAAAAAACAGAAAGCGTACAAAGAATGGAAGAGGGGAGGGATCAGCAAGGAAACCTACCTTATTGAGGTCAGAGCATGTAGAGATGCAGTGAGAAAGGCCAAAAGCCGTGTAGAGTTGGACCTTGCGAGGGGAATTAAAACCAATAGTAAGAGGTTTTATAGCCATATAAATAGGAAAAAAACAAAGAAAGAGGAAGTGGGACCACTGAAGAATGTAGATGGAGTGGAGATTAAGGATAATCTAGGCGTGGCACAATATCTAAATGAATATTTTGCATCGGTCTTTAATAAGGCTAATGAAGGGCTTAGGAATAGAGGGAGCAGGACAGAAGGGAATAAAGGAGGGGGGGTTGACATTACCATATCGGAGGTGGAAGCCAAACTTGAACAGCTAAACGGGACTAAATCGGGCGGACCGGATGATCTTCATCCGAGAATATTGAAGGAACTGGCGCCAGAAATTGCAAGCCCCTTAGCGATAATTTTTAATGAATCTGTAAACTCGGGGGTGGTACCGTTGGACTGGAGGATAGCTAATGTGGTTCCTATTTTCAAGAAAGGGAAAAAAAGTGACCCGGGTAACTACAGGCCTGTTAGTTTAACATCTGTAGTATGCAAGGTCTTGGAAAAAATTTTGAAGGAGAAAGTAGTTAAGGACCTTGAGGTGAATGGCAATTGGGACAAATTACAACATGGGTTTACGAAAGGCAGATCGTGCCAAACCAACCTGATCTCCTTCTTTGAGAAAGTAACAGACTTTCTAGATAAAGGAAATGCGGTGGATCTAATATACCTCGATTTTAGTAAAGCATTTGATACGGTACCGCATGAGGAATTATTGGTTAAATTGGAAAAGATGGGGATCGATATAAAAATCCAGAGGTCGATAAAGAACTGGTTAAAGGGTAGACTGCAGCGGGTAGTACTGAAAGATGAACTGTCAGGTTGGAGGGAGGTCACCAGTGGGGTTCCGCAAGGTTCGGTTTTGGGTCCGATTTTATTTAATCTATTTATTACTGACCTCGGAACCGAATGTAGGAGTGGGCTGATAAAGTTTGCGGATGACACAAAGTTGGGAGGTATTGCCAATTCGGAGAAGGATCGGGATATCCTGCAGGGAGACTTGGATGACCTTGTAAATTGGAGTAATAGTAATAGGATGAAATTTAATAGTGAGAAGTGTAAGGTGATGCATTTAGGGATGACTAAAAAGAATTTTAGTTATAAGCTGGGGACGCATCGGTTGGAAGTGACGGAGGAGGAGAAGGACCTCGGAGTCCTGGTTGACCGCAGGATGACTATGAGTCGGCAATGTGACGTGGCTGTGAAAAAAGCTAATGCGATCTTGGGATGCATTAGGCGAGGTATTTCTAGTAGGGACAAGGAGGTGCTGCTTCCGTTATACAAGGCGCTGGTGAGACCTCATTTGGAGTACTGTGTGCAGTTCTGGTCTCCTATGTTTAAAAAGGATGAACTCAAACTGGAACGGGTACAGAGAAGGGCCACTAGGATGATCCGAGGAATGGAAAACCTTTCCTATGAAAGGAGACTCGAGGAGCTTGGTTTGTTTAGCCTAACCAAAAGAAGGCTGAGGGGAGATATGATTGCTCTCTTTAAATATATCAGAGGGATAAATACCAGGGAGGGAGAGGAATTATTTCAGCTCAGTACCAATGTGGACACGAGAACAAATGGATATAAACTGGCCGTGGGGAAGTTTAGGCTTGAAATCAGACGAAGGTTTCTAACCGTCAGAGGGGTGAAATTTTGGAACAGCCTTCCGAGGGAAACGGTGGGGGCAAAAGACCTCTCTGGCTTCAAGATTAGGCTAGATAAGTTTATGGAGGGAATGGTTTGATGGGATAACATGATTTTAGTCAATTAGGCAATAACGTGCCATCGCTGGTAAAATGAGGGTCCGGCTGGAGAATCTTGCCTGTATGCTCGGGGTTCTACTGATCGCCATATTTGGGGTTGGGAAGGAATTTTCCTCCAGGGTAGATTGGCAGAGGCCCTGGAGGTTTTTTGCCTTCCTCCGCAGCATGGGGCAGGGGTCGCAAGCTGGAGGATTCTCTGCGACTTGAAGTCTTTAAATCACGATCTGTAGACTTCAACAGCTGAGTTAAGGGAAAGTGGGTGGGTCAGCTTTTGTGGCCTGCATCATGTGGGAGGTCAGACTAGATAACCATAATGGTCCCTTCTGACCTTAAAGTCTGAGTCTATGAGAATGTGTCCCCGCCCACCCCCCATTGTACAATTGCGCTGGTTTTCCTGGCTCAAGGCAACACAATTCATTCATGCACACTGGGACAGAGTGACAGGATTCTCATTAAAGACAAGGATACAGTCAGCTCAAAGAAGGCAATGAAACTATGATGGATTGTCAAGGTCAATGGAACCCTATGAGAACCGTATTGCAAGTTATCTTTTATTTTTGTATTTTGAGGGGAAATCCATGGGGTTCCTTTGTAAATGGAAACAAATGCACCCCAATACATCACACTGATCTGCAGCTTAACCACTATTTACAAGTTGTGGCTGATGTAGATAATGCCTTAAGAAATAGAAGGCAAGTCAATACGCTCCAAAAGTGATCCCTTTCATCTGCACTGTGTGCTTTCACACCAGAATTTCTAAGCCAACTGAAGGCAACCATATCCCACAAGTTACTCGGACTCTATGGATCAGGATTTCAGTTTGATCCATTTGTCAAGGCCCAGATGTCACACAATTTTAGCAACTACAAAAATATTCTGTGTATTTCCCTTGCTAGGCAGAAGAGTTCAAGCATGATTTTGACTTGCATATGGTGTGCAAAGTGCCATGTGATGACTTGAACATTAGAGAAGAGAAACCCAGCCATTGCGTGTCATGTCCAGTGCATCACCTGCACTCACAATGCCAGCAACTTCAGTGTCTGTGGAAAAATCATTGTCTGTTGAAAAGTTCAAAGCAATCACTGCATATGCCTCTGTGAAGACCAAATTGGAGAGCTCAGCATTTTGTACTGTAAGGACATATGCTCAAATCTGGAGAGCTTCTGAAATCTAGAATCATCTGCTGACTCTACCAAATAACTAGGCATTCCAGTAACTGTAATAAAGGGCCTGAGGTGGATGTGTGCGTGCACATGCATACACGTGTTTTGGTGGGGGGAGAGTGTCTGGGGGGTGGGGAAGGAGTCTCACTTAAACCTCCTAGTCATAGAAACCTTATAGGCAAAAATCCAGTAATTTAGACTTTTCAATTAGACTTGGACTAGCACATGACTAGTAAAACCCAAGTATGATGAATTGATGTAAGGACAGGATCGCCGCCAGCTTTTCTGCCGCCCTAGGCAGCGGAAGGTCCCGCCCCGAAATGCCACCCCCCACAGAGGCGGCGGAAGGTCCCGCCGCCGAAATACCGCCACAGTCGCCTAATGGGTTGCGCCGGCCCTGTGTAAGGATATTTACTTTTGTATATTTCTATATATGAGGTTGACAATTTGTGTTTTAACAGTTTATAAAGCTTTAATGTTTTCAATCTGAAAGTGGCTTTAGCAGAGATGCTCCAGTTGAGGAACCTCATATTAATGAAGAAGTCTGGATAACACATTTTGGCCAGGTCTTTAAGGACTACCCCCAAACGGCTTTTTAATCTAATTCAACCATAGTTGGTGCAATGAGGAATCCTCTCTCTAATTTACCACTCTGGTCTTCAGAAACAGATAGTGAACTCTAGTCATTTATTTTAGCCCAATGATAGAAAAAAGTTCCAAGGGAAGATTTTTCTCCCCACTGAAGTTTTTCAGAAGAACCTTGACTGGTGTCTCCAGTCTTGGCTAAATTATTTACAGTCATTAGTCATGCTGGAGGTGCAATATCACAGGGGTTTTGTTTTGTTTGTTTTAAAAAGGGGACCAAAAAAAAAATCCTGATTCATATAGACCTATTAATCTGCTAGATGTGGCAGGGAAAATGTATTCTAGATTTTTAATATCTAAATTTGAAATGTGGACTTGAAAGGCTAATTTACTACACAAAGAGCAAAGTGGCTTTAGGGCTAGTAGAGCCACAACTGACAATTGTTTATTTTATCCTATATGATTTATAAATATACTGCAGTTAAGGATACTAGATTGTATGTGGCTTTATAGATCTTAAGATGGCATTTGACTAACAGAAAAACTGTGGGTAAAATTAAGAAGAATTGGGTATCAATCTAAGACTTCTGTATATTTTGGAGGCTTTACTCCAGGGTAACACCTCTAGGGCAAGAACTAAAAGTCAACCCAGACTGTACTATTTTCCCTACTTCTAAGGGAGTACGTCAGGGATGGCTTCTAGTGCCTCTTTTTAATTAATTTATTAATGACATGGTGTATGTTTTAAAAAAAGACGGTAATGCCTCTCTGCCACAAATTAAGGCTAGATCTATCCTGTTACATGCCAGTGATATGGTTGTTTTATTGCAAACTCCAAGAAGCCTCTGAAGGTTATGTCATTTTTCTTCATACTATAATTCTAAAGACCTGGCTGTCAATTACGATTTTGGGAAGAACCCTCTGCAAATTGAGGGGAAGACAGGAGGCCACCTTGTAGAAGAAGTCTCTGCTTTTATGCATTTAGGGATGAAGTTTCACCATGTGGGCCACTGATCCCCTTATCATAAAGGTTTAAAACAAAAGGCCCTTAGCTCTGCTCAAGGAGTGCCCTGTTTTACCCACTCATATGGTGGGAACATAGCTGCTGCAGCACTAAATTTTTAATGCTACAATAATATCACAGATGCTTTAGGGGGTCAAAGTTTAGTTTAGAGAACAAATGTCAGCCACAGAGATAGTTCAAAATAATTTTGAGGAGACAACTCTCCCAAATTCTATATTTGCCTCATTTTTACATACCGAGGTGGTTTTTCCCCCCCTGTAAGTAGAAGATCTTGAATTGTTTTTTTTGTTTTTTTTTTTAATTTTGGTCTGAGTACTCCTTATTTCCATGGTATAAGACCCTCCAATAGATTTTATTTAGGTTGGGTTTTTCTATTATTGACTTATTGTCGGTATTGTTTAATCAACTCAATCAATTACTCAAACAGAGAGCCACGGATATTACCCAGCAAGATGTGACTGATTCATGATTCCAAGTTTGCCTTTTGGTTCAGTACTTTGAAGACAGCCCATGTTTTTGAACAAGTTATCAAATCCTCATTTATGTAAGATTAAGCTTCCAAACCATGGTAACTGCAGTCCTGAAAAGTTAGATATGGAAAAGTTCCTTCAGATCTTCATTTTTGCCCATGTGAATCTGGAGCACAGGAAGATTTCTCTCATCTTTTGGATTATTCAATTTTCCAATTTCTGAGAGCACGGTTGATTTTATCTTTTTTATATAAAAAGAATTTTTATCAGCTCAAAAGAAGGTTGGGGTTTTTTTTGTTTTTTTTGGTTTTTTTTTTAGTATTTTCTCAATGTCTGGTAGTAATTAAATTGATGGTAGTTTTTGCCCTTTTAGCATTATGGCTTAGAAGAGAGTTATTAAGTTCTGACTGACATTTTAATACATTATGTGGATGTTGGTATAGTTTTAGATCATCTATGTTTTTTCTGTGTGTGTTTGCAAGAGACATGTTATATGTTATCTAATAAAATTGATTAAATCTCATTGCCTACGGTCATTAAATAATTGTCTGGCCCCCCTTCCATAATTTAATGGAACTGTAAAAATTTAAATAAAAAAAGCTTAAAAATAAAAAATTAATATTATTTGTTGGAGTTATGAAAAATAAAAATCAGGTCCCACCAATCCTAAGTATAAGGGTCAACAGCCAAACTGTCAGTCATGTAAACTCTTCCATGCAGGACATACAATAATTGGGGGGGAGGGGAGGGATTTAAATTTGGCAGTATCCTGCATTTCTGGCTCTGTTGTGCAATGGGACAATAGAACAGGAGAGACTCTCGGCAGGTACTGCTGATATATTGCCACATTTGTCTCTAACCCCGTTTCCCCTGCTGCCAAGTTTCTTTCAGCATTGCAGTGAAGCAGCCTTTCCAAGCGTTTAGTGAGAAGTAACCATATGCCCTCTCCTTGCCCGAAAACTCTAACGACAAAATCCAGATTTTACATAATCTGAGGGCCACAATTTTAGTTATGAGCTATACCAATCCTGAATTGTTTCTTACAATTGTGAAATTATTATTGTTGCTCTTTCAGAGAGCTCTCTAGATTGAAAAAGTAAGGTGTTTTCTTCATGTTCAAAGAATCTTTCTGAAATGATGATCTATTTATAGAATGTCAGAGGCAGTACATGAATTTTTGATCTCTTGAATTATATAAAGGTAGCACAAAAATGCATTCATTTCATACACACACACACAGCTGCCTCCACCTTTCACACAAAAACAAAAACCCCACAATCTCCTCTCCTTCAGAATTGACCATAGCATTTTAGAGTGGGAATATGAATATTTTCACCACTCATTTTACCCAGTTGTAATTATACCAAGCACAGACTGACCTCAAGATTCTGGAAAAAGTCTTCACAATTATTTTGTCTCCTCCCCACCACTCATCACCCACGGGGGAAAAAAATCTGAATCAGCAACAGTCTCTACTGATAGAAGAGTGGAGCCCAGCTGATAGTGACAGCTATGCATGGATCCTATTTAAATATATAAATTGGCATATTTCCTTATAAGCCCTAGAATCATAGAATATCAGGGTTGGAAGGGACCTCAGGAGGTCATCTAGTCCAACCCCCTGCTCAAAGCAGGACCAATTCCCAACTAAATCATCCCAACCCATCCCATGTCAAGCCGGCCTTAAAAACCTCCAAGGAAGAAGATTCCACCACCTCCCTAGGTAAAGCATTCCAGTGCTTCACCACCCTCCTAGTGAAATAGTGTTTCCTAATATCCAACCTAGACCTCCCCCACTGCAACTTGAGACCATTGCTCTTTGTTCTGTCATCTGCCACCACTGAGAACAGTCGAGCTCCATCCTCTTTAGAACCCCCCCTCAGGTAGTTGAAAGCAGCTATCAAATCCCCCCTCATTCTTCTCTTCTGGAGACTAAACAATCCCAGTTCCCTCAGCCTCTCCACATAAGTCATGTGCTCCAGACCCCTAATCATTTTTGTTGCCCTCTGCTGGACTCTTTCCAATATTTCCACATCCTTCTTGTAGTGTAGGGGGCCCAAACTGGACACAGTACTCCAGATGAGGCCTCACCAATGTCGAATAAAGGGGAACGATCACGTTCCTCGATCTGCTGGCAATGCCCCTACTTATACAGCCCAAAATGCCGTTAGCCTTCTAAGGAATTGGACTCCCTTTATCAGTCAGAGGTTTGCCTAGACAATCTCCTCTTTCCTCCCTCCCCACCATTATTTATCTACAGAAAGAAGAGTAGTAACAACCTTGATATAAAATAAGTACAGACGCTCCCCAGGTTACGCAAACCTCACTTACGCAAACCCCCACTTACGGAAAAAGTTCCGTAAACTTTTCTTTTTTGGGGGGGAAGGGGGGCAATTGTCAGGTATACGTCCCTGACTTATGCAAAATTCGACTTACGCAAGGCATTCCGGAACGGAACGCTTGCGTAAGTCGGGGAGTGTCTATACACAAAAACTCATCACTTTGCCTTTTTTTTTTTTTTAAGTAGGTAAAGATGCAGGAAGTTTCCAGGTAAATGCAATAAAAATAAAGGGGCAATGCTTTAATAAAATTCACTGTCCTAGGAGTTGTGTGCATATTTTCCTGTTTATTCCTTTCTTCCAGTTACGTATCCACATCTCTCCTTCCATCCATCTCCATAACATTACCATGCTTATTTCCACTATTGTCTTCTTTCTCTGAAAGATAGCATCACCTTTCTTCTCCTACCAACTTTCATAATCACATCCACTTCCTTGCTCTTCCATATCACTGTTTCATCCTCTAGTCTTCTATTTAGGGCTTTTCTGCTCCCCCGTGACTCATGTTGCCTTTGCTCCCTCCTATATTTCAGTCTTTAAGATCCACCCAACTTTCTCCCTTGTGTGCTCCATGCAGACACTTTGCATTTATAAAATGTAATGCCTTCCATCTGACCCCTATACATTTTAAAAACTAGTTTAGTCTGAGCTCCCCGGAGAGATTACATCAATGTTCTTACTCTCATTATAATAAAGAAAGATTATGGGTCTGATTTGCAGAGGTACTATACACCCGAAGCTCCATATGAAGTCAATGGGAGCTTCAGGTGTTCAGTGCTTTGAAAAGTCAGGCCATAACAGAGGATTTAGTAAGTTCCTAGGTGCCTAACTTTCACTGAAATGAATGGGATTTAGGTGCCTAAATACCTTTTAAAAATCTGGGCCTAAGTGACTTGCCAAAGGTAACACAGGGCTTGTCTTCACTACCACGCTTCAACATACATAGTGAAGACATGCTATGATAATGGGAGAGTGCTCTCCCATCAACGTAATTACTCCACCTCAATGAGAGGCAGAAGCTATGTCAGTGGGAGAGCGTCGCCTGCTGACATAGTACTGCTTTAAGTCGATGTAAGTTGCATAATTTGGGGAGTATTTTTTCACATCCCTGAGCAATGCAAATTACATCGAATTAAGCAGTAGTGTAGACAAGCCCCCAGAAAACTCATTTTTCCATTCCAGGACATGGAGACTGGATTAACTTTGCAATGACCCTCTCTAGCATAAATTTTGAAGAGTGACTGCTATGGGGATTAATTTCATTTTGTTTTATATCAAGGGAACTTCCCTACCCACACACATTTTCAAATGCAGTCATGTCCAGAGCATGAGGGGAGAGGGAGTCTGAGCTTGCCACATACCAATTAACTACTTTAATAAGATTAATAGTCAAAGGAAATTTAATATTAGGGGGTAACACTGTACTGAACCAATACAAATTTCTTTTCTTCACCAATTTCTCAGATTTTACAAATCTTTCTTTACCACAAAGATTTCTGCTACTCTGTCTGTATCCTCAACACCCAGTCCATGCATGTTTTAGTCATCGCATACTCCCAGTTTGGAAAAAGAATCTTTCCTTTTGGGTCCTCTTTTCCTTTTGAGGAAAGAAGGGTTGTTCAGTTCTCCCTTTTATTATTCACTTACCAACCCTTAAGAACAAGGACTCTCATGGAAGAGGCCCTTCTTCTGGCCATGCAGGGTTTGATTTCTCTCTCTCCATAATCTACCAATGCTGCTTCTTCAATTACCTGTGGAACAATCCTACAGTAAAGTATTGCACGAGCAACAGAGAAACTGACACAAAACTGGTCATTTTCACTCAAACTGCAGCTGGGTCATAGCAGATTGTTCAAGGACAGGTGTGAATGTGTGAGAGAAGGAGGAGAGAGGGAGAAGGAAGTAAGAAGGGGAACAAAGGGCAGAACAAGGGAAAATAGGAACTAAGGGCTTGTCTACACTAGCACTTTACAGCATTGCAACTTTCTCCCTATGGGGTGTGAAAAAACACATCCCTGAGCACTGCAAGTTTCAGCGCTGTAAAGTGCCAGTGTAGACAGTGCACCAGCGCTGGTAGCTATTCCCCTCATGGAAGTGGGGTTTTTTCCATCTCTCCCAGCACTGGTGCCGTGACTACACAGCCACATTAAAACACTGCCACGGCAGTGCTTTAACTTTGCTAGTGAAGACATGCCCTAAAGTCACTCCATTTAAATACAGATGTTTTGTCTTGAAGACGTGAGAATGCAACAATGAATTCAAGTCTCTACAGCAACTACATTATACCATTTTTTTTCTTCTGAAACCTACGGAGCTAAAGTGTGTTTGCAAAGTAAAAGCAGGGAAGAAACTATCAACTTTCCTTGAGATTGGGTAGAAAAATTAAAAACAAAAAACACACTCTAAAAATGCAAAGTGATGTTATGTTTGGATTGTTGAGCAGACAGCCAATATCATATTATTGTTTTCATTAACTATTCAAGAGACTTTAAAAAAAACAAAAACTTTTGAAGGCTGTTACAAGTTTTGGTTCCTGTGGAAAAAAGCTTCCACTAGTATTAACAAAAAAATTTTTATACTTAGCTACTAAATCAGAACAATAGCTATTACTGAACAGACTATTCCTATACAAGAAATTACTAGAATGCCTTGTATACAAGGAGAAGAATTCCTACAGTAGTAAAACAAGAGATTTTGCCAGTGATTTTGTTTTGTTTGTTTGCAGTTTTATTTTGATTGTGTTTTTTTTCCCATGCTTACACAATTAAATAAGAGTCCGGGGTTATTTATAACATGCAGTTTCATCATACCACAAAATTTTAGTTTAGAACACTACATGGGGATGTTTGTTTAAAAGTACTCTTTTCATTGAAATTGTTAAATATTGTGGGAAGGTTTCCATTGTTCTTAAGGTTTTACAAAAACTGTTTACAAGTTTTAAAATTAAGCAGTGTCCCTTTAATAAAGGCTCTGAAATTCATTATACCGTGTCAAGTTTTTTTGTTTTGTTTTGTTCTTTCAATAGAACTTTATTTCCTTCTTTCATTTCATCCCTCCTCTTCCCCACCTTTCCTTACATTCTCTTTTTCCTCTGTAGCCTATTTCCTTGGCCATGTGTTATACTCTTTGGAAAGAAAGTATTTCCTTTCCCCCAACCCTCCAGGAATGAAGCAATCTCTCCTTTCCTTTCATTCTGTTGTCTTATTCTACATCTTTATCTGACTTTTTCATCCCTTTGTTAAGGCTTAGAAAAATTTGATATATACTACAGAAATGACAATACAGAAAAAGATAGACAGCCCCACTGCAGAGGTTCAAGGAAAAAATCCCCAAGCAACTCCAGCTGTTGGGAAGAGGAGAAGATGCTGCAATTCCTCCAGATTGTTTTCTCTAGATTCTCCTTCGGGGCTCCATCTTTTGTATTAAACAATGATTCATTAGTGTTAGAAAAGGATGAGGAAGGATGGTCCAGCAATTAGGGCATGAGCCTAGGACTTGGAAAACTGGGGTTCAGGTCCTTGCTCTGTCACATACTTTCGATGTGACCTTAGGCAAGTCACTCTGTTTAGTTTCCCATCTATAAATGGGGATAACTACTTCATCTCACAGGGGATAAATGCATTAAAGATTGTGAGGTGCTCAAATAGCTACTGAAATGGCCCCCATAACTGTAGTAAGACAACCCAAAGAACCCCAGATGCTATTGTCTCTTCCCCTTCCTTCCTTTCCCATACACAAACCCCACCAAAATCACAACTTCCTGGCCTGTAACTTCCTGGCTCTCCTCCCACACAAATGACTCCCATGTTCACCTCTGATACCAGGCATAGCTTTCAATATCAGCAGCAGACTAAAACTGTCAATTCTTGACACAATTTTACTGAGGTTCTAAATTGCAGTGGTGAAACTAACCGTAGTATTGTTAATTTCATGCTGATGATGCTTGGAGGGAAGAGGTATGACTTAAAATCTATCTAGTTAAAGCAGTGTAAAAGACTGTATGGATACTCAAAACAATATGAACCTGGATTATATTGCTTTAGCAATGTAAGGAACAGGTTTAAACTTAACACCCATGATCTTCTGCACTGGTTTAACAAAATCAGTTTTAAAACCAATTTAAGTTAAACCACCTCAACTTCCATGTTTAGACAAGGCCCTAGGGGTCTTTACACCAACAGATTTGTACTCTTCTCTCCTCCCTCTCAAGTTTTGTAGTTTCTGCTGTAGCACTTCAGTGAAGATGTTACTATGCCAACGGGAGAGTTTCTTCCATCAGTGTAGTTAATCCACCTCCACCAGAGGCAGTGTAGTTACACTGACCGCAGAAGTCCTCCCGTCAACATAGTACAGTCTACACCGGGGGTTAAGTCAATATAACTGTCGCTCAGGAGTGTGGATTTTTCACACTTCTGAGCAACATAGTTACACTGATGTAAGTTTATAGCACAGATCTGGCCACAGATAAGAGTTGGCCAACTGGCTACGAGTACCCAAGCAACAGCAAAAGGAGGGCAACAGGAAAAAGACAGAAGTGCATTGTCAGTGCACTGCTAAACAGTAGGCTGCTGATCCTACATTCTTCTCCCCACCCCTCCTGAGCACTGTGCCTTCTGCTATCAGATAGAAAGTAGAAATTTTTGAAGGCAACCCCCTCCCTTCACACCTCCATTCCATCAGCATTCTTAACAGAATCCCAACTTTCCATTTTCTTAAGCGTTAAGCTCTGAAAAGATGTTTAGAAATAATTCTTGTGCCATTTTTTGCCTTCCTTGTTATTTCTAGGGACATTTGCATGACAATTATATCTGTGTGTCTTAAGAGTTAGTCTTTTCCTACAGTTTGTGCCCCACTTGGGGACATAATCCTCTGTGATGACAAATGTTTCCACAGAAACTAGTTGTGATGTCACAAATGAGATTAATCACTTCCAAGGAAGTGCAGCAGGGTGTTTTATGCAAATATCTCTATTAATAAGACTTGTTCACACTTCAACTTTTAAATAATATTAAAGAAAGCAATATATTTTAGGATTGGCTAACATGGTTCATATCAACTATAAAAGTCTTAAGCCATTCAACAACCATTTTTAAAGAACCATGTTGAAACCACAATATTGATTAAGAATAGTTTTAAATATCAAGCGAGCATTGGCTGAACAAAATTTATCACTATCCAGCTTAGGGGGGTTGTAGCATTTGCTAGAGAGCAAGTCCATCCAACCTTTTTGGCATTGTGCTGGCAAGTATAAATAAAGGTTTGGTATGGCTGCATATACAACTATTTGAACCTAGTACAAGAACATACAGATTTACACATGCACACACTGTTGAAGTACATTGCATTTACTGATATTAGACTAGATGCAAATACCATTCAAAATACTGTAGATGTATACAGAGTGTCAAATGTTGAAATAAATGCTACTATTTAACACACACCGGAATGGTGGTTCTCATAAAAATGGAGATCTAGATAAGGTGTGCTAGAAATCAAAAGATGCTACTTTACCTTCTTCCACAATTCCATTCAACACAAAGCTTTTTTGCGCTAGTTACCAAGAGGGCAGTGTGGATTTAGATTGTGAAATATATTTAACTGGGTGTCAAACTGCCCTCCTCAGTGGCCCACAAACTGCATTTAAAACTCTGAATTTGTATTTTAACATGATTGTGGTGAATGGGCTATGGCTAAACCATATAAAACAGTATTACAAAAAGAATGTACAGTGTGCCATTGAACACTGATTGCCCCATCCCCACACACAGGCCCCAAATCATGTAATTAACTGGTTCAGTTGTGACTCACACATGACGATGCAGCCAGCAACATCCAGCTCACCTCACTTCTGTTTTTAAACCATGCTCAAAACCCTTTTCAGACAGTCTGAACATAGTTCGTATCCACACTACAGTGATGCCTACAGAGCTTAGCTGGAAAGCGGGCAGTGGAGTAGGAATGCCGCAATGTTTAGGCTAGGACAAACTGGAAAAAAAAAAAAAAAAGGACGTCCACAGTAATGCACCAATGCATGCTAACTACAACTTTCATTCAAAAACGAGGTCTAGTGAAAACAGCTTTCAAAGGTGGCTGAAATTCAAAGCAATATATTGTTCTGAGATTAACAGTTTGTGGTCTTGTCTACCAAGAAGAGAAAAGGCTTAACTTTATGCTTAACATAGATGCCAGCAAAATAAAAGTTATGGGCACACAAAATATCGCAATTTCCCAGTGTCGGCAGTTTTTTCAGTGGGTGGCACCTGCCAGCCATTACACTGACATTTACAGAGCTTAACTCTGCTATCTCAGACACCACCAAACGCTCAGGAAATACCCAGCAGGCACTGAAGTCTTCAGAAAGCCACGGGAGAGGAACAGGGTAAGGCTGGCGCTGGGCATGGAAGATGCCCCCTGGGAACCAGCCAGGGAGATGGGACTGGGCGGAGGAGAGGGCACAGAAAAGAAGAGGGCCAGAGCTCCGGCTTTGGGAAGGGGCAAAGCGGTGCCACCGCCGGCTGCGGAGCCAATAGCTGGTGCCCGGGGTGCGCCAAGCGCCGTGGCCGGAGCCTAGCGCCCGCAGCCGCGGCTGGCTGGCGGGTACCTGGGCAGAGGACGGGGCAGAGGGACGCGGCTCCTTTGTTCGCCCCCCCACTCACCCACAGTCGCTAGGGTCTCCAAATCCTCCAACTTGCAGGCGTGGGGCTCGGGCGGCGCCGGGGAGCCGGAGCCCGCGGGGCTGGAGGAAGGGGCGGGCTGGGGCTCGCCCGTCCCCGCCGCCTCGCAGCCGCCGGCGCTTTTCGCCCCCACTTTGGCCTTCACGGCGCTGAGCGTCTCCATGGGGTCGGGGGCGCGAAGTTCGCGTCTCCGGAGCCGGCGCGGCCGCTCCCCCTTCAGCAGCAGGGGCGGCTGCCCCGCCGGGCCAGTTCCTGGTTCAGCCTCTCAGCTGCTGCCGGGCTGCCCAGCATCGCGCCCCAGCCGCCGCCGCCTTCCTGCCCCGCACCACAAGCAGCAGCAGCCGCCCCCGCTGCGCGCCCTGCCTTGCTCCCCGGGCTGCCTCTCCCGCCTCCCGGAGCCGCCGCGCAGACAATGGGCAGCCCGGGCGGGCGAGGCGAGCGCGGAGCCGCACGCGGGGCGGGAGGAGGCGGGGCGAGGCGAGGTTGGGTTTCCTGCAGCTGCGGCACAGACAGTCCCGGCGAGGGAGGGAGGCGCCCGCGGCACCAGAACGTGGAGCCGGGTCTCTGCTCATCCCCGCCGCCCTGCGCAGAGCCAGCCCACCCACCTCGCCCCACCTGGGAGAGGCTGGGGAGGGGGTGGCGGGACAAGGCGCCCTCCTTGCGCTTCCCCCACATGGGGGTGGGGGCAGTAGCTGGCTGGTGCCTTCATAATCCAGATGCCCGCCCCGCCCACACGTTTCAAACTGCGGCTCTTCCTCCTAGCCTGTGAGCCCCACCTCCGGGGACACCTGAGGCTGCCGCTCAGTCTCTCACCGCCCCTGCCACCTGATAAACCAGACAGGACTGGGCAGGTTCCGGGGGGCTTCCCCTGCAGCGCCCAGGCTGCGAGTTGGCTTCTCACCCCCGGCCAGAGAAGTGTCTGGGAAAAGAAAAGTTCTGATCATGTCACACTGGGACAGCAATCAGTCCTGCTAGGCACAGCTATTCCCACGTTCTATGCTTCGCAAGTTTGCATATGGTGTTAAACGATTGCATAGTGTTCAGTGGCAGACATATTTAACCCTTGACATGCTTTACATAGTCGGGGGTGAGGTATTGCAATAAATGCTCTCAGACATGGACTAGAAAGGGCCCTGACTTCTCTGGCTGGCACAGGGTTAAAATAGTTGCCTGCAGTGGGTACTACCAAAGGTACAAACATTTCCCGTTACAGTTGTGTTTTCACACTTAAAACATTATGAAAAATTAACACATTCATCCACTTTAAAATACACTATAATGTATGTGTAAACTAACTACTGTATAATAATACTTAAATTGGATGCAGGTGACCACACAAGGTGTAAGGCAGTGAAGAATTAGGCCCATTGCCTTTCTGTAAGGGTAGACCTCAACATTGATGCAAAAATGGTTACTAATTATAATAAAAGTAACTTTAGGTTATTACAAACTTTTCTGCACCTTTGCTAAATTTTAAGAGCTACTTTTGTTATTTTCATAAACATGATGCTGCTTATTAATATATGTTTCAGAGTAGCAGCCATGTTAGTCTGTATCCGCAAAACTGAGTACACCTTAACTGATCACTCTCCTTATAGTGTGTATGGTAACACCCATTGTTTCATGTTCTCTGTGTATATATATATCTTCCTACTGTATTTTCCACTGCATGCATCTGATGAAGTGGGCTGTAGCCCACAAAAGCTTATGCTCAAATAAATTTGTTAGTCTCTAAGGTGCTACAAGTACTCCTGTTCTTATTAATACAGTAAGCCACTTCCTTATACAAATATTGATATTAATTGGACATAAATTGGTAATTAATTAGTTACCTGCCAATGCTTAAGCAACTCCTTACTATAAGAAGAACCTCTACAATGATTAGTAAGGGGGGAAAACACAATATCTTCTTTGATGACCATTTAAGTTTAAAGACTCTCTTAAACAATAATTTGTTTAAAAAAGATTATTTTGAAAGCTGAAAAACCTTTACATAGGAAATAGGCATGTTTGAACTCATTTAAAAAAGAATTTCAACTCTTATTAAACCCAATATAACTAAAGGGATCTCAAAATGAGCTGAATAAAAGAGTTAAAACTCTAACTTTAAATATGTCCTGAGAAATTCTCACCACAGACAGTCATTTACAACTCTGCTACATATGTATTACCAGACAGCATCTTCAGCTCATGAATATGCAATCAAGAAGGTGATGAGGTAATCAAAAGGTAACAGCAGCTGATATTTGAGCCCAGTCTTCTACCCTTAGTGAGAATAGAGAAAGAGAGCAATATAAAACTCTGAGTTGAGAGACCAATAGAATAGCACTTTCATCTGAGTACTCTTCTCAATTTAGCCTGTTCATCTCATCTCTACAAGCAAGCAAAATAGCAACAAGGCACTAAACAAAGAAGGTGATAACACAGCATCAAGATGAAGCAACCATCCAGCCCAGTGCTGTTTCTGTGATGTGATCACCAAGATTTTTGAGATGCAGTTTGCAAAAGCACTGTCAAGGGATTAGATGTATTTTTTTCTTGAAGTGGTTTTAATGGAATATTGAAATGCCATTGTAATTTAAGATATTAATAGTTTCTCCTGTTAAACACTAGACTGTACTCTTGGAAAGGGGAAATAAGTGAGACTCGGTAAACAAAGAGAAATAGCAACATTTGATTTGAGTTTAAAATTCTTAATATTAATTAGTTGTCTCCTCAAATGGCTTTTTTTTTTTTTTTTTTTTTTTTTTTTTTTTTAAGGACTTGGTTAAGATCACTTACCTCTGTCCATTTATAAACTGTTTAGGTTATCCATGATAAACCAAACTGGATTCACTAACCCTAAACAAAATCCCTTTGCCTGTCTATAAACCTTTAGCAAAAACAATGAGGAGTCCTTGTGGCACCTTAGAGACTAACAAATGTATTTGGGCATAAGCTTTGGGCAAAACCCACTTCATCAGATGCATGAAGTGAAAAATACAGTAAGCAGTATAAATATTACAGCACATGAAAAGATGAGAGTTACCTTACCAAGTGGGGGGTCAGTGCTAACGAGGCCAATTCAATTAAGGTGGAAGTGGCCTATTCTCAACAGTTGACAAGAAGGGGTGAATATCAAGAGAGGGAAAATTACTTTTGTAGTGCTAACGAGGCCAATGTAATCAAGGTGGACGTCACCCATTTCCAACAGTTGACAAGAAGGTGTGAGTATCAGCAGAGAGGAAAATTACTTTTTGTAGTGACCCATCCACTCCCACTCTTTATTCAGGTCTAATTTGATGGTGTTCAGTTTGCAAATTAATTCCAGTTCTGCAGTTTCTCATTGAAGTCTGGTTTTGAAGTTTTTTCTTGAAGAATTGCCACTTACACAGATACTCCCCTAGAACACCGACTAGGGGTATTCTATCTGCTACCCAAGATCCATAAACCTGGGAATCCTGGATGACCCATCATCTCAGGCATTGGCACCCTGACAGCAGGATTGTCTGACTACGTGGACTCTCTCCTCAGGCCCTACGCTACCAGCAATCCCAGCTATCTTCGAGACATCACTGACTTCCTGAGGAAACTACAATCCATTGATGATCTTCCAGAAAACACCATCTTAGCCACTATGGATGTAGAAGCTCTCTACACCAGCATTCCACACAAAGATGGACTACAAGCCGTCAGGAACAGTATCCCCAATAATGTCACTGCAAACCTGGTGGCTGAACTTTGTGACTTTGTCCTCACCCACAACTATTTCAGATTTGGGGACAATATATACCTTCAAGTCAGTAGCACTGCTATGGGTACCCACATGGCCCCACAGTATGCCAACATTTTTATGGTTGACTTAGAACAACACCTCCTCAGCTCTCATCCCCTAGCGCCCCTACTCTACTTGCGCCACATTGATGACATCTTCATCATCTGGACCCATGGGAAGGAGGCCCTTGAGGAATTCCACCAGGATTTCAACAATTTCCACCCCACCATCAACCTCAGCCTGGACCAGTCCACACAAGAGATCCACTTCTTGGACATTACAGTTCAAATAAGTGATGGTCACATAAACACCACCCTATACCGGAAACCTACTGACCGCTATACTTACCTACATGCCTCCAGCTTTCATCCAGACCACATCACACAATCCATTGTCTACAGCCAAGCTCTAAGATACAACCACATTTGCTCCAATCCGTCAAACAGAGACAAACACCTACAGGATCTCTATCAAGCATTCTTAAAACTACAGTACCCACCTGGTGAAGTGAAAAAACAGATTGACAGAGCCAGAAGAGAACCCAGAAGTCACCTACTACAGGACAGGCCCAACAAAGAAAGTAACAGAACGCCACTGGCCATCACTTACAGCCCCCAACTAAAAGCTCTCCAGCACATCATCAAGGATCTACAACCTATCCTGAAGGACGATCCCTGACTCTCACAGATCTTGGGAGGCAGGCCAGTTCTTGCTTACAGACAGCCCCCCAACCTGAAGCAAATACTCACCAGCAACTACACACCACACAACAAAACACTAACCCAGGAACCAATCCCTGCAACAAACACCGTTGCCAACTCTGTCCGCATATCTATTCAAGGGACACCATCATAGGACCTAACCACATCAGCCACACCACCAGGGGCTCATTCACCTGCACATCTACCAATGTGATATATGCCATCATGTGCCAGCAATGACCCTCTGCCATGTACATTGGCCAAACCGGACAGTCTCTATGTGAAAGAATAAATGGACACAAATCAGACATCAAGAATTATAACATTCAAAAACCAGTAGGAGAGCACTTCAACCTCCCTAGACACTCAATAACAGACTTAAAAGTGGCAATTCTTCAACAAAAAAACTTCAAAAACAGACTTTAATGAAAAACCGCAGAACTGGAATTAATTTGCAAACTGGATACCATCAAATTAGGCCTGAATAAAGACGGGGAGTGGATGGGTCAATACAAAAAGTAATTTTTCTTCTCTTGATATTCACCCCTTCTTGGTCAACTGTTGAGAATAGGCCACTTCCACCTTAATTGAATTGGCCTCATTAGCACTGACCCACCACTTGGTAAGGCAACTCTCATTTTTTCATGTGCTGTAATATTTATACTGCTTACTGTATTTTTCACTCCATGCGTCTGATGAAGTGGGTTTTAGCCCACGAAAGCTTATGCCCAAATAAATATGTTAGTCTCTAAGGCCTGGTCTACACTAGGAGTTTATGTCGAATTTAGCAGCGTTACATCGAATTAACTCTGCACCCGTCCACACAACGAAGCTATTTAGTTCGACATAGAGGTCTCTTAAATTCGACTTCTGTACTCCTCCCCAACGAGGGGAGTAGCGCTAAATTCAACATGGCCATGTCGAATTAGGCTAGGTGTGGATGGAAATCGATGCTAATAGCTCCGGGAGCTATCCCACAGTGCACCACTCTGTTGACGCTCTGGACAGCAGAAAGATGGCCCCAGCATGGACTGATCGGGAAGTCTTGGATCTGATCGCTGTGTGGGGCGATGAGTCCGTGCTTTCCGAGCTGCGATCGAAAAGACGGAATGCAAAGATCTACGAGAAGATCTCAAAAGCCATGGCAGAGAGAGGATACAGCCGGGATGCAACGCAGTGCCGCGTGAAAATCAATGAGCTGAGACAAGGCTACCAGAAGACCAAAGAGGCAAACGGACGCTCCGGATCCCAGCCCCAGACATCCCGTTTCTACGAGGCACTGCATTCCATCCTAGGTGCGGCCGCCACCACTACCCCACCACTGACCGTGGACTCTAAGGATGGGATATTGTCGACGGCCGGTTCCTCGGACATGTTAGCGGACGGGGAAGATGAGGAAGGAGATGAGGAGGACGAGGCAGTCGACAGCGCTTACAACGCTGATTTCCCCGACAGCCAGGATCTCTTCATCACCCTTACAGAGATCCCCTACCAACCGTCCCCAAGCGTTAACCCGGACACAGAATCAGGGGAAGGATCAGTCGGTAAGTGTTTTAAACATGTAAACATTTATTGTTAACAGAACAGGAATATTAACAATATTAACAATGGGTTTTTCATGATTACTTTGCCCTAGGCGCTTAATATTTCAGTCCTTGGCAGTGCAACTACTGAAAAAAAATCTAACAATGTCCGGTTTAGCATGATTGGTTTGCCCTAGGCGCTCTACTGTTTAGTCCCTGCCAGTGCAGCTACAGTAAAATCCGGTCTATATGTCCGGGGATAGAGCAGAAATCCTCCTGGGACATCTCCACGAAGCTCTCCTGGAGGTAATTGGAAAGCCTTTGCATCAGGTTCCTGGGGAGAGCGGCCTTATTGGGTCCTCCGTGGTAGGAAACGTTTCCGCGCCAGGAGACAAGCAAGTACTCGGGGATCATTGCCTTGCAGAGCATGGCGGCATACGGCCCTGGTCTTTGCAGGCTTTCCCGAAGCATCCTTTCTTTCTCGGTCTCTGAAATCCTCATCAGAGTGATGTTGCTCATGGTGACCTGCTTTGAATTAGGTAGGGGAATGTTAGTTATTGGGACTGCTTGCCTATTCCTTTACAGAACTGTAACCGGCGGTTTACAGCCACGCGGTGGAGGCGGGAGAGGGGCAGCATACAGGGATCTTTCCCTGGGACAGCCGCGAGGGGGTGGGACAGGGGCAGAGTTCATGCTTGCCGGATTGCTGGCAGCAGGGACTGGCATTGCTTTGAACGTGAAAGGAAGCCAGTGCTATTATTAAAGTTTAAGCAGCCACAAGTCTACGGCTTACCATGTCGGCCTGCTACCCAAATTCCGCTGTCCTGCCCCGCTTGTCTGATGTGCACTGCAAGACCCCAGGCACTGAATGCGAAGGCCGAAAATTCGACCTTGTCCTGAGTGCGCATGTGATAGGTGCTGTGCATAGTCTTGTTCACAGAGAAAGACTATGTTCTTTGTTCACAATGAAATTTATCTTTCTGAGGAATTCACTCCCTTTTTCCCATCCCACAGCTGCGACTGTCTCCCGACCTACCCTGGCATCATACTCCCAGAGGCTAGCGCAGATTAGGCGTACGAAGAAGAGGACATGGGAGGACATGTTCTCGGAACTTATGGGCTGCTCCTGAGCCCAGGCAGCCCAGCAGACCCAGTGGAGGGAGAACTTGTCCCAAATCCACCGATCACACATTGAACGGGAGGAGAGGTGGCGGCAGGAAGTCCAGCAGGCAACTCAAACGCTGCTTGGACTAATGAGGGAGCAAACGGACACGCTCCGGTGCCTTGTGGATGTTCTGCAGGACCGGAGGCAGGAGGACAGAGCCCCGCTGCAGTCTATCTGTAACCGCCCTCCCCCGCCACAAAGTCCCATACCCCCCTCACCCAAAGTCCAAAGAAGGAGGGGCGGCAGAGTCCGTGAAAACTCTCACTCCACCCCTGCAGACTGCTCAAGTACCAGAAGGCTCTCATTCCCCAAAATTTGATAAGTCCTTTCCTTCCCGCCTCACCCAAGCCCCCGTCCCAGTTTCATCCCCCAGTTTCATGTGTAGTTGCTAATAAAAAATACGTTTCTGTTAATTACTGTTTCCATCATGTTCTTTTAGAGGAGAGTCTGTTTGAAGGGGGGGGAAGGGGGTTGGTAATTGGACAGTCACCTTTACCAGGGTACAGACGCGGGGGCAGGTTCAGCAGCAGGGCACACACACATTGCAGTCACTAGTTACCCTGGTCAGTCTGGGAGGTGGTTTTCATGTTCTGTGTGTGGGGGGGCTATGTGACTTTGTGGCGGGGGAGGGCGGTTAGAGATCTTATGCAGCGGTCCTTATCCTGGATCACAGAGCCACGCAGCAGGGGATCTGTAACCGTCCTCCCCCTGCCACAAAGTCACATAGCCCCCACACACAGAGTCCCGAACAGGAGGGGTGGCAGGCTCCGTTGAAACCACCAGTCCACCAGTGCTGAGCCTGTCATTCCTCGAGTTTAGAAGCGTCCTTTGCATCACTACACTACACCCGCTCCCCACCACAGTCTGCCTCCCAGATTCAACACTTTACCGCAAAAACAGTAATAAATAAAACGGTGTTCAGTAACAAATATCAAGTGATTTTATTTTTAAACGTGTGTTGGAAGGGGGGGAACGGGGTGAACGGGGTATGTAACTGGAAAGGATACTGAACATTCACTGGGTAAAGAAACGGGGGCAGGTTCAGCTTCTCTGTCAACAAACTTAATAGTTACAGGTTACCCTGCTCACTCTGGAACCTAGTTTTCAAAGCCTCCCGGATGCACAGCACGTCCCGCTGGGCTCTTCTAATCGCCCGGCTGTCTGGCTGGGCGTAATCAGCAGCCAGGCTATTTGCCTCAACCTCCCACCCTGCCATAAAGGTCTCCCCCTTGCTCTCACACAGATTGTGGAGCACACAGCAAGCTGCAATAACAATGGGGATATTGGTTTCGCTGAGATCACAGCGAGTCAGTAAGCTTCTCCATCTCCCCTTGAGACGTCCAAAAGCACACTCCACCACCATTCTGCATTTGCTCAGCCGGTAGTTGAAGAGTTCTTTTTCAGTGTCCAGGGCGCCTGTATAGGGCTTCATGAGCCAGGGCATTAGCGGGTAGGCTGGGTCCCCGAGGATGACTATAGGCATCTCCACATCCCCAAGAGTTATTTTGTGGTCCGGGAAGTAAATACCTTCCTGCAGCCGTCTAAACAGACCAGAGTTCCTGAAAACACGAGCGTCATGAACCTTGCCCGGCCATCCGACGTTGATGTTTGTAAAACGTCCCCTATGGTCCACCAGTGCTTGCAGCACCATTGAAAAGTAGCCCTTTCGGTTAATGTACTGGCTGGCCTGGTGGTCCGGTCCCAGGATAGGGATGTGAGTTCCATCTATAGCCCCACCGCAGTTTGGGAATCCCATCGCGGCGAAGCCATCTATGATGACCTCCACGTTTCCCAGGGTCACTACCTTTGAGAGCAGTAGCTCAACGATTGCGTTGGCTACTTGCATCACAACAACCCCCACGGTAGATTTGCCCATGCCAAAGTGGTTCGCGACTGACCGGTAGCTGTCTGGCGTTGCAAGCTTCCAGAGGGCTATGGCCACTCGCTTCTGGACACTCAGGGCTGCTCGCATCCGGGTGTCCTTGTGCTTCAGGGCAGGGGACAGCAACTCACAAAGTTCCATGAAAGTCCCCTTCCGCATGCGAAAGTTTCGCAGCCACTGTGATTCATCCCAGACCTGCAGCACTATGCGGTCCCACCAGTCCGTGCTTGTTTCCCGGGCCCAGAATCGCCGTTCCACAACATCAACATGACCCATTGCCACCATGATGTCCTCGGCGCAGGCTCCCGTGCTTTGTTACAGGTCTGTGCCACTCTCAGACTTCAGGCCCTCACCGCGCTGCAGTAGCCTCCTCGCCCGATTTCTCAGCATCTGCCTCTGGGAAAGGTGGATGATAAGGTGCGAGGTGTTGACAACGGCCATAACTGCAGCGATGGTCGCAGCGGGCTCCATGCTCACAGTGCTGTGGCGTCCGCGCTGTCACTGACCAGAAAAGTGCGCAAACTGATTTCCCGCCGGCGCTTTCAGGAAGGGAGGGCGGGAGTGACGGTTGGATGACGACAGTTACCCAAAACCACCCTCGACACATTTTTTTCCCCAGAAGGCATTGGGGGCTCGACCCAGAATTCCAATGGGCAGCGGGGACTGCGGGAACTGTGGGATAGCTGCCCACAGTGCACCGCTTCCAATGTCGACGCTTGCCCCGTTAGTGTGGACTCACAAAGTCGAATTACTGTCCTTAGTGTGGATACACACGTTCGACTTTGTAATATCGATTCCACATATTCGATTTAAGTAAAATCGAACTACTCTCGTAGTGTAGACATACCCTTAGGTATCAAAGACTCCTCGTTGTTTTTGCTGATACAGACTAACACTGCTACCACTCTGAAACCTATAAACTTTTAGTTATCTGTGATATACTTTGGTTGGGCTTACTACCGATCTGGGGAATAATGTACTTTGGTTTTAACTTACATAGAGAAAAGTGTTCCCACCAGGTATAGTTTCTTCTGAAATCTTTCCACAGAGTGACCTACAGAGGTAACCCTCTCCACAGAAGAGATGTACTGACTCTCCATGGAAGAGCTCTCCACAGCAGAGACATACTAAAGTAATCCTTGTTCCTTACTCATACTCAGGTTTGTATTTTCTTTTCTTTTCTATAATAAAATGTTCAGCTAATAGTTGTGGGTTTTGCTTGTTTTTAATCATGGTGTCCATTAAAGCATGGCAAACACCCCATGTGATTAAAATAGGAGTCACATCTCTGAATTGTCATTGAGAGAGCGTTATTAAGATTTGGCCTAACATTTCATGTTTCCTTAGACTACAACATTTTAATAATGTTGGGGATAAGATTTTTTGGTACTCAACTTGAAAAACCTTTTAGTACCCCACACTTTAGCAGTGGAATACCTTTTCAGGAAATATCAGAAAAGTCCCTGTTTCAGAAAGGTTCTTAAGCATGTGAGCAGTCCCAGGCCTGGTCTACACTAGGAGTTTATGTCGAATTTAGCGCCGTTACATCGAATTAACTCTGCACCCGTCCACACCATGAAGCTATTTAGTTCGACATAGAGGTCTCTTAAATTCGACTTCTGTACTCCTCCCCAACGAGGGGAGTAGCGCTAAATTCGACATGGCCATGTCGAATTAGGCTAGGTGTGGATGGAAATCGATGCTAATAGCTCCGGGAGCTATCCCACAGTGCACCACTCTGTTGACGCTCTGGACAGCAGTCCGAGCTCGGATGCTCTGACCAGCCACACAGGAAAAGCACCGGGAAAATTTGAATTCCTTTTCCTGTCTGGGCAGTTTGAATCTCATTTCCTGTTTGGACATCGTGGCGAGCTCAGCAGCACTGGCAACGATGCAGAGCTCTCCAGCAGAGATGGCCGTGCAATCTCAGAATAGAAAGAGGGCCCCAGCATGGACTGATCGGGAAGTCTTGGATCTGATCGCTGTGTGGGGCGATGAGTCCGTGCTTTCCGAGCTGCACTCCAAAAGACGGAACGCAAAGATCTATGAGAAGATCTCTAAAGCCATGGCAGAGAGAGGATACAGCCGGGATGCAACGCAGTGCCGCGTGAAAATCAAGGAGCTGAGACAAGGCTACCAGAAGACCAAAGAGGCAAACGGACGCTCTGGATCCCAGCCCCAGACATCCCGTTTCTACGAGGCACTGCATTCCATCCTAGGTGCGGCCGCCACCACTACCCCACCACTGACCGTGGACTCTGAGGATGAGATATTGTCGACGGCCACTTCCTCAGACATGTTAGCGGACGGGGAAGATGAGGAAGAAGATGAGGAGGACGAGGCAGTCGACAGCGCTTACAACGCTGATTTCCCCGACAGCCAGGATCTCTTCATCACCCTTACAGAGATCCCCTACCAACCGTCCCCAAGCGTTAACCCGGACACGGAATCAGGGGAAGGATCAGTCAGTAAGTGTTTAAAACATCTAAACATTTATTTTTTACAGAACAGGAATATTAACAATATTAACAATGGGTTTTGCATGATTACTTTGCCCTAGGCGCTTAACGGTTCAGTCCCTGGCAGTGCAACTACTAAAAAAAATCTAACAATGTCCGGTTTAGCATGATTGGTTTGCCCTAGGCGCTCTACTGTTTAGTCCCTGCCAGTGCAGCTACAGTAAAATCCTGTCTATATGTCCGGGGATAGAGCAGAAATCCTCCATGGACATCTCCACGAAGCTCTCCTGGAGGTAATTGGAAAGCCTTTGCATCAGGTTCCTGGGGAGAGCGGCCTTATTGGGTCCTCCGTAGTAGCAAACATTTCCGCGCCAGGAGACAAGCAAGTACTCCGAGATCATTGCCCTGCAGAGCATGGCGGCATACGGCCCTGGTCTTTGCAGGCTTTCCCGAAGCATCCTTTCTTTTTCCGTCTCTGAAATCCTCATCAGAGTGATGTTGCTCATGGTGACCTGCTTTGAATTAGGTAGGGGAATGTTAGTATTGGGACTGCTTGCCTGTTCCATTACAGAACTGTAACCGGCAGTTTACAGCCACGCGGTGGAGGCGGGAGAGGGGCAGCATACAGGGATCTTTCCCTGGGACAGCCGCGAGGGGGTGGGACAGGGGCAGAGTTCATGCTTGCCGGATTGCTGGCAGCAGGGACTGGCATTGCTTTCAATGTGAAAGGAGGCCAGTGCTACTATTAAAGTTTTAAGCAGCCACAAGTCTACGGCTTACCATGTCGGCCTGCTACACAAATTCCGGTGTCCTGCCCCGCTTCTCTGATGTGCACTGCAAGACCCCAGGCACTGAATGCGAAGGCCGAAAATTTGACCTTGTCCTGAGTGCGCATGTGATAGGTGCTGTGCATGGTCTTGTTCACAGAGAAAGACTATGTTCTTTGTTCACAACGAAATTTATCTTTCTGAGGAATTCACTCCCTTTTTCCCATTCCCACAGCTGCGACTGTCTCCCAACCCAGCCTGGCATCACACTCCCAGAGGCTAGCGCAGATTAGGCGTAGGAAGAAGAGGACACGGGAGGACATGTTCTCGGAACTTATGGGCTGCTCCCGAGCCCAGGCAGCCCAGCAGACCCAGTGGAGGGAGAACTTGTCCCAAATCCACCGATCACACATTGAACGGGAGGAGAGGTGGCGGCAGGAAGACCAGCTGGCGACTCAAACGCTGCTTGGACTAATGAGGGAGCAAACGGACACACTCCGGCGCCTTGTGGATGTTCTGCAGGACCGGAGGCAGGAGGACAGAGCCCCGCTGCAGTCTATCTGTAACCGCCCTCCCTCGCCAGCAAGTCCCATACCCCCCTCACCCAAAGTCCAAAGAAGGAGGGGCGGCAGAGTCCGTGAAAACTCTCACTCCACCCCTGCAGACTGCTCTACTACTAGAAGGCTCTCATTCCCCAAAATTTGACAAGTCCTTTCCTTCCCGCCTCACCCAAGCCCCCGTCCAAGTTTCACACCCCAGTTTCATGTGTAGTTGCTAATAAAAAATACGTTTCTGTTAATTACTGTTTCCATCATGTTCTTTTAGAGGAGAGTCTGTCTGAAGGGGGGGAAGGGGGTTGGTAATTGGACAGGACAGTCACCTTTACCAGGGTACAGAGGCGGGGGCAGGTTCAGCAGCAGGGCACACACACATTGCAATCACTAGTTACCCTGGTCAGTCTGGGAGGTGGTTTTAGTGTTCTGTGGTGGGTGGGGGGTAGGGTTACCATACGTCCGGATTTCCCAGGACATGTCCGGCTTTTTGGTTGTTAAATGGCCGTCCGGGAGGAATTTTTAAATATCTAAAAACGTCCGGGTTTTTCGATATTTAAAAATCCCTCCTGGCCGGCCGGCATATGGACGTATGGTAACCCTGCCGGAGCAAGCCTCTGAGCACCCGTCCCAGGGACTGCAGGGCTCAGAGAGATTCTTCGCCGAGGAGCTGCTAGGGGTTCTGTTGAGCTCGGCGCCACACTCACAGCTGGGCGCTCCTTGAGCCCGGCCCCATCCAGTGTCCCCCAGCCCCAGCCCTGGGTGGCGAGTGCCAAGGCCCTGACACGCTGCCCTGCCCGAGCTGCAGCCGCGCCGGGGAGTGTCCGAGTGCTGAAGGCAGCGCTGGAGCCGACGGGGCTGCCGGAGGACGAGGCGGAGCCGGCCCCGCACCAGCGGGCTGAGCGGGGAGTTGTCCCGGGAGAAGTTTCCCTAGGCGCCCAAGCCCGTAACCTCCCTCCGTGCGGCGCCGCCAGCATGGGCGGCCTCGGGCTCCCGGCTTTCTGCCGGCCGGAGCGGAGCCTGCAGGGAAACTTCTCCCGGGACAACTCCCTGCTCAGCCCGCTGGTGCGGGGCCGGCTCCGACACATCCTCCGGCAGCTCCAGCGCTGCCTGCAGCCCTCGGACACTCTCCGGCGCGGCTGCAGCTCGGGCAGGGCAGCGCGTCAGGGCCGAGCCCTCACAAAGGAGGCTGCCTGGCGGGGGGAGGGGGGGGGAAGAGAAACGGGGGGTTTCCTCCCCTCCCCTCCGGCTGCCGCATCGCGCCCGCCAAGACTGCAAGTGGGACAAGGGAGCGTCCCACAGCCACGGCAGGAGGGAGGGAGATTCCTGGAGTGGCGGACCCTGCAGCCCCTAGGGCCAGGTGCAGCTCCCCAGCGGGAGGGGTTGCACCAGTCACTTGGGGGGGGGCGGGGTTTCCACTCCCTGGTACCCCACACAAGTGAAGAGCAACTCTCCCCTCCCCCCTTCAGTGAAGCAAGGGCAGGGGGTAAATTTAAAACTGGATCCTGCCACATCTTGTGCGGTGTGGGACCAGCCCTCTGCCCCTCCGCTGTCTGAACAGAGAATATGGTGGGGGCAGTTAGGGTGGGGGGTCTCAGGAGGGGGCAGTCAGGGCACAAGGAGCAGGGAGGCTTAGATAGGGGGTGGGGTCCTGGGGGGCAGTCAGGGGCAGGGGTCCCAGGAGGTGGCAGTCAAGGGACAAGGAGTGGGGGGGTTGGGGGTTCTGAGGGGGGCAGTCAGGGGGTGGGAAGTGGGAGGGAGTGGATGGGGTGGGGCTAGGGCGGGGCTCCCCCCGTCCTCTCTTTTGATTGTTGAAATATGGTAACCCTAGATTTGATACTAAATTGTTTGTGGTCTTGTGTCTCCATACCACACACAAAAAAGGCCAATTTTTCAGTGGCATGCCCTCTTTTGCAGATAGTGTATGCTAGGAATGAGTTAGGGGTGAAGAGGAAAGACTCCTGTAGAAACACCCCCTCCCCACACACACACACACACAAAAGGCTGCACTTCAGTCATGCATTTACCTCTATTTTTTATTTAGTGTATACCTTACATGATGTCCTTATTAAAATTGATATTATAAAAGTAAATCCATCATGAAGTGATTCACATCTACAAATCTTTTTGCCATTACACACTTCAAATACACCTTTCATCAACAGAGTATCACTACACCATTCTTAAAAAATATATACGCTTAAAAACAATGCACGTAGATTAAGAGCTTTAGTTTGCTTATGAGAGGAAGGTAAAGTTATAATTCCTATACAATACTTGTGCTTGCATTGTCTGTTCACCCATTTTACAGCATTGACTAAAGTTAATTGAGGATCTAAGTGAAATGACAAGTAAATATCTTAACATCACAAATTAGTTTAAAGAAATCAAGTTAAAAGGTAAAGGCATTTGTAAAAATATTCAGTCACGTGCCAATCTTGCAAACCTCTCTCCATAACTCCAATCTCCCTTTGACAAATTATAGTTACGGGAGAAATTGAGAGAGAACAAGGCAAAATGACCAAAGTTAACACTTCAAACTAGAGTACTAAAATTAGTAATGACAAAATTCATTTTTCCCAAAGCTGCCTCAAACCAAAGAAAGTTCATACTACCTGTCAAATTTACTAATTTTTGATTAATGTTTATACACTGTACCAAATTTGAAAAGGCCATGCTTTTGCATGGACACACCTTTAGATAAGACTATAGTTAGAATTCAAGGATTTGATTTTTGTTGACAAGCATCCATTATACCATATATGCACAAATTGATGATTAAATATCTCCATCGATAACTGAAATGCAGAGATGGAGAAAGTAAGAAAGACACTGCTTGAAAACTTATTAGAATTTGATTTAAGGCTCTTTACTTTTGGGAAAGTAGGAACCTATACAAGAAGGATGGACTAAACCAAAATGGAAACAGATGGCTTGTATGTAAAATTAAAAAGGTTGCAGAGGATCTAAGGGCTGGTGGAAAGCAGAAAGGTGAGTAGGAAGCACACGATTTGGGAGAAGACATCCCTTAGGAAAGAGTTAATTATAGACTAGTAAAGAAGTTAGGAAAGACGTTCATAAACTACAGGTAGGAGCTAGTGAGAAACAGTCAAATGTAAAAGAGTCCCATTTAAATAGTACATATAAAGGCAAGCAACTGAACATTGACAAAATACAACTGCCACAAGTCTAAACACTAAGAGGGTAAACTAGAGTGCCTGGCATTAAATGAGGATATTGATATAACAGGCATCAAGGAAACTTGGTAGAATGAGGATAATCAATGGGACGCACTAATACCAGAGTACAAAATATACAGGAATTAGAGGAGGTTGTGCCGGTGGGGTGAGCGACACTACATGTGAAAGAAGGCAGAGTCAAAGTAAAAATCTTAAATGAATCAAACTGTACCATAGAATCTATGGATGGAAATTCCATGCTTGAACAATAAGAGTATAGCAGTAGAAATATATTACCAAGCACCTGACCAGGGTGGTGATTGTGAAATGCTCAGGGAGACTAGAGAGACTACAAAGGCTGAAAATGCAATAATAATGGGGAATTTCAACTATCCTCATAGTGACTTGGTATGTGTCACCTCAAGAACGGATGCAGAGATAAAGTTTCTAGACTGCTTCTTAGAGCAGCTTGTCCTGGAACTCACAAGGGCAGAGGCAATTCTTGATTAAGTCCTAATGGAATGCAGGATCTGGTACGTTTACATCTTGTAAGTGAACTGTTCAGTAATAGACATCATAACATAATAAATTTAACATCCTTGTAGGGGGTAAAATGGCAAAAAAACAACAACAAAAAACCCATCATAGTAGCACTTAACTTCAAAAGGGGAACTAGGCAAAAGTGAGAAAGCTAATTAAACAGACATTAAAAGGAACAGTCACAGGGGTGAAAAGCCTGCAAACTGCCTAGAGACTATTTTAAAACACCATAATACACACTCAAACTAAATGTAACCTCCCAACCAAAAACAGTAGAAAGACCAAAATACCTTACCACGGCTAAACAGCAGAGTAAAAAGGTGGTTAGAGGCAAAAAGGCATTCTTTTAAAAATAGAAATCAGATCCTAGTGAGGAAAATAGAAAGGAGCATAAACTCTGGCAAGTCAAGTGTAAAAGCATACTAAGGCAGGCCAAGGGAGAATCTGAATAGCAACTAGCTAAGGACACTAAAACTAAGAGCGCAAAAAACAACCCACGGGGATTGATCACTCAAAATTGATGTGCTCTGTTCATTTCCTCTGAAGCCTCACTAGTCACTGCCAGAAGACAGGATACTGAGATAGATGGACCTTTGATATGACCCAGTATGACCGTTCTTATGTTCATGTGATGTTGACAACGTTTTGTAACTGTTCAAACTTTCGAATCTCACTGTCACTAAATAATTATTGTCCAACCCTCCCCATTGTCTGCATGACATCCCCACCATAATTTCTTGCAACCTAGCCTAGCTACAGTTAATAGACACAGAGCCTAGCTACAGTTAATAGACACAAATTCCAAGACCAGAAGGGACCATTGATCATTTAGTCTGATCTCCTGTGTAACACAGGCCATAAATCTTCCTTGATATAATTCTTAGAGCATGTCTTTTAGAAAAAAATTCAAGCTTTATTTTAAAATTGTCTGTGATGGAGAATCCACAATGACCCTTGGTAAATTGTTCCAATGGTTAATTATTCTCACCATTAAAAAGTTGCACCTTATCTCCAGTCTGAATTTGTCTAACATCAACTTCAAGCCACTGGATCATGTTTACCTATCTCGGTTAGACTGAAGACCCCATTATTAAATATTTGTTCCCCATGAAGATATTTATACACTAATCAAGACACACCTTAGCCTTCTCTTTGTTAAGCTAAATAGACTGAACTCTATCATTATACTGAATGTTTTCTAATCATTTACTCATTCTTTCACAAGTTGATAGAAAATGGCTAATTGTGTGATGAACTAAATGCATGTTTTGTGCATGCACCAAAAGGAAGCTCATTTATATAGGTCAGTGCTATCAGCAAGTTGAGCTGAACTCGCACTACACTGATCTCTCATGAATGGCCCACACTTGAAGACAGTTGCCTACAAATGCCAAGGAGCCTTTATGGGGTAAGAACTGAGTTGTCTGGGCAGCTTACCAGCAACAAATGGTAAAATAAAATGCAGAATCCTTTGGCCTTTTGTTTGAGCTAGAAGCTCCAGTTTACCTTCCACACTACAGATGCAAGTAATTTTTACAAATAATTAAGTTTTTCTGTGTGTTTACATGCTTAACATATTTTCCTGTTTCATTTAGCTATTTTTTCAAGTGTTTCTAACTGAGAACAATAGAGACAAGGCATTTGCTAAAACAAGCAACAATCTGTAAAGTAGTCAGTTTGTTTTTAAAATTATCTTCAAGAACATGAAGTGCAAATCACTAACCCAGTTTATAGGAGCACCATATGGGAGTTCAGCTGTACTCAGATACAAGTTTCAGAAATATGCAGACAAATTTTGTAGCAGAGTAAACCCATGAAAGGCTTTTGTGTCCAAACACAAAAGATTTTAACAAAACAATTTGTGGTCACACCTAGCCTGAGTTACAGTGCTTTCATTTAACCACCAAAACTGTAAACAGAGCTCAGAGAAGGCTTAGTAACATATTACAGTATGTCACTAATTTACCCTGGGAAATTTATCATGTGATTAAATCCCTTAATGCGGTCACATTACATGACTATACCTGTAAACAACCTTGTTTTCAGGTGGGCTTATGCAGTAAAATATGATTCTAATCAAAGCACCATCATCCCCAACATATTTGAAATATTAATGATCTGTGTAGTATTAGATACCTTAGACAAATCTAAAAGCAATGTTATTTTTTTTTTTAAATGTAGCAGCATGTAGTTTTAAATAGATGCATTGGGAGCTAAAAGAGACACCAAAACTAAAGTTACAAATGCTCAGTGAACTGTTGACCAAAAGTTGTCATATTATGATTCTAAATTAGGTCAGTGACAACTAGAAAAAGCTATTAGAAATTAATCTGAGACAGACATTTACATTTCCAAATATGAACTCAGTATAAATAAATAAAAAATGGCATCAACACAATACAAGTGAAAGCTATTGTGTGTGTTTTAAGTTACCAAATGAACACACATTTTTCTAAGAGAAGGGAAGGAAACTTGTTTCTAGGACCTGGTGGCATTTCTGATCTCATGTTTCACGAAATTGTCATAGTTACTGTGTTGAATATTTTATTTTGGATTGTATGATTTTCCATACTCCTGCTAGTTTAACTTTACATATGACAGGACTCTCAAAACAAATCAATCAGTTTCAAGACATGGTCTCATGGACTCATTCAGTAATAATCTCACCTCAGGTAGCGTTGCCTCAGTTGTAAAGACTGGCAGGTTATTCCAGACCTGTGGCAAATATCTAATCTACAGTGCCCCAGGGGGAAAAAAAAAAGAGAGGCACCCACGGACAGGCAAGAAGTTACAACCTCCCTAACCAATTTTATTGTTCGACAAATTATCTCAATCAAGGTCTTCTTTGTGTAAACTAATACATAAGCTTTTGCAAGAAAGAAGTTATGATCCAATCAATGATCCTTCTTCTCTTCTCAATCAGGGAAACATCTAATGTTTGTTTTGCAAAGCAGAAGTCTTTTTTTTTTTACGGTATTTTCTTCTATTAGAATTTCACCAATTATGTTCAAGGCTTCTCTCTCAGAAAATACCAAAGAAAGTAAGACTGCCTAAGGCAACTGCCAATGACAAATGGAAGCACACAAACCTTCCAGGACTTGTGATGGATATGCTGTTCTGGATACCCCAAACAAAAATATTCACTGTTTTGAATTTGAACTGAAGTTTTAGTTGCACATTTTAGATTATCCAACATTCCTTAAATTAGTTTGCTTTCTTCTAATCATTTTGCAGTCAAGAGCAATGATCTTGGTGAAATTTCATGTAATAAGCAGTAAATATTTAGTATTCAGCAAATACATTGCTATACATAGTACAGTGTGCATGTACAAAGTGAATGCATACTTGCATGATATAGCTTAAAAGCATTGCTCAAGTCCTGTGCTTTCAATTTTAGTTCATATGTTGGCCTCTCCACTATAGGGTACTGAATGTCTTCCCCTCTAATTATCGAGACTTTTTGTAAGCATTAATTTCTCCATAACATGGTATTAAACATGAGAATTAATGCTGATTTTTAAAATAGTCCTCATGCAAATTGCATTCAACGCGGACATATGAAACACTCTGGCTTGACTGCGGATTGCCAGGCCACCCTGTCAACCCTCTCCAGGCCATCAAGGACTAGAAGACTCCCACCCCAACTGTAGAGATGTACTGTAAAGAAAGTCTCCTTCAGGCCTATTCAGCCAAGGAAGATTAATGTAATATGCGGGAGGGAAGGAAAGTGCTGTCACCACTGATAATTTTTTAAACGATTGTTAGTCTCTTGTGCATGTGTTATTGAGAAAGACTATTGTTTAATTGGTGCATGTGCACATGCATTTTAGTCTATATTTTCCTACTTACAGCATTCTTCAGGAGACATGACAAAGTGTATACACAAGGATGATATACAAGTATTTGTTATTAAAGCTCAAACTTTTCATACTGTTCGCCTTGTTAACTCTTTTCACTCCTGTATTGACTGCACCAGGGGTGGCCAACCTGTGGCTCTGGAGCCACATGTGGCTCTTCAGAAGTTAATATGTGGCTCCTTGTATAGGCACCAACTCTGGGGCTGGAGCTACAGGTGCCAACTTTCCAGTGTGCGGGGGGGTGCTCACTGCTCAACCCCTGGCTGTGCCACAGGCCCTGCCCCCACTCCACCCCTTCCCACTCCCTCCTCTGAGCCTGCAGTGTCCTTGCTCTCCACCCCCCTCCCCCAGCCTCCTGCACGCCACAAAACAGCTGATCGGGAGGTGCGGGGAGGGAGGGGGAGGCGCTGATCAGCAAGGCTGCCAGTGGGTGGGAGGCGCTGGGAGGGGGGAGCTGATGAGGGGCTGCTGACTTATTACTGTGGCTCTTTGGCAATGTACATTAGTAAATTCTGGCTCAGGTTGGCCACCCCTGGACTACACAGTTAAATCTGATCACACTCCTAACTCGTTCTTCCAAAGTCAAGTGTCATTTAGTTGTTGCTTAGCATAAGCTAAACAGGAGAGAGAAAATTATGGTTGCAAATAATTCTCTTGTAAGTACATTTTGGCATTGTAATATTTACTTGGAGAGAAATTCTGGCCGTAGCTTCATGGGTGCCGAGAATCCCAAGAGCTGAAACACCCAGGCTGAGCTGCACAGAAGAGAGGTAGTGGGTGGGATCGAGAGGGGACTGTGCATGTTATGCTTATACCCCATGCATCAGGGAGAAACTGCACAGGCTCTCACTGCAGCAGAACACAGGAGTTGGGACCAGACTGCCAACACATTGACTGGCTCTTGCTCTCCAGTAGATTCTTGGAAGCTACTGGAGTGTGTCTCTTGCTTCCATGGGAAAGATTATTCACCCCTTTCCGTTATCACCTCGGTGTCCAGCTACCCAGGCTGGTCACAGGTAAGTAGACTTGTCCCTTGGCAATGTGTGCTTTACGAACTACTTTGATAAGTACATAGTTAGGATTGCTTTAAAATAATGGACACTGGTCCTGTCCATGATAAGTGCATTCACTTAGATTATACAAGCAGCAAAGAGTCCTGTGGCACCTTATAGACTAACAGACGTATAGGAGCATGAGCTTTCGTGGGTGAATACCCACTTCACCCACGAAAGCTCATGCTCCTATACGTCTGTTAGTCTATAAGGTGCCACAGGACTCTTTGCTGCTTTTACAGATCCAGACTAACACGGCTACCCCTTTGATACTTAGATTATACAGTATCTGGAGATCTGTAGCCAATATCATTAAAATACTATATTTAGTTTGTACAGGACAACTTTACTAGTCCCAAGTACTGTTCTGGATGAATCTTGGGAATGTTACAATGAGGCAATAATGTTGCTTCAACAGGGTAGTGACTATGCACGTACGTTGCTTGGTTACTGCAACTAAGTGTTGCATTTTTAGAATAAACAAAGGAGTTTATATATCATAAAAATGGTACTTAACTGAACAGTTTTTCTTAGAAGTTCCCCTCCTTTTTGAACAAAAACACACACTCATCAAAATAACGTATGGTAAATGAAGATTCATGTAAGCAGTGAAGTGTGTTTCTTCAGGGAGTAAAGAGAATTTCTGCTGTTTGGGAAGTCGGGCAAGACAATTCCAGACTTTCAGAGCTGAAAGGGCAAATATGTGTATTCCAAGTACAGAAAATGCTAACCATTAATCCATTATCATCTGTTTCCATGAGAAGAACACAGTCCTGGAGCCTTCTGCAAATTTAGTTAGATTGCAGAACTCAGAAGAATCTCAACTATTTCCTTGATCAGATAACCTTACTATATTAGAATCCACAGTACGAGTGAGTCCACAGGAAGGAGTGTAGAAATACTAGACCAGCTTGGCTGAAGTGTCATTGAAATTGAGGATAGAAAAGGATTATGCATACCCAATTGTACAAACTTCAAACCAGACTGCCTTGGCCCAGGCCAGAATTACCACATCGGGCTTCCGAATTTTGCCATCCTCAAAGCCTTGCTAAGAGAAAACAGTAAAGGAAGTGAGAGTATTTGTTTCTTCGTGCAATTTTATATAATTGTAGTGTAAAAAGTCTATATTACAGCTGTTGATCAGCCAAGATATTTGAGTGAACAGTTTCCTACATTAATAGTGAGGAAGCAGGAGATATGGTATTTCCAGGCAGGGATCATTGCCAGTAGTCTTTGCGTCCTCTTTCTGTTCAGAGTCAGTATTCGTTGGCATTCAGATCATGCTTTAAAAGTCTGGGAGCAGGAGGTTGTGGTGTTTAGATGCTGCATGTGATTATTAGAACTGGGAGCACTGGCTGTTGGGAGTCTGAAAGGACAGGAAACAGGAAGGAGGGGGGAGGAGTTGAGGAGGCTGAGTGAGAGTTACAGAGTGTGCAGCTACAGCTTGGTAAAGAGATTTCCACTGTAAATAAAGTTCTGTTGAAGTTTGTTAATACCTTGCCTGGGTGATACAACATTTTGGCGACGAGGATGGGATCTTCTGCCTCTGAACCCACCTGCACCCTTTCTGCAAAGCCCAGGTGAGCCTCCAATTGCTTTTACTGTCTGGATCCATATGTTTGAGACTTATCTGCTTGCAATCAGTGCTACAAAGATTTCTGAAGTAAGAAAGCGTGCTCTGCTAATCCACTGCCTTGGAGCAGAAGGGCAGCGTATATTTTACACTTTTCCCCTTGCAGATGATAAATATGAGACTGCACTCACTGCATTAAAGAACTTTTTTGTGCCAAAAGTGAACGTAGTAGCTAATCACTACAGATTTCGCCAGCATGAGCAGAAACCAGGGGAGACTATAATGCAGTATATGGCTTCCCTGAGGAGTCTGATTGTAACTTGTGACTTTGGGAATATGGCAGATGAGATGATTAGAGACCAGCTCATTGAGAAAACAACCATGCTTCATGTAAGAGAACACTTACTTCTAGAACCACAATTTACACTAGAAAAAGCAATAACCATTGCTAATCAGATTGAGTCAGCTACAGCTGAAGCCAAAATAATGAGCAAGGGTACAGGAGGCCCAGTCCAGGCTGTGACTCCTTTGCAGAAAAGTCCACTATCACTGCAAACAATTGCAAAAGGAAAACTAATGAAAAGCCACTGAATCAGCAAATGCAAAATACAGTAAAAGCATGCTTTCGCTGTGGATCCCCACAACATCTTGCAAGCTACACAGGATGTCCAGCAAAAGTAGCTCAGTGCAATCATTGCAAAAAGATGGGGCATTTTGCTAAAGTATGTCGCAGTAGCCAGTTCAATCAACAGGTGCATGCAGTTACAATACCAGATGTTACTGTGCTGAGTGTAGACAAAATCACTACTGCACATATTCCAGAACAGATAAAGTGCACTGTAAATGTTTCTGCCATACCCTCAGGCAAATCACACTCTATTCAGCTAATGTTGGACACTGGCTCAGCAGTATCTAGACCACCTGATTCCATCTATTTGCATTACTTTAAAGATGTGCCTCTTACTGAACCCAAACTTCACTTATTGTGCTATTTGAAAAACCATATTCCAGTACATGGCTGCCTGCCAGCAATAGTTACTTTTGGTGATTGCTGTGTAACTGCGGAGTTCTACATTGTCCACAAAGGCACTCCTATCTTTGGCAAAGATTTATTAGCTGCTTTAAATCTCAGGGTAGTTAATGGACGAATTGATCTTCCTCAGCAAAGCACTCTTGCAGTACACACACCAGTTTCAGCTGGGACCCAACTCCAGGTTGAGGAGAAACTCGGCTGTGCTTATGGGTTTCTGCATAAAGTTAAAATGCGGAATAATGTGATGCCTGTACGACAAATTACGGCGCTTACCATTTTCAGTCAGGGAAGCTGTTTCAGAGGAACTTAGAAAACTTGTTCAAAAGGACATTATTGAAGAGATTAACTCCTTGGAATGGGTTTCACCTATAGTAGTGACGCAGAAGAAGGGTGGAGACATTCACCTTTGTGTGGACTTAAGGGAGCCAAATAAAGCTATTGTGATTGACAGCCATCCTCTTCCTCACAGAGAAGTAATATTTGCAGAACTCCATGGAGCAAAGATGTTTTCTACTCTTGATTTGCAGAGTGCATACCACCAGGTTATGTTGCATGAAGATGGCAGAGACCTCACAGCATTTATTACACGAGGGACTATTTCATTTTAAACGTGTTCCATATGGTCTCACATCAGCCCCAAGTGCCTTCCAAAAAATGATGTCATTGATTCTGAAGAATCAACATGGAGTTCAGTGCTATTTGGATGATATTATTGTGTTTGGAAATACTACTGAGGAGCATGACAATAACCTGCAGTCTGTACTAAATTGCATCAGCAAAGCAGGCCTCAAGCTCAATAGGTTCAAATGCAAATTTAGACATACTGAACTCTCCTTTCTGGGGCATACAATTTCACAGGCTGGACTAAAACCTGATCCAGATCATATCCTGGTAATTTCAAATGCTCCTCCTCCAACAGATTTGCAAACCTTACGTTCATTTTTGGGTCTTACCTCCTGGTATGCAAAATTCGTTCCCAATTATGCTTCTGTCATTGAACCGTTACGAGAATTACTACGGAGAAGTTCAACCTTAGTGTGGACAATGGATGCACAAGCTAGTTTCGAAAGGGTGAAAGACTTGATTGTCCATAGTCCAGTACTTGCACTATTCAGTCCCGCATTGCCCACAATTGTAACTACTGATGCTTCTGATTATGGACTTGGGGCTGTCCTCACACAACTTCATGAGGACAACACTGAGAGGACTGTTGCATTTGCTTCAAGGACACTAAGTAATGCTGAGAGAAAATATTCTACAGTCGAAAAAGAAGCACTTGCTTGTGTCTGGGCTACTGAAAAATGGAGAACTTACCTGTGGGACCACACATTCAAGTTGCGCACAGACCACAGCCCTTTGACGACGTTGCTCACCATGAAAGGACTGGGAAGAGCAGGATATCGTATTGCTAGATGGTCTGCAAGACTACTCTCTTTCAATTATGAACTGGAATATAAGCCTGGCAACGAAAATGTGGTAGCTGATTGCCTTTCTTGCCTGCCTTTGCCTTCACCAGATGGTCCACCGGAGGATGAGGATGTTGTAGTTGCGCTTATTACAAGCGCTCTTACTGCAGTTACAAGAGAACAATTTCAAGCTGCTTGTTCAGCGTGTCCAATTCAACAAAAATTACGGGAATTTCTGACAAAGAGATGGCCCAGTAACCCTAAAAACCTTGACCCAGTTTTGCTGCCTTATTTTAGAGTTTGGGATGAATTTTCTTTGCTCGATGGCTGTGTGCTACGAGGTACAGACCGGCTACTTGTGCCAGAAGAATTACAGTCAAAACTCATACACCTGGCACACGATACTCATCAAGGAATTGTCAGAACCAAACAACGACTACGGGATCTGTATTGGTGGCCAGGGATGGACTCTCAAACTGAAGCACTCAAAATCCTGTGTCACTTGCCAAATGCACGATAAGACAGCAGTGACATGTACCCCTCCATTACAGCCTGTTCCTCTTCCTGAATCTGCATGGGAAAAAGTGGCGATTGACATTGTAGGACCCTTTGATACTGCTCCAATTGACTGTCGTTATGCCATCACTTTAATAGACTATTTCAGCAAATGGCCTGAGGCAACGTTTACATCGCAAATTTCTTCTGCTACAGTAATTAAGTTCCTCTCTTCAGTTTTTAGCCGGGAAGGTAACCCCAAAGAACTGGTTTCAGATCATGGTAGTCAATTTACTTCCCTGGAGTTTGAAACTTTTCTAGCAGAGAGGAACATTTTACACAGAAGGTCATCCCTATATTACCCTCAAGCCAATGGGGAAATCGAACAGTTTAACAGAAGTTTGAAAGAGAGTTTGCAAACAGCTAAACTGGAAGGGCGATTGTGGATACCCTTCACTACTGATTTCTTGCAAGCATACCGGGCTACACGACATGCCACAATGCAAAGATCACCCGCAGAGTTACTGCATAGGAAACAGCTGAACACTAAACTGAACATTGCTGGATTCTTAAAGACACGACCTGATGCCCCAAACAAGGATGATGTGAGAAAGACAGTTGAACAGAACCAAGCAAAGTCTAAGGCTTTCACAGACAAACGGCGGGGTGCTAAGGAACCAAAGTTTGAGTGTGGTTCCTTTGTTAGAATATGAAAACCTGGAATCTTACACAAAAGGGACCATAAATTCACAGCTCCTCTTAAAATCATAGAGAAGAAGGGACCTTACACCTTTCGACTTTCTGATGGGCGGGTATGGAATGCTTCTTATCTTGCACCTGCCTATGCACCAAGAGGAGATTATGCCAACACCCAGTCTGCATTGGATGACTTCACAGTAGAACCAACACAACAAGACATTGCACTGGAACCGGGGCTTGGGAGACAGCCTGTCAGACTCAGACGACCACCTGCCTGGACTAAAGACTATGTTATGTAGTATCTACAGTGTTTTCAGTGTAATATTCCTGCCAACAGTATAGTATCTTGTTTCATATTTGTTCCTGTGGTTAGAACAACAATGTTTATTTTAATTTGGAAAGTTTCTTAAGAGAGGAGGGGATGTGGTGTTTAGATGCTGCATGTGATTATTAGAACTGGGAGCACTGGCTGTTGGGAGTCTGAAAGGACAGGAAACAGGAAGGAGGGGGGAGGAGTTGAGGAGGCTGAGTGAGAGTTACAGAGTGTGCAGCGACAGCTTGGTAAAGAGATTTCCACTGTAAATAAAGTTCTGTTGAAGTTTGTTAATATCTTGCCTGGGTGATACAACAGAGGTTGAGCGTGGGTAAAAAAGAGCCATATTTTTGAACTGCAAGGATTTGGGAGGTTCCATTTTTTGTACAAAAAAACTGACAAGAAAAATTTTAGTTTTTGTGGTTGTAAATTTTTCACAAGAGTTCAATGTAATCAAAAAGCCATCTTCAGTCAAAGTTCCAATGGAAATTTTTTCACCATCTGTTATGTTAAAACTTTTACTTGGCTTAGCCAAAAGTCTCATGGAAGAACAAATGTTAACTACATTTGTGTTTTACATATGTATTTTTTTCACAGCAGCCCAAGCTTTGTTGGAATATAATGCAGACAAACTACTGAAACAAAAGCAAACACTCTACATATATAAATAAAACTTTGTCAGGGCAACTTCTGAGACATACAGAAAAATCAGGATTGTGGGCTTGTTTGTTTTAAGCCTCAAATCACTCCAATAGCTCCTCCTCCTCCACTATATCAAGTATGAACTTCTTGCAGCTATTCAGTGCCATGAAGATAGAGTATTACTCTAATCTTAGTTTACCTTGAGCTTTCTGATCTGACTCATACTGTACCAGGTTGACCCTAATCTAACATTGACTTTGGTGGAGATACTTCTGGTTTACTACAGTATGAGTATGATATTCAGACCCCCTGTGTCTTGCAAGTCCCTACCCCCTTTACTTCTCTAATGGCACCTCAGAGCCCCATCTGTCCACTCATCAAGTTACCATCAGTACTTTCTCTCCCCACAAATCTCACTATACACTTTTTCTAAGCTGGTCTACAAAGTCATACCTCTCAAGATGCACTTTGTCAAGATAGGACCAGTTCCAGAACCACATTCAAACACACCAAAAGATGATCTATTTACAGGACAATGAAAAACCTTCTTGGGGCAGCAGGGGGAAGAGAGGTCAGTTTAATAATAAGCAAATACCCAATAAAACCCTCCAAAAAACGACCCTAAAAATTCACAGAGTTAAAAAACAAACAAACTTCCCAGAAAGTGGAGAGATGTTTCTCTTTAGAGAAGCAGCCACCTACCTGTTCCGACTATCATGACTGGGTCCAGCCCCTTCGGCTTCCTATCCTCTCAATCCCTGAAGGAACTACTCTTCTGGATATCAAGCTCCCCCTACTCAGACAGACATTGACTGTTTTTAAATATGGGAAATGAGGACACGCAAGAGTCAGGACCGTGAGGGCTCCCATATCACAGAAGTCTACACAAAGCAAGTCAGAGACATGGGTTTTATTTATGGTTTTTAAAAAAGGTGTTCCCCACTGTGCTATGCACTAGGCTTTGCAGAATAGCCACATGCACTATTAGTGTAACTCCACTCTACTATTTGGTTAACCCATTTGGATCAGTGGCAATGTCTTCTCACTGTGAAGTGCTGTCAAATCAATACATACTTTAAAAGGATAATTCTCTATTTTTTAAGTTCTGTATGAAAATGTATGCACAATGTGTGACATTCTGTACCTTCGGGGAGCACCCTGTAACCCCCATATTCCTCATTTTTATATAATCATGATCTTACTTATAAAGCATGCCTTATAAGGTGTCAGGGGAGAGGTCATGATCTGCTGCAATTCATTTTTCTATCCATATATGTATATCATTAATGCATATGAAGTTATGAGAATTGTGTTGTATGGTGGTCACTAAAACGTGCTGTAAGTTGGGGAATCAGCCAGATATTAGCTCCACAGAGGCAACAGCAAGGAAAGTAGCCAACACCCAGGCAGGGTGTCAATCAACCCATCATCATCAACAACCATTGTCCAGCAAAGGAGATACAATGCAATGACTCATCTGCATGAGGCCACACCAGGGGAATTGCTCAACCTTGCCTAGAGACTCAGCAATGCACCCAGACATGCCTGGACTTGTGTTTTCTAAGCACATGGACTGAGGGTATAAAACTGAACATAAGGGGCCCATGCTGGGCCTTTCTTCTTCACCCACCTACACTGCAAGCAACAAGGACACTCTGAAGACTCCAACTGAGGGGCCTGGCCCAAATGTCAAGGGTGAGATCTGTATACTATGGAGTGCAATATCCAGTGGGGTGAGAAAAAACTGCTTAATCTAGATGTTGCCCAGTCTAATAGGGTTGAGACTTTAGACTGCGTGGTTATATTTTCCTTTCTTTTGGTAACTGACTTTTTACATATCACTTGATATCACTTAAATTCTACCTTTTGTAGTCAAATTGGTTTAATCTTTTATCTCTATCAGTGAGTTTGTATGAAATGTGTGACAAATCTGCTCAGGTTTTGCAATGGCTGGTATATGTCCACTTTCCATTGATGAAGTGGTGAACCAATAAATAAATCTGCATTGCTCATCCTGAGCAATACAAGACCGTGTAATTCCTGAGGTACAGTGCTGGGAACTGGAGGGATTTAGCTCTGGTGCCTTTCTCTGTGTGATTCATGAGTGTCTCTGGGAGCATTCATGCAATCTAGCTGAGTGTTGGGTCTCCATATGTTGTTATCACTCAGCACAACCGCACCTGGAGGGGTTTGCTGCTGGTAACTATCAAGGCATTGTGAGAGACAGCCCAGGCTGGAGAGAGTTCTGGGGGCACAGCAGTCCCACAGTCCCAGGTTGCACCCTGGGGATCCCGTCACACAGTAAATAAGCTTACACTGTCTCTCTCTCTTTGCCTAAGTATTATCTATCATTCCCAGTTAATACTGTAGGTATTTTGGTGCAAAAGTCATTTCATTTCTAGAAATGTAAAAGTGCAAAAAAGCATCTCATTAATTTTAAGTTCAAGTTGTGTTTAGAAACAAAAAAAGAATGTAAAAAAAACAAAAAAACAAAAAAAAAACACCTCATGAATGTAAGCTCACTTATGCCAAGTTTCAACTTGAAGAATAGTTTTCTGGAAAAAAGGGAATGACTTTAAACACCTAATTGCTTTATGAGATACTCTGTCCCATCATACAAGTAAATGCTTAATTTTTTTTTCTTTTGGAAAACTGACAGTGCAATTATTTCCCCAAAAGTAAATTTGAGACCTAAAGACACTAAATTTTCTGCAACAAACTCATATTTTGAGCATTGGAGATTTCTTAATTTTCTAAAACCTAAAAGATTTAATTGACAAGAGAAGCAATTATGTGGATTTTTCTGTAATTTTGCCTTTTACTTCCCACAACAGCTTTTAGTCTGGCATGTGGCTCCTGCTCACATAGATGGCTCTGACTTTCATCAAAAATTGTTTGATCGATTGTTACCCTGTTCTTTTAGGCAGGCCACGTCTCAGAAACACAAGAGCTTTTAATGACTCTGAAAGTCTTATGACCAGCATTCATTCACTTAATAGCAATCTTTATTTGCTTTCTTTCATATATTGGTTCATCATCAGAATCCTTATCTGTCTAGCCTGCAAGTCTCCAATAATGAATGATGTCTATCATTCACGTCAACTGACAGTGACAATGGGTAGCACAGTACTTGCATCTACAGTTCAGCTTTCCTAGCAGTCCTCTGACAGGTCCTTGAAGGTCAGCTCCAGTTTAGTCACAAGCCTTCACCTTTTTGCAGTCCCCAGTTTCCAAAGATTTTGGAAATGAGGTCAGTTCCTGCTCAGTTCCTTTTTGTCTCATTCAGCAAAGGATGTCCTTTCAGCCTTCAAGACAACTTGAATTGTCTAGGCTCTACTTACTTCACCTGCAAAATTTCAATGCCAGAAAAATATAAAGCTTTTTTTCCCCATCACACCACCACTTATTCTTCTTAAATTACAACTTTTAGGAATAAAGAGCATAAGAATTACCAGACTAATGAGGCCAACTGTACATCTAGTGCAACATCCTGTCTTTCATTTGGTTCAAAGGAAGGTTATTAGACTCCCATAACGAAAAGTGAGGTAACAAAAAGCCCATGAGCAGTTTCTTCAATACCCAAGTAATTAGTACTTGGTTTGTGACCTGAAGCATGACCTTTGTCACCTCTAGTGCTCCTTTAACAAAACACCTTAAAAAACATTATTTCTCCCTGACAATTTTAGTTCAATGTCCTTGAAACGCCTCTCCAGCTTCTCCACCTCTTCGTAACTCCTCTATGGAGATGACAGAGTAACAGCAGACAGCGGAGGACATTTTCCATCAAACTGCATGTAGAAGCCCTTATTTCCTTTCAATCGCCAATGTTTTCATCTGCGCTTAGAATTTGAGCATGCACTTAAAGTCTTTCATAGTAACAATTTTACTGTGTTATGAGCACCCAGGTGCTAGAGAACAATATGCATTACAGAATTTCACTTAAACATTGAACAGGCACATCTTGGCTTGAGTAGTACTTTAAGGACTCTTTCCCTTTCCCCTCTTACCCCCCTCAATAGGGACTTGGTACATAAATACATACATACACATACACAGTACATTTTAAAAGAAAGGTTTCAGCCACGATGGAAATAGGACCCTCCAAAAAACCAAAAACCTTACTGAACTGTTATTCTTACTTCAGCCATTTTACAACTATAACACATTTTGGTAGGACTCAACTATACTTTAAATGTAAATTAATTGAAAAATCCTGCAGAAATATGTAGTTAAATTAATACTTTAATATTAGGAAGCTACTGCTGCTTTACCTAACAAATAAGCTCTGTACTACCTTATTTGAACTAAAAGGTAACTGTAAAAACAAGGTGTTTTAAAGGACGCTAAGCTCAGGTTAATAAAAGAATGTGCTATCTTAAGATCAGGCAGACAAATACAAACTCAGCCTGCCACACATTAGAACCAAAGAAAATTAAACAGAGTAAACTAAGAGTAAAACAGGATGGTGCCTGGCTGGTTGGAAGTCCATCATTTAGCTATCTCAATTTAAAAATAATATCCAAAAGTAGCAATGGTATTTTTAGTTCGAACAGTTATTTTGAGAGTTAGAAATATACACGCAAAGCTTACACAGACTGCTTCTGGACATTTTCATGGTTATTCCATATCCACAATGTAAAATTTCATTTCAGTCTTCAGAACCATAGAATTACTTTAAAATTAGTATTTGAATCTCTCTCTCAACACAGAAGCCAACAAATTACTCAAGAACCATGTTACAGTGCAAGCCTCAAGCTGAGGTTTTCAAAAGACCCTACATCTAGACACCTATTTCTCATCAATTGGAAGTCCAACTCTGAAAATATCAGGCTCCATATTTAAATGGATTTTGTGCTTAGGAATAATTTGTTCAAGTGATAAAAAAGGGGCAATACTAACAGAATCTGACTTCTACATAATCTAGGGTTACCATACGTCCGGTTTTTCCTGGACATGTCCGGCTTTTTAGTAATCAAACCCCCGTCTGGGGGGAATTGCCAAAAAGCCGAACATGTCCAGGAAAATACCGGCCGGGCACTTCCCCTCCCGCGGCTGCTCTACTCCTCCCCTGACTCTTCGGCTCTGTTTAAGAGCCGAGCTGCCCGAGCGCTACTGGCTTTGGGCAGCCCCCATGCCTCCGGACCCCAGCCGCCGGCCGGGCACTTCCCCTCCCGGGCTCCAGCTGCTCTGCTCCGGCGGCGCAGTGTCCGGAGGCATGGGAGCTGCCCGAAACCAGTAGCGCTCGGGCAGCTCGGCTCTTAAACAGAGCCGAAGAGTCAGGGGAGGAGCACAGCAGCCGGAGCCCGGGAGGGAAAGTGCCCGGCCGGGGGCGCAGGGTCCGGAGGCATGGGGGCTGCCCGAAGCCCGAGCGCTACCGGCTTCACGGTTTGCCGGGCAGCCTCCAGACCCTGCGCCCCCCGCTGGGCGCTTCCCCTCCCAGGCTCCAGCTGCGCTGGGGAAGCGCCGGCTGGGGGCGCAGGGTCTGGAGGCTGCCCGGCAAACCGTGAAGCCGGTAGCGCTTGGGCAGCCCTTTTCGCGTGGCTGGGAGGGAGGAGGGGGAGTTAGGGCGGGGACTTTGGGGAAGGGGCGGGGAAGGGGCGGAGTTGGGGCGGGGCCGGGGATCCGAAAGGGGCGGGGCCAGGGCCCCATGGAGTGTCCTCTTTTTTTATTTTTTAAATATGGTAACCCTAGTGGGGGGTGCTCTGTGACTTTGTGGCGGGGGAGAGCAGTTACTGATCTTATGCAGCGGTCCTTATCCTGGATCACAGAGCCACGCAGCAGGGGATCTGTAACCATCCTCCCCCTGCCACAAAGTCACATAGTCCCCCCCCCCCCCACACAGAGTCCCGAACAGGAGGGGTGGCAGGCTCCGTTGAAACCACCAGTCCACCACTGCGGAGCCTGTCATTCCTGGAGTTTAGAAGCGTCATTTGCATCACTACACTACACCCGCTCCCCACCACAGTCTGCGTCCCAGTTTCAATACTTTCCCACGAAAACAGTATAATAAAGAAAACGGTGTTCATTAACAAAATTCAAGTGATTTTATTTTTAAACGTGGGTTGTAAGGGGGGGAACGGGGTATGTAACTGGAGAGGATACTGAACATTTAGTGGGTAAAGAAACGGGGGCAGGTTCAGCTTCTCTGTAAACAAACTTAATAGTCACAGGTTACCCTGCTCACTCAGGAACCTAGCTTTCAAAGCCTCCCGGATGCACAGCGCGTCCCGCTGGGCTCTTCTAATCGCCCGGCTGTCTGGCTGGGCGTAATCAGCAGCCAGGCTATTTGCCTCAACCTCCCACCCCGCCATAAAGGTCTCCCCCTTGCTCTCACAGAGATTGTGGAGCACACAGCAAGCTGCAATAACAATGGGGATATTGGTTTCGCTGAGATCACAGCGAGTCAGTAAGCTTCTCCATCTCCCCTTGAGACGTCCAAAAGCACACTCCACCACCATTCTGCACTTGCTCAGCCGGTAGTTGAAGAGTTCTTTTTCAGTGTCCAGGGCGCCAGTATAGGGCTTCAGGAGCCAGGGCATTAGCGGGTAGGCTGGGTCCCCGTGGATGACTATAGGCATCTCCACATCCCCAAGAGTTATTTTGTGGTCCGGGAAGTAAATACCTTCCTGCAGCCGTCTAAACAGACCTGAGTTCCTGAAAACACGAGCGTCATGAACCTTGCCCGGCCATCCGACGTTGATGTTTGTAAAACGTCCCCTGTGGTCCACCAGTGCTTGCAGCACCATTGAAAAGTAGCCCTTTCGGTTGATGTACTGGCTGGCCTGGTGGTCCGGCCCCAGGATAGGGATGTGAGTTCCATCTATAGCCCCACCGCAGTTTGGGAATCCCATCTCGGCGAAGCCATCTATGATGACCTGCGCGTTTCCCAGGGTCACTACCTTTGAGAGCAGTACCTCAACGATTGCGTTGGCTACTTGCATCACAACAACCCCCACGGTAGATTTGCCCACGCCAAAGTGGTTCGCGACTGACCGGTAGCTGTCTGGCATTGCAAGCTGCCAGAGGGCTATGGCTACTCGCTTCTGGACAGTCAGGGCTGCTCGCATCCGGGTGTCATTGCGCTTCAGGGCAGGGGACAGCAACTCACAAAGTTCCATGAAAGTCCCCTTCCGCATGCGAAAGTTTCGCAGCCACTGTGATTCATCCCAGACCTGCAGCACTATGCAGTCCCACCAGTCCGTGCTTGTTTCCCGGGCCCAGAATCGCCATTCCACAACATTAACATGACCCATTGCCACTGTGATGTCCTCGGCGCTGGGTCCCGTGCTTTCTGACAGGTCTGTGCTACTCTCAGACTTCAGGTCCTCACCGCGGTGCCGTAGCCTCCTCGCCTGATTTCTCTGCATCTGCCTCTGGGAAAGGTGGATGATAAGCTGCGAGGTGTTGACAACGGCCACAACTGCAGCGATGGTCGCAGCGGGCTCCATGCTCGCAGTGCTGTGGCGTCCGCGCTGTCACTGCCCAGAAAAGTGCGCGAACTGATTTCCCGCCGGCGCTTTCAGGGAGGGAGGGCGGTAGTGACGGACGGATGACGACAGTTACCCAAAACCACCCTCGACACATTTTTTTACCCAGAAGGCATTGGCGGCTTGACCCAGAATTCCAATGGGCAGCGGGGACTGCGGGAGCTGTGGGATAGCTGCCCACAGTGCACCACTTCCTATGTCGACGCTTTCCCCATTAGTGTGGACTCACAAAGTCGAATTACTGTCCTTAGTGTGGACACACACGTTCGACTTTGCAATATCGATTCCACATATTCGATTTAAGTAAAATCGAACTACTCTCGTAGTGTAGACATACCCCCAGTGACATAAATAGCTTTCTTCACAGGTATGGCATGGGACTTGGGGCAGGAGATCTGGGTTCTTTTCCTGGCTTGGCCACTGATCAGCTGTTGGGGAAACTCACTTTCTCTCCCCGTGCCTTTGTTTCCCCTCCCATCCATACAATCTATCTTACTCTTCAGGGCAGGATCTGTCACCATATTATGTGTGACCTTTTGGCCAGAACTTGCTCCATTGTGGTCTTTCAGCTGCCCCCTGTAAACTGCTTGCTTTCACCTTTTGCAGCTTACCCTTCCCTAGAGTGTGTCCCACAATCATGGCTCTTCTAGCAAGGGTAGATGCCTTATGTTTTCACTCTTACCTTGCAGGTCCCTACAGGTAACATTTTTATCTCTCGTTGGAGACAGAAGACTTATCTGGTTGGAAAGATTCACCTAACAAATTGCTTAGCAAAACAAGCATTTTTGTTGTTTGTTTGTTTGTTTGTTTTCAAAGTATAGAGAAAAATAGATTAAGGAAGAGTAAACAGTTCCTTCAACATATGTTAGGTTTTACATTTCCCAAATGCTACCTAGTAGTAGGCTATTTTCAGTTTCAGTTCCACACACAGATGAATACAGTAAACTTACATTCCTTTACAAGTAAAGTCCCCTCTGTGTCCCATCTGGTCCCAGCTTATAGCTATTCATGCTGTTCCCCTAACTTGCCTTTCTTGTGTGTGTGTCTGTCTGTCTCTCTCTTCACCGGGCCAAACTTCTTGCTGGTTCAGTGACTCTTCAGCTGATAAATCATTAACCTATTTCCTAATCCTGCTCTGTCTCAGGAGACTTCCTGTTAGGTAAGTACCTCCTAACTCCAATCCGGTTTTTACCAGATCTAGGAGAGTCCAGGCTACTCCTCAGGTGCAATGGTACAGAAGATTATTGCTCCATTGTTTTGGTGGATGGGTTTCTCTGGCAGGTGGGGAGAACAATGTCCTCCACTGTCCACTCCTATGTCATACGGATTTCTGACAAGGAAAAGAGTTTGTTTACCTCACACAACTTGCCTAGGTATGAGTAGCCTTACAAAAAACATAAAACTAATAAATGATGCCATAGCTTCACCTTTTGTCACACTATGTCTACAGTGCCTGACAATGTGGCCCTACTCTCAGTTGGAATTCCTAGGCACTCCAATAATTAATAAATACCACTTATATTATTGTTATGTTTTTTTAAGGAAACATGTGACTGGGCAACTTTTCCTCGTAAGAAATCCACCTGACATAGAAGTGGAGGAATTTGTTCCACCCACCAGCCAGAGAGTACCCATGTGCTATGGAAATATGATTAACAGCCATTTAGATTATGCAAATTGATCTATACATTGATCTATACATTTCTAGGACATCCATCATCAGCCTAGTATTAAAACATGATGATGTGTAAAATTTTCAAAAGTACTTACATGGCTTAGGAGCCTACGGGCATGTCTGCATATTGGGGGGTAATGTGCATGACAGGTGTCTGATTTCTAAACTGCACTAATGTGCTGCACTTTGATTGATTGGTCCATGTAGACCTTGCTGGTATGAATTAATAGCTCCCTAACACTCATTAATGTAATGCTGTTTGAAACACCACTATGTTAAAGCTAGGGTGACCAGATGTCCTGATTTTATAGGGGCAGTCCCAATAGTCAGGGCTTTTATTTATATAGGTGCCTATTCCCCTCCACCCTGTCCTGATTTTTTCCATTTTTTATCTGGTCACCCTAATTAAAGCACACTAGAGAACTTTTTGTACTCACCAGCAAGGTCTACATGGACTAATCAATGTGCAACCCATTAGTGCCGTTTAGAAATCAGACAGCCATTGTGCACATTATCCCCACCGTGTAGATATACCCTAAAAATCATTGGAAGTCTAATGGCTCTTAAGTGCCTAAGTCACTTTTGAAAATGGGATTTAGACTCCTAAATCACATAAGGACTTTTGAAAAAAAATTACCTGGTCTCTGAATTTTCTACAGGGGGAAGCTGTTCCAGAATAAGGTAGGCTAAAAATTTAAAGCACAATAGCTATTCCATAATAACTCCGCAATGTACACTTTTATTCGGAAATAAGAATATCCACTGGGAGAACTATTGCAGAAAACTATTCCAGTCAGTTTCCTAATAGTTTTCTAATAGGGACCTAGAACATGGGCCTGATTCTCCACTGCCTTGCACCTTGTGTAGTCATTTACTCCTGTGCAAAGAGTATGTAAAATGTTACCAGTATGATCTGGAGAAATGGCTACATCAGGCAGTTGAGAATCAGATCCAGGTCCTCTTACTCTCTGTAAAGTGTTTAGTACACTTCAGTTACTGTATAAAAAATAAATGCTATTGTTTAGCAATAGTTTGATTTTTTTTGCCATGAAAATTTAACTTCTGAAGAAGGAAACCAAACAAAGGGAACAGCTGCAACAGGAGAGATTGAGAGAGCCCCACCCACTATAACCAATAGCCTGGTGGTTAGGGCACTTACTGAATCCCATAGTGTGGATTCAAGTTCAGATCTACACCCCAGGTGAGTTCCCTAACTACTGGGCTATTAGGTGTAAGGGGGCCACTACTTCTTCCTTCTTGTATGTGAGAATGGTCTCCTTGTGAATCTAGTCTGAAATTTCAATGTTTTGTTTTGATAAAGGTGAGATGATACTTTTTGACATTTCAGATCTCTTTTGTTTTGGCCAAAACAATTCACCATAATTGACACAAATTTATTAAAATATTTGAGTTGACCCAAATCTGCATATTTTGGTGAAAAAAAATTGTAGTCTATCTTCTCTCCTTAATATACAGAAGCTGTAGAACTGCTGGGAAAAACAATGAAAGAAAATAGTGTCAATGGCAAAACTCCCTTTGAATTCAGCCCTGCTGGAGCAGGACTCTCCTGTAACTTTCAGGGGTGATATCCATGCCTACTGTCCAAGCCCAAATAGTCAGGCTCTGCGCAGGTGAATAATGGAGGTGAAATTAAATCCAAGCACAGCACCTGTGACCTCTATTTTATTCTGTAAAACTGGGACTTCTCATCTGAGGAAGGACTACTTGAATAATAGGTTGTAGTTTCAAGCCCTGGGAACATACTGTCTTCCTCCCTTGCTCTTTACACAATACAGACACACTAAGCTTGTGTCAAAAACTCTCAACCACTTGAGAACCTGAGATTTTTCTTTATGTTTAACAAGAACAAAAACCTCATTTTGAGCTGGCTGTTTATAAGGGGTTTCACTTATTTATTTCTCTGCATGCCCTACTGTCTCAGCTCCTAGTTCCTTAGAGTGAGATGCAAACCTTTTTATCCACCTATATTGAAGCTAATGAGACCTACTTGATCTTGCTGCTTGGCTGAGTCAGCAGGAGAGTACTATATCTCCCTGTAGTGTCCCAGAATTTGACATCCTGTCACAATCCCACTTTTTTTCCATTTAGCGTACAGTAAAGTTATTAATTTAGTAGTCAGACTAGTATTGCTGGATTTAAAATTATGTGTATATTTTTAAAAAGCAACAAAGTTCATAAGCAGAAGAAAACATCTCAGTAATTTAAAACATGAAGAATAAGATTTATTTACTAGTTCATTTTAAAAAAAAAACTTTAAAAATATAGCAGTAGACTCAGTGAAAAGCAACCATGCCATTCAGGAGTTGGGAAAATTAGTTACACCTTGTTATTGTCTTCTTTGATGGATCATGTCACAGGATTCACACGCTTGGGTCTCAAACCTCCAGTACAAGACTGGCTTCAATTCCCAAAGATAAAGAGCTTTGAAAGGTTGTGCCTCCCCCATTTACCCTTGCCCCCTCCACCTACTCCAGCAAGGGGAACATTCTAAACCTGCCACATAAGTGCCATAAACGTCCAGTGCCTCTAACAGTCAGGAGTTTTGGTGGTTGTTTTTTGGGGAGGATTTTTAAGCAAAAAGGCTGAAGTACTAGCTGATGGTAAAATAACTCCCTTGCTCTGGAGCTATGGTATAAAACAAACACATTTTTGCAGACATACCAAAATATATACACACACAGCCTCAGGAATGAAACAGAGAGGGGTGGGTGGGTAAATGAGAATCCTGTGAGATCAGATCTTCAAAGAACCAGAATTACAAGGTAAGTAATTTTCCCTTCTTTAAAGATATCATCATCACAGGACTCTCACTCTTTGAGAGTCAGCAGCTACAGCGATGCCCCAAGTAAAACAAAGAACAATCTACACTGCAACAGGTAGCAACTGACAAATTCCTACCCACAAAAAAAAAAAAAAAAAAAGCAGACATATAGAAAGAATGGATCCAAGCCAAACGTTCTCCTTCCAATTACCGTGAGGCATAAACAAGGTCTCTTGAGGATAAGTCCTCATACACCCTCTTCAACGTGCAGGCTTGCACTATCAAATCCCATTCCCCAGAGGATAAGGAAAAGTTATTTACTTATTCCCATAATACAAGAACTAGGGGTCACCAAATGAAATTAATAGGCAGCAGGTTTAAAACAAATACAAGGAAGTTCTTCACGCAGCGCACAGTCAACTTGTGGAACTCCTTACCTGAGGAGGTTGTGAAGGCTAGGACTATAACAGCGTTTAAAAGAGAACTGGATAAATTCATGGTGGTTAAGTCCATTAATGGCTATTAGCCAGGATGGGTAAGGAATGGTGTCCCTAGCCTCTGTTTGTCAGAGGATGGAGATGGATGGCAGGAGAGAGATCACTTGATCATTGCCTGTTAGGTCCACTCCCTCTGGGGCACCTGGCATTGGCCACTGTCGGTAGACAGGATACTGGGCTAGATGGACCTTTGGTCTGACCCGGTACGGCCATTCTTATGTTCTTATGAGTAGGGGATACCACTAACCAGTCTAGAGGCAAGAAACCCTTTTTGCCTTAAAGGGAAAATTCAGGACGAATAAAGAAGAAATCATCTCCCAAATCTGGCTAGCTATGGTCACAACAGAAACAACCAGAGGGATCTCCGTAACCATCAAGTGACAAAATTTGACTGTCAAGGGCACCACAGAATGTACCACTCACGTGGCAGAACTGGAATGTTCCACCTGCTGATGTGCAGAGACTGCAGCTTTGGGAGTTTTTGGCCAGACTCAGGCTGCAAGCTTGAAACCCAAAAGTAAGGATTGTGTGGCGGTGTTTTTCACAATTCAGGGCAACTGCACCTGAACTTGTATTCCCCCTCCATTTTTGACCAAGGGCACCCACTCTAGGCTCCTGGCTCCTCAGCTGTCACCTCTCTAAGGCAGAGACCCACTACTCTCTCCCTCCTGACAGGGGTTTTTCCTAGACTGCACAGTTGCCTGCCTAGACTGCCTAAGCAGCCTTCATCTGTGCTTTGTTTTCTCCTCAGAGGCTATAAATAGCATAATTGCCCACAGCTATATTACTGCACAGCCCTTTTGCAGCAAACATGTTTATTTCTAAAGTGAAAGCATTACAGAGGAAACATATTACAAACAATAAAAGAACCTCCATGCCTGCTAATAAGCTTACCCTAAATCACTCCCAATTCCAACAAGGATTCTGGCAGGTGATCAGTCCTGCAGACCCAACAAAGGGGTTTTTCTTTGACTACAAGTTCATAACAGCTGTTAGCTCAGAACAAGCACCCTGTTGAATCTGCGAGTCCTCTTTTTTGCAGCTAGGGGCTTTGATCTTCAGGTAATCAGCAGACAATGGGTTTGTCCTTGGGGTGTAGCTTCAGAAGATTGGGTCCAGAATTGGGAATTTACATTCACTTCCTCCCAAGTATTTCCTAGGAAACCAACTCAGCTGCATGCAGCCGATGAAGTGGGTATTCACCCACGAAAGCTCATGCTCCAATACGTCTGTTAGTCTATAAGGTGCCACAGGACTCTTTGCTGCTAACTCAGCTTTGTTTGTCCAAAAGGTTCCTTCTTGTCTTGTCTGGCACATTGTTTAAAATAGTCCTCTGAAGCTTGTAACACTTCCCAGGGTTTACATTGGCCACATCTCCCACCTAGTTACATACAATTCCACAATAATACATAAACTTTGTGTTTTTAATACAATGAACTCCAAGGCTACTTAAACTTCATTCAGGAAGGTTTTTAAAAGATATTGCCATATCTGTCAGTGTCTTTAAAGTAACCCTCCTTATCATAGACAATGCAATCTAGTTGAACGTGGACTGGACTGGGAGTCAGCCAACTATTCCTGGACTATATAATTGATTTACTCACTGTGTAACCTTGAGCAAATCTCTTCTGTAAAAGGGGGATGATACCCCAGGTTTCAAAAGTGCTCCAAAATCTTGAAAGGGCTATGAAAGTGCTAGGTATTCGTATTTATTTTTATTTTATGAAAACAGCAATAGTTAAATCTATTATAACTACATCTTAAAATAAAAAAAGTAGGAGGGCAGCAAAAAGAAAAAAATCTATTAATTGAATATACAAATGATAATTACATCTTAATTATCTGCCACTGACTCCTGATGCCCTGAAATAATTTATTCTTTTGCTTAGTCTGTTCTCTGGTATCAATTAGATTCATTATAAGTGTAAATCTGTAATAACATACTTAACATTGTAACATTCCAAGCTGGTCTGTTCTTTCTTTTCATCTTTCAGCGTCACTTAGTTTCATTACGGGAACATCAGACAAGGAGGGTAGAAAAATATTTAAAATATTTTTCTTGAGATTCTTTTGATTTGGAGGAAGTCAAGAAATGTTTTTTTAGATCTTTTAGAATTCATTTTTGTGTTCTTAGGTAGGATACAAGCTTTTATATTTTTCACAGTTCTTGCAATACTAAAGATCTATATTTTTTCCAGTAAGTGCAACACATGTTATAGCCGTCAATATTGCTCCTGTTTAAAGGCCCCAGTTCAGCAAATCACCCAGGCATGTGCTTAACTTTAATCATGTGAGTTATCTCAGCCTTATTCAACAAAATATCGAGGCACATGCTTAAATTTTAACAAGTACTTAAGTCCAAGTGAAATCAATGGCTAAATGCTTTGCTGAATAAGGATGAGATTACTTACATGCTCAAAATTAAGCACGTGAAGTACTTTTTCTGAATTGGTGCCTAAAAGAGTGAGGTGATCTCTTAGTTTAAAAATGAGTACATTCCAAATTATTAAATTAAAAGACCAAGTTCAAGTTCCTTTTTGCGTATAAGAAGGAGGGATTCAGAATCAGGATTTGTAGATTCTCCTCCCAACTCTGCCACTGCTTGGCTATGATCATCAGCAAGTCACTGACATAGGGGTTTGAGTAATATAAAACCCACCATATAAATATAACTGCTACTCTTGGGGGAATTCTGCGCTACTGCGCAAGTGCTGAATTAATGTCCCCCACAGTCTTTCCTACTCTGCACAATAATTGATTCTGATGGAGAGGTGAAGGGAAGCTGCAATTACACCTTTTGCCCACCAGGGGCTAATGTGGCACCAGAAGAGAAGGCGGAGCAGCCAGCTGTGGAGAGGGAGAGGGTAGGGGCTGCCTTCCTCAGAGCACCCTGCCTATGGTGCCAGGTGAGGAGGTATTAGACTGGGGGGTGGGCGTACAGAGAAGGGCATATGGGGCTCCTCAGGGGGGTCACAGGAGCTGGTGGGGTGATAACATTGAGCAAGGGGCTGAATAGGAGTAGGGATGCAGGGCCACATGGGGACAGAGGGAGGGGAGATGCAGGGACACATGGGGACAGGGAGGAGTGGGGGTGCAGAACCACATGTGCAGATGTGCCTGACTGAATGGGAGAGGCTAGGGGTCAGTCAGGGTCTGCATGGGGGAGGTTCCCCAACTGCCTAACAATCCCTACCCCAAAAACCTGTTCCATACCCACCCACACCCAAGAAACCTCCAGGTTCACTTCCCAGCAATTACTTCCCTCTCCCTCCGCTCCTCCATTACCTCTGACTCTCCCAAGCCTTTGCACTGCTCTGAGGGGTGCGGGAAATAGTTTATGTACTGTAGTTTAAATTAATTATTACTCAAAGTTCTGTATTAATTTGCCTAGATTCCTTAATCTATTTGCCAAAAAACATTTTCTGAATCTTTTTTGTTGTCAGTATTGTTACAGACATACTTGCTAACAGGTGCTTTGAAATAAATTACCAAAATAATTGAAACTGGTGTGATTTTGGCACAGAATTCCCCGAGGAGCAAACTGCTCAATATCTAGACCAGGGGTTGGCAACGTTTGGCACGCGGCTCGCCAGGGTAAGCACCCTGGCAGGCCGGGCCAGTTTATTTACCTGCTGACGCGGCAGGTTCGGCCGATCGCGGCCCCCACTGGCCGCGGTTCGCCGTCCCAGGCCAATGGGGATGTGGGAAGCCGCAGTCAGCACATCGCTCGCCCGCACCGCTTCTCGCCGCCCCCATTGGCCCAGGACGGCGAACCGCGGCCAGTGGGGGCCGCGATCGGCCGAACCTGCCGCATCAGCAGGTAAATAAACTGGCCCGGCCCGCCAGGGTGCTTACCCTGGCGAGCCGCGTGCCAAACGTTGCCGACCCCTGATCTAGACCATGTCCAAGTGCACACCCTACATTAATTGGTCAGATTCTGTCTTGCAGATGGCAGTTGTGCCATTGAGGGACTTATATGTGAATTGAATTTATATGATGACAGTTTTTGCTAATTTGTTTTGCATTTTGTTAATGGGTCAGAAAATGGTGACATAATATGAAAGGAAATTTTAGCTAATTTTCTTGTTAATTTTTTCCTACAACACTTTCTGACCAAGTCTAATTTTGTAATGATTTTTGGTCTGATTAGTCAAAAAAAAAATGTTTTTTTGTAATCCTCTGCTGAAGAAGACCAAGTCCTTCTCTCTTTAAGGGCTGGATTCTACCAACTTTACTTCCAATGAGTAGTACTTTACTTCAGAAGTAGTTTGATTAATTGCAGTTTCATTTAAGAAGTAAGGTACTAATAATTGTGAATAAGGGCTTGTCTACATTATAAAAAGAACTTGTGTTATAGCAAGGAATAATTAACATGCATAACATTAACTAACATAAATATTAAACACGCAGGGCTAGATTCTCTTCTACACTTAGTCCCCTTTACACTGCTCTGGAATAGTTTTAGCATACCATACATGAAGAGACACAAAAAAAACAAAATGTAAAGAATTCATACTCAGTAAATCAAGATATTAATGTAGACAGTTTCAGTAATATATAAACAGACCAATAGCTGACTGATTTTACAAAATACCTGGCTATAAAACAATCCTGCTATATTTAATCCCCATTCTCTGGGCTCTGTGATGATCATGTTTTCAGTATTTGTCTTAGTTGTGCGTCAATGGATCATTACTTTGGACAGCTGAAATAAATCACTCATTCCCAGTTCTGTTATGGGACACTTGCAGCAGTGCATTTAAAATGTCTAGGATTGATACTTCACTTGTTTAAACTTGTGATACACCCCCGGGTTAGAACCAAAACATTGAATTCATAAGTAGGTGATGGAACTGGGGTCCACATCATCTCAGTAGACAGACAACTCCATACAGTTGTCATTTTCTCATTGCAATTACCTTCAACCCCAAGAAGAATTAAGGTGATAAAGGCATGGATTACCAAAGTAAGGTCTTCATATAAAAGCCTAGATTCACTGTTTCCCCCCCCTTCTCTCCATTAATTGATAATGATATGAGCTAATCATTAAAAGATACTTTTGTAGGGCCTGATTCAAACTTATTGAATCTTATACACACAGATTTTAAAATCTATACAGATGTCTTTAGAAAAGATGTACTTATTCTGTTGAGCTTCGTATTAGGGACAAGACTCTGCTCTTTGCTTTTAACTTCTGTTGTTTCAGCGGTTCTTTCTTTTTTCCATATGTTAGGTACATTTTATTATACACTCATTCAAATGGCCTATTAAATATATCTAAAACATATCCATTTTATAATTCTTTAAAATATTGTCATTACCTGGAGACTGTTTTAATGTACTGATGTGCATTTAAAATATATGCCTCATCATGAAACCTGGAAAATTCTGAAATAATTCGTCTGTTTTAGAGATTACTGGGCTACTTTACACATGTCTGGAGATTCTTAGCAGAGAATTCCCCTTGTGTATGGGGAGGTCTCAGAAGTCTCCTACCCCTGGAATAAGGAGGAAGAAAGAACACACTAGGGTGCAACAGGGGCAGGAGGAGATGTGGAGAAGCAGAGCTTCATGACACCTCACCCTAAAATGGCATAAGGTCAATTAGAGTAATCTCCCTAATGCTCTAACTTATTTCTTCTGGGCCTGGCAGTTGATGGTCATAAAGCCACAACTGTCTCTCTGCAGCTGCCACTCTCCATTATAAGAATAGGGTCCAATCCTGGTCACTTTGAAGTCAGGGGGAGTTTTGCCTTTGATTTCAGAGGGTGCATGATTCAGCCCATGGTGCAGACCACTGAAAATTAATAGCATACCTTAGGAAGGGATCAGGATTTCATTGGTTTCCTATTGCAGTCAGTTAGGATTTTAATCTTGGCTTGGCCATAAACCCTGCATTAGGGGCAATGTGTTGCTGTGCTGCCCCTGCAGCAGCTCAAGAGGGAGATTGTGCCTAGTGAAATCACAATCTTCCTCAGAATCCCCTGCTGCTCCAGGAAGTAGTAAACTGTGCCCTGTTGCAGCGTAAGCGCCCTGAAGCAGCAGTGTTCATATACCACCAATATATTTAGAGGGCAGAGCCAAGGCTATACTCACTGCTCATCCACCCCATGCATCCCCTTTGCAGAACCTGTATCCCCTTTTTTCTGTGCGACCTAGTATAGGGGCATAAGTGCTCTGCCTGATCCCGCTTCCATCTAGTGAGCCTTTGCTAGTCTTAATTTACTGGGTTTGTATATTTTACATGACGTGTCTATGATTGATTTTTATCAAACATATTTACATTTACTCTTTTTTCCATATAAGTGTTGAGAGCTTGCTGATATACTGTTCTCAGAACTGCCTGGGCCTCCCTGCTTATTAACTAGAGCTGCTGGGGAAAAAATAGAGGCTTTGTGAAAATTTTTGAAATAGTTTTATTTCTGCAGGTTTCAGAAATGAACAGTTTTTCATTTATTCAAAATGTTTTGGTTTTGAACATTTTTGTTTGGTTTTCTTTCCCCTTTCTCACCCCTCCTTCCCCACTGATACATGGGAAAAGGAAAAGAACTAAGGGAGGAAAAGCTGGGGGAGGAGGAATAAACCAAAACTTGTTTATTTTCAGGTTTCTTGTGGGGAGGGAGGTTGGATTTTTAAGGCAATTTTCAGGAAGAAGATGACGAAGAAGGATTTTTTTTTAAAAAACTAGTTCTGCTATTAACTTTAACTTCGCTAGACCAGTAGGCTACCCCATACAGGACAGCTCATGCTGAGGGCCTGTGCAAATCTTTGTCTGCCCAAAGTGTTTTTTGTGGCTTTATTCTTTTTCAGACACTTTGCTGCCTTAACTCTTTAACAGTGGTGCTAGTTTCATGCTATTGAGTGGCTACGTTCTTTATGTTGTTTATATATTGTGGGATTCTTATCTGCTTCTGTTTTTACACACCCTTTGATCAGCAGCCAAGCTGTCTCCTTGTTCAGAACAAGGGTCATATGTCCTGATGACATTAATAGAGCTGAAAAGGTTATTGTATCGGCACAATTTGAAGAGCTCTCTCATAAAACTATACTGCATGTCTATATTATGTACAACATCTTTCATAAAAACTGTATCTAAAGCTATTTTATAGCATAGCATAATATAACCACAAATGTAAATGATAAATAGCAGCAGAGGAAAATTAAAAAGTTATAGGCAAGGGAGAAAAGGAGATATTTCATTTGAAAGTTAGAATGAGATGCAGAGTCAATATAGTGGAGTGACAGGAAAGCTGTTCCAGATGGAACGGCAGAGGAGAAGCATTGGTGAGGATCACTCCATCCTGGAGAGATTCTCCCCAGAGGAGGGTTGGCAGTGAAAACACTGCCAGCTTCCCTGAGGGCTCCTTCTAAGGAAAACCAACCTTAACTTCCACTAAGGATTCCCCAGTAGCCCTGTCAGCAGAGGCTACTCGAGAGATTAATTGGATCAGTGCATCCCTTGGCCAGAATCACCAGGCCTCTTTGCACCACACATTTCCTCCAACATCCAGTCATATTTTCTCTCAATGGGAGTGCTGCACCAGGGTTTATATCCGCCTCAGATGGCTTACATTTTGGAATAAATCAGACCCAAGGTCCATGAGATAGGCTTGAGTGAAACCCATAGAGGATTTTTTTATAAACAAGAAGGCTAATTTCAATGTAGATCGTCAAATTAATGGGAACCCAGTGGAGTTATTTGGGGACGGGTGAAGCGTTTAGTTCTTTGTAGATGCCAAAGTATCAGCCTGTATGCTGAAATCTGAAGAGCTGGGACTCGGGGATGTCAGAGAATAGTCAAAAATAGTCAAAAATAAGAGGACAGAAAGGTATGAGCAGGGAGTTCTGCAGAGGGAGACTTAAAGCAGTGAGGTACATTACAGAAGTGATTAAATCTAGTGTTGCATATATAAGAACTGTAGGGGAAGAATGTCTTTAGTCAAGGATGATACTAAATTATGGACAGTGGAAGTGAATGCAAATGTAATAGTAATGGCCTAACTGTAAGAATGAGGCATTAATACATTTATAAAATTTCCCTCAAATTCCTTAAGTGTTACAGCCCTGACACAAAAGTATGATAAAACACTAGAGGCTATCTTTATGCATTTCTTTCTCAGTAAATATCACACATCTTCAACAATTTAGTATGAAGTTATACCAGCATTAACCGGTTTAGATGTATTTTATTTCCCACACAAATACATATAAACTTAGAGACGCACCTTCCATAAATCCTTACAGGGAAATTGTGCATCTCAATATAAAGGATAGATTTATAGAATTATTTTCTTAATATAAAGGGTAGCTATAAAAAAAGAAATAACTCTCAGAAAAGTATATTGCTATAATCCTCCAGTAATCTCTAGAGCTAGGGCTTGATTCATCACCATGTTACTCCAAATTTACACTCAGGTAATTCCATTACTGGTATAAAGGCATTTGATACAGCAGCAGAAGTGTCCAAGAAGCTCCAGTTTTGCTCTGGTGTAATTCTATTGAAATCAATGCTGTAGTGAATCAGACTCCTAGTATTTACAGTCTGAACAAAAAACAGACTTTGTATTCTACTAAATTTGTATACAGAAGAGGTGAGAGAGAATGGTGAGACAATTAATTACTTGTTTATCACTTCACTAGTTTATGTATTAGCTGCACTAGTTGTTCCTTTAAAAAAAATTAATGGCCAGGTTTAGGCTTTTCCCATAAATCATCTTTTGCATTTGCAGTTCTTTCAGAATTATTTCTGACCTTTAAACATTTTAAAGAAATGTAAGAAGGTATATTCTGACCTTTTAGCCCAGAGTCTGATAACCTTCAAGGCAGGTGTGCAGATGTCAGGGCTAAGAATTCCACTAAGGCAGCATATTTCTCTGTTTCAAAAGGGAAGATAAATTAAGTCAACCTTGTTGGGTGGAAAAGGAGCAATTCATTGATTACTAGATCAGATGGGACCACTGTGATCATCTAGTCTGACCTCCTGCATCACAGAGGCCATAGGATTTCCTGTTTGAAATAGAGCACATCTTTTAGATGAAGTGCTGAAATTGTCTTTCCTGCCATTTCTTCAAAATCCCCAGGGGTCAACCTAGATGAAGTAGAGAAAAAGGCCTAGTGAAGGGAACTTAGGTGATGTCAAGAAGAGGCTGGAAAATAATCAGTTATATCTGCAGCACTTACACTGAATAGGACTTATTCACAACCTCTGAACCTACACTATACATTGATAGAGCTGGGGTAAGCACCCAGGCACAAATAGTTGCTTTCCCCCTCTAAATTAGGGGTTTGCATAGGTGCAGCTATGTTGTTGGCCAACCACCAACAGGCATAGTTAGGGAAAATCACTAATGTAGACAAGGCCTAAGTGACTGTAATGGAGTCTAAATTGGTGTAAATATTAGACATTACACTCTCTTACTCATCAGTTCTGAATCTGACCCAGTGAACAAATGTATAATATAAATGTATGATCAGTGTAGGGTCTTATGACTTCAGTATGTAACTTTTTGTATCTTCTTCCAGCTCTTCAGTGTGCAATTTTTTGTCAGACTCCCATGCACAGCATTTGAGTGGCATCTAAATAGGCTTAAGGGAGTCTAGTTAACTTACATCATCTTACACCTCCCTTCTGAATTTAGTCCAGTATTTTAAATTCAAATTTGAGCAACCATGACCAGTACAGGGATCAAGGAATTGATCCTGCAATGTGTCGGAAACCTACTGTAAGGTGCTGATCTCCCTCAACTCTGCTGAAGACAATAAGAATTAGAGGCACTCAACCCCTCTCAGATTTGGGCACAAAATGATGACTTTATATCAGTCTGGGAGGTGACTCAAAACCAAAGGAAGGCAGAGGAGCCTTTTTGTGTGGCTAACAATAGTAAGAGGGTTCCTGCAGTTTAGGATGAGATTCAGGACATGAAAGAGGACCTCACATTGGGGTTCAGAAGTGCTCCCTATTCTTAGTTGTGAGAGACTTTGGCAGCTAGTCAGGGGCTCTGACTGGGGTGATTGTCACCGAGTGCAGTCTAAAGAACTACCGGATTTATTGATACGATGATAATCATTATGCTCCTCTATCTGATCACAGCACTGATTATTTTTATTCCTAAAAAAATCAGATATATATTGAAGATAATATGGTAATATTGATATTTAAGCTTTTGATATAAGGATTTCAAATACTTTGTTAAATTGCCTTTTTAAAAACAAAAAACAAAAACCCCACTATCATTATATTTGTAGTTTTAACATGAATACTACTTCTCAGCTATACTTTGGGATTTTGAGCAGAATAGAAGCCTTAATGAAATTTTAATGGAATTAAATGATGGTTTGAAGCTCGTTGGAGTGACCCATTTTAAAGCATTGCTCAGTTTGGCCCTGATTCAGGAAAGTATGCAATTAACTTTAAGCTCCTGCTTAAATCCCACTGAAATCAGTGGGAATGAAGCATGTGCTTAAGTGCTTTGTTGACAAAGGATGGACTTAAGCTCATGCTTAACTTTAAATGGTCTGCTGAATTGCAATTCTTATCATTTAAACATTTTCTCTCCTTTGTAGTGAGTGCAGAGCGAAAGAGAAGGGGTTATACAACATCTTTGATTCATCGGCTCACTGAATCATTTGAACTTCGGACATAGGGCTCTAGGCCATTAATACCAAATTAAGAGAACTCCATGCACAGAAGCTGCATGTTATTACCTGGCATTGGCCATTGTCAGAAGACAGGATACTGGGATTGATGGCCCATTGATCTGACTCAGCATGGCTGTTCTCATGTTCTTGTGTACTATGTGTTGCATTAATTTGACTGGGTGTGAAATTGTTTTCTGCTAATCTAAAAGCATGAAACCAGTACTACAAAACAGCAAAACAATAGAAAATAACCTACAAAACTGATGCTTTCTAGCAGCAGACTGTTATTAAGAGAGTAAAAAGACCTATTCATGGTATATCTATGAAGGAAATTCTCCTTTGGATGTCTCTCATTTTGTTCACTGCTGTATGTTATTTGCAAAGATAAACTTAGTTAATTGCATGAAGTTGTCAAAATGTCAAAACTGGAACAATTGATTCAAAGGAAATGTGGGTAAAGGAAGGTATGGTTGCTGCATCTGCAAACATATTCTTTCCTTTTAGATATTATCTCAAAATGTGACATTGTCTGTTCTGACTCATTGTACTGTACAAACTCATGGGCTAACAAATTGCACATGGAATCTGGATTAATGAATCAGACAGGTCTCTGCCCTGAGACTTTTCAGGGAATTAAAATGTTTTGCAACTGCCTACTTTTGTACTAAGACCTTCTAGTGAACTAAGATTCTCCTTCCTATGTAATATATTGATATAATGCTTTGTAATTAAAATTATTACACAACAGCTATCAAATTAAAAATATAATTGTATAAATATTCCTAAGAAGGTAAGGGAGCCATAAAACTGTAAATGAAGCAAACTCCACCAAAAAGCAATAAAACCAGGACCTTTTCCTATGTAAAACATGATGGCAGAAATCCTGACCCTTTTGAATACAGTAGGAGTTTTGCCATTGACTTAGTTGAGGCCAGGATTTCACCCAGTGACATATCTGTCCTGTGTTCCCATGGAAGGTCTGTTTATTTTTAAATTATTAACTTAAAATTAACTTAAAATCAACCTGAAAGCAGGTAATACCTAAAACCTTAAAAATAATCATTTTTATTAATGTTACTGTAACCGAGTGTTTTGCCCCTGAAGGGCTGGGGCTAGCCAACCTGATTATAGAATGAAGCAAACCTATAAAAGTGAGGCACACCTATAAAGTGGAGCAGATGGTTGCACTGAGAGGGGAAAAGCTCAGAAGTCAGTGATAGAGTCAACAGTGAGTGCGGAAAGGAGGATGTCCCAGGCATGGAGACCTGGGAGAGACCCTGATTAAGCAGGGAAGGGACAGCAAAATTCCCCAGGCAAGGAGGCCTAGGAGAAGGCAGAGAAATCTTGTGTTGTGTAGACTTATGAATGGACTTTGCAAATGAAACGCAAAATCCCAGTTTATTTTATATTAATAAACCCTGTCTCAAGAAGAGTTATTTTTGACCAAGAAAAAGCCTGGGCGAAATTTTATTTGAACAGTCCAAGAGGGGACATTAAGCTGTCTGTAGTGTGACTCTAGTCCCTGAGGGAATTCATGGCCCACTCCAGTTATGTATGTTATCTCAGGAGTATTTTCCTCATACTGTTTAATTCTTCACTGTGTGTTTTTGAATCATACAAATAATGACCTCAAGAAGGCAGTGGGTCCCACTTGTGTAATTATGTTTCAGAGTCACATGCTGTTTTCCAATTAATCCTAAAGCCTCTTCTAATGCCAGTTAGAACATTCCTAAGCAGTTCATTAACCTGAAATAAGTAAAGAAGTTGAAGCACTGTGAAAGTGTTAAAATCAGAGGTTTATGTTTCCAACTATAAAATGTTTCAGATTTAAACCAAACATTTCTTAAGGGTATAAAGTCTTCCCACAGAAGATCTTTTAATAACTGCTTTAGTGTGTCTTTGACAGCTCTATGCCTCATGCTTTCTAAAAAGCATATAATTACAACAACAAAAAACCCAAAACCCAAACCCATCAGGCTGGGTGTTCTGTGTTCTTTTGTCTAGCTCAGAAATAGTTCTTTGCACTGTTCAAATTGTGGAAACAGTGAAAGCAAATTATTCAAGATAAGTTCGATTTTGGATGGGAGGAGGCCGCATGTTCCATCTGTGTGCCCACCTATGGCATCTGTGTAACATTTGTACTCTGCAAAGGTTTTCGTTTTCTCCTCTAAGGGCTAGATTGTGGCTCTTGCTATACACTTGTGCAGAGGCATGAGCGGGAATAAAATCTACTCTTGTTACCCTGAGTAGCCATGTTAGTCAAGCTAGATAGAAACTCTGAGTGCAGAGAATAAGGGTTGCCCATGGGCAAATGAGCGTGAGGGGCAGGAGATAGCGGGGAGTGAGCACAGCCAGGGCTCTACCCTTGATGTGCTGGTCAGCAGAGCTGGGCAGAATCAAGGAGGAAGTAAATTGCACCTTGAAAAGAGGGGAAGTAATTTACTCCCTCACCTCCTCTGGAGCAAGAGGGGAACCCAGGGAGGAATTGTATCCATCTGCTTCCTGACCAGAACAGGGAGTAGTGGATGCACTGTGCCTGCTTCCCTCTATGCACCTGGACCTAGTGCAAGCAGGCTGTACAGGGATACAGAGTGATCTTACTCTGCTTTATGTCCCTGCATGGCTGTGCTGGCTGGGCCATGATCTGACCTACTACTGCAATTAATGGGCTGCTCACAAAGCAAGGTATGTACTTCTCAATGTAAGCATGGCAGAATCTTAGAAATGACTAACACTCTTTTTAGAATATGTTCATAGTTAATTGCTGTCCATCGTAGTCTATTTCACGAATCATTAGCTCTTCAAATGAAAAAGTTTCTCCAAGTCTCCATTAATGCCTTGATCTTTCATAGCTTTAAATCTCACATTCCATGCCCATTACAATTTCCCCTCCCCCTCTTTGTAGTGATTCAGTCTGACAATACTTTACCTTTTATTTAAGATATCAAATTGGAATCTGTACTTGATAGTGCTTTACAGCTAAGCACTGATCCATAACATATGATATTTTTACTTAGATTCTTCTCTTTTTTCTTGTGAAGTGTTTGAAACTTCCACTAATGTTTCCTTCCCCACCATCTTTCATCCCTTTCATAATTCTGGAATGCAAACTGCCTGTTCCTAGAGCTTATTCTAGTTTTTGTTGTTTAATTACGTACCTGTACCTCCTTTTCATCAGCTTTTCATTTTCTATCCTGGGGAAAACATAGCTGTTTCTGGCATGTTTCTCATTCTCCCTAATCATTTTCTTACATTCTTTTACCTTAGATTTATATAGATATCTTCTCATATAGCAGTGTAGCTATTGATTTATGTCTTGCTTGCACTTGTCTATTTTGTTGTTTTCTGATCATTCCATTTCTATTTACTTTCCAAGTGTATAAGTGTTTGTGGTATTTTCTGTCATGTGCTTTTTTTGTCCTTCCTGTCTATCTCAGTTTTCACAGTTTGTTTCCCCCCCCCCCCTTCCAGCAATGCCTGCATTTTCCCCAAATCAGTTTTACAAGAGTGCCATTTAACCAAACTTATTAAGCATTCCCAAAGGGGACATGTGGATATCTTAGGTAATGCCCTGCTTACAAAAGCAAGGAAAACAAGTTAGTACAAGAAGGTTCCTTGCAGGTTGGTAATGGTCAATTATTGCTGTTTGTTGTTTTTAACCATTGGTGTTAGAAGGGACTAAAGGAAATGTAGTGACTGAAGGATCACCCCCACTCTCTGCACCTCCCCTTTCCCCCCAAATGGGAGAGAAACAGGGAGAATTCAGTGTGGAAAGTTTAATAGGAAGCAGGAAAAAATGTCTGAAGACTAAGAGGGAAGGGTAGTGGGGTTGAGGGGGAAAGTAGGTTGACAGACAGAAAGGCATGATAAAGCCTGCAGCATATCCATTGCAGGCCAAGGCCATCCAGACCTGCTCTGACGTGAGAGTGCTCTTTGCCACACCCAGCTCCCTGGCAGAGTGGCTTCATTGGATTTGGGCTACCAAGTATTGCCCTGGCTGCTACTGCCCTCAGAGCCCTCTGGAGGAAGACTGCAGACAATATGAAACAGCCCAAAGCTGAATTATCTCTTCTCACTAAGCAATGTGGGTCTGCTGGGAAGGCAGTGTGTTGCCAGCCCTCCACATGGACTATCCAATTTCCATTTCCTCCCCTACCTGGACCCTAGACTCATGCACCATCCTCTACAGAGTCTTAAGGAAAGGAGAATGTACCACAGGGTCAGCTAAAACCCTCGTCCATGTAAGAGGAAAAAGATCCCTGCCTGTAAGACCCTCTCCATATGTGGATCTTGGGGGGATGCTTTGCTCCCCAGCTGCTGTCTCAGGGATTGCACAAGCAACTGCTGCTTTGAGCAGTGGGAGACTCCTGGATCAAATGGCCCAATTCTATAAATCCTTCACAGATGTTAGCAGGATGGCTGATGGGTGTGCAGAATGTATAATGCAGCAGTTGCTCAAGGAAAGCTTTCTGAAACATCTCAAACAGAGATGAGTAACATAATAAACACTGTGCTGTTCCAAGTGTTGTGAAACTCAAAATATTTTGATGGTTTGCAAAACTAGTGCCCAGTACTGCTAACCCTTGCTCATATGAGCAGCTTTTGATAATACAAATTATTAGTTAAATTTTTAGTTAAAGGAGCCCTTTGCTACATAGTAGGGACAGAAGAACATGTTCTTACCATTAGGCTGGCACACGTGGATGTTCTCCACTATATCTCCTATTTGTTTCTTGTTAGAAATTCTTTCTCTCCTACTCCACTCTTCTTAGTTTAATTTAATTTTTCTACTCTATTTTTTGCTCTGCGCTCTCTGTTCCATTAGCTGTTCACCCTCCTTCCTTGTCTGTTTCAGTCTCTCTACATCATAACTAATTATTATTTTGAACTTACTGAAGAATGAGGACATGGACATATTTTAAGGAGTTGATGGGGCAGGGTGCGTTCAGTTCTGTTGCACAGAAATTACCTATGCTCCATGTTTGATCAGAAAGTAAAATAAAGTTCTTGAAAATGAATAAAGACCAAGAGTACCCCACTAGTATTTTATGGACATCTCAGGTAAGTTTTATTCAGAAATGGGTGTCTAAAGTTAGGAGCCTAAACCTGTTCAGTACTTTTGAAAAACCAAGCCATTTATTTAGGTGCCTAAGTATGGGGACTTTAGGCACACATGACTGAAAATCTTGGCCCTAAATTTTAGATTTATATTGTTACCTCTTGTGACCCAAGCAGTTAGCTAATATTTGGGGCCTTGCAGGTTTCTCTTAGGACAGGGGTCGGCATCCTTCGGCATGTGGCCCATCAGGGTAATCCACTGGCAGGCCGCGAGACATTTTGTTTATGTTGACTGTCTGCAGGCATGGCCCCCCGCAACTCCCAGTGGCCACGGTTCACCGTTCCCGGCCAATGGGAGCTGTGGGAAGCAGCAGCCAGCACGTCCCTGTGGCCCACACCGCTTCCCGCAGCTTTCATTGGCTGGGAACGGCGAACTGCGGCCACAGGGAGCTGTGGGGGGCCGTGCCTGCAGATGGTCAATGTAAACAGAATGTCTCGCGGCCCACCAGTGGATTACTCTGATGGGCCACGTGCCGAAGGTTGCCGACCCCTGCCTGAGGAGGAGAAATTGATGACGGCGCCAGCTATTTCTTTGATGCAACCCTGTTTATTTACAAAATGTACAAAGTCCTGTTTGCCTGAACACAATAGGAAACAAACAACAGGAGACAGTTTCAAGCATCTTTCCAGCCAACATACTACCCAAAAACTCTCTCTCTCTCTGTCTCTCAGCTTTCCTCAGGATCACACTGTAAGTGCTTCTTTGAGGTTTCTTTTCTGCCTGCTCTGTGGGCTTCTGCAGTGTTTCTGCTGCTTCTGTCATGCACACATAAAACTCCGTCCAACACTACACAGCCCTCTGGCATTAGTATTCAGCTCCCAGAAAAACACTTCCACCAGCACAGCTAAGCTACAGACCGATGTTGCATATGGCCTGTGTTTTTGGCAGTGGCTTCTATAGTTTTAGCTATCTAATCTATAAAGGAGCTTAACTGCTTTTTACATGTATTCTGAGTGAAGGACAGCTGGTATGCCCAGCAGCTTCAGTGAGGTTTCATCCAACCACCAGTATCACAATATTTTCAGATTGAAATAACACATTTTCTGGTGGTTTTATTTTGAATGGAAGCACTGCAGTTCATGCAGGTATTCTGGAAGGACAAGATGACTATTAATCTTTGGACACTTGCTTTTCTTACGTGAACAAACCCTAGACTTAGTAATGTCCCAAACCACACATTCAGCTGTGCAGCTTCCGCTAGCATTAATGAGGAGTGACAGGCATAAAACTCTCACACAGCCAGACATGAGGTTACTCCTTAGGCCTATGAATTTCATATGCTTTTCCCAAACTGGAAGGTAACCATTCAATAACCTCTATTTCATATGCACTGTGGACAGTATTATTGGGATGTTTTATGTTCATCACATTTTTCAATTATTTTCAAAATGTTAAGATATTATTTATTTATATTTATAAATATTATTTATTTGCCCGGTGAAAAATGTAGCTGGTGTGTTTCACAGGGCATGATATACCTTGTAATTTATCTAGCCTGTGACAAACAATCACCTGTCCATTAATACAGGTTTACATGGTTATAATAATTATACTTACCATCTAATCTGAACCATAACCATATAATGTCCATTCTAATTACTCTGTAATCCTCAATTTATAGATAAGAGATATATTTTCTTTCAGTAGGATGTGCTCATGTTATCAATCTTACTTTACATGTTTGTACAGTGCTGTTACAGATTTTTCTCATTTAATTGGGTTTTTGTTGATGTTCTAGAAATTTGTGTGTGTTAATAAAATATATTTTTAATGTTTACATATTTAGGTCATGGTCTAAATGAGATCTAACATACACCTCCAACGTGCATTGTTGTCAAACCAGGTCAAATGCGGGTCACTGCAACAGTTCGACTTCTGTTTTCTCCAAAAGGCAACCAGGCAGGTTCTGATGCTTTCATATATAAGTAGACATTAATGTGAAATAGATACAGTGCTCTTGTCTGGTTTAAATCTGGAATAAAATCCTGGCCCCACTGAAGTCACAGGCAAAGTTTTCAGTGGGGATTTCACCCTTTGTATCTGCTAGAAATGAGTGTAGGTTAGAGGCTTCAGTGGAGTTTCATGTTATGAAACAGACATAACACAGGGAGTCTAACTGATGCCAAAGGCTTGGTTACACACACAGTGGGGCCCAGGAATGGTACAGTACAAAGAGTGAGTTTTACACCTCCTTCCCCCTAATCTGTGGTCTGTGCCATTCAGCTAGATCACAGGATCTGGCCCAAGATATGTAGCTATCCAGTGGTGGCTGAATAAATGAATCCCTCTTCACCATTTATGTTGTTATATGAGTACAGGTAGACAGTAACAATTTAAAATAATTATTTCCAGTCAGGACTTATCCTAAAGCAATGGAGACCACCACTATCATCTTATTTAATAAAAGGACAAAGTAGCCCACAAGCTGGCTAACAAAAGGTCAGAGCTGTCACATGTCTACCCTCAGAAGTTTCTACTAGAAGTTTTCACTGTCCTGGGATGAAATATAATCCAGTCTCATGATTTACCAAGATACTACATTAAATTCCCCTAAAATGACTTAAAAGGTACTCCTGTAACAAAGGCACAAAGCTATGAGTTTGAACACTTCTCATAGGAAAAACTTATTATACAAAACCTATGACAAAAATTGCACTTCCCAATGAAAAGCAAGATTGTAAAAATTAATACAACACAACAAACTGGAGTTTGTTTCTAATTGCTCTTAGAAAATTATGTTCTACACTCAGGCAATCTTTATGTCAATAGCAATATATTTATATGCTATCATTGTGTCTGATGTTGTCTGTGATCTCCTGGCAAGATGCCTACCTAACAGGTTTGCCATCAATTTGTGATTCTGAAGAATAGATTGTTTGTGGTCCTTTAAACTTTAATACATGCTAGTGTGCTTTAAAAAACAACAGTACTAATAGGAGAAGTAGATCTGATAAGGAACTATGGTTCTGGGGGAGAACTGGGACTGGCTGCACAAAGACAGGGGTACATCAGCAGGGGAGCTGGAAGGTGTAAATTCCAGCTTGAAGAGACACACCCTCACCAGATTTGATTGAGCTAGCATGCTAAAAATTGCAGTGTCTCCAAAGTGGCATGAAAGGCCTAAGGGGCTTGCTGTACCAAGTACGATCCCATCTGAGGCCAGAGGTACATACTAGGGTGGCTAGCTCCTCCTGGTATTTGTGGCATCGTCACTTCTTTCTATTTTTAGTGTACTAGCTCAATCAGTGTTCGTACAGCTATGTCTCCTCAAGCTGGAATCTACATCTTCCAGTGGTAGTGTAGAACTTAGAATCTGTTGTGCCTAGTGGCACATGAGGCAACCTATTTTTCTTCTTCAAGTGATGTCCCTGTGGGTGCTCCACTCCAGATGATGGTGCATCCCTGCACCTTCGCTTGGAGAGTTTTGCAGCAGTGCCCGCCCGGGTCGCGCAATCATGGCACCTGCCTCGCACGCCATTGGCGCTTGAAGTACTGTGCGTGTGACCCGGAGCCCTCAGTTCCTTCTCTACCATCCCCCGCCTGAGAGATTAAAGAGGCTAGCACAGGGACTGGCAACCTTTGGCACGCGACTTGCCTGGGTAAGCACCCTGGTGGGCCAGGCCAGTTTGTTTACCTGCCACGTCCACAGGTTTGGCCAATCGTGGCTCCCACTAGTTGCGGTTCACCGTTCCAGGCCAATGGGGGCTGTGGGAAGCGGCGCGGGCCGAGGGATGTACTGGCCTCCACACCTACCACGGTGGATGACTTTGCTAATTTCCAGGATTTGTTCAAAAGGGTGGCTACAGAACTCAACATTGCCCTGGAATAGGTGCCAGAAACTCAACATGAGTTAACTGACATCTTACAAGCATCCTTTTAATCAAAGATAGCACTACCAATTAATGGAACTATCATGCAACCTGCAAGAACAGTGTGGCAAACTCCAGCTACAATCCCACCAACTTGCAAAAGAGCAGACCGTAAATATTATGTCCCCTCGAAGGGTTCAGAATTTCCATTTACGCTCCCAACACCCAACTCGCTGATGGTTGAGGCAGCCAACCAAAGAGGTAAACAGCAATATTTCCAATCCATCTCAGCTGATAGGGACAGCTGAGATGGATTGGATCTCTTTGGCTCCATTTTAGAGTGTCAAATTATGTGGCGTTACTCGCCAAATATGATCACAGAAATTATGGTAAATTTATGGATTTTATTAATGATATTCCTGATGAAAAGAAACAGCAATTTAAGTCTTTGATTTCTGAAGGACAGACGATAGCACGAACTGAATTACAAGCCTCCCTTGACGCAGCTGATACTGCAGCCAGATCTACCACTACAGCAGTTGTCATGCAGCGAGCCTCATGGTATAACTCCACAACTTTTCCTAAAGAGATCCAGAATACAGTGGAAGATCTCCCCTTTGACGACGAGAAGTTGTTTGCAGCCAAAACCAATGAGGTGCTGCATACCATGAAAGATTCTCGAGCCACGCTCCAATCCCTTGGGATCCACACACCTGCCACGAGAAGAACACAATCTAGATATCAACCATATCAGAGGAAGAGATGCCCCACTTACTCTCAACAACACCAGAGACCCTATAAGCAACAACAGCAACAACATCAGAGACAACAACCAAAACGGCGACACCCTCCACCATCGTCAGTTCCTCAGCCACCTCCCTCTAAGAAGCAAATTTGAAGGCTTGGTCGAGGGTCTAGAATACTTATCCCAGGCTCTAGCATGTTCAACAACCACTCAGCTATTTACAGACTGTACTGAAGTTAAGCTGACTGGTCTATAATTCCCTGGGCTGTCCTTATTCGCTTTTTTATAGATTGGAACTATATTTGTCCTTTTCCATTTGTCTGGGATCTCTTCTGTCCTCCTTGAGTTGTCAAAGATCATCACTAATGGCTGAATAAATCTCTGAGCCAGTCCCTTAAGTATTCTAGGACATATTTCATCAGGCCCTGCTGAATTGAAGACATCTAGCTCATTTAAGTAATTCTTAAATTGTGCTTTCTCTATTTTAGCTTCAGGTCCTACCCCATTTATATTGATGTTCACTACGTGATTTGTCTGATCACTGATGACCTTTTTGATGAAAACAAACACAAAAGGCATTTAACACTTCGGCCATTGCTGCATTTTCTGTTACTGTCTTTCTCGCCTCATCGAGTAATGGGCCTACCCTGTTTTTGGTTTTCCTATTGCTTTTAACTTATTTGTAAAATGGTTTCTTGTTACCCTTTATGTCCCTGGATAGTTTAATCTTGTTTTGTGCCTTGGCCTTTCTAACTTTGTCCCAACTTGCTTGTGTCTTTTTAAAAAAAATATATTTTTCCTTCATAATTTTACCTAATTTCCACTTTTTATATGACTCTCTTTTTTTTGTTTTAGTTTCAGGTCATTGAAGATTTCCTAGTTAAGTCATGGTGGTCTCGTACCATACTTCCGATGGATTGAGATAGTTTGCTCATGCCCTTAATGTCTCTTTAAAAAACTGCCAACTCTCCTGATCAAATTTAGAACAGCTTCTCTCCTAGTCGCTTTCCCCACTTTCTGTAATAAAAAGTTGTCTCCAGTGCATTCCAAGAACTTGTTGGATAATCTGTGTCCTGATGTATTATTTTCCCAGCAGATATTGGGGTAGTTGAATCCCCTATCACCACCAACTCCTGTGCTTTGGATGACTTTGTTAGTTTACAAAATGCCTCATCCAAAACTTCTTCCTGGTTAGATGATCTATAGTAGACCTCTACCATGACATCATCTTTGGTTTTTTTTATCCCTTTTATCCTTACCCCGGGACTTTAAACAGGTCTGTCTCTCATTTCTATCTCAACTTCAATGCAATTGTATACATCTTTGATATACAACACAACATTTCCTTTCTTTTTCCCCCTGCCTGTCCATCCTGAATAAACAGTACCCTTCTATATCAATATTTCATTTATGTGAATTATCCCACCAAATCTCTGTGATGCTAATTATGTCATAATTGTTATGATTCACTCTTATTTCTAGTTCTTCTTGTTTATTCCCCATACTTCTTGCATTAGTATACAAACAAGATGTTCATTAGATTTCCCTTGTTTATTCCCTCTTGTGTCTGCTTTATCCCTGCTATGTTCCCCCTAGATTCTGACCTTCACCCAGACCTCCATGTTCTGGATTTACCTGTGGACTTTTGTTTCCTGCTAAGCCTAGTTTAAAGCCCACCTTGCTAGGTTAGCCAGTCTGTATACAAAGATGTTCTTCCCCTTCTTTAATAGGTGGACCTCATCTGATCTCAGCAGTCCTTCTCGGAACAGCATCTGTCAATTTAAGTGTTAGTGATTCTAGCTGGTTGAATACAGTTTGGAAAACGGTCTATTGAACAGGCTGTCTGTCCTTCCTCTGTGGTTAAAATTGAAACACTGAGACTGTACCATGAAACAATTGATTGAGAATTGTGATGTCAGTTGTTTAAATATCAAAAAAAGTTTTTTAGAATGCCCTCTCTTAAATGCTGCCTCAGTTTCTTTTGCATTATTTCCCATCCATTCTCTCTTTTAGCTGATCTTTTAACTTTCTTGTCTTTGTCTTTACAGAATAGGTCTTTTACTGCTGTCTCATTCTTGCTGAACTCCCTTCTTTAATTCTTTCCTCTTTTTCAACAAGCTTCCATGCACTTGGCTGGAGCCATTCTTCTTTCTTAGGTCTTCTCACCTCCATTGTATTCCTGGCTGCATCTATATGTGCTTCTTTGAAAAACTGCCATTGTTCTCCTATGTCTTCCACCAGTATCTTTGACTCTTCTGATCTGTTGCTACGTTTCAGCTTGAAATGCACCATGACTGCTGGATTTACTAACTTTCTAGTATTGGACATATCCTGTGCCTTGTGTAGTGTTGCATTCTTTAATTTTATTTTGATTGTCCCAATAACAAGATGGTGGTCACTTTCGACATCTGCACTCATATATATTATGGCTTCCAATAATGATCTTCTTCAGCACCAGCAATTGGCATCATGATCAAGCTGTTCTGGGGGTGAAACCATCCTTTGATCTCCATGTCAGTTTTTGTCTTTCCTTGTGTAGAAATAGCAGACCACCAATACAATATAGATGTGCCCATGAACAAGTAGCCAGGAAGAGGATGGGAGGAGATGAAGTAGAAGGGAGCCTGAATGTGGGTAGTTTAGAATGAGACTGGGACAAAAAGCTAGGACTAAAGAAGAGACATGACAGGGACAGTTTGAAGGGGTTGGGACAGAAGGGTCTATGATTTATAGAGCAAATTCCCCTCCAGAGTCTGGAATGGAACACAAGATTAATGAGTCTCACCATTCTTTGGCTGTCAGCAAATATCTGTGATGCCCACTGACAAAATGTGTCTCACCTCCCTCTAGTCCTGGTTCACATGGAGGATGACAACCAACTACTGTTATCAGTTACTCTGTTAGCTCAAGTGTCAGAGATCTGGATGTGGAACTAAAGATTCCAGCCCCGCTGATGACCCGTGTGGGTGTCAGATGTTAGAATTTCTGGGTTTTTTTCAGTTTGCTTTTTAGATAAACCTGAGAAATATCTCTCTCTCTCTCTCTCTCTCTCTCTCTCTCTCTCTCTCTCTCTCTCTCTCTCTCTCACACACACACACACACCCACCCACACACACACACACCATTAAAAGAACAGTGTGGTTGCAAAGTCAACCACTCAAAGTTAGGAAATGCAGAGGCACAGGGTGTGTGTGTGTGTGTGTGTATCTGTGTGTGTGTAATATACATTCTATATTCTTTGTTGACTTTGGGTTTAAGTTCTCCCAGACATGGTCTGGGGAGGTATGAATGGGATTGGGCATGTGTCTCATCAGTTATACTAGTTTTTTGTATATTTTGAATATCAAAATTCACTTTTCAAAATTCATTCTCTAATCCCGTTTTTACCATATCTTGGTTCATACATCCCAGTTCTCCTAGCAGTTTCATACATGTATTTTTCATCCTTTTATGATTATATCTACAAGCATCCCTTGATCCGTGGCATAGTGGCTCTAGACAGTTTTCATCTGTATGATATATTTTCTGTTCTCTCAGCTTTTCCATTTTCTTTATAAAGTGCATGGACTCTTGGGTATTCTGAAATGAGAACATTTTTTTCTCTTAAATGCTAAATAGTGTTAGCTCCCCCCTCCCTTTTCCCTCATTCCAAAACACTCTACAGTTAAGCTCTTTCAAGAAAGCCATAAATGCTTGTCTGGCGGAGTCATCTTGACTCATTGCCTAATATATATTGATCTTTACTGCTTTCTTTGCTGCTGTCCCATTTGCTGAGAGCATTTGTATTGGTCACCTTTCAGGATATGAATCTTAAATATCTTTACTGCAACCAGGATAACAGTGGAAAGTTTTTTCCCCCATAAACATTTAATGAATTCTAAGCAAGTTTCGATTTAGCTATGCTCACCAGCCTTTGTATCTTCTTGATACCAGACATTTATGGGAGTGAGAATTTGGCCATCTGAATATTTGCAAAAAGGGAATTTCAGACCCTTAGTCAAAAGTATTTAATGAAGAAATGAAAGAATTTGGGGTGAAATTGGAAGCAGTGCAGTTGCCATCTTAGAAGTGTGCTTGCAATGTTTGTAAGGCAGGGTAGATGAGAGGGAAAGAATGGAGGAGGAATGAAGGGGCAGAAGAGAGAGAGAAGATCAGGAGAGAAGAGGAAGGAAGACCTTGTAGCACTCCCTTCTCCCCATTTGGAAGGCTCAAGAAATTGCAGGGGGCAAGAACTCTGCCACCTGTGACCTCCTGTGAGAGGCAAGTGAGCTGAGGTATTCATGAAGATGGGATGGACACCTTGGCACTCTGGGATCATCTGTAGTTCCATGGTAGGGCCTAGCTTCAGGCCCTAATAACAGAAGCTGTTTCTTATCAGACGGTTTTGATGTCATGCCCAGGAGATCAATATCTGCTCAAAGCAGAGGGACAGCAAGAGAGAGGGCAGCTAGTGGGCTTGTGGAATGAAAAATTCACCTTCTGTGGCGTGAGAACGCCTACTTTCCTTTCCTGAAGGCTCTCAGGAGCTGACCTCCTTCCATAGGCTTGCTGTGGAGAAAAGCAGGCCTGGGCCCAGGCACAAGGAATGAAGGCTCTGGTCAATGAAAAGCAGACCCTGGAAGAAGAGAACTGGACTTTGGAGGGGATGTAAGGATAACCTCTCTCAGGTGGCATCCTCCTCCTCTGTTAGCAAACCTCCTGTCCTCTGGGAGTGCTGCTGCCACGCAACAATAGCTATCGCCTCAAGAACCTGCTCCTTTAAGAAGCATTCCCATTCCCTCACCTGGTGTGGCCAGGTATTAAGCCATTTCCTCCAACTATTCTGTTGCAGGATTGCAAAGGAAGTGCCACTCAGTGTGAATAAGGATTGCAGAACCACACCCAAAGTTGCCAATGTTCAGAATACAGTGAAGTTTCACACTACAGGTCAAACATACTGCAAAATATGAATGTATAAAAAGTAATGACGATACATAAATTCTCAGAAGAAAATAGCCCAAAGCAGTACAGAAAACCAAGTGGTGGAAGCTCAGTGAAGTTAGCAGGGGTCCAAAAAGTAAGTGTGGGGGAAGATCTCTTTAGAAGGGTTAAGAGAAAATACAAATCAATGATGGAATCGTATTGCAAGCAAAATTCTAGAATGTACAAATAGCCTGCTTGGTTGAACAAAAGCAAGAGTCTGGTGGTGGAACGAGAAAGTTTGTGAGGGTGTGAAGGAAAAGAAAAACGTCTTTTAACCTTGGACAGGTGACATTCCAATAGCAGAATTTTCAGGAATATAAAAAAAAGCCAAAAGATAGCAGCTGCCCCTTCTTTCTTTGCTAAGGATAAAGCCATGGAAGGCTTATATACCCATCTTGAAGGGAAAGAGGGTGAGAAAAAATATATAAACTGGCAAAGACCCGTGATTAGAGAACTAAAGACATTGGTGAGATAAAAGTAATTAAAGATGGAATTAAAGATGGAAGTGGAAATACGTTAATCCACAAGAACCAGATTAAGGAATAGTGGAAAAGCTATTCTGAAAGGTTTATGAATGAAGACAATTTAAGAGAGCCATGCTGTACACTGAAACCAAACCAGTGTTTTGATGGTACCAGTCCTAGAAGAATCATAGAATATTAGGGTTGGAAGAGACCTCAGGAGGTCATCTAGTCCAATTCCCTGCTCAAAGCAGGACCAACACCAACTAAATCATCCCAGCCAGGGCTTTGTCAAGCCGGGCCTTAAAAACCTCTAAGGATGGAGATTCCACCACCTTCCTAAGTAACCCATTCCAGTGCTTCACCACCCTCCTAGTGAAATAGTGTTTCCTAATATCCAACCTAGACCTCCCACACTGCAACTTGAGACCATTGCTTCTTGTTCTGCCATCTGTCACCACTGAGAACAGCCTAGCTCCATCCTCTTTGTAATCCGCCTTCAGGTAGTTGAAGGCTGCTATCAAATCCCCCCTCACTCTTCTCTTCTGCAGACTAAAAAAACCCAGTTCCCTCAGCCTCTCCTCATAAGTCATGTGCCCCAGCCCCCTAATCATTTTTGTTGCCCTCCGCTGGACTCTCTCCAATTTGTCCACATCCCTTCTGTAGTGGGGGGACCAAAACTGGACGCAGTACTCCAGGTGTGGCTTCACCAGTGCCAAATAGAGGGGAATAATCACTTCTCTCGATCTGCTGGCAATGCTCCTACTAATACAGCCCAATATGCCTTTGGCCTTCTTGGCAACAAGGGCACACTGCTGACTCATATCCAGCTTCTCGTCCACTGTAATCCCCAGGTCCTTTTCTGCAGAACTGCTGCTTAGCAAGTCGGTCCCCAGCCTGTAGTGGTGCATGGGATTCTTCCTTCCTAAGTGCAGGACTCTGCACTTGTCCTTGTTGAACCTCATCAGATTTCTTTTGGCCCAATCCTTGGATTCCTTGAGGACCTCCTCCATGATTTTTCCAGGGACTGAAGTGAGGCTGACCAGTCTGTTCTTCCCTGGGTTCTTTTTCTTCCCTTTTTAAAATATGGGCACTATATTTGCGTTTTTCCAATCGTCCGGGACCTCCCTGGATCACCACGAATTTTTAAAGATAATGGCCAATGGCTCTGCAATCACATCCGCCAACTCCCTCAGCACCCTTGGATGAATTAGATTTGGACCCATGGACTTGTGCATGTCCAGTTTTTCTAAATAGTCCTTAACCTGTTCTTTCACCGAGAGCTGCTCACCTCCTCCCCATACTGTGTTGCCCAGTGCAGCAGTCTGGGAGCTGACCTTGTCTGTGAAGAGTACTTCAGCTTTTTCAACATCTGTCACTAGGTTGCCTCCCCCATTCAGTAAGGGTCCCACCTTCCCTGACCACCTTTTTGTTGCTAACATACCTGTAGAAACCCTTCTTGTTACCCTTCACATCCCTTGCTAGCTGCAACACCAATTGTGGCCTTCCTGATTACACCCCTGCATGCTCGAGCAATATTTTTATACTCCTCCCTAGTCATCTGTCCAAATTTCCACTTCTTGTAAGCTTCCTTTTTGAGTTTAAGCTCCCTGAAGATTTCACTATTAAGCCAAGCTGGTCGCCTGCCATATTTGCTATTCTTTCTGCACATTGGGATAGTTTGTTCCTGTGCCCTCAGTAAGGCTTCTTTAAAATACAGAAGTTGCAGAAGTATTAAGCAAGATAAAAAACAAGAAAGTTCTCGGCCCCAATTCTACACCAGAAAAAGTTTTGAAGTGCCTGGGAAAGTAGGTATGACTTTATTGACACAGTTATTTAATTTCATCATGATGACTGAGAAGATGCCTGGAGAAAGAGCACATTCATACCAATATTTAAGAGAAAAGGACACATACAATACTGTGGTAACTACCATGACATTAAACTCATGAGCCACACCTTCACTGAATAGCATATTGAAGCCTGCACTGACGAGCAGAGGCTTTTGGAGGTGTGGGGAAAGACCAAGAGAAAGCCCTGCTTTGGACCTGCCACTGTGGAACAGTGGCTATCACATCCCATTCAACTAGATTAAGTGCCAGCATTTCTGCACAGGCAGCTCTGAAAAAATAGGCCAGGTTCCATGTCCTATACACCACATCAGATTTAAACCATGTGGAAGGGACACCAAAATTAAGTGGCTTGGACTCCCCAACTTCTTTCTCTCTCATTACCCAGCCCAATGAGTACAGTATTTCTGTTATTTCTTTATTCTGATATTAAATTCAATGTATTTTACGGTGCCTGCCAACTTTAGATTCTCAGTCAGGATCAGTATCGACAACATATGGTCCTTGTAGATGTTGTTACAAGAAAATTGGAGGCTTTGACAGCTGTGCAGGAGCAAGGGATTTGGGCACCCAGAAAGACAAGAGAGGTCAGTTGGGTTTTCAGCACCCAGGAGGCAGTCTGAGACTTTTGATACTGGGGAGGGGATGCATCTCCTTATTCCCTTCCTTTTTTGGGCTAGGCAGGGGGTGACTTTAAATCTGTGGGGAAGAGAGTTGAATTTCTTGATTCCTATCTCAGCCACCCTTGACAACAACTAGTTGGCCTGCTGCACCCTATCCCAACAGATGCAACTACATCCAGAGATTGTGGAAGTTTCTGCTAAAATGATCAGTAGTGAAATAGTTAATGGTGACATTTAAATTATCAGACTTCAGCAATAATATCCCACTAAGAGAGATGGGGCAATTTACGGCACTCCAAGCTGCATTGTCTGCAGACTCAGGCAGACGTCACTGCATTGGTTTACACTCAGTTTTGAAGTGTATCTTTACAACTGTAAGGGCTAGAGACTTTTCAATATAAGCTTTGACTCTGAAAAACAATTCTGCAGCAATTTAAAAATAGTTTAAGTTGTGCAGCCATTTACCCAGCTTCATAATCCTATTATACACAGGACCTGGTGACAGGGTTTAGGGATGTACATAGAATATTTTTGGCATTCACTGCCCTTGGCAAGGGTCTGCTGGGTCATAATGACATTAGGCCATTTACAGATAATTGTTAGCATGCTCCTGGTACTTCTGTACTTTTCAGAGACACTGCATAGTGTTCTGAAAAACGCCTCTCCACCAGAACTGTACTGATGAAACTCAAGGCACTTGGGGGCAATGAAACTTTGAGTACTTGTCAACTGAAAATCAAGCCACTTCTATTGAGGCGTCTACGTGTGGATTTATGTACCTAATGTTAGATGCACAAGCTTGAATTTTGCCCAGCTGGGCCAGAGGTGCTGGGCCAGATCCACGGCTGTGGCCAAGGAGCACTCTATTCAGCTGGGTAGTTACCTCTGCACTGCCTCCAATCCTGGAGCCCCTAGGTGCTAGTCCAGTCCCCTGAAAGCTGCTCTAATGTGCACCAGCTGCCTTTGGCCCCACGGGTCCAGCTGAACAGCTGAGGTCACGAGAATATCAGGGACACAGTCTTTCCTCCCCCCCACACTCCTTGTTCTAATCACAAGGGGCTTCATGACACCCAAGCATCCCCCTGCATGTCTAGTTATACTATGCTTTAGAACAATTTAATAGTGATGGAGTGGTACAAAGCTTCCCTATTTCTGCCTATTATTCATATTTATTACAGTAGGACCTAGAGGCCCCCAATGCATAAGCTATATATATCAGAGACTCTCCCTGCTCCAAAGAGCTTACAGTCTAGATAGACGAGACAGAGAAAGGTTGGAAGGGCAAGAAAGTCACAGAGAAATGAAGTGCATGTCCAGGATCCCACAACAGGTCAGTGGCAAAACCAGGAATAGAATCCTGGTCTCTTGAGTTCAAATCCAGTGCATTATCCACTAAACCACACTACCTCCCTATATCTGGCCTGCTGTTTTCTGGATGAGACATAAAACCGAGACCCTGACCACTTGTGGTTATTAAAAATACTCTTGGTATGAAGTTATAACTTTACTCCACATTATACAATACAGAATTATATTACTGTATAAATGGCCTCAGCTATACAACTGGCAAATTACACATAAAATATAATATAGCTCTTTTTCTCCTCTTCTAATGATACTGCAGCTAAATCACCTTTATTTTCGTCATCTTGGAGTCCCTAGAGGATGGCAATTTAGCCATGAGGCCATTCAGTCTCTGGCCTCACTGCTGACAGGAGTACAAAAGATTGCCAATTCAGGAGGTTGTTATGGGATGTGGACATGTATCCATTAGGAGCTAAACTGAACTGAGACAACCAACTCATTTTACATAGGCCCCTAAAGACTTGTTGGATGGCAATGATTTTCAGGCACAGTTCCCCTGGGCTGGTTCTGACTTGGGGTCTGTATCAATCTGTAGCTATCCATTTGAATAAGGTTGCTTAGTTTCTAGAATGACACACTATTAATTTAAACAATCAATGGAATGTCTTTTTGTACCAGCCTCCCCCAGAAATGTAACATCATGAGATAATGTTTAATAGATAGGGTTTAAAATATTGAGAGAGGACTAAATCCTGTTGCTAGATCCACCAGCTGCAAGTGAAAAGGGACAGAGATGTATTAGCTGTTCTGGACTGTAAGCTCTGTGAAATCAGGAACTGTGCTTTACTCTATGTTTGTGGGCATGGTACAAATACAAAACAAAATAGTAATAATACTAGTAATGAATAGGAGGCATTGTGCCTAACTGGGTAGTATGGGTCACAGTCACCACTGCTGCACCCTTGGAAAGAACAGAGTGCACTGCCTTCAACTCTTTGCCAGCTCAGCTCTTTTGGCAAAGCAAAGGAGGGCATGGCCATGGCCGGGCTTTTATTCCTCCCCATCTTTCTGCCTTTGGGGAATCAGTGCCTGAAACAATTCGTATGCTTGGGATTGCACTTGTGAGTAGCCCATGAACAGGGTACAAGGGGAGGGGGAAAGGTTAACTTGTACTATGTGTCCAATCTAGCCTATGATGTTATGGCTCTGATTCAAACCCAGGACTAGTATATCGGAAGAAAGACGTATTAGATACTTTTGTATGCTATTAACTGAAGTTAAGTTCTCTGCTAAGAACCAGTATATACACTGGACCACCTATTGATTTGACTAGGAGCCCCTTTAAGAATAGAAACCCTAATATTAGCTCTTTAGGGATGCTGAGAAAGAAATGTCTCTGATGCTCAAACTGGGTAATAAACAGGAAAGCATGTGACCAGTCACTGCTTATCTTTCTATGTGGCCATATCAAGAGAGTACGGAAGTTTCTTGCATCTGTAACAATGAAATAAACTCCAGTCTTTGCCTATTGTAAAGAAGCTGTCAGCACTATTACATTCTGGCTTCACTAGAAAGGTTTTTTGAGGACACTGGCACTAAGGGGTTAATGCAAAGAAAAGGAAGTGTGATTGAAACAACTTTAAAGAAATGAAAGTAATTAGTCAGCGCAAATGTTCCACAACCCCTCTCCATAAATAGCAGAGTTCACATTTCTTATAAGAAAGAACAGAAGTACCTCTGGGTGACATTGGCTTTGTGGTAGGAGAAATATAAATAGAAGCAAGTAGTTAAGAAAGCCCTTGAAAGGAGAACTACAGTGTACACAGAAGACTTTGCAATCATTTAACCCAATTACAAAGAAGAGAAAGTCAGCTGTCATGTTAATGGGCTTAAAATAAGTTAAAAATAAAAAGAATAATTAACAGTAAAAGAGGAAACAGCCAGCCTTGCTACTCTGCTGACATACTGTAGTTTAAAAGGTCCAGACAAAGCGTACTGGCCAGAAGCACGGAAGTATTCCTTTCCTCTCCCGCCCAAAGTTCACTGGAACCCGCTCTGTCCAGTTGGGCCACCACCACCTTGGGCAGTAAAGTCTTCTGAGAAAGGGGTTTTAAAAGCTCAAGGAAAGGGAGCAGGACACTCTATCACTAGTTTTTCTTTGAAAATTAAAAAGAGGGAACAAGAGGGGCAGAGGATAACATGCAGCGCCTTTTGCTGCCAGGTCACAGTTTGAATATGGCTCAGTGCAGAAGTGACAAAGTCATTACTGTGGATGTAAAATAACTCTTTCAAATTGCTTTGGAGATTCATGATTACTCCCACCCCAAAAGCCATCCATCCCTTCCCTACTGGCCCCCACTCACCACAAGCCTCAAGATCCCCACTTCTCATCATCTGCCTATAGGGCAAATCCAGGGACTTTTTGAGAGGAAGGGGAAGCTGTTAAAGTGGTTAGCATTGGAAATCTGTTGGAGGTTTGCTAGCTTCCCAGCTGCGTGAAAAATAGCCCATGTTTGCCAGACTTTCGTGAACATGGTCTGAGGTTTGGAAAATTCATTGAACTTCAGTCACAAGGCAACAAAATACTTTTCCAACTGACTTCCTCTTTTGCTGAGTAGAGAGGCCATGGATTAATCTGGTACACAGAAAAATGGCTCAGATCCACAAACTAGGCAGGGCAGGGATGCTTTACTTAGCGCTTTACATTTTCATGTTTGTGTATAGTGTTTTTCATTTTCAAAGAACTGTAAAAGCATTGACTAATACATTATTTAAGAGAAAGAAAGCAAGGACTTCACCTTCTAGTGCTAGCAATCTAGCACCTTTTACCAACACTAAATTCACTTTTAAAAGTTCATATAAAATAATGTTAAAACCCTGAATGTTTAACAATATTTAAGAGAAAAAGGAAATGGAAACTAACTGAGGAACTTGGGAAAACATTCACAAAATGGAACAGTTGTCAAACACAGGCACTATAGTATCTGTGTTGGATACAGCTAGGGCAGATCCTGGCAGCCAGTCCCCAGTAGTGGAAAGTCCACATGGAAGAAAGTTAGTCATGTTGACTTCAATTTTTCCTCTAAAGGGAGTTCTGCATGCAGTCAAAGTAGGCCCCAAGAAGAATAGTCTTGTCATCTAGCTGCTGTGGTACCCAGGCAGCATCCCATCCCAGGCTGATTAACTGCATTCCCTAAGCAGCCTTCACCATTAGGGCTCCTCTGAATCCCTCAGTGGAGATTAAAGCTACTTCCCCTACAGAAACCCCTGAAGGTGAAAACACTTCTTGCCTTTCCCTGGAATGAATTCCAGCCTGGGTGCAGTAGCTGTCACTTGCACAGGGGAATTGTAGCAGGCTTTGCTTGGGGGGGGGGGGTCAGCATGCCTAGTGGTCAGACCATGGACAAATAGCCTATCTGAGTCTTGGAACAGCTCTTCCAGACAATCCCAGGCCTGGCAGCCAATTCACAGTTCATCACACCACTCCCCCAGAGTCCAGGATCTCCTAGGCAGCTGGGGTAGGAGGGAAGATTAGGAGGATCCAGGACATCTCCCTCCACCAGGTCCTGGCCCAGGGCCAAAGGGAAAGAGGCAAGGGGTGGCTCTGTCCCTTCTGGTTACCTTCCCTGGGCTGCTTCCTACCTTTCCTGTTTTCTCTCCAGCTAGGGATGTGGCCCCAACCTTCTTCTTACACAATCTCAGTAATTTAGAGCCTGAACTACTGGGGATGAGGGGCTTCCCAGCTCTCTCTGAGTCCTAGTGTTCTCCCTAGTCAGGGAGCATGCCAGACTCCAGTTAAGTCTCTCTCACAGTCCCAGCCCTTCCCCTGTAGATCACTCTGCCTCAGCAGCTATAGCCTCATTGTGTTTTCACAGCCACACTCTCCTTCACTCTCCCTCCTCCATGATTGCCAGAGCTCCCCTTTAAGGTTTGGGGTAAATAAAAGCAGAGAGCACTTCATGATCTATTTTTAGGGCCTGATTCCACTCCCAGCCCCTTACTCATGTTGACTAGTCGCTTGCACTATGAGCAGTCCCACTGAAATCAATAACACTGCTTGCTAAGTAAGGTACAGACTTCACCCATTTGTCTTACTGTTGTTGAGCACCTTTCTTTTTGCCAGCATTTCATGGTATGTTGTGCTTTTAGTCAGTCCTAAAAATGGGTTGTGTGTGAACTACTCCACCCCAGAAACCTCCATGAGAGGCATTGTGCCTCAGAGACACCCCTGGGAAGCACAAGTCCAGCCAACTTATAGACTCATAGACTCATAGACTTTAAGGTCAGAAGGGACCAATATGGTCATCTAGTCTGACCTCCCGCATGATGCAGGCCACAAAAGCTGACCCACCCACAACAGAATCTTCCAGCCTGCGACCCCTGCCCTATGCTGCGGAGGAAGGCGAAAAACCTCCAGGGCCTCTGCCAATCTACCCTGGAGGAAAATTCCTTCCCTTCCTTGCTCAGGGAAGCTATAATTTGCAGCTGGCATAGGCCAATCCATGGAGGCAGAGCCAAGGTTCCAGTCGTTCCTCATGTTCTTCCATCCCCTGACCTGCTCTGGCACGTTGTGGGGAGTAAGCAGGCATATAACATTTGCTTATTTCTGCATCCCCGAACCCAATATTTGGGTAGTGTATGAGAAGATCTTACTTCTTTGTGTGATGTGTAGTCCAAGTCACAATATAGCCTTTTTGTGGGGATTTTCATCCTGAGTGTGTGTGTGGGGGGGGGGGGGGGGGAAGGGGCTTCAAAACTCCCTATACACTACGAGAATCACTTCCTACACCATCAAAATCCAGCCACCTCTGACAGAGAACATGGCAGCTCTAATATAGTAAAAGGCCGCACTACATAAAAATTTAGGCCAAGAAGTGAAGAATACCATAACCACTGAGAATGCAGAGGGGATTTGGATAGACAAAATGTAAAAATAATCCCATGTCTTGGCTAAATTCCAGTTCGGATGAACAGCCCTACTATTGAGTAAAGTGCAATGGAATTTCTAATGACTAATAATTTTTCTGTTGTTTACTTCTCCTTATTTTTGTCTGAACATATGCTATTCAGTAAAATCGTGGATAGCAACCCCAGTGCTGTGAATTTTTACCTAAAATAGCACAAACAAATCCTGAATTAAATGCAGATAATTAAAATTACAAGGGTAATGACATTCTATCAAATTGTCCTGCTGCATAATGTATCTGAGCTATTTCCATGGAGTTCGTTCTGGTAAATAGGATCTAATACTTCAATCTTCATCTATAGTTAATAAGCAATTTCCAGATCCCTATAATGCAGACATTGCTATGTCGTAAAGGCACTTTCAGGGAGAAGCAAATTATGTTCGTTGACATCCTTTGCTTGTGGCTACTTTCTAATACAACTGCAATGCACTATAGTACAGCGTCTCAGGAACACAGCCCATTTATAGCAGTTACCATACTAATCAAGAGATGCACACTGCATCCAAATGGATTTTTTTTTTCAGAGAAAAGCCTAAGGGGGAAACTGCCTTAGTTTACTCCAAACGGACATGCACTTAAATGTATTAAAGCCTTCTAAGAAAAATAAAAACGGCTTTTGCATTGGACATGTGCCTCATTTTTCCAGTGATATGAACTGTTAGTCACATTAGTTGGGCTTCAGGATTTGAAAAGCCACCTTTGCTTTCAGAGGATTATGGGTTCAAATCCAATTGCAGGTTTCTAAGCCATTTCCTGTTAAAAGGATTGTGGTCATGTAATCATATTAGTCACTGACTGGCCTCCATCTGGGCAAGGCAGAATAGCATGAATGATGCAGAAACCTGGCACATGTAAACTCAGGCCATAGTGAATTTTTAAGGGGATTATCTCTAGAACAGCCTTGGCTGCAGGATCACAGAAGAATCCACAGTTGTGTTTTCCCATCTCTATGTCTAATACTTTTCATGGCTGTTCAGAAGATAATTACTGAAAAGCATTTCACATAGATATTCTCCTCACTTGAGTACTGCTATGTTTCTGTCTTTGTTCACAGATTTTCATTGGGGCAGTTACATCTATGGACACTTCCTTTCCGATTTTTAACCCTCATTCAACCAGTCAAAACTTGTAAATCCAAGTGATTATATATGTTTAATACTGCAAACATTTATGCTAAATATGTTCCATGTGTTCACAAAACAGGGGAAGAATCAGTCTTTGTACACTGCAGCTATTAGTAGCTCTCAAAATAAGCACGTAAGAACATGAGAATGGCCATACTGGGTCAGACCAAAAGTCCTTCTAGCCCAGTATCCTGTCTTCCAACAGTGTCCAAGGCCAGGTGCTTCAGAGGGAATGAACAAAACAGGTAATCATCAAGTGATCCATCCCCTGTGCCCATTCCCAGTTTCTGGCAAACAGAGACTAGGGACACCATCCCGGCCCATCCTGGCTAATAGCCATTGATGGACCTATCCTCCATGATTTTATATAGTTTTTTTGAACCCTGTTATAGTCTTGGCCTTCACAACATCCTCTGGCAAAGAGTTCCACAGGTTGACTGTGCGTTGTGTGAAGAAATACTTCCTTTTGTTTGTTTTAAACCTGCTGCCTATTAATTTCATTGGGTGACCCCTAGTTCTTGTGTTATGAGAAGGAATAAATAACATTTCCTCATTTACTTTCTCCACACCAGTCATGATTTTATAGACCCCTTATCAGATCCCCCTTTACTGCATATGTACTGTAGTTACACGGTTAACTCACACCAAACCCATAGGGCCAGGTCTTAGGTTCAGTTTATCAGCACTCAGCACAGGATCCTAGTTGGCGAGACAAGGTTATCGGTATATCACTTACGTGTTCCCCTGATTCCTGGGGCTCCCTGGGTTCAGTATGGTCCCCAGCATGAGTTAGAATAGCGTCAGGGCTGCTCTGCTTTGTGTCTGGCTACAGTGGATGCTAAGGGGATGTTCCACAGTTGAAAATAATCGGAATACAACGTTACTTCTGCCACGCTCATTCCCCAGGCCACACCTGTAGATCTGGGACTATAAGGAGAATGGTGCAGAGACAACTACATTAGCTCTATGACATCTGGATATTTCTGATATGCAGGAGTTCAATAAAGGCCTCTTCATTTTGTCCCCTTTGCACCTCCAGAGTGGTTGAAAAGGAGCTGTAGCCAGGACCAGGATCTGGATGGTCATATTTTAGAGCCCTACTCTCCCCCCCAACCTCACTGCACAGCCTGGAGGGCAGCAAAAATGTACTGGATACATATAAAAGAGGCCATGGGGGCATATAGAGGAGAAAAACAAGCACACAGTATGCTACCAGTTCATTAGTACCAACCCTTCATTTCAAGAGAAACATATGTGAAAAAGGGCATTTCTACTTGTTCTCCTCCTTGTTTATCTATTAAAAGAAACTTCATTATGTTAATGCTGTGATCACTGCCCTCCTAAAAATGACTAGAAGAATGCATTTGGAATTACCTAGCTGAACATTATTCTGCATTGCCAGCATATTTTGTGTGAACTTCATGCATGAACATGCCAATTTCTCAGTATAACAGTCTCAGTTTTCCTGCCCTTGTCCTGTAATTGGGCAGCTGCTTGAGAGAGGGATCGTCTGCTGCTCACACTTATGAATTCCTTGTGCAGTCATAAGGAAAAGAAGGCAGTGACAGGCCACTCAAGCTCTGTTTAACACATACACCTACTTAATCTGACCTTACCCTAACTTGAGCAAAAGTAGCAGCAAACCCTGGTGAGTCTGTGTATATATAAAACACCCCATTTTCATTGTATGTATATAACATTCAAACTCTTAACTCAATGTTTGCAAAAGAGAAAACAGTTTTTCTTTACAACATTACAATATTCTGCAATATTTCAGAATTGATATCAGCATCATAAAATCACAGAACATCACCAGTTGATGCGATATAGCAGTTTTTCCCAAACTGGAGACGCCGCTTGTTTAGGGAAAGCCCCTGGCGGGCTGGGCTGGTTTGTTTACCTGCCGCGTCCGCAGGTTCGGCTGATCGCGGCTCATACTGGCCACGGTTCGCTGCTCCAGGCCAGTGGGAGCTGCTGGAAGCGGCGGCCAGTACGTCCCTCGGCCCGCGCCGCTTCCAGCAGCTCCCATTGGCCTGGAGCAGCGAACCGCGGCCAGTGGGAGCTGCGATCGGCCGAACCTGTGGACGCGGCAGGTAAACAAACCGGCCTGGCCCACCAGGGGCTTTCCATAAACAAGCGGCGTCCCAAGTTTGGGAAACACTGGGATATAGAATAGCAATTTGATTAAACCCTGCAGTGTGATTCTTTCTCTGGGTTATATAAGAACATAAGAATGTTCCTACTGGGTTTGAACGATGGTCCATCTAGAACAGTATTCTGTTTTCCAACAGTGGCCGGTGCCAGACTCATCAGAGGAAATGAACAGAACAGGGCAATTACCAAGTGATCCATCCCTGTCATCCAGTCCCAGAAGTTTAGGGGCTCCTAGAGCATGGGGTTGCGTCCCTGACCATCTTGGCTAATAGCCATTGATAGATCTACCCTCTATAAACTTATCTAATTCTTTTTTGAACCCATTTATACTTTTGTCCTTCTCAACAGCTCTTGGCAATGAGTTCCATAGGCTGACTGGGCACTGTGTGAAGAAGTACTTCCTCATGTTTGTTTTAAACCTGTTGCCTATTAATTTAATTGGGTGACCTCTAGTTCCTGTGTTATGTGAAGGGATGAAAACACTTCCCTATTCATTTTCTCCACACCATTCATGATTTTATAGACCTCTATCATATCCCCCCGAACCATCTCTTTCCTAAGCTGAACAGTCCCAGTCTTTTTAATTTCTCCTCATATGGAAGCTGTTCCATACCCCTAATAATTTTTGTTGCCCTTCCCTGTACTTTTTCCAATTCTAATATATCTTTATTGAATGGGGCTACCAGAACTGCACACTGTATTCAAATTGTGGTGGATGGATTTATATAGTGGCACTATGATATTTTCTGTCTTATTATCTATCCCTTTCGTAATGATTCCTAACATTCTGTTAGCTTTTTTAAGTGCCGCTGCACATTGAACAGATGTTTTCAGAGAACTAATGGGTACTATGATAGACAGAATAGGATGAAGTTTGTCCGCTGTCATATTTCAAAAATCTATTTCAATATCTTCTGTGTTTCAGAAGTACTGTGTTCAGTAAAATATGTTTCTAAGTAATTCTAAGCCAGGTATAACTAGACTTAGCTTTGTGAGTGAGGGGCTGCCTAGAATCGTATGGGTTAAAACTTTTACAACCCAGCTGGATTAAGCCGATAATAAACATCCATACCAGTTTATCATTGTAATGGTATTTTTGTGTTTGTGTGTGTGTGTCATAAGGGTTTGCAATAAAACAATCAATGATAAAACTCCAGATGGCTGTTTTGACAACATGCTATTTTAAAAATAAATTCTCTTTCATCGTTATCTACAGCCACCTACTCACTGATAGTGAGAAAGAAAGCCAAAAAGAAAACATGAAAGAAAGAGACATATGTTCTCATGGGTCTCGTGAATAAAGACAGGGCAATACAAAGAACATAGTTTTTCTAAATAAATTACCTTTCATATAAAGGCAAAAACAAATTGCCATTTTGTTCAGAATAATCTGTGTTTTATCTCAACACTCCCCAGAGATGCAGACAGATGGACAGATAGAGCAAAGATAGTTTCGATTTCAGTTGTGAACGTCAATCTGAAAACCTATATTTAAGAGCCAGAGAATTCCCGTGGTTCCTAAAGACATGCGTATTCAGCTGAAATATTGTTACAGATCAAGGCCCTGATCCTTCTATGAACTCTATGTGAGACCCAGAATCACACTGACTTCAAGGTCCACCTGCACAGAGTTCTTTGCAGGACTGGAGCCCAAGTACTTCCAGTGAATGCCCCGTAAGCCAGAGTTAATTAGAACAGCTGACTATGAGCCTTCACTCACATTTCAATACCATGGGGAATTTATCAGTCTAGCCTAATACAGACAGATTCTGCCACACTTAATCACATTAAGTAATATCTTATTTCAAAAGTAGTCTTATTTTCTTCGATGGCATGACATGATGTTAGATTCTTCTCCATATAAATGTAGCAGAATAGGTCTGATAGTTAGGACCATAACTGTGCTTTGTTGGCATAAGGCTGTTATGGAGTAACAACAGCTGAATACAAGGTAAATCCACTGGGAACTTGTACGTTCAAGAGCCAGATCTTCAGCTGGTGCCAATAGCTGTAGTCAATTGACTTCAGTGGAGCTACGCTGTTGTACACCAGCTAAGCCACTGGCCCTATACATGTACATCTTACTACACATTCATGTGGCTGCTAATCTTGAAAGGGCCAGAATTCTAAGGGTCAAAATAAGCAGTCCTATTTCACCTTTTTCTGCTCTTTATGGTATTGCTGGAAGTTATAGTGAAGCCTCTAGTTGATGACTTTAGCCCATTATTTATTAACTGATTTTTCTTTTTACAAATGTATTCATTAATCACAGTTGTTTGACAAAGACTTATGCAATCATCTGACCACCTATGTATTGTTTTGACTATTGTGTGGTGTTATGGGCTTTAAGGACTATGGTGATACTCTCTGGTTACTGCACCATTATGGGTGGGAATAATCTTGGCTGCAGAGGCCAAAAGACTACAAAGCAATTATAGATGGTGTTGGTTGGAGACTGAATCTAAATACCTGCAAGCTTGGGCCATCCTAAATATGGGCCTGATTCAGAGTCCATTAATGTACGAGGAGTCTTTCAGTTCACTTTAGTGGACTTTGCATCATCCTCTGTGTCAACTTGATTATTTTGTTGTTAATTTATTCCCATGTTGTTGTTCCGATCCAATTAAGGTCATAGTAGTTATTAAATTAGAAGGTATGATTGGCTGATTGTATTTTTAAGACATAACAAGGAAACCCCTGGCAACTGGAAGGAAATCCTTTGCAGCAGCAAGTTATCTGTGGAATAGCAGAGAAGGCAGAGGTCTCTGATTAAATGAGAGAAGGATAAAAAGTAAAAAGAGAAATAAAACTTGCCATGGGCCATGGAGAAACGAACTATTTCCATTTTGATTGAAAAGGTGAAGAAAAAGGTTATGTCTAATGAATGAAGCAATATTTTTGTGCAAAGCCATTGGAGACCGTCACAAGGAAAGATACATTTTCTGAAAACTGGTCTAAGAGATAGATGTGATATATGTGATTCCCTGAAGAACTGGGTCATTTGAATTATGAAGAGTTGGTTGAAATATTTATACAAAATTTTTAGCTCAGAGATATGAGGATCACTTTGGAAATCAAAGAGAATAAGATTTCCTGGCTAGTCATGAAATGCTGTCCAAGAAACGCCTGAGAAGTTTAGAGAGCACCCTTGCCAATGGGTCACATGAAAGAAGGAATGTCCAGTACACAAGCAAGGAAGGTGACAGTAATCAGTACATGCAAGATGACCTCAACAAGGTGAAGTGATCCATATTTCTTTTGTTTGTGACTATCATATTAAACAGAGAAATATTTCTTTAATAAATTGAATTGAAGTGAAGAGAGGACATAAAGCTGGTGCTTATTGTGCATCATAGCAGAAAAAGGAACTCTGTGGAAGGAAGTAATTTTTGCCTGATAATATGAAGCATAACTCCATATACACCTCTACCCCAATATAACACGACCCAATATACACGAATTCGGATATAACACGGTAAAGCAGTGCTCCGGGGGGCGGGGCTGCCCACTCCGGTGGATCAAAGCAAGTTCGATATAACGCAGTTTCACCGATAACGCGGTAAGATTTTTTGGCTACCGAGGACAGCATTATATCGGGGTAGAGTTGTATTTGAATCTTAAAGAGACTATTACACTAACTTAATGAGATGGTTTGAGATTTATACCACATATCAGAATAAACTGGTTTCAAATGCTGCATATTGGGTTAATGGTAAAAACAAAAACATGTTATTAGAAGAATATTATTAAGGATGCCTAATGAAGTCCAAAGTTAGCAAGTGCCAAAATTAAAGTTGCCTCAGTGGCGTAGCTGGGGGGGGAGCAGGGGGAGCGGCTGCTCCCCCCTGAGCACATTCCCCAAAAGTGGCGCCTTTTTAACTCACTCATAAAAAAACGCGCCACCCAGTGGGGCGCGGTCTTCGGCAGTGGGACCTTCACTTGCTCTGCGGGGCTTCGGCAGCATTTCGGCGATGGGTCCTTCAGTGCCCCCAAAGACACCCGGAGCTAGTGAAGGGCCTGCTGCCGAAGATCCGGAGCGCCACCCCGTCAGTAAAAGCGCCGCCGGGTGAGTAAAAGCGCCGCAGCAGGTGGTGCCTTTTTTTATGAGTGAGTTAAAAAGGCGCCACCCGCTGCGGCGCTTTTACTCACCCAGAGGCGCTCCGGGTCTTCGGCAGCAGGCCCTTTACTAGCTCGGGTGTCTTTGGCGGCACTGAGGGACCCGCTGCCGAAATGCTCCCGAAGCCCTGCGGAGCAAGTGAAGGGCCTGCCGCCGAGGTGCTGCCAAAGACCCGGGTGAGTACAAGCGCCGCAGCGGGTGGCACCTTTTTTTCTGACCGCTCCCCCTGTTCCCTCCACCTGGCTACGCCACTGGCCTGTGTGTATTTGTCCCCTAGTGTGTATGCATTGTGACACAGTCTTTAATTACGTGATCATATATTATTTTTTCCACAGGACAAATTATATTTCTTCTAGATTATATTTTATGATAAATAAAATCTTTAATTTTAAACAGTGAATTGTTTTATTTATATAAACTTGTAAATATTGTAATGTAACAAAATCTACAAGTAAAGCATGACTCATGCAATACAAGACAAGAGTATACATATACATGCAGGGATTAAGAGCCAGATTTTCAACAGTGCTTAGCGCCCATAACTGGAGCTAGACTTTCAGAAGAGCTCAACTGCCACATAGATACCTTAATGAGCAGATTTCAAAATGGGGCTGCTGGGTGCTGAGTGTCTTTAAAATTCAGGGACTTCAAATCAGTGGCTAATTAGGAGCTGAGGGTCTGATTTTTAAAGGCATTGAGGTACCTAAAGATGCAGATGGGCGCCTAGTGGGACTTACAAACATGCCTAGGCACCTAAATACCTTTAAAATTCTGATGCAATTCTTTTGTAAATCTGACCACTTAAGACCTGATCCAAAGCCTACTAACGTCATTGGGACGGGAGTCTTTCCATTGACTTAATATGTTTCGGATCAAGTGCTTATTTAGATTTCTAAATGAGAGCCATTGGATGCTGATCACTTTTAAAAATCTGACCCTAATTCTAACCAATGTAAAATTGAAATGCCAAAGCACACGTAATTGGCATGCATATTCATTTAAACTTTCTTAAATAAATAGCTTTATTCTCCCTCTTGTCTGCAAGGAAAATGTAGGGAAACAAACAAACATAATAAAAATGTTGTTAGCTATTAAATAGTTTTTCTGTTTCCTTGGGTGTTATCCATAGTCAAAATGTTACTGAATCTAGAAATATTATTCATACCAACTGGGAAAAACAATATAATACTACAGTTTATCAGTAGTGTTGACCTAGATGTGCATACACTTGAAAATAACTAAATTATATATTTAAGATTTTAGCTACTGAATAAAAAATAAATATAATTATACATTAGTTTTGGCAGATGAAAAACATTTAAATATGCCACCAGAGTAGAATAAATTAATGTCTTTCAAAACAAAAAAGAAAAGAGGAAGTTCTTTAAAATCAATCCTTTTCAGGGTGTCTGATTGGCTGAAAGGGATTGATTTTAATCCCTTTTAAACTGGCAGCTGGGGGATTTACACCCATTCACCAGTTTGAATCTCCGTTACAATAGTAGTACCCACAGTTAGTATCATTATACAGAAGTAAGTTGCCTTTTGTAAATAAATTGGGTGTGAATACAATTTCTAGGGACAGATGCACAAGTCACAAAATATACCATAGTTTGATATTACTGCTCTTGTGGCGCTGCATAGGGTAGGTGTAGCGGCACACACTTCAGTGAAAAGCACGCTATGTCCACACTGCACTGTGTAGCTACATGCAAAGTCTCCAGCAAAGTCTTTTCCTGTTGCCAGATCTTTCTCTGTGGTGGCAAAAGGCTCAAATAACTCTCTGCAGTAGGGAAAGTCTCCAGCTGCCAGAGACTTTCCCAATGCCAGAGTCTTTCCCTTTCGCAGGGGAGGTGTAGGTATAAATAGCAGTGTCGATGCGGAGGCACTGCTTAGGCATGTAGAGCACCATGAAGGGTTCATTCCCACAGGGTTCAGGCGTATCTTTACTCTACTCACCTATGCAGGGCCTCACCTTCTACACTGCTCGGTGACCTGGAGTGTATATACTCCACATGCCACCATGAACCAAAATCCAGAACCAAGCAATCTGCAATTTCACAGACTTTGAAATCTGTGCCTGCATCCAACTATTGTGACTTGAGCTCTTCTCTAATACTGCTGATTTTTTTCGTAAGACTTCCCTTGGAACTGCTCAAGAACAGAAGGGATGGCAAGAAGGAATGTCCAGTCACGTGTAATGGAAGTGAAACTAACTGTTTGAATATTTGTCCTCATTCCTGCAGTGGTGTTCTGACTGCAGCTGAGCAGGCTAACGACAGGTTCAACTCAGTGAGTTTGAATTGCATGATTCTGGAGAGCATTTGTTAATTTGATCCAGCACGAAAATTGCTGTGCCAGCAAATTCAGATTTTCACAATAAATATAAAAGTTGTCACCATAGTAAAAGCAACATTCCCCCCTCACCCCCCCCCCCAAATTGCTCCAAACGAAACAACTTTTTCACATATTTCACCTTGGAAACATGCAAAAAAATTGTAACAAAAATGCAAGATGTTTGCCATTGTTGTAAAATGATAAATAATTATTTTTAACCGTTTTGCAGGTGGTGAATATTATTTTTCCACATTCCTATGGTGAGTCTGTTGCTTTAGGACCTATAAAAAAAGATTTGGCCCTGATCAGAGCAGCATGTATTTTTTATGCTTTTTTACTGCCTGATAGGTGCTCGTTTAATTAAACCTGTATGTAGTGAATATCTGACTGATAATCAAAATTGGATATCATACAGCACGTATGTCAGAGCCCATTTCCATTCTGAATTCTCATCTTTTATGGTTTCAGATGTTTTAATATGTAGCTCATTAAAACAACAGACCATAGCAGCTCTCTCTGAGTTGTTACAGTCTTTCATGGCAGTGAACATTAGTAGGGACTCTTAATCTGTGGATTATGTGAATGATAGATTATTTTTAAAAACCTCATATCAATTGTATTTTATACATTTTGAAAATAAACTCTCTGCTGCAGGTGCAGTAAGTATAAACATGCCTAAAATCCTAATGCAAAGTAGTTACTTTACATGCATAACTACTGTAGCTTCTTATACAACCTGAACAGCTCAGATGCTTTGTATTTATACTAGTTGTCTGACAGGTTTCGTATTTTATTCAGAAATCTTTCTGGTCCTTATGGAAAGCCCCTATAGTTTAAACCATGCTGTAAAATTCTATATCAGGGATATAATGATGTTAAGTCTCACACATACAGAATGAAACTGGATTTTGCTTCTCTAGAACCTTATTGGCTTAATACCTATTAAATTCTATATGACATTTCTATGAGGGAGTCTATAAGAGGGTAAGAAAAACGGATAGCTAAAATCTACCAAAAGAATGTAGACAAAATATTGTAAAATTATTCACTTTTTCACAGTATAAGTGTCTATATTTCTGTTTTATAAGCTATTCACATGGGGCTAGATGTACCTTTAAGGCACAGTCCTGAGTAAGGCACCACCCACATGTGAATTGTCCTAAGAAGAATGTTGAGAGGTTTTGTTTCTCAGAGAGGCACATTGCATCATAGGGCTTCCTGGGTGTGGTGAGAGGAATCATTTGCAACACCACTTCTACAAGGGTGTGCCATTCTGGCTGCTTGCCAGTGGGATGGAATCATGGGTCTGTTTGCTCCCTGCCTACTCCCCACCCACTTGCTCCTGAGGGAACTCCTCAGGTGCAGCCCCTGTTTGCCCTGAGTGCTATGATCCAGGAAATCCTATGAGATGTCACTGAAAGGGGAAGGCATTCTTACTCTCTAATATACCCCTACATAACCACATGGGGTGAGAGCAAAATCTGGCCCATGGAACTTAAACCTGCTCCCCTTGAAGTAAATGTCAAACACCTATTAATTTTAATAGTTGTCGCCTCAGGCCTTACTGACCTTAATCTTGATCATAGGTTATATAAGCGAAATGCCAAGACACTTACATTTCATATTCCCATAGATCTCCAGTCATTTTTCCTCTGTTGTTGGCATCACTGACATCACGGGCCTTTGTGACTACAGAGGTAGCATTGTTGCAGTACTTTTGCAGTGCTGGTCCCCAATAATTCATTTATCTTGCATTGCTTCAGTGGCCTGGGGTTGATGTAGCTGCCTTGTTTCATGAATCTTGATTTTCTTGATACATTGGCTCTACAGTAATTTTTGACTAGCTGGATGGTGTTTGACGCTATTTTGTATTCACTTTGTCAGCCTCTATAAAATTGCACAGAATATATAATTTCAATCTGAACATGTTTATACTTTCCTATTTCCCAAAGTTTCCCCTGTTTTATTAATGACTGGAAAATTACCAGGAGCTGCACACATCCTTCAACACTGATTCTAATAATAATAAATAAATAATAAAATAATAATTAATAAAAGTTATAGTATAAAATGTTCAAAAATTTAATAGAGTAAGCTCTTTTCAGGCTTTACACTGCTTCCATGTAAATCCTGGAGTTTAAACACTGAATTCAGTGAGAGCAGGATGGGGAACTCCATGTTTCAGAATAGTATTCACCTGTCCTACCACCAAATAGCAAACTATCTTGTAGATGTTCAACAGTCTTGGTGCTGGGGCTCAGAGGACAATGTGAAAGTTCACTTAATTTATCACAGAAGATGTTTTTCAAATCATTAATGTGGTGGTGATGGGGTATATTTGCCCCACACTTGACAGGAGGAGGTTAGCCCTACACCGTGGGCTGAGGAAGCCACGCCCCCACAGGCATGGTCCAGCTGGAATCTCAGTATAAAAGGGAACATCTCAGCCAGGGGCGGCCCATCCATATAGGTGAACTAGGCGGTCGCCTAGGGTACCAAGTTAAATGGGGCACCAAATTTGAGGGAAAAAATCAAATAAAAAAAAAAAAAAGAACAAAAACATGCAAATAAAATAACAAAGATGTCATTATTTCAATTCCCATGCGTGTATGGAGGGAATATGAATTATAATTCATTTCTCTACATTTCTGAGAATTTATTAATATGTCAAATCTTTTATTTACTGCAAAAATAAATAATATTTTAGCAATTTTTTTTTCAATTTGCGATGTAGGGTCACGATGACCCACTCTGCAAATTTGATAAGCAATAACTCAGCCACAATGAAACACATCCACCAGTGGCAAGAGCTGCAATGCTACAGACACGTAACTCGAATATACATCAAGGTCACATAGCCAGAAATTCATGTAGAGCAGAGATATCGCAAGTTGATACATGTCAAACGGTCATTTTAACACACGTCGCAGGTAGATGGTTAAGAATTGAGCGAATACTGTGGAAAATTGTGTTTCTTGGTGCCAAAGAATAAAGAATAATGTCTTTCAGCATTATAAATCCAAAATATGAGTATCTTTAAGCATTATTAAACCTTAGCCTTATTATCAGGCTGTATAATTATGAACTTTTCTTTATTATAACTGGTTCACATGTAATAAATAAGGTCCAGAAAAGAAAAGTAACAGCGTTAATGCTTAATAGACGTCACACTCTAAGCGGGTAACTGTGAGGAAGGGAATTACTTTCCAAACAACTGGTGTTGGGTTATAACATTGAAAAAGGTCATTTTGTTTCTGTGTAAATGCTGTAACTAACTGTTTTAACAGGTAAGTGAGTGTCTGTTATTAATCACTGATCCTTTAAGCAGTGAAAAGACGTGTTGGGATGGCTGCAATGTGGTTTAAATCGCCAACCATGTGGTGGGTATGTCAGCCATCCTTAACGCTATAATGCTTGCAGTCGGGAGCACAGTATATAACAATATTCAAATACCCCATGGCAGAAAGAGGAAAAATAAAACCCTCAGGAGCTGAGTATCGTAAATGAAAGGCTGAGAAGAAAAAGGACCAAGCAAAACAGCAGGGATCCTTTGTGAAATATCTTCTCTTTAATCCAAATAAAGATGGAAGCAGTTCACAGCATCCAGATGAAGGAATTTTACTTGGAGAGGAGGTTAGCTCAGATTTGCATGGAAGCAGTTTGGAACATCAAGATGAAGGTATATTATTTTGAGATGAGGGTAGCTCCAATCCACAAAAAAGCAGTTTGGAAAATCAAGATGATGGAAACTTACTTATAGATGAAGGCAGCTCACAGCATCAGACTGATATGGAAGTGGAGAAAATTTATTCACCTTCAGAGACACATGCAGAAATTGAAGTAAATGAAGTAGAAGGAAGAAAGGATGAGGAAGTTACAAACAAGTAACAGTATGGGGACCCAACTTCATGGACCAGATGTGATGACAGTGTGTGGCAAATTCTTGTGGAACATGGACCCGAACAAGTTCATGAATTTCCCTTCCCGAAGGATGGAAATAAAAGAAAATCCTCTGCTCAGCATTACAAGAGGAAACTCATTAGTGGTGAAGAAATTCATTGAAACTGGTTATAATATTCAGTGTCTAAGGACTCTGTGTTTTGCTTTTGCTGCAAGTTGTTTAGAAATCAAGCAATTGGTACATCACTTACTGAAAATGGTTCAAAGGACAGAAAAAACATATCTTCAATTCTCTCTTCACATGAAAGAAGTACAGAACGTTTGGAAAGTTTTCAAAATTGGAAAGAACTTGAATTACGATTGAAAAAAGGAAAAACTATTGATGAAGAAAATTTACATGTGATCAAGGAAAAAGAAGAATATTGGCAACAAATATTAGAGTGTCTGCTTCAGTGAGAGTTCTTGGTGGCCAAAATTTAGCATTCTACAGCCGCGGTAGAAATGAAAAATTATACACTCCAGGTAATGGAAACTTTTTAAAATTTGTTGAATACCTAGCTTTGTTTGATTCAGTCATGAAGGAGCATCTATGTAAAATAACCGATCGTGAAAGACAGGTTCATTACTTAGGAAAAAATATGCATAATGAACTGATTCAAATCCTAGCAAATCCTAGAAGCTGCCCATTCTGCAAAATACTTTTCAATAATACTGGACTGTACACCAGATGTGAGTCATGTTGAACAAATGATGATGATCATTCATTTTGTGGATATGGAAAAGTCTGCAGATGAAGATAATATTGAAGTGCTCATAAAGGAACATTTTTTGGGTTTCATACCACTGAAGGAGACGACTGGAGCATTTATGACTGAAACTATTCTACAAAGGTTGAAACAATGTCATTATCTGTTGAAAATGTACGTGGCCAAGGCTATGATAATGGGAGTAATATGAAGGGTAAAGACAATGGTTTGCAAAGGAGAATGATGGAAATCAATCCTAGGGCCTTTTTCGTTCCTTGCAGTGCGCATTCTCTGAATTTGGTTGTCAGTGATGCTGCTAGATGCTGTTTGGAGGCAAGCAGTTTGTTTGACCTGGTGCAACGTGTTTATTTGTTTTTCTCAGGTTCAACACGCTGTTGGGAGATTCTGACTCGCCATGTGAATTCTCTAACTGTGAAACCACTTAGTCAGACAAGATGGGAAAGTCTCTTTGATGCTTTGAAGCCTCTTCTCTATGAACTTGGAAACATTTACGATGCCCTAATTGAAATTTCTGATGATACTACCTTTACTAGATCATCTGGCAATACGGCACGTCCAGATGCAGAAGCTCTTGCAAATGGACTTCCAAGTTCAAATTTGTGACTTCACTCATTTTCTGGTATAATATCCTTTTCGAAGTGGGTTGTAGCCCACGAAAGCTTATGCTCTAAAAAATTTGTTAGTCTCTAAGGTGCCACAAGTACTCCTATCCTTTTCGAGATTAACCTCACTAGTAAGCAGCTTCAGGACAAAAACTTGAACACACATTTTGCTATTCAAAAACTGCAGCAAACTAAAAGTATTCTGGAGGAATTCAGAAGTGATGAAGGGTTCAAAAGAACACTGGTAAAGTCTTTCAAGCTTCCTGAAGAAATAGACTTTCCGATAGAATTTGAAGCAGAGACAATTTGCATTCGGCAAAAGAAACAGCAGTTTTTGTATGAAGGATGAGACACACCCATTCAGAACCCAAAACAAAGGTTCAAACTGAACTACTTCGCAGTCCTTGATACTGCTGTTCACTCGGTTGATGAAAGATTTCAACAGATGCAGCAGCTAGAGTCAGTATTTGGCTTTCTATATGATATCCACAGCTTGCAAAAGAAAACAGCAAAACAGATAAGAGAATTTTGTATAAAACTGGAGTCGGCATTGACTCATGAAAATTCAAAAGACATTGATGCTACAGATTTGTGTTGTGAACTTCAGGCTTTTTCAAGATGACTTAAGAAACATTCCACTCCTGAAGAAGTACTGAAGTTTGTTTGTGAAAATAAACTCAGACAGTTTTCCAAACATTTTTATAGCTCTATGCATCCTTTTAACTTTGCCAGTTTCCGTAGCTAGTGGGGAACGTAGCTTTTCAAAGTTAAAATTGATAAAAACATATCTGAGTTCAACAATGGTGCAAGAGAGACTTGTTGGACTTGCCACAATGTCAATAGAGCATGATCTAAAAGAACTAGTGACTGAATTTTCAAACTTAAAGCAAGAAAAGTCATGTTTTAAGAGCACAGAGTGTTTTTTATTCAGTGTTTTGTAAATACAGGTTAAAGTTCATTGAAGAGTTTTCTTATTTCTTTTTATATTGGATGTGGTGGTAATGGCAGTTAAAGCAGGATAGCATAATGGATGATTTAGGATTTGTAATAGTAAAAATTTTAATTAACATTTTTAATGCATTTTTATTTGAAATCGAACTGAAATATCATCTAGCTGTCGTGTACAAATCTATTCTGAAAATTTCGTGTCTCTATTTTATCTGATCTCAGAAACATTGGTTGGACAGACAGACGAACGGACAAACCGAATAATTAAGCCTGTTTTAAAAAAAAAACGCTTAAAAACATTAAAAGGAAAAAAGGGGCAAAATGTTTCCTAGTTTACCAAAAACCTCAGCCTAGATCTGCCTTTGGTGTTCGGGGGTGGGGGCGCCTATTGCATGGTTCGCCTAGGGTGCCAGTTGCTGGCAGCTAGTCTACAGCCCCTGAGCTCAGCTCAGTCTGCCCTGGCCAGGGAGGAGAGAGGATGTGCATTATAGTCTTCTGCCCAGGAGCTGGCAGAGCTCCAGACTGCAGAGGCCAGACACACCATGACCCAGGTGAATACCCGGCTGCTCGCAGAAGCCCACCAGGGGAAGGAGTCATCGGGAACTACGTCTGCCAACTATTCCAGGGAACCAGAGGACCTGGGACTTCAGAGTGGAAAGACAAGGTAGGAAGAAGCCCAGGGGAACCAGGCATTGATCTGGTTGTGGAACTGAGAGCAGAATCAGCGTGTTTTGGATAAATCCCCACTGACCCAGTGGCAGATACACTCACCACTGATAGGGCCCTGGGCTGAGACCCTGTGGAGTAGGGAGGGCCTGGATCCCGCTACCCTGGCTGCCAACCCACCTCTGGGTGGCAGCCCATGCCCCTTTGGCCACTTGGCCACACTGTCCTGCACAGAGGGGTGGTCCCATTGACTCTGGCTGCTAGGCCACACTGCCTGGAACAGAGGGGAAGTCACATCAACACAGTCAACAGCCCCTAGACTGTACTGCCCTGTGCAGAAGGGCAGAACGATTGACTTGGCTGTAGGCCATAACGTGCCTTCTCCCCAAAGGGGTGACAGGGTATACCTGCCCCACGACAATGGCCTATCTGTGATTCTGGAACTGGACTCAGGGAAGCACCCCAAAACCATTTTGTGAGCCAAAAGAGATGACTCAAGTGTCACAAATGGATTGCCTTAATTTAGGTTGTCAGGACATTAATGTAGGTGTCTTGTGCATAGTTGAAATATTTTCTTAGCCAACTGGACATTTTACAGACAGTGGTTTCACTGGCAAGAAATATATCCATGCTATTGTTTGGTATGTAAATATATTTAGCAACAGATTATTTCTGTTCGTTCATCCATGTGCTTTCATTGATTTGAAAGATGAAAATAAATTTGCATTTCCTCGACCTAATGCTGTTATTTACACCTTCTCAAGAGATTGGTTCATGTGGAAAATTAATCCCCAGTGTTACTGTGCTTGCAAAGATTTATTTGATATGTTTCAAGATTAAAAATTGTGGATAACAATGTTGATATGTCAACAGAGAGCTCTTGACAATTACATGGTCTAACGTAGTAAACTGTTACTGTGTTTCAAAATGGTATTTCTATGGTATATTTTAAAAAGCTGTGTACCTAATATGTCTCTGCCATACAGAAGGACCATAGTACCATAATTGGTCAGGCAGTAAGTAACAGCATGAATTTCAAAAGGGTGAGATGAAATTAATCCTAGCTGATCAGCCAACATGAGCAGCTGGCTACAACACTCCAGTGTATTAGGAAAGCATCTATGAAAGATTTTGAATGGCTTTTTTTTTTCTAATTCAAGCCAAACCATTTAATGAACAGTTGTTAGCAGCTTACCTTAAATACCACCGAAATAGCCTAGTGTTTTACTAAAGAGCGGAATCTGTTGGTTTTGGATGGTCCATTTGTCCTGATCAGGAAGATAAGAGACAAAAGTGTACAAAAGCCCTCTTGGCTATTTACAAGTACTGCACATTCTGTCTGTCTGTCTCTCTCTCTCGCTCTCTCTCTCTCTCTCACACACACACACACACACACACACACACACACACACACACACACACACACACACACACACACACACACACACTTTTTCTCCATTGTATAACTCCAGCTTTAAGTCAGTGAAACTCCACAGATTTCAATCAAGATACAGTGATGAAAAACTAGTATAGGGCAGTGAAGAGTCAAGCACACTGTAATCAGTGTGGCTGAGACTGGCAAGATGGTTGCCAATTAGTGCTGATGGTGGTGGTTTGGTGGTCCTCCAACTAATGTGTAGCTGAAAGGAACACCTTTGTATTCTAGAGTTTTAGGAGGCATTCATTTGTACTCCGTCCATCTAGGACTATGGGGTATCCAGATGTGAGGCACTGGGACACAATGCTTGTTATGGTGGGAACTCAAACATAGGAGTTACACAGTTAACCACAAACAGCAACTCTTTTGCTTTTTAAAGAAGTCCAGACAGATGAGATACTGATAGACAACTGGAAGAATGTTAAAGAATCTCTGAAATACAGAGAGAAGCCATCAGTGAGAACTCTTCTTAATCTCCATCTTGATGCAAGCTACACCATTCTGCTATATAAACAAACACGTTGACAGACCAGGTGATCAATAAAATATTGGATATTATTGCAGATATAGCACATTATCCTTTCACAGATGGTTCTGACAGCTAAATACAATGATAGTTTTGTGATCAATATATATTAGGTTGTGGTCTTCCTTTCTTGACACAAATTTAATTGATTAGTGCTGACGAGAGCTGGGTTTCTATTGCAAAAGCTGTTCTGTGAGTGTTGCTGGAAATTTTCAATGACTGGCTCACACCCCTTTCCATTTGCTTTCTGTGAATATTTGTGTGATCAAGTTTGGCTGGCATGAAAGTTTGCAGAAAGTTAATGTTAAAATCACCTGCACAGATGTGTGAGGAAACCAAATTTAAATTTTTATTCATAAGTGTTCAAGCAGGAAGTGCCTATGAACTCATCCTGTCTTTCCACAGACACAATATCATGTAACTTTCTTAGCCAATCACAACTAACTAACACAGACTGAATATTGAATACTCACAGAAAACTTTTAACAATCAACCCAAACAGTTATCAACAATGGCAAAAACAATCCTAGAATAATTTTGAAGAACAGGTACATTGGAGGAAATCATTACTTCATGAATATTCCACATGCATAAAAAGAACTAGAGTTCATTGGATAAAATTATTCATTGAGAGTTATTTTTTTCAATATTGTTATTGACCAACTTTATGATTCTGATGTCTGTGAACTTTTAAATTAATGGTGTTTGCCAAGTACCATGAGGTTGTTTTTAATTAGGTTAAATATAATTAAAGACACTACATTGTACGGGTGTACATCTAAGCTTGTGCTCTGCATTCTAACAGTCTCTTCTCATTTTTGTAGCAGTTGGAAGGGAAGAGATTATTTTCTCCACACATTTTAGTGTTTACTGTGCCCCCTCCCTCTGGTTAGGTGGTAATTGATGCCATTATTCCCAAAGTTGTATATAATGGTGATATAACAATTGCTACAGAAAAATAAGCACATTCATTTCATAATTTGTGAGAGAGGGAGTCATTTTTTATATGCTATAACTATCACAGTGCTCATTAATTTGACATATAGTAAGCAATCATCCTTTGATTGCATAGTTGCATTTCCGGATGCATGCAGATAATAAAGAGCAATAGGAAGGGCCAGCATGAGGGGTTATAATATCACTTACACAGGGACACATGAATAATGGTGTGCCCTTGAAACTTAATATAATTATGATTAATAATAATTCTATTAATAGAGTGGTCTAAAGAGAATTATATATGGGGAAAGGTAAAAGTTACTGGGCACCTAGAGGGCAGGCAGTACCCCCATAATATCTTTCAAGAATAGTCCCTTATTTTTCATCTTTCCAGGTTTAGGTCTTTAATATTAAACAAAATAGTTTTAAGGGTTTTTCATAATCACTGGTAATTTCCATATGCCTTTTGGCAACATGTGACATTCTAATCACTGCCAAGGTGGGAGGAATGATGTTGGGCAGTTTTATTTGAGGGATTTTAGAAGGATTATTGAATTATGAAGGTTCCCATCACAGAACAGCAAGTGGAACACTCACAATAGGTATTTTCCATTAAGCTCATTTTTAATGCACCTGTATCTATTGTAAGTTATTAGAGCCCCTAAATAAATATATGGACTGATACTCTATAAATACTTGGGTTTTATATTAATTTATAAAATAACCGTAATAGTTAATCTCAGAAAATATTGTTTATAGAATGTCATTTATGTGTATGGTGGTTTACAGATACAGAGGGACAAGGTTCCTGCCTGGAAGAACTTACAATAATAACTGTAACATCTATCCTAAGCCTGATAATGTATTGCATAAAGATGAGGACAAAGGATGTACAGTAAAATCATGTGATCTGGATTGTTTAGGTTTCAAAGTTTAACATTTATTTAACATTTTTGTATGATATATTTCATAATTATAGTCATGAGACATCAAGTGGCTTTTGCTGACTCATGAGTGGATTCAGGTGACTCATTATCTCGCCTGTAGATAAGGGCACTGGAATAGCTCACAGAGTAAGAGAGATGATTTAGGGTGTGAACTGAGCAACTCTGATGGAGGAACCCTAGGGAGCAGCCAAGCCACAGAAGGTTTTTGAGCTGACCTTTATGATACCTTATTGTTTATTTTCTTAAAGCCAAACACCAAAAAAGGGCCATTTTGGACTTTATGTTGTGTGGACTTTGTTTCTACAGCAAATTTGGAAAGATGCCTGCTAACAGTTCACATTATAGAATTATTGCTGCAGAGATCAGTATCTGAATCTGAATTCCACTGGTGGTGTGTACACACATCACCACTATCCCCAAATATATTCATGTGCTCATATTTTTACCTTATAATTTAAATAAAGATACAATCTTAATACTTGTCTGGGTTCCTTGGACAGGAATGTGTCTGCTGCACAGTGCAATCACTGGAACCAAATATGCTGTGCAAGTTGTAACAGAGCTAAGTACAGGAAATACAGTAGGGTTTTCCCCTGTCATGAATGTCTTCTGAGAAATACATTTCAACTACCTGGGAATTTCCTACCTGAAATAATTATCATTCATGTTTTACATTTTCAATAGTTTGCGTTCACTTACTGGCAAACTTCATGCTGTTTGAGCTACCCTGGAACTCTAATTAATTGGATTTCACTGAAGAAAGGGCAGGAGTCCTTTAATATTAAAATCACTGAATTGAAGTGTTGCTGATCGAGACATATTGTAAACTCTCTCTTTGTATTTGATTATTTTTGACTACAGATGTAGCATTACCATTTGTGGATTGTATTTGTGGTATCTCCAGCGTTAAAAGTCTATTAGTGCTTCCAAAATCAAAACCTACTTTTGAGGTATGATAAACCAGGGCCATATAGTCTTTTTTTCAGTAGTATATTGTGATTATAACTCCATAGTTAAAGTAAATTTCTGGGTTCTCAAAACAGGGATTCAACCTCTTTATTATGTATAAAAAATACAGTATATCCTCCCCAAACTTGAAACAGCTGTTCTTTTAGTTTAGAATGAACTTTGTGAGAATTTAAAAATAAATCTGTTAATTAGGTTAGGAATTAAAATTAATCAAAAATTGGGTGCTTTGAGAAATATAGCATCTATATCAGTCTTTTCTTTGTCTCAACAGAATAACACACATTTTTCAAACTCCCTATATAGATTCAATTTAGTGAAATCTTTTGCACACCCTAATTTTGATTAAATTAGGCTGTACTTAATTGTTATGGTTAAGTAGGCTACAACAAGGTCAAGCCAAAAGCTAAGGTAATTCTTAAATGGGCTACTGTGACATCAGAGCTAACTAAACCAATCAACTTTGCACTCCAGCTAATTTACGTGCAACACTGAATCAGTTGTAATGTCTCAGTGGTATGAGCAGGACTGTCCACAGGTGTCAAGAGTTTTCTTTGGCCCAAATGTCACTTCTCTTTAAAGGTTCTGAGAAGCGCCCATTATACAGATCACAGCAGTGCTGTGAAGGCTTCCTCAGTCCTTAGAGCCCCAATTGGCTAAAGGATGAGCAGACTGGAGAGGTCAGCTGCTGGGGCTACCCTGCCCATAAGAGTCTTTGCTGGCAAGACAGCTGAAATCCTTCTCCCACATTCTGCTGCAGCTCTCCTCTGATGAGAGGATGGGCTGCCAGTGGAGAAGGTTGTGCATGGGCTGCAAGAGAGAGCATGTGATTCTCTGCCCAGCCAACCCAAACAGAGCCTGAGCTCAGGGCTGGGGGACAGCCCCAGGGAGCAGGGAGTGTGGGGCCCCTATGAGCCTGCAATGCTTGTAGAAATCAGTCACTGCCCAAAGGGAAGGAGGTGTCATAGTCTGGGGCTGAGGAGCTGAAACTAGAGGGATGGAGATAGAGTTCCTTCTGGATGTCATGGATTTATGTTGTACTCCCATTGACTGGCTGATCCTATGAGTAACTCTGAGGTTCTGTACATTCTAATAAAGGTGTTGGGACAGACCTCTGCATTTTAGCAATTCCTGTGTGAATCCTGTCTCCCCAGAGGCCATAGGAGTTTGGAGCAACCTACTATAGCTAGCTTCTGGACCAGTTCATGGAATTACTGTCTCAGCTCCACTGAGGCACCATTGCTGGGGGGAACTGAAACAAGAGAGAAGAGGGAGCCCATTAATCACAGAGAAATTGGTACTTGGGGACTGGGCTCCCCCCAAACATTGCAACTCCAGGCAATTCAGAGTTAAAGGTACACTTAAAAGAAATCCAAATGTATTAAGGTATGGGAATGCAGACAACATTAACTCTGCCCTATAGTGACACTACGAGGGGGCGGGGGGGGGGGGGGGGGAAGGAACACAACAACAAAAATCAAATGTCTTTAAAAATCATTTTCTAATTTGGGGCCACAAACACTAAAATGCCTTAAATATGCTATGGTTATTACACAGCATTACTACAGGACAGAAATAAGGATGTTTGGGTGTCATAACTGAATTTCCAAACCTTAACATATTTGGATTTCTTTTAAGTATATTAATGCTGAATTTCCTGGTTTATAATCCTTGGTTTGGGAATAATTAGAACATTCCTGTAATGTTTGTTTTTAATCCTTAAATTACTGACATGTGTGCTCACCCTCAACTCCATTTTAACATGGCTTTGTGTCTTGGAATATAGTATAGGATATATTCTAATATAAAGTATATCCTAATGTTTCATATAATTTTCATAAGGAATATATTGTGGAGGGCTATGCCATCTAAATGACAGAGGCAGAATTCTGCTAATCACAGAATCATGTACATCTAAATTTTTTCTAGTGACATAAAAAGTACATTCCTCTTTGTAGAATACATAGGAAATAAGGGCAGGAAAGGGGTAAACAAGCAATGTAAAGGGGCAGATCCTCAGCTGATATAAATGGTTATAGCTTCATTGAAGTAGATGGAACTATGATGACTTACTGAGGATCTGTCACAAAATCTTCTCTTGGGAAAAGCCAGGAAATAAAACCGATTCAGGAACACAATTTATATAACAATGACAACATTGCACATGGAAGACCAAACCTGCCTAAATCTCCTTTGCACTGTTCCAGAAATACAAAGGGCATTTAAAGCTCACTTAAATCATGAAGCAGGAAGCTGATGATTTCCCCCAGTACAAGCAAATTCTCGGCTGTTACTTGTACTTTCCTGATACCCACTTCAGGCACTGAGGCAGAGAATGGCCATGTCTGGGGCAAGAGTGGGAGTGGCCAGAGTACACAGCTCTCTGGCCAGCCCTTGGTCAGGGGAGCAGTGATCTGCTGGCTTTGTAGCTGCATTACACCACCGCAGTGGTACACATCGTGATCATAGTGGGACTGAAGATTTGGCTCATGTTGCATAAATATTATTCCCCATAACTGGAACTGCTTATCATGGTGAAGGTATTAGATTTAGTAACATGGATTCCAGAATTTCTCCCCATACCACAACTTTCCATCCTTGTGTTTTTAGGCTTATGTTTTAGGAAAGATTTATGGACTGGCAATTTTCAGTTGAGGCCTAGCTCTGTAGATATCAGAGAGAAGACAATGGGTGAAATCTTGGCCTCATTTAGATAGAAGTTTGCTATTGACATCAGTGGGGCCAGAATTTCATCCCATGTGTTAGGATTCAGAGCAAGAAGAGTTAGTATAGCTCACTATAAATAACAAAGCCTAGAGCAGGTCCTGATTATTATGAGTGTATTCCCTTGAATGGGCAGAGGTGTCATGCTTCAAAAATAGAGTGATGTCTGTGCAAGGTATCATGTACAGAGTTAATGGCTAATGTCTAGTGGTGTGAGGTTAAAGCTCCTACAGGGTATGGCCTAACAAGCTGTTAATTAGGTAGCAGGTGAATATAAATCAGGAGCACAGATGGTGTGTATGGGGGAGATTGGGAACCAAGGGACAGTACAAATTCTGTGTTCTATAATCAAAATAAAAGAAAGGGGCTGATTCTTCTCCACCTCGCACCTGGCCCAGACACTTACACCTGTGCAAAGTGAGTCCAAAGGCCCGATTGGACTGTATGTCTTGTAAATCAGCAGTCACCAGCTGGATGGGAAATTTTGTGAATGCTTTCCAGAGTAGAGAGCAAGAAACAGAAGAAAAACCCTGGGCCCTGACTACTAACACACCTATATGTCCAATAACAAAGAGCCTCAGACTTTGGAACCTGCTATGGGAGAGGGAATGTTGACAAAGACACAGGAGTTATTCTTCTAAAGTTATGCAATCGGCTCTTTAAGCATAAACTGTTTGAATGCCAGCTGCTGTATGGTAGGCCTCAGATAATCTATCGTTTGTGTGGGTTACACTCTGCACAGTTTGTTGTGCAAGGGGAGAGATGGTGGAAACAGGTTACAGGGAGGGCAGAGTCCCTTCCAGCATTTAAAAGAAAGCTAGGAGTGCTGTCTGGCTAAGTAGCTGCATGGTATCATCTAACTGCTAGGGCTATGTCCAGTCCCACAACCAGGTAACACACATATGGGGGGCAGTAGCAAGCTTTGGCTAAATGTTCTTACTACTCCAAAATGGCGTTCTGGACATCCACACTGCTGATATAGCTCCACATGCCCTGGATAAGGGTGGGATTTTATTCATGATTAGCACTAACTATATCAGATATAACTTCAAGTAGTTTGACAAATTAAAATAAAATTGAACAGTGACTGGGAAAAGACCATTAGGGGATTAGTGACAGAAAATACAGGGTTAAATTCAAAGATTATATGTAAGGTAATGCTCTCATAGCAATTAATCTAGACTCCTCTGCCTGCTCATCTACTTCACAAGAATTTAGACTTCTTTAGACACCTACATGTACTGATGTGTGAGGCTAATGTAGCATAATTTACATGCTGAGGATCCAGAGGAAGCTATAGGTGTAAGTTAAAGTATAGGGTTGTTTTCTTACATCTTGCTAGTTGTTTCACTCCTCCGTTGTGGCTCCTTGGTATTTGAGTTTCATTGATTGATAATCCCATACATTTAGCTAGATACAGTGAAACCAGTTCAGAGCTGACTGGTTCATTGGCCCCCATATAGCCATTTTGTGCCACTTCGGAGGCACACATGGGCTATAATGCCAGATTAATTGTCTATCTGAGAATTGTATCTAATTTATTTGGAGTGATTGATATTGGTTGCGTGGGAAGGAGGAGCAACTGATAATGGGTTACTTTATCACTAGTTATGCTACCTCCGGGGCAGCCTGGGATGCAGACTGTGACTCAAACATCACAATCTGCTTCTCAGTCTCCCCTTTGTTACAGGTCAGAAATAAATTACACTGAACCTATTCCCAGTGCAGCACATGTCACTCAGCACACCGACACAGCTAGGTTAGCCAGTGTATTTGGGGGAGGAAGAAGATCTAAGAGCCAAGATTCCACAAATTCCCCTCCCCCTCCTACTCTAAGCTAGGAAGAGGATAGATGGGGGACAACTGGCTGAGGGATAAATTGATCTGTGCATGTGAAGCTTTTCCCTGAAAAGTTCCATTAGGTGCCTCCAGGGATGACCTGTAATCACAAATCCAGGCATGACTGAGAGGGGGGTAGGGAAGGTAGCTCCACAAGATTACTACCAAATGGTGGTCCACATTATGAAAACATTCAGCAACCCCTGTTTTGGGAGTGAGAATCTTATGATTAGGTTTGAGACTCACGTAAACCTATTTAGCTGAAGGAGACAATAATGGTCCTAGTACTACATCTCCTGTTGCTACCAAAATAGTTGCTCTATCTTTAATAGTTTTGGTATGATTATTTATTATGTCAGTATTCCCCAGAGTACTTATGAATGGCTTGACCAGGCATTGTTGGCTACCTGCCACATATAAGAACTCTTTTTTAACCAAAACACCTAAATGCCAGCTCTTGAAGATGTTGCAGTATTGATTTCATATCAGCACAGTGCACATCTTCAGCTACATTTTCAGTTTGTTTTGTTGTTGTTGGCTACTGTAGCATCAGGAGTTCTGAATAAATGAGGAGAGACCATGTTGCCTTCAAACTCCTATTCTGTAATGCAGCTAGAATCCTCTTCTTGCAGTGCCTGTACCTGCTTTAGAGCTGGCAACAGGAGATGTCCACACCTCCCTGCTCCAGAGAACTTTGTTTCACTTTCCATTTCCCCCAGCCTCTCTTAAATCACACCTTTCTGCAACACAGCCAGTGGAGAAACCGAAGATCATTACAATATTGTATGCTCTTTTTGGGAAAATGTCTGATGCTGTTTCAATATATTAGCAAGTCTGAATTAGAGACATTAGAGACTGTTCCTCCTTCAGTGTATATCAGTAATTCCCAGTGTTAATAATCATGTCAGTTATGCATCATGTCCGTTTAAGGATGACTAGACCTCTATGTGCATGAAATGTTGGTACACAAGATCACTGCTTCATCTAGAACAGTTAACATTCAGTGACAGCTGTGCTAGTTACATATAGCTAGGCTTAGAAGGATTTGATTTTTATTGGTAAGTGTCAGTAAATGCCAAGTTTGCTGTACACACAAACCGACGAAAAAACATTTCCATTGATAATAATTGAAATTTACAGATAGACAAAATAAGAAAAATGTTGCCTGAGAACTTCTTAGAGTTTGATTTAAAGCAATCTTCTTAGTATATTTTGACTAGTGATGTTCACAATTTGTGTTTTTACAGTTATAAAGCTTTAACTTTTTGAATCTCAACAACTACTGTAATTAAATAATTATTGCCTGACCCCCCTCTATAATTTCACACAAGTGTGACAATTTAAATTGATAATAAAATGTTTAAAAATAAACATATCAGTTGAAATTATATAAAAAAAACTTGAGTTCTGACTATCTTACATATAGATCTATCTGGAAAGAAATGATATTATGCTGCTTAGATGAGAAAAGTATGTTTGTATTCATACAACTGATGTATATTTTATATATGTAGTGTGTTTACACTCAACTTACATAGCAATAATTAAAACCACTGCCTAACTCTGTACGTTCCTAAAGTTGCTTGGCATCTAACTATTTTCAGTACAAGTTCCCTACGTGCCTGTGCTTCTGCCTCTGAGCATGCACACTGCTGCCTCTCTCTAGGCATGTGGGCACCTATTTCTCAACTAAGCCCCAGAGTGCTTCACAAACCAGGGAAGACAGGTGTTGGCTGCCTACGTTGCATGTGTGCCTGACTGGTAGGTGCAGTCAGAGGCCATCTAATTCCACACAAAACAGAGATGGTGGTTAATTTCCCTTGTTGCCTTTGGCCTAGTGGTTAGGGTACTCACCTACATTGTGAGAGATATCTGGTTCAAGTCCCACTCTGCCTGAGGGGGAGAAGGGATGTGAACAGGCAAGTGTGCTAACCTCTAGGCTATGGAATATGTGGGTTGCCTTCAATTTCTCCTATTATTTTTATTATTAGTTGGGCTAGGGAGAACTAGAACAACTCTATAGCCTAGTGCTTAGGGCTCTTACAGGTGACAGAGCCCTGTTCAAATCCCTTCTACTCGTCAGATGGAGGGAGGTCTTGAATAGGGGTCTCCTAAATGCTGGGTGAGTATCCTAACCCTATGACTACATGTTATAAGGGAAGTATACCTCCTTCCTCCACCCCCAGCTACATTGTGTGCAGTTAGGTGTCCTCTGAGCTCACCTGCTGGATTGGGCCCTGCACACAACTTAGGAGGCCAAACACCAATCTTTCCCCAGTTTATGAATCACAGGCAGATATAGACACTGCACTGCAGCTTGGACTTAGGCACCAAACCCCAAGAGAGGGGCAGGGCTTAGCACACACTCCTATCATCAGCATCTCCTCTTGGCTAGTTTATGCAGCTCCCCATGTAGCATGCTGGCTTTGTGGATTGCACTGTAATGTTCCTGTCTCTCCCCATTCATCCTCTAGGGAGTGTAGCTGCCTAACTCAAGCTTCGTGGACTGCAGGGTTGTTCCTGTGATTTTCTAGGTGCCTAAAAGTTAGGCATTTTGTGACTCTGAGCATCAAAGCCTGTGCCTCTTTTGTGGGTTCAAGCCTAAATGACTTGCCCAAGATCACACAGGAAGTATGTGGCAGAGCAGGGAATTAAATCCCCATCTTGAGTCCCAGACTTGCTCCCTAACAACCAGACAATCCTTCTTCTCTCATATAAGCTCACAGAGTATGTTCCCTGATTGGAAGGGCATGCACACATTTCTAGCGTCAATACTTACATATTTTAAATTTAATTTCAGCAAATACTTGTATGTGAGAATATTAAATTTGCTGTCTGAATATTTGTAATATATAGGCCAGCTCAGATGTTTGCTGAAATTGAATGCAAAAGATGCCCAAACATGGCTGAAGCAAATTCATCTAAACACTCTGCGTCTTTTTTTTGTATTATTTGCCCAGCTCTCATACTAATAAATTAATAGCACTTTGTATTTATATGGACATTTCTACCAGAATACCTCAAAGCACTTTACAAATATTAATAAAATTAGCTTAACAACAATCCTGATCAATAGGCAAGTGGGTTATTATACCCAATTTACAAACAAGAAAATTAAACACAGTTGTCAAATACTATTCTTAGTTACAACCATCGTAACCCCATTGTATATGGGAGCAGAGTTTATTTTGGAGAAATTAAGGGCCCAATCTAACTCCCACTGACGACAGTGGAAAGGCTACCATTGACTACCAAGTTTTTCCATTGACTTCCGTGGGAGTCAGTTCAGGCCCTGACTTGCAATAGGTCACACAAAAAGTCTGTGACAGATCTAGGAATATAATTTAGGTTCCTTCTGCACAAGACCATCCTTCCCCCCTCTCTACTCTAATACAGTAGTTGGAAATAATTGAATTATATGGATACTGTTTCTTCCAGTACAGGCAGCATGAATACAATTACATTCTCTCAGGTGCTTGGCTGGCTGGTTCTTGCCCACATGCTCAGGATCTAACAGATCACCATATGTGGAGTCAGGAAGGAACTTTTCCCCAGGTCAGATTGGCAGTGACCGTGTGTGGGTTACTTGCCAGGATTATCTGGGTATATCTCGCTTAATCATTTCCTTGCCATTGCAGGGACCTCAGGCACTGGTGCACCTCAATCCCTCCTATTCTCCCCCTGTGGCACAAAATAGTCTAGTCTCCTGTGGGCTATAACACTCTGGTCTAATTTTGGTTGTTGGGTTTAGTGTGTGGGTGCTGGATGGTGTGGGTGACTTGTGATCTACAGGACATCAGACTACATGATCTGGTAGTGTCTTCTGCCCTTAAGCTCTGTGCCATCAGTCATTTTTTTTATATTCTCTTTTTTTATTTAAAAAAAATCCTTCCTCACAGTATTTAAAACAATACTATTTCCTGCCCCCTACAGTTATAACCCACAATCTTAAAAGGCGTTATCCGGAGAGGTACTGAGCACACACAACTCTCCCTGAAATCAGTGGCAGTTGTGCATTCTCACTATGTCTCAGGATCAGGCCAATAATGTGGGGCCTGATCCAAAGCCCATTGATGTAAATGGAAAGACACCAAAGTGTTGCAATGGGCTTTGGATCAGGCCCTTACTTCCCAAAACAAAGAAGACCCTTCTCCTCTAAGTCCAGTGTAGTTTCTTCTCATCTTACACATTTAAAAGAAAACAGTTCAGCTGCTCGATACGCAACCACTCTGACAATCAGTCTGAGAAACAACCCAATGGAATTTCATCCTGAAGCGGTTTCCTAGGTAATTAAAACATAATAAGTGAAACAATCTGTTCACGAAGCAAGGAAACCTAAACCATCAAAAGCAATCGTAGTCCTTTACACTTTCTCTCCCTCCTAATACCTTTGAATAAAATTTTAAACAGGCAGACACAGTTAGAAAAAAAAAAATCACTGCAGTATAAGGGATATACATAACAGGTGGCAGATAAATAGCTCATGTATCCTCTGTGGTTCATTTGTGAAAGGAGGGACTACATACTGTAACTCACTTGAGGCTTTCACTCTTTGGAGCCATGGTTCCTCCCTTCTTTCATGACCCAGCAGGGACTAAGGAACAGTAATCCACTGCCATTTGTTATGTATATTATACCTAACATTTTATATATGGAGCTTGTGCACATGCCAAAAAGTGTTGGGTTCTTAATCCCCACTCATACATTCAACATCTTGAATCATTTTATGGTCTCTAACAGCTGTCTGCGTTCTGCTCCATTCTCAGCCTTTCAAAGATATCTGCACAGCGATGTTTTGCCTTTCAGATGGACTCAATGCGAGACTGCAAGATGCCTGCTTTTCTATATGCCAGAAATTGTAGAGATACGACACAGCAAGACAGCGCTCATTAGGGGAGGTTGCTGGTTAGTTGTGAGATGTACAGTTCATGAGATGCGGATTGCTTTGTGACATGGGGGTGCCCTTTGGATGATAGCATAGATAAAATATAGCCCTAGCTAGGATTAGAAGCTTGTAACTCTAATGTTCACTTTTTTAGAGGTAATGTAGCATGTATCAGAGCATTTGGTTAGGATAGTAATATAAAGAAACCTACTTAAAAATTCTCGAACTTTCATGTACTGGTGTAGGCCATTCTCTCCTCTACTAGTTCTGTGACTGATAGAATACATTTAAATTCTGCAGTCTCTGGAGTGGTAACTAGAGGACGATCATAATTTCTGGTATTTTCCTCAATAACCTTGCACTTGTTGCTAGCTCAAGTAACACAGGCTGATGTAACAATCTGCTGTGTATTGCTTGAAACTGCTTCTATTGTTTCTAACCAGGTTGGCTGCCAGTTCCAGTGGATTTGTTGAAACAGCATGCTTTTTACCAGGCTATTCTCACTCCCTTCTCTTAGCAACGAGAGGTTCTGACGTTAGCAGGCTTATTTTGGAAAGCTATGTTCTGCTCAGGGCGGGACCAGAGCACCTTGGCCCCAAGGACTTGAAGTTGAACTTTTTAAACTTACAAACTAATTGACTAGATGCAGAAACAAGACAAAACATAGGGTTGGTTCCCAGTTTAAAAAGAATAGTGAATATTTGATTTGGGCCAGTAATTAAAATATGTTAATGAGTAGAATATTCAAGTGGCTATTGATTTACAATAGCACAATATGAGTGATTTTTTTTTAAATTAAAGCTATAAGAAGACTCAATAACATCAGACAAGATAACATTTTAAATTGAAAGCAAGCACTGCTCATACACAAACTCAACGTCACCTTCTAGGGAAAAATATTCTAACATAATGGTCTCAAGTTGCAGTGGGGGAGGTTTAGGTTGGATGTTAGGGAACAAAATTTCATTAGGAGGGTGGTGAAGCACTGGAATGGGTTACCTTAGAGGTTTTTAAGGTCAGGCTTGCCAAAGCCCTGTCTGGGATGATTTAGTTGGTGTTGGTCCTGCTTTGAGCGGGGGGTTGGACTAGATGACCTCCTGAAGTCCCTTCCAACCCTGATATTCTATGATTCTATACTACTCCAAAGGGAAAGAGGAGAATTGAGTTGGATGAATATAGAAAAGAGATTCCAACTTGACAGTTTACTTTCCTGGGTATTTCTGACCCATCATTCTGCAAATAATTAGGTAAACAAGAATTTACTTGCAAGAATGTTCATGGAAAACCAAAAGTTTCTAGCACAAATAAAAATGCCTGAGAGTTCTCATCTTAGGAATACTGTGTAGTGAGTCGGTGTGGCTCCCCTCCTGTCCTGAAGAGGGAGCCCCGGCGCAAACACCCAAGTGGGCGGAGCCACCGCCACCTGTCCCCGCCCCCCGGAAGTCAAGGGGCGGGACAGGAAGTATAAAGGCCAGCAGCCAGAGCTCAGTCAGGCGCCGGCCACCGCAGGGAGCAGACGTGCGGTCGGGAGCTCCCCGCCAGGATACCTCGGAAGCCCGAGGTGGATGCCCTAGCTGGCCGGAGCTGCCCCGAGCTCATTACGAAGAGGAGCCGCCGGAGCCCGTCCGCTCCCGTCGCTGGGAGGCGCCCATGGAACTCCCCCACAGCAACCCTGAAGGGGAGGCCCCGCCAGAATCCTTCCCGCCCTGTTGTTATCCGGAGGAACCGCCCGAGGATCAGTGGCCGGATTTCCCTACAGAGCTACCAGACCTGCCGCCAAGCCCCGGCCGAGAGGAGTCCCCACTGATGGACTGGACCGCAGCCGATGCCACAGACGAGGTAGGCCCTGAGGGGGATAATGGAAGTAGCCCGGGGGTAGCCGACCCCAGTCAGGCTACAGAGGCCTGTGAGCCCATGGCAGTGTGTTTCGGTCGGGATACCCCACTGACCGGCAGCGACACTAATCGCTGCTAGGGCCCCGGGCTGGGACACAGTGGAGTGGGTGGGCCTGTGTCCCCCCCTGCCACCCCTACACACGGGTGGCAGGCTTCCCCCTCACCCAACGCAGGTAGGAACCTGAGCCCCTTACCTGCCTAGGCCAATTGCCTGCTTGTGCTCCGCCCTGACCCAGGGCCAGAGCTCCTAAACTGCCTGTGTGCTCAGCCCCGGCTACAGAGGCCTGAGCTTATTGACTGCTTGTGCTCAGCCCCTGCTGCAGAGGGCCTGAGCTAAATTAACTATTGGTGCTCCGCCCTGACCCAGGGCCAGAGCTAAGGGACTACTGGTCTGCTCAGCCCCTGCTACAGAGGGCCTGAGCTTATTGACTGCTTGTGCTCAGCCCCTGCTCCAGAGGACCTGAGCTAAATTGACTATTTGTGCTCCGCCCTGCCTCCAAGGGCCAGAGCTTATAGACTGTGTGTGCTCAGCCCCTGCTGAAAAAGGCCTGAGCTTATTGACTGCTTGTGCTCAGCCCCTGCTCCAGAGGGCCTGAGCTAAATTGACTATCTGTGCTCAGCCCCTGCTCCAGAGGGCCTGAGCTAAATTGACTATCTGTGCTCAGCCCCTGCTCCAGAGGGCCTGAGCTAAATTGACTATCTGTGCTCCGCCCTGCCTCCAAGGGCCAGAGCTTATTGACTGCTTGTGCTCAGCCCCTGCTACCGAGGGCCTGAGCTAGATTGACTGTTTGTGCTCAGCCCTGACCCAAGGCCAGAGCTAATAGCCTACTTGTGCTCAGCCCCTGCTCCAGAGGACCTGAGCTTATAGACTCGCTCGCCCAGCCCCAGTTACAAAGGGCCCGGGCTTATTGACTGTTTGTGCTCAGCCCTGCATCCAAGGGCCTGAGCTTAGTGACTGCCTGCCTGCCCAGCCCCTGTTCCAGAGGGCCTGGGTTCTGGACTGTGGTTTCCTCAGCCCCCTGGACCAGAGGGGCTGAGTCCTGAGCTAACGGACTGTTTAATTCGTGCAGTAGGGAGTCGGTGTGGCTCCCCTCCTGTCCTGAAGGGTCGAGCCCCGGCGCAAACCCTTTTACAACTCCCATAGCCTTTTTGAAATTGTTTTATAGGTCAGAAGGAGAGCTTGGCTAATGAGGACGAAAGAAAAATAAATCTCAATAAAAATGAGTAGTAGTTGCAGCAGCAGAGGTCAATGGGACTACTCACATGCTTAAAGTTGAGCACACACTTAAGTACTTTGCTGAATCTTAGCCGAAGTAAATAGAAGGGGTTGTGAATAACCAAAAGAATTGGAAGTTGATTTGCAACCATATTCACAAATATATTTTTGCTGCATTCCCAGCTTTACTGAACACTTTTCAGGATCAGATTTTTAACAACAAGGCTGATTCTGGGTGAATCTACACACCAAAAACACCCCAAACAAACAAATCACAGCATTGAGTCTCAGACCCAGGGTCAACTGACTCTGATGCTGTGAAGCTAAAAATAGCAATGTAGACATCTGGGCTCAGGCGGGAGCCTGGGCTCTGAAATTCAGTGTGGTGGAATGGTATCAGAGCCTGGGCTCCAGTCCGAATGTCTACTGCTATTTTTAGCCCTGTGAGCCTGAGTCAGTTGAACTGGGTTTTGAGACTCACTGCTGCAAGTCTTTTTTTGCTGTGTGGACATACTCTCTGAGTAACAGTTTAGGGCTCAATCCGGGAAGGTTCTGAGCATTTCCACAGGGTGATGAGCAATTCAGTTCCCACTGACTTTAACAGAAGATGAAAGCACGAAGCATCTCACAGGTGTGCTCCGTGCTTTAAAGGTATGTCTACAAAACAATTAAATACCCATAGCTGGCCCCGGTCAGCTGGCTCGGGCTCAAGGGTCTCAGGCTGTGGGGCTGTAAAACTGCAGTGTAGATGTTCAGGCTCAGGCTGGATCCCAGGCTCTGGGACGCTCCCAATCACAGGGTCCAGAGTTAGGATTTCTGCCCAAGCCTGAATGTCTACCCGGAAATGTTACAGTCCCCCCCAGCCAGAGCCCCATGAGCCCAAGCCAGCTGACCCAGGCCTTCTGCAGATGTTTAATTGCTGTGTGGACATACCCTGAAAGATCAAGCCCTTAGTGCCTTCAGTGCTTACAGAAGAGGAGTTTCTTAATGTCAGAGAGGGATAGTTGCCCTTTGGGATGAAGAAGCTGAAACAACCAGGTGGAGACTCTGATGTGCAGGCGTGTGTCTGTGTCTCCCTCTTTCTCTCCAGATCCTACATATGACTCATCACTAAATGGAAATTAGATATGACAAGCCCTTGAGAAACCTATACTCACAGGACATGAATATATTGCTAAGGAGGAACCATGCAGTTAGTATACACAAACAAAGCAAAACAAACCCCATTTTAGTTCAAACAAATCTGGTCTATTCATAATTGAACACTGTTCCTATTTTAAACATAGGGGCTCCTAGTACTGACAATTTCCTTTTAGAATAAAATAGTTTTGATGCATCTTCATGGCAACATCTATTTCCAGTGATTTTAATAAATAAATAGTAGCACAAAACTGGTAGTAGATTTTCCTGCAATTCCTTGACCACAAGCATGGAGCAAAAATCTGCATAAGAGAACCTATTAAGAGAAATAAATTCTCTGGGGAAAAATATGGTAAAAATCAAAACAAAAAGCTCCAAAAGATGGATTCTTTATATTTGTTTAGTTCATGTAGCCACCAAATTCATTTTTCAAGCTGGCCAGCCTCGAACAAGTTAGCCAAAGAGGTGTAAATCAGCTGGTGTAAATCAGTGTGGCTTCATAAGTTAGTGGAGCTATGCTGATTAACACTAGATGTGAATCTGACCCAGATATTATTAAACTGTCCCGATTCAGCCTTATGCCTGCATATCCAAAGGATTGATTGGATTACAGCTTTCAAACTGAGGCCTGGTCTACACTAGGCTTTTATGTCGAATTTAGCGCCGTTACATCGAATTAACCCTGCACCCGTCCACACCACGAAGCTATTTAGTTCGACATAGAGCTCTCTTAAATTCGACTTCTGTACTCCTCCCCAACGAGAGGAGTAGCGCTAAATTCGAAATGGCCATATCGAATTAGGCTAGGTGTGGATGGAAATTGATGCTAATAGCTCCGGGAGCTATCCCACAGTGCACCACTCTGTTGACGCTCTGGACAGCAGTCCGAGCTCGGATGCTCTGACCAGCCACACAGGAAAAGCCCCGGGAAAATTTGAATTCCTTTTCCTGTCTGGGCAGTTTGAATCTCATTTCCTGTTTGGACAGCGTGGCGAGCTCAGCAGCACTGGCAACGATGCAGAGCTCTGCAGCAGAGATGGCCGTGCAATCCCAGAATAGAAAGAGGGCCCCAGCATGGACTGATCGGGAAGTCTTGAATCTCATCGCTGTGTGGGGCGATGAGTCCGTGCTTTCCGAGCTGCGCTCCAAAAGAAGGAATGCAAAGATCTACGAGAAGATCTCTAAAGCCATGGCAGAGAGAGGATACAGCCGGGATGCAACGCAGTGCCGCGTGAAAATCAAGGAGCTGAGACAAGGCTACCAAAAAACCAAAGAGGCAAACGGACGCTCCGGATCCCAGCCCCACACATCCCGTTTCTACGAGGCACTGCATTCCATCCTAGGTGCGGCCGCCACCACTACCCCACCACTGACCGTGGACTCTGAGGATGGGATATTGTCCGCGGCCGGTTCCTCGTCGGAAATGTTAGCGGACGGGGAAGATGAGGAAGGAGATGAGGAGGACGAGGCAGTCGACAGCGCTTGCACCGCTGATTTCCCCGACAGCCAGGAGCTCTTCATCACCCTTACCGAGATCCCCTACCAACCGTCCCCATCCGTTACCCCGGACACAGAATCAGGGGAAGGATCAAGCAGTAAGTGCTTTAAACATCTAAACATTTATTTTTAACATAACTGGAATATTTATAATATTAACAATGGGTTTTTCATTAAGTCATTTAAACATATAAACTTTTATTTTTAACACAACAGGAATATTTATAATATCAACAATTGGTTGTTCATGATTTCTTTGCCTTAGGCGCTTAACTATTTAGTCCCAACTATTTAAAAAAAATCTAATAATGTCCGGATTTTCATGATTAGGCTGCCCAAGACGCTCCACTCTGTAGTCCCTGCCAGTACAGCTACACCAAAATACGGTCTATATGTCCGGGAATTGACACGAAATCCTCATGGGAGATCTCAGCATAGCTCTCCTGGAGGTAATGCTCAAGCCTGTGCATCAGGTTCCTTGGCAGGGCGA